>NC_064560.1:12532500-13157500 GCF_937001465.1 Orcinus orca | reverse complement strand
TATCAATCTTTGATTTCCTAAGTTTAATAATTAATTAAACAACCCAGACTCATTTCCAAATTAGAGTTAAAAATGAATTCTTTGAGATTTCTCCTATAGGGAGTAACTTTTAAATGTACCAGATTTTTGTATGTGTTTTGGTTACTACCACTTTTTTTAGAGTAGAAAAGTAGAGAGAAGAAGAAAAGGGGAGCAGGAAGGAGGATGGGAAGCACTGCCTAAAACGGCACCCCATGTGTGTTTCCCCAAACTCTCCATGCACCCAACTCCCAGCTCCACTCTGTGCTGTGGTCTGTTCACGTATTTACCCTGAGCAGAGTCTGCTAGAACAGAACAACGTTTTTACTCTATTCTGCTTCCCCAAGATCTAGCCAAGTTTCTAGCACATAGTAAGCACGTAATGAACACTCAGTGACCAGAAAGGAGAGGAAAATAAGTACATACACCAAGCCTGAGAGAGGACAGAATTGTATCAATATGTTTGGGGCTGTAAGTTACAGAATATCAGCTACAGGTGGCTTAAGCAATGAGGACATTTTTTTATTTCACATGACACAAAGTGAAGAGTCAGGGCAGTTCCAAGGTTGGTTATGCAGCTGAACAGTGTCTTGGAGGACCCAGATGTTTTTCGTTTTTGTACTCGGCCATCCTCAGCATATTGGCAATTTCTTCTGTTATAGTTGCAAGATGGCTGTAGGAGTTCCAGATGTCATTTGCAGGCAGATGTGCCCATGTCCAGCAAAGAAGAGGCGGTGTTTCCTCCTGTGTATTTCTGTTTATTACAGAGGAAAACCGCTCAGAGATGCTTCTAGCTGACTTCTGCTCAGGTCCCATTTACCAGGATTGATTCACAAGCCCACGCCCTGACCGACAAAGGCTATGGGGTAGACGTCAACAGCGACTGGCACAGAAATACCAGAGGAAGCAACGGTAGGAAAGAGGAGAAGGATATACCACAGGAAAAAGAGCAGTGACAGAGGCAGGATGAAATAGCCTGTGGAATGTGTAATATAGTATGGTGTGCATTATTTAGGTCTATTATACTCTTACCTTTATATACACTGTCTTATACCCAATATATGAATGAAAGTGGTAGAACAGTATCATTTATGAATTACAATGTGTGCCACCCAAGAACAGAGCTGGGTTTTGTAGGACCATATAAATTGGAGATGTAAGGTATATGAAACTGCAAGTACAAAATTGCTAGGCCCCATCCAGGTCCCTGGAAGCTTCATTACCTTCAGGCAAACCTTTCTTTGGTACCCTCCCCAGCCTTCCCCTCATTTAGCATCACTGATCCAGAAAGAATGGAAAACAGCTTTGGATGGGAATGGGTAACAAGTCAGAAGAACTGAGTTTGCTTTATTATTAATATTATAGAGTTCAGGAAAAGGAGGATACGATACTCACTCAAGGAAAGCATAAAATGTATGGGAATTACAAAGATGATAAATTTTTTTAAAAAGAACTTTGTTTTTATTAATAGTTTTATTAACTGTTTATTAATAGTTTATTAACTTTTAAAAAACTTATTTATTTTATTTATTTTTGGCTGCATTGGGTCTTTGTTGCTGTGTGCGGGCTTTCTCTAGTTGTGGAGAGCGGGGGCTACTCTTCGAAGGCTTCGTGTTGCGCGGGCTTCTCATTCTGGTGGCTTCTCTTGTTGTGGAGCACAGGCTCTAGAGCACAGGCTCAGTAGTTGTGGCGCACAGGCTTAGTTGCTCCACGGCATTTGGGATCTTCCCGGACCAGGGCTCGAACCCATGTCCCCTGAATTGGCAGGCAGATTCTTAACCACTGTGCCACCAGGGAAGCCCATATTAACTGTTTTTTAAACAGTTGTTTACTGCAGATTCTTTACTCTTAGAAACTGTATAAAAGTGAAAATACATAAATAGGTGAACTTCCCATTGTATTTCATATTTCACACTTGGGTTTTTTAATTGAAACGTATTTGCTAATCAGTGTAGTGTTAATTTGTAGAAGTGTGTCATCTGCACCCGTGTTGAATGAGTCTGACACATAATAACCTTCCATTAATACTTGTTTAACGAAAGAATGAATGAATCGTTTATGCAAGATCGGGACTTTTAAGATAATTATAATAATTGAAGGAAAACAAGTGTTGGACACTAACCTGTATTTTCTAACATTATTTCCTTTTAGAAAATGTGATATTACCAACCTTTTGAAAAATTAAAGACTGTATTTTCTTTAAAGACTAAGAGATACGCTGAATTGATAGCTTGGCTATTAAGATATAAATTGCCAAGGCGCTATAAATCTGAGAAAATGAGAGCATAATTTGAAAGAAAGAGATTATAGAAATGGGTATATGTGATTCAGCAAGAAAGGCCATGAGTACAATGAGAGTAGAATCTGTAACTATGCACTGTTTTATGCTTCTCAACAGACAGTTTTTACACATATATTATATGGGTCTGCCTGCTTGTCTCCTGTTCTCTATAATTTTAAAATGTGTTATTTTTTATAGCTGTTATTTTTGGGCACACAAGTGAATCAACATGTATATACAAAAGATACTATTTCTGACATGTAAAATGCTTAAGATAAATTTATTTCTTTATCTTACATTAACATTTATATATATTAAAGCCTGTTCAGTTGTAGTTCTCATTTTTGAAAGTGTTTTTATATGTACAATGAAAATACACCTTTTAATATTGTACAAAGTTTTAAAAAAAATCTTTTAAAAGTACAGTAAGATGAAAGGAATTTAAAAATCGACATTATTGGCACAAGATTCATGTTAATGTTTACTCATGTAAATAGCACAAAATACTGCCTAATTAGTGTGGTTGGTAAATTTTTGGTACTTTAATTTTCTCTGTTATTGTAAACCATGCATAAAATGCTTGCCTATTGAGAAGTGCAGAATTGTCAGAGCTTAAACAGCTGACATCTGCTTACTCTCTTAAAAAAAAAAAGAATAGGAAGCCATTTCAGCTTAATCTACCTCAAATGTGTTCATGTAAATGGAGGTCCATCTATTGACCTGTATTCTTTTCAGCTCAGGATTGGTCCACATGGTTCATGAAACCAGGAAGCCTGATTAGAAATGCAGATGTTGAGACAGTGAAGTACACCGTCCCCTTTTCCCTTTGCTGTATCTGTCAGGGTGAAAAGTGGCTTGTACAAGGGTCAGTCACCCATACTCACTTAATTACTTTTCTTGGACCCACAGAGCTGTCACAAGCTGTGGTGGACGCGGGAGCCATTCCTCTTTTAGTGCTCTGTATCCAAGAGCCAGAAATTGCTTTGAAAAGGGTTGCTGCTTCGGCCCTCAGTGATATTGCAAAGCATTCTCCAGAGTTGGCACAGACAGTGGTGGACGCAGGAGCAATTGCTCACTTAGCCCAGATGATCCTGAACCCTGATGCTAAGTTGAAGGTAGTTAAAAATAAAGAAACAAACAATCCAGGATTCTGATAATCTAAGAAGATGGAAATGTGTGCAGATTAATATTATACGTTTTTAAATAATTAGTAAATTATCATGGAAAACAGATACGAAATATTGTGTATTTGGTCCTTTAATATGTGAAAACTGTGCTGTAAGGATTAGACAATAAAGATGTGACTGGGAAAAAGTATGTGCAACGCTGAAAACTAGAAGTAGCATCAGAATTAATACTAATAATTAAAGTAAGGAATCACGTAATGATTAAATCTCAGGGTTAGAAGGGACCTAAAGGTTTTCTAGCCCATTGTTATATTTGTTTCCTGTAAGAATTGCCATATTTACATTAGTCTTTTCTATAGCTTTCTAAAATCTAATTTTCAGTTGATAGTCACCAATTATACTTTTATATTCTAATAGTTATATTCTGTAAGATTTAAAAATTGTCAATATTAATTAAGCAATGTAAAGTTTTACAAATGATATTGGCAATATCCCAAAATGTTAGTTCTGCTTGATTGTTACTGTACTACATTACTGTGTTTATCGTCAATTAACAATTTAAGTATTGCGTAATTAAGAAATAGTATTCATCCCAGGGTCATATTCTTTGACCAGCCTCAACTGATAAGAGATTTAAATAGTCAATAGTGTGAACTAAGATGTTTAACTTGGATATGAGGGAATTTAAGAAATTGAGTATTGAGGTATAAGAAGACTAGGATGTGAATGCCTCGAGACTCCTAGATTATGTTGGATGTGTGATTGTTTTTTCCTCTTTATAAAGGAATTTGAGTGTGTATGAAGCTGTTTAAATTATGTCTGAACTCCACAGTGGAGTCTATGTAACATTTGGGTTTGGTTTTTGCTCAACAGCGTCAGATCCTTTCAGCTCTCAGTCAGATTGCGAAACATTCTGTGGATCTAGCAGAAATGGTGGTTGAAGCAGAGATTTTTCCAGCTGTACTTACCTGTCTGAAGGACAAAGATGAATACGTGAAGAAAAATGCTTCCACTTTAATTAGAGAGATTGCAAAACATACACCTGAGGTAAAACAAGGAAAAAAAAAAAAACAGCTTCAAAATACAACAGTATGGGGCTTCCCTGGTGGCGCAGTGGTTGAGAGTCCGCCTGCCGATGCAAGGGACTCGTGCCCCGGTCTGGGAAGATCCCACATGCCGCGGAGCGGCTGGGCCCGTGAGCCATGGCCGCTGAGCCTGCGCGTCCGGAGCCTGTGCTCCGCAACGGGAGAGGCCACAACAGTGAGAGACCTGCGTACCGAAAAAAAAAAAAACCCAACAGTATGCAGTTAGTTTTAGTTTTTAAGTAAAACATCAGTTTGTTCACAGGGCTCAGGGACAGTGTCACATGTTGTGAGGGGTTCTCGTCCTCAGCACTGTTGACATTTTGGACCAGGTCATTCTTCGTTGTGAGGGGCCGTCCTGTACACTGTGAGGGGCCGTCCTGTACACTGTAGGGTGGATGTTTAGCAGCATCCCTGGCCTCTGCCCGCTGGATGCCAGTAGCGCCCCTCCCCTAAGTTGTGACGATCAAAAATGTCCCCACATATTACTAAATGTTTCCTAGGGGACAAGAGTGCCCCCACTTGAGAACCACTGGGTTATATCAATGGAGTTTGAGTCTGAAATCTCAGGTTTTAATCATTTTCTGCTTTCCATTTCTAGATTGTAGGGACCGTGGACCTTTGTTGTCCTGTCACTCTAGGTCAGCTGGGCGTAGTGAGAGATGGTGCCCCTCCAGGTTGGGAGAGACCATCAGGCCCCCTGACCTGGCGTAACTGCTCTAACAGCTGCTCTTGCACAGTGGTTCCTGCTCTGAGGTGTGAGGTGGGAAAGGAATAGAGACGAAGCGAACCTGGGTAGATTCTGAAGTTATGTCTTTTTCTGTGCATATTTTCACTAATCAATTTCATTTCACTAAACTTTTAAGTCCTTATTCTTTTTTTTTTTAAATTATTTATTTATTGGGATACACCAGGCCTTAGTGGCAGCACACAGGATCTTCGTTGTGGCGTGGGGGATCTTTAGTTGCGGCACATGGGATCTAGTTCCCTGACCAGGGATTGAACCCAGGCCCCCTGCATTGGGAGCTCGGAGTCTTAGCCACTGGACCACCAGGGAAGTCCCAAGTCCTCATTCTTTATTTCACCCAACATCTTTATCTGGTTGAGATTGTTCAAGACTGGAGTGCAGTCAGCTAGAGATCATTGCTGGCAAAGGAAGGATAATGGGGCTAGACTATTTCAAGTCTGATCTCACCTTTCAGCATTCAGTGATTAATCCAATTCTTACTCACACCTTGTGATAGGGGGTTTCAGCAGTTAGCTAGTTATGAACTAGCCCTAGACTTAGTGTTTAGGTGAGGAGTTTTGACATACATTATGATAAGGATAGAGTCGTGCAAGAAAAATTGAGCCACAGAGAGGGTCCTCACAGTGAGCATATTCTGTACATTAGAAATAGCAGGACTGTTACCCTTGTACACTTCTTTGATAAAAATAATAATTTCACTAAATGACATTTCAGATTTTACCAGACGTTTTTTAGGTCCTAAAATTTAAAATTTGGCAATGCTGAAGTAATATTTAAAGATCATCTTACACTTTAGCTCTCCTTCTTTCCTCTTAGCTTTCTCAGCTGATAGTGAACACGGGGGGAGTTGCTGCCGTGATCGATTGCATTGGGTCCTGCAAAGGAAACATAAAGCTGCCGGGCATCATGATGCTTGGCTACGTGGCAGCTCATTCTGAGAACCTGGCAATGGCGGTCATCATTTCCAAGGTTTGTTCTTGCTTCCTTTTCCTCTGGTTATTGCAGTGAGATACTCTAAGACAGAACCACAGATTAATACTATCCCACAGAGTGTAAAATATAGCTGACCAGAGTCAAAGAACTACCAGCTTTCTTCAAGGCTTATTAGTAAGTTTCCCAAAGCAGTGCTTGAAGTAAAGTTTACTTGGCAGGAAGTTTAAAGTTTTACTCAGTGTTTAATATCAATAAAATGTCAACACCTCTGAGTGTTAGTATCACCTATATCTAAATACCATGTATTTGTATCTTGAAGGATTGGCTTTACAAATATGTAAAGCATACTTTGATTAAAGACAGCTATCATAAATGACATGCCCAGTGGTCATTTTTATTATTCCGTACATTCTCCCCCTTCCTGCCATTTGGGCAGGATATGACAATGGATGGCTCTCTCTCCTTCAGCTTCCATGAGCTAATTTATCTTCTTAGACATGGGCAATTCAGAGCACATGTTGGATAGCATGTTTCTGACATGCTGTTTCCTTGCTCTAGGGATTTGGCCTTATCTCAATTTACGGCTTGGAATTAACCCACCAGATCACGTAGCCCTGGCTCATAGTAGGTGATCAAAAAATATTTGTTGAATGAATAAATATTGATCTCCTGAAGCATGCTTCAAAGGCTGCGTGCTCCCAGTGTCTCCGGCAACCCTCTAGGATGTGGGTTTCTTGTCAGCATGGAAAATCTGCTGCTGTATGTTAAACAGAAGTGTGGATTTTTTTTTTAATCCTTTGCTAATCCTCAGAATAAAAATGGGCCTCAGATCTTTATTTTCTACCTATTCCTTGATAATTCTTTACTTCACTCCCTTTTTATCTCTAGCTATTCCTTTTGTTCTTCTATTACCAAAGACTCTGATAGTGACTAGAGCAGTAGTGCTGCTTTCTGAAGGGTCACCATGGGGATGCGATCAGGATTCTTGATTCTCGGTTCTTTTGTGGATAGTCAGAAAGCCTACTGTAGGAAGGATGAGGAAGGAAGCAGCAATTGCTTTTGCTTCCTGTGTTTTTTCCCCAGACTAACCAGGAGGTGCTCCCTGCCTTTGTTCTGGGGCTGCTTCTGGCCTCTCCCATCTGGTTTGTCTTCCATTTAACTGAAGATCAAGGTGGGGGCACCAGCAGTCTGAGGCAGACCACGCAACACTGCTTCATCCTTTCCCGTTCCGTGTAGTACTCTCAGGACTGAGAACACCTCCAGTCTAAATAATACTTTCTAATGTTCAAAGCACATTCAGCGCTCCTTGTCTCATTTGCCGTTCAAAACAACTGAGGCCAGTAAGTCAGAGTGCTGGGCATGGGGTAAAGCGGGCTGGCTGTCTTCTTTTCCTCCTGCTTCTTCAGTCTTGGTATGTCTCAGAAGTATGGACTTTCTAGAGAGTTACCTCATTCTGAAGATAGAAAGATTCTGACCTTTTTTTTTTTTTTGTATGGGCAGACACATTTTTAGTCATAAGAAGGAAGTCAAAGAAATATGGCAGATCTCTTCTTTAAGAAATTGGTCTTAAAAACCTAATTTAAAGGTGGAGGGAAAAAAAGTATATATGATCATTTGGCCTTTGCTGCGGTAGCATGACCCATGTGATAGTGGCTTTTGTGGTGCTAAATTTTAGGTGATAATTCTTCTAGTCTCAAGTTAGTTAGAAAATTATGCCTATACAGAATGAATTATAATTTGATTTGGTTATTTGACTCTTCCTTGGGTATATAAACTGTGATGCATTTGAGGCCCTTTAGTTAACTCTGTTTTGATTATTTAGATAAAATTGAAGTTTGAAGTGCAAGATATAAGCATATGCCATCTGTGTAACAAAAGTACTCATCCTCCTTTGACATTCAATCATGTTAAAATGGGCAAAACTGTCATTTAAATGTTGACAAAAATTAATGGAAATTTACTATTTCAGAAAAGGTTTTAGTGACTATATTTTACCTAAAATTTACTTCAATAGGATTCTTGCTCATATTATTCATTTGATTTTGGATCTATAGTAGGTATTTTGTTCTCAGATCTGTTATACTTGGTGAAAAGTCAATTTTTAAAAGGATTCTAAATTAACTTTTTTAACAAGGGAAAGCAAAAGGTTTTATTTTTATTTTTTTAACATCTTCATTGGAGTATAATTGCTTTACAGTGGTATGTTTCTGCTTTATAACAAAGTGAATCAGTTATACATATACATGTATCCCCATATCTCCTCCCTCTTGTGTCTCCCTCCCATCCTCCCTATCCCAACCCTCTAGGTGGTCACGAAGCACTGAGCTGATCTCCCTGTGCTATGCGGCTGCTTCCCACTAGCTATTTTACATTTGGTAGTAATATGTAAGTCCATGCCAATCTCTCACTTCGTCCCAGCTTACCCTCCCCCCTCCCCATGTCCTCAAGTCCATTCTCTATGTCTGCGTCTTTATTCCTGTCCTGCCCTTAGGTTCATCAGAACCATTTCTTTTCTTTTTTTAATTCCATATGTATGTGTTAGCATACAGTATTTGTTTTTCTCTTTCTGACTTACTTCACTCTGTATGACAAACTCTCGGTCCATCCACCTCACTACAAATAACTCAATTTTGTTTCTTTTTATGGCTGAGTAATATTCCATTGTATATATGTGCCACATCTTCTTTATCCATTCATCTGTTGATGGACACTTAGGTTGCTTCCATGTCCTGGCTGTTGTAAATAGAGCTGCAATGAACATTGTGGTACATGACTCTTTTTTTTTTTTTTTTAGTGGTACGCAGGCCTCTCACTGTTGTGGCCTCTCCCATTGCGGAGCACAGGCTCCAGACACGCAGGCTCAGTGGCCATGGCTCACAGGCCTAGCCGCTCCGCAGCATGTGGGATCTTCCCGGACCGGGGCACGAACCTGTGCCCCCTGCACCCCTCAACCACTGCGCCACCAGGGAAGCCCCATGACTCTTTGAATTATGGCTTTCTCAGGGTATATGCCCAGTAGTGGGATTGCTGGGTCATATGGTAATTCTATTTGTAGTTTTTTAAGGAACCTCCACACTGTTCTCCATAGTGGCTGTATCAATTTACATTCCCACCAACAGTGCAGTAGGGTTCCCTTTTCTCCACACCCTCTCCAGCATTTATTGTTTGTACATATTTTGATGATGGCCATTCTGACTGGTGTGAGGTGATACCTCATTGTAGTTTTGATTTGCATTTCTCTAATGATTAGTGATGTTGAGCATCTTTTCATGTGTTTGTTGGCAGTCTGTATATATTCTTTGGAGAAATGTCTATTTAGGTCTTCTGCCCATTTTTGGATTGGGTTGTTTGTTTTTTGATATTGAGCTGCATGAGCTGCTTGTAAATTCTGGAGATTAATCCTTTGTCAGTTGCTTCATTTGCAAATATTTTCTCCCATTCTGAGGGTTGTCTTTTGGTCTTGTTTATGGTTTCCTTTGCTGTGCAAAAGCTTTGAAGTTTCATTAGGTCCCATTTGTTTATTTTTGTTTTCATTTCCATTTCTCTAGGAGGTGAGTCAAAAAGGATCTTGCTGTGATTTATGTCATAGAGTGTTCCGCCTGTGTTTTCCTCTAAGAGTTTTATAGTGTCTGGCCTTATATTTAGGTCTTTAATCCATTTTGAGTTGATTTTTATGTATGGTGTTAGGGAGTGCTCTAATTTCATTCTTTTACATGTAGCTGTCCAGTTTTCCCAGCACCACTTATTGAAGAGGCTGTCTTTTCTCCATTGTATATTCTTGCCTCCTTTATCAAAAATAAGGTGACCATATGTGCATGGGTTTATCTCTTGGCTTTCTATCCTGTTCCATTGATCTATATTTCTGTTTTTGTGCCAGTACCATACTGTCTTGATTACTGTAGCTTTGTAGTTTAGTCAAGTCCAGCAGCCTGATTCCTCCAGCTCCATTTTTCTTTCTCAAGATTGCTTTGGCTATTCGGGGTCTTTTGTGTTTCCATACAAATTGTGAAATTTTTTGTTCTAGTTCTGTGAAAAATGCCATTGATAGTTTGATAGAGATTGCATTGCACCTGTAGATTGCTTTGGGTAGTATAGTCATTTTCACAATGTTGATTCTTCCAATCCAGGAACATGGTTTATCTCTCCATCTGTTTTGTATCATCTTTAATTTCTTTCATCAGTGTCTTATAGTTTTCTGCATACAGGTCTTTTGTCTTCTTAGGTAGGTTTATTCCTAGGTATTTTCTTCTTTTTGTTGCAGTGGTAAATGGGAGTGTTTCCCTAATTTCTTTCAGATTTTTCATCATTAGTGTATAGGAATGCAAGAGAGTTCTGTGCATTAATATTGTATGCTGCTACTTTGCCAAGTTTGCTGATTAGCTCTAGTAGTTTTCTGGTAGAGTCTTTAGGATTCCTATGTATAGTATCATGTCATCTGCAAACAGTGGCAGTTTTACTTCTTTTCCGATTTGTATTCCTTTTATTTCTTTTTCTTCTCTGGTTGCTGTGGGTAAAACTTCCAAAACTGTGTTGAATAATAGTGGTGAGAGTGGGCAACCTTGTCTTGTTACCGATCTTAGTGGAAATGGTTTCAGTTTTTCACCATTGAGAATGATGTTGGTGGTGGGTTTGTCATATATGGCCTTTATTATGTTGAGGTAAGTTCCCTCTGTGCCTACTTTCTGGAGGGTTTTTATTATAAATGGGTGTTGAATTTTGTCGAAAGCTTTTTCTGCATCTATTGAGATGATCATGTGGTTTTTATCCTTCAGTTTGTTAATATGGCATTATCACATTGTTTGATTTGCATATATTGAACAATCCTTGTATTTGATCATGGTGAACGAACGTTTTAATGTGCTGTTGGATTCTGTTTGCTAGTATTTTGTTGGATTTTTGCATCTATGTTCATCAGTGATATTGGCCTGTAGTTTTCTTTGTGACATCTTTGTCTGGTTTTGGTATCAGGGTGATAGTGGCCTCGTAGAATGAGTTTGGGAGTGTTCCTCCCTCTGCTATATTTTGGATGAGTTTGAGAAGGATAGGTGTTAACTCTTCTCAAAGTGTTTGATAGAATTCTCCTGTGAAGCCATCTGGTCCTGGGCTTTCGTTTGTTGGAAGATTTTTAATCACAGTTTCAATTTCAGTGCTTGTGATTGGTCTGTTTATATTTTGTATTTCTTCCTGGTTCAGTCTCGGGAGGTTGTGCTTTTCTAAGAATTGTCCATTTCTTCCAGGTTGTCCATTTTATTGGCATAGAGTTGCTTGTAGTAATCTCTCATGATCCTTTGTATTTCTGCAGTGTCAGTTGTTACTTCTCCTTTTTCTTTTCTAATTCTATTGATTTGAGTCTCCTCCCTTTTTTTCTTGATGAGTCTGGTTAATGGCTTATCAATTTTGTTTATCTTCTCAAAGAACCAGCTTTTAGTTTTATTGATCTTTGCTATCGTTTCCTTCATTGCTTTTTCATTTATTTCTGCTCTGATCTTTATGATTTCTTTCCTTCTGCTAACTTTGGGGTATTTTTTGTTCTTCTTTCTCTTATTGCTTTAGGTGCAAGGTTAGGTTGTTTATTTGAGACTTTTCTTGTCTCTTGAGGTAGGATTTTATTGCTATAAACTTCCCTCTTAGAACTGCTTTTGCTGCATCCCATAGGTTTTAGGTCATTGTGTTTTCATTGTCATGTGTTTCTAGGTATTTCTTCCTCTTTGATTTCTTCAGTGATCTCTTGGTTATTTAGTAGTGTATTGTTTAGCCTCCATGTGTTTGTCTTTTTTACAGACTTTTTCCTGTAATTGATATCTAGTTTCATAGCATTGTGGTCAGAAGAGATAGTTGATAGAATTTAAATTTTCTTAAATTTACCAAGGCTTGACTTGTGCCCCAAGGTACGATCTATCCTGAAGAATGTTCCATGAGCCCTTGAGAAGAAAGTGTATTCTCTTTTTTTGGGATGGAATGTCCTATAAATATTAAGTCCATCTTGTTTAATGTATCATTTAAAGCTTGTGTTTCCTTATTTATTTCATTTTGGATGATCTGTCCATTGGTGAAAGTGAGGTGTTAAAGTCCCCTACTATGATTGTGTTACTGTCGATTTCCCCGTTTATGGCTGTTAGCATTTGCCGTATGTATTGAGGTGCTCCTATGTTGGGTGCTTAAATATTTACAATTGTTATATCTTCTTCTTGGATTCGTCCTTTGAGCATTATGTAGTGTCCTCCTTTGTCGCTTGTAGTAGTCTTTATTTTAAAGTCTATTTTGTCTGATATGAGAATTGCTACTCCCAGCTTTCTTTTCATTTCCATTTGCATGGAATATCTTTTTCCATCCCCTCACTTTCAGTCTGTATGTGTCCCTAGGTCTGAAGTGGGTCTGTTGTAGACAGCATATATATGGGTCTTGTTTTTGTATCCATTCAGGCAGTCTGTGTCTTTTGGTTGGAGCATTTAATCCATTTACATTTCAGGTAATTATTTGTATGTATGTTCCTATGACCATTTTCTTAATTGTTTTGGGTTTGTTATTGTAGGTCTTTTCCTTCTCTTGGCTTTCCTGCCTAGAGAAGTTCCTTTAGCCTTTGTTGTAAAGCTGGTTTGGTGGTGCTGAGTTCTCTTAGCTTTTGCTTGTCTGTAAAGATTTTAATTTCTCTGTCGAATCTGAATGCGATCCTTGCTGGGTAGAGTAATCTTGGTTGTAGGTTTTTTCCTTTCATCACTTTAAATATGTCCTGCCACTCCCTTCTGGCTTGTAGAGTTTCTGCTAGAAATCAGCCGTTAACCTTATGGGAGTTCCCTTGTATATTATTTGTCATTTTTCCTTTGCTGCTTTCAATAATTTTTCTTTGTCTTTAATTTTTGCCAATTTGATTACTATGTGTCTTGGCGTGTTTCTCCTTGGATTTATCCTGTATGGGACTCTCTGTGCTTCCTGGGCTTGATTGACTATTTCCTTTCCCATATTAGGGAAGTTTTCAACTATAATCTCTTCAAATATTTTCTCAGTCCCTTTCTTTTTTTTTTTTTTTTTTTTTTTTGCGGTACACGGGCCTCTCACTGTTGTGACCTCTCCCGTTGCAGAGCACAGGCTCCGGACGCACAGGCTCAGCAGCCATGGCTCACAGGCCGAGCCGCTCCGCGGCATGTGGGATCCTCCCAGACTCGGGCACGAACCCGTGTCCCCTGCATTGGCAGACGCACTCTCAACCACTGCGCCAGCAGGGAAGCCCTCAGTCCCTTTCTTTTTCTCTTCTTCTGGGACCCCTATAATTTAAATATTTGTGCATTTACTTTTGTCCCAGAGGTCTCTGAGACTGTCCTCAATTCTTTTCATTCTTTTTTCTTTATTCTGCTCTGCAGTAGTTATTTCCACTATTTTCTCTTCCAGGTCACTTATCTGTTCTTCTGCCTCAGTTTTTCGGCTATTGATTCCTTCTAGAGAATTTTTAATTTCATTTATTGTGTTGTTCATCATTGTTTGTTTGCTCTTTAGTTCTTCTAGGTCCTTGTTAAATATTTCTTGCATTTTGTCTATTCTATTTCCAAGATTTTGGATCATCTTTACTATCATTATTCTGAATTCTTTTTCAGGTAGATTGCCTATTTCCTCTTCATTTGTTTGGTCTGGTGGGTTTTTACCTTGCTCCTTCATCTGCTGTGTGTTTCTCTGTCTTCTCACTTGGCTTAACTTACTGTGTTTGGGGTCTCCTTTTCACAGTCTGCAGGTTCGTAGTTCCCATTGTTTTTGGTGTCTGCCCCCAGTGGCTGAAGTTGGTTCAGTGGGCTGTGTAGGCTTCCTGGTGGAGGGGACTAGTGGCTGTGCTCTGGTGGATGAGGCTGGATCTTGTCTTTCTGGTGGGCAGGACCATGTCTGGTGGTGTGTTTTGGGGCGTCTGTGACCTTATTATGATTTTAGGTAGGCTCTCTGCTAATGGGTGGGGTTGTGTTCCTGTCTTGCTAGTTGTTTGGCATAGGGTATCCAGCACTGTAGCTTGCTGGTCATTGAGTGGGGCTGGGTCTTATCGTTGAGATGGAGATCTCTGGGAGACCTTTCACCGTTTGATATTATGTGGAGCTGGGAGGTCTCTGGTGGACTGGTGTCCTGAACTCGGCTTTCCCACCTCAGAGGCACAGGCCTGACACCCGGCTGGAGGACCAAGACCCTGTCAGCCACACAGCTCAGGAGAAAAGGGAGAAAAAAAGAAAGGAAGGAAGGGAGGGAGGGAGGGAGAGAATAAAATAAAGTTATTACAATAAAAAATAATTATTAAAAATAAAAAAATTGGGCTTCCCTGGTGGCTCAGTGGTTGAGAGTCCGCCTGCTGATGCAGGGGACACACGTTCATGCCCCGGTCCGGGAGGATCCCACATGCCGCGGAGCGACTAGGCCCGTGAGCCATGGCTGCTGAGCCTGTGCAGCCGGAGCCTATGATCCACAATGGGAGAGGCCACAACAGTGAGCAGCCCGTGTATTGCAAAAAAAATTAAAAAAATAATAAAAATTAAAAAGTAATTTAAAAAAAGAAAGAAGAGAGCAACCAAAGCAAAAAACAAATCCACCAATGATAACAAGCGCTAAAAACTATGCTTAAAAACAAACAAAAACGGACAGACAGAACCCTAGGACAAATGGTAAATACAAAGCTATACAAACGAAATCACACAAAGAAGCACACACATACACACTCACAAAAAGAGAAGAAGGAAAAAAATATATATATCATTGCTCTCAAAGTCCACCTCCTCAGTTTGGGATGATTCGTTGTCTATTCAGGTATTCCACAGATGCAGGGAACATTAAGCTGACTGTGGAGATTTAATTCGCTGCTCCTGAGGCTGCTGGGAGAGATTTCCCTTTCTCTTCTTTGTTCGCACAGCTCCTGGGGTTCAGCTTTGGATTTGGACCCGCCTCTGCGTGTAGTTTGCCTGAGGGCATCTGTTCTTCGCTCAGACAGGACGGGGTTAAAGGAGCAGCTGATTCGGGGACTCTGGCTCGCTCAGGCAGGGGGGAGGGAGGGGTACAGATGCGGGGTGAGCCTGCGGCGGCAGAGGCCAGCGTGACGTTGCACCAGCCTGAGGCGCGCTGTGCGTTCTCCCAGGGAAGTTGTCCCTGGATCACGGGACCCTGGCGGTGGTGGGCTGCACAGGCTCCCGGGAGGGGAGGTGTGGACAGTGGCCTGTGCTCGCACACAGGCTTCTTGGTGGCGGCAGCAGCAGCCTTAGCATCTCATACCTGTCTCTGGGGTCTGCGCTGGTAGCCGCGGTTCGCGCCCATCTCTGGAGCTCGTTTAGGTGTTGCTCTGAATTCCCTCTCGTCGCGCACCCTGAAACAATGGTCTCTTGCCTCTTCATCAGCTCCAGACTTTTTCCCGGACTCCCTCCCGTCTAGCTGTGGCGCACTAGCCCCTTCAGGCTGCGTTTACGCAGCCAACCCCAGTCCTCTCCCTGCGCTCCGACCTCCGAAGCCCGAGCCTCAGCTCCCAGCCCCGCCCGCCCCAGCGGGTGAGCAGACAAGCCTCTCGGGCTGGTGAGTGCTGGTCGGCACCAATCCTCTGTGCAGGAATCTCGCCGCTTTTACCTCCTCACCCCTGTTGCTGTGCTCTCCTCCGCAGCTCCGAAGCTTCCCCCCTCCACCACCCACAGTCTCCGCCGGCGAAGGGGCTTCCTAGTGTGTGGAAACCTTTCCTCCTTCACAGCTCCCTCCCACTGGTGCAGGTCCCGTCCCTATTCTTTTGTCTCTGTTTTTCCTTTTTTCTTTTGCCCTACCCAGGTATGTGGGGAGTTTCTTGCCTTTTGGGAAGTCTGATATCTTCTGCCAGCGTTCAGTAGATGTTATGTAGGGGTTATTCCACATGTAGATGCATTTCTGATGTTTTTGTGGGGAGGAAGGTGATCTCCACATCTTACTCTTCTGCCATCTTGAAGGTCTCCTTCTTCAACCAAAATGCTGCTGCATTGACTTTTTAAAGTCACACAGGCAGATGTCTGGGGTGGTTGGTGATCCGTGATGTTGATAGCAAAGAAAGGATGTGTGTTCTAAGTGGTGACACCGAGGAGTCCAGCTCCCTGATCAGATCTGGAAATCCTTTGCCCCGGGGGCAACCTCGGAGACCGTCCTGCGCCCCCCGCCACTTCCCCGGACTCTGGGGCGCCACCTGCAGCTGAGTCACCAGCCCGGCTGCGTCTGGGATGTGTGCGCCGGCCCCAGCCGGCCTCCCCTCAAGCAAAAGGTTTTAAAATCCTACGCATTTTTAATTTGTCACAGGGGAATCTGGTTTTGCCTAAATACTGGTCTGTGGCATCTGTTTTTTGGTTAAATGCCTCTGTTTGGGGAGTAAACGCTAGTGGAGTTATTTAGTTTAGTTGGATTGTTACAGATAATTAAGGTAAATTAGTTCTAGTCATTTTATTGACTTGAAAAATGACAGCCCCTGTGAAGTGCTCATTTATTGAACCGTTTAAGAAAAGGATCAAGACCAAAATGATTCCTTCTAACGTTTGAGAGACAGGGAAGACTCTTTAATCCTGCTCTGGATTCATAACTCTTGCTCTTTTGATCAACGCTGCAGGGTGTGCCCCAGCTGTCAGTCTGCTTGTCGGAAGAGCCAGAAGATCATATTAAGGCTGCTGCTGCCTGGGCCTTGGGACAGATTGGGAGGCACACTCCGGAGCATGCCCGGGCTGTCGCGGTCACAAACACTTTGCCCGTCCTGCTTTCTTTGTACATGTCGACCGAAAGTTCTGAGGATCTTCAAATGAAAGTAAGTGCTTAATTCTTGACTGTTTTAATGAGGCTTTGTTAGATTTTGACTCATTCTTTAAAATGTGTAAATTAAAATGTTTTAATTTTCATCATGGACAATATCGCTTTTCTGAGTCAAGAAATAAATTTATCAGAAGAAGTGAGGAGACTCTTTGAAAATGAGTTACCCTTGTCTCTAAAAATCAGTGATATATTTTAATGAAAGTTCTCTGTAGGTACAAAGTTGTTTGTAAAATGAATGTCTGGTTGTTGCCTTCTACATTTCTATTGACTTTTCTTATGAAATAGGTTATTGAATAATAGGATTTTGGAGATGGAATTGGCCAGAGAGTACTTTAGTCCATTTTACATTAAAAAATTGAGTCTAAAGAAATTTAAGCTGCTTTCCCAAGGTATTCCTGAAGCATGAGCTACCTCTCCTAACTCCAAGTCTGCCTGATCTTTTAATTATGTCTTATATTTGTTCCTTAAAGGAAAAATGACTGTAAGATTCACTAAATTAAACATTTTTACATCATGCATTTAAAAAAAAAATTAAGATTTCTAAAAAAAATGTTACTAGCTACTGAAATGATTCATAAAACATGAATATAAAGTAGGATGGGTTTGTAAAATAATTTTAGAATTTCAAAGAAAGAAAAATGCTTCCCAGCATACTGCCTATTAGGAAAACATGTAACTTTTGGAAAGCAGCTTTCAGAATTGACTTGGGTTGAGAGAAGTACACAGAAAAGACAATCAAAATAACAGTAAATTAAATTACTTTTAAATTTTAATTAAAACACTGAAGTAACAAATAGGAAAACACATTTGCTGGAACAACTTTAGGTGCTCTAACAAGGCAGGAAGTCTGCTTGAACTTACAGTTGAGAGACTGAAAGCGATGTCGTGAGTCATTTATTTGGTTTATAAATTTTATAAAAGTGAGTTTATGTTGATTTGGTTATGTTTACATGTTTTTTCTCTACAGATTCATTGGGGAAAGTTGATTTCTAAGATTAACGCTTTTCCCGTTTTTATAAGACTTTCTAGATCAAAGCAATGATTTAATAGATTTAGGGCTTTTCCCTTACTTGTCTCCAATGTTGACTCCATTCCTTGGCAATGCTTGGTAGAGAGTAAGATTGACAATGTGCTAAGGTCTTTTCCTGTTTAACAATTGTGTGATTCTTTGACTTTCTGGTGAGAAACCACAACTCCATTTCCAGTTTTGAGTTGTCCAAGTACATCTGATTTACATACATATACTTTTATTTTATTTTATTTTTTTTTAAATGTATTTATTTTATTTTTGGCTGCGTTGGGTCTTCATTGCTGTGCGCAGGCTTTCTCTAGTTGTGGTGAGCAGGGGCTACTCTTCATTGCGGTGGGTGGGCTTCTCACTATGGTGGCTTCTCTTTGTTGTGGAGCGTGGGCTCTAGGTGCACGGGCTTCAGTAGTTGTGGCATGAGGGCTCAATAGTTGTGGCTCATGGGCTCTAGAGCACAGGCTCAGTACTTGTGGCCCATGGGCTTAGTTGCTCCGCAGCATGTGGGATCTTCCTGGACCAGGGCTCGAACCCGTGTCCCCTGCATTGGCAGGCAGATTCTTAACCACTGCGCCACCATGGAAGCCCTACATATAATTTTAACCTATGTATGTAGTTCTCTTTTTGTGGCATATTTCTTTAACCCATTATCATAATTGTCTTTCTTCCTCCCTCTTCCCTCTCCTCTTCCCCACTTCCTCCTCTTCCCTCCTCCCTCCTCCTCACTTCTCATCCTTCCCACCCTTACCTCTAGTAATCCAGGGAAATAAAAGATTACATCAGCTAGAGCATGAATAATTAATAGTGGAGTCAGTAGTAATTATAGTTTGAGAAACCCTTGCAAATAGTCTCTGAGGGAGCACTATATACTATTTACATGCTACCAAGTTTATATAACTTGGTTTTTAATGAGTTATTATGATATTATGTTGTATAAATATCACCAGAGTAAAATAAGTTTGATAACTTTACTTTTTGAAGTCAGATAATTTTTATCTTGTATTAGTTTAATAAAGGTGGTTTTATTAAAACATTTAGGTTTACTAATAGAAGATTCCTTTTGCCCTTATTTAATATAATATTTACTTTCAGGAAATACAGTGGGTATTAAATTAAAAGTGATTTATCAATCTTTATCCTGTCAACAATCTTTCCAAGGCTTTAAATCCATCCAGATATTTTCTTATTGTAGGGACTTAATCATTCCTTTTCTTTTCTTCCCCAAGGTCTCTTGGATTCTATCAGTTGTTGTTTTAAAGGCTTTAGAGTGAAAGTCCAAATCTGTTTGATGTGACACTATCTCAGTAGGGAAAATGTATCCAAGAGCTTTAGGAACTGTCTAATGGTGTTTCTCGTTTGTTACTCTGTAGCAGCTTTCAAATTATAAGCCATGTTGAAGTTCATTTTGTCCCAAAGGCATGTCAGCTTCTGTAAGCATTCTCTAATTGGTTCTGATCCATGAGAGAGAGCCAAGGAGCAGCCCCTTGGAATTTCTTGCACATTTTCACATAGCCTTACTGTCTATACACCTATGTAATTTCAAATACCTTATAAAAACTGAAAAGAATATATATCTTTTATATAATCAGCTTACCTACATATATTTTGATAATATTCAGGCAACTACACTTGTTTTGATTCAGAAGTATCATATCGAAATGTATCATCTTAATTTGGCATTTGGATGGTTATAAAACTATTCAAATAGTTATAAAACTATTTCTAAGATAATTATTTGATTTAATTATTGTATTCTTATTGTCTTGGTTGTTCCCCTTTATTTTTAGCAGCTTTATTGAAATATAACTCATATACCATATAATTTACCCATTTAAACTATACAATTCAATGGTTTTAGTATCTTCACAGGTGCAAACATCACCACAGTCTAATTTTAGAACATTTTCATTCTCCCATTAGCAGTCACTCCACATCCTTCCTGTTTAGCCCCAGGCAACCATTAATTTACTATCTGTCTTTGGGGATTTGCCTCTTCTGGACAGTTCATTTAAATGAAACCATACAATATATGTGGCCTTTTGTGCCTGGCTTCTCTCACTTAAAGTTTCAAGGTTCATCCATGTGGTAGCATATATCAATATTTTGTTCCTTTTAATTGCCAAATAATATTCCATTGTATTGATATATACCACGTTTTATTTTTCTGTTCACTGCTTAGACATTGGGTTGTTTCTACTCTTTGACTATTATAAATAATGCTGCTATGAACATTATTATGCAAGTTTTGTGTGGACGTATGTTTCCATTTCTCTTGGGTATGTACCTAGGAATGGAACTTGCTAGATCATATGATAACTCTTTTTGACATTTTGAGGAACTGCCAAACTCTTTTCCAATGTGACTGTACCAGTTTACATTCCCACCAGCAATGTATGAGGGTTCTAATTTTTCCACATCTTTGCCATCACTTGTTATCGTCTTTGTTTTTTATTATAGCCATCCTAGTGGGTGTGAATTGGTATCACATTCTGGTTTCGATTTGCATTTCCTTGACGGCTAATGATGCTGAAAATCTTTTCATGTGCTTATTGGCCATTTGTATATCGTCTTTGGAGAAATGTCTAATCAGACCCTTTGCCCATTTTTAAATTGGGCTATTTATCTTTTTATTATTGAGTTGTAAGGGTTCTTTATATATTTCTGGATACAAATCCTTATCAGATGTATGATTTACAAATATTTTCTCCCATTCTGTGGATTGTCTTATCACTTTGTTGATGGTATTGTTTAGAGCACATTTAAAAAGGAAGTTTTAACGAAGTTCAGTGTATTTTTCTTCTTTTGCTGCTTGTGCTTTTGGAGCTATATCTGAGAAGACTTTGCCTAACACAAGGTCATGAAGATTTACTCCTATGTGCCCCCCTCATTTAAATAACTATAGCTCTTTGGGTCAGAATGCTTTCAGAATAAAATTAACTTTTGAATAAGAAACATTTTTCATTTTAAGCAGTTTTCATTAGAGATCATTCATTAAGGAAAGCAACAGTGAATAATTTTTTGTTACTCCTTTCATTTTCTGTGAAAAACAAGTGAAGTGGCACCAAGTGTTTGCCTAGAATTGACAGTTGTATTTTGTTAATTACTACGCTTATGTGTGTTGTTGAGATAAAAAAAAAATAGTATTGCTAGTCACTTACTGTGGTCTTTACAATAGCTTTGATCAGTGTGGCTGAAGTCAGTTTTTAGAAATATCAGAAAAATTAGTGAATGTAGAACTGTAGATGCTATGCTAGTTCATAGGAAAACCAGGCTCAAACTCAAGTTGCCCTAAGTAGATAGCCCATGACCCCTTCCCTCACATCATCATGTATTATATATGTCTAAGGATAAGCACTAGCTACTAAATGCTCTGACATTTAGCAAAATTCATAGTCTCTCATTCATTATTTCAAAGTAACACCTTACTTGATTTCCTGAATTAGGTAAATAAAAGGGTTTGTTGACCCCATGTAATTTCTGTACAATTCACAAAATGAAGTTGTAGGAACAATTTTATTTCGTTCACAGCCATAAATAACCAAATATAAGGCACATTTTCTAAAGGCTTATACATTTTAAATCCAAAATATGACGTGATCTTATATGTAGAAAATCCTAAGGAATACACACAGACACACACATACACAAATACTAGAACTAATAAGAGTTCAACAAAATCACTAGATATAAAATCAATATAAAAATCAATTGTATTTCCATATCTTAGTAATGAGTAATTCAAATATGAAGTTAAGAAAATAGTTTCATTCACAATAGCATCAAAAAGAATAAAATACTTAGGAATAAATTTAACAAAAGAAGTGTAAGGGCTTCCCTGGTGGTGCAGTGGTTGGGAGTCCGCCTGCTGACGCAGGGGACACGGGTTCGTGCCCTGGTCCAGGAGGATCCCACATGCCGCGGAGCGGCTGGGCCCATGAGCCATGGCCGCTGAGCCTGCGCGTCCGGAGCCTGTGCTCTGCAATGGGAGAGGCCACAACAGTGAGAGGTCTGCGTACTGCAAAAAAAAAAAAAAAGAAAAGTATAAGACTTGTACACTGAAAACTATAAAACATGGCTGAAAAAAATTAAAAAAGATCTGAATAAATGAAGAGACATTCCATGTTCACAGATTGGAAGATTCAATATTGTTAAAATGGCAATTCAATATTGTGAAAACCATCTACATATTCAATACAATTCCTGTCAAAATCCCAGCTGGCTTTTTTCCCCCCAGAAGTTGAGAAGCTGATCCTAAAATTCATATGGAAATGCAAAGGACTCAGACTAGCCAAAACAATCTTGAAAAAGAAAGACTTACACTGCCCAACTTCAAAATTTATTATAAAGCTACAGGAATCAAGATAGTGTGGTACTTGCTTACAGAAAGACATATATATCAATGTAGTAATTGAATTGAAAATCTGAAATAGACCCTTTTATGGTCAGTTGATTTTTCACAAAGGTGCCAAGGCAATTTAATGTTAAAAGGATAGTCTTTTCAGCAAACTGTACTAGGATAATTATTATATCCTCAGACAAAAATATTAATTTGGACCCATGTCTCATACCATATACCAGAATTAACTAAAAATGGATAATAGGTCTAAATATAAGAATTAAGACTATAAAACTCTTAGAAGAAAACATAGAAGTAAATCTTTTTAACCTTGGATTAGGCATTGATTTCTTAGAAGTGATGCTTAAAGCACAAGTAATAAAAGAAAACATTGATAAATTAGGTTTCATTAAAAAGGAAAAACTTGTATGCTTCAGAAGACATCACTGAGAAAATGAAAAGACAAGCTGCAGACTTGGAAAAATTACTTGCAAATCATATATTCAAGCAAGGACTTGTATTCAAAATATATAAAGAGCTCTTACAACTCAATAATAAGAGGACAACCCAACTAAAAAATGGGTAAAAGATCTGAATAGACATTTCACCAACTAATGATCAATCAGCACATGAAAAGATGTTCAACATCATTAGTGATGATAGAAATGCAAATCAAAACCATAATGAGATATTACTTTACAGCCACAAGAATGTAACTATAAACAGGCACGAGGTTTCTTTTGGGATGATGAAAATGTTCTAAAATTAGATTGTGGTGATGGTTGCACAGCTCTGTAAATTTACTAAAAATACATGGATTTTAAAATGAGTGAATTTATGGTATGTAAATTATATCTCAATAATGTTGTTAAAAAAATCTTAAACCCAGAACTTGACAAGTAAACAAAATCTTAATTAACTAATATACTAATATTTCTTTCATGCTGGATAATACAACTGATTATTAATCATGATATACATCCTGATCTAGAAGTTTATAGTCAAAACTCAAGTATATTTCTTGATGAAGGATAGTGAAGCTCAGTGGATTTCTAGTGTCATTAGAGTTCTTGATTAATAAGTTGGCAGTCTTATCACCAGCTTGGAACTGTTAGAATTGGAGTAAGGCTGTCTGCATAGTACAGTGGATGTGATCTCCGCTATCCCGCTGGTAGACCTGGTCACCAACAGCAGTTAAGTTCATCACAAGCTCTTCACTTCATTTTCAAATTCCAGGAACACAAGACATGAATTCTTGTCAAGCTTTCATTGATTACTTACTTTGGTATGTATTTTGCTTTGTATTTCAATAGAGTAAAAAAGCCATAAAGAACATCCTACAAAAATGCACCTATTTACCAGCTCTCGAGCCATTTCTGTATGATGCTCCTCCCAATATTCTGAAGTATGTGGTTGGACAGTTCAGTAAGGTAAGACATGCTCTCTTAGCCTAGAAGTGGGGGAAGAAAATTGAAATGGGGTATTAACTTGTTGTTTCTGCTGGGTCAATGTTTTCTTCTGTAAGATGGGGGCAGGGTTTTACTACTTAACTTTCACCTATCATATTGACACGGAAGGTAAAATAGGTTAATAAAATTAACATAAGCTAATAAAATTCACACATAACTAATTCACACTTTCTTCTTCCTCACATTTTCCTCACAGCCTCTGTACTGTCTTTTTTATGTTCTTGGAGAGTAAAGAGTCAACATGTAAAAACCTCATAGCGCAGATAATTTATACTGAGAAGTAACTTTTGGTAATTTTCCCAGTGTCTGTTAGTTTCACTCATCTGGGAACACTGCGAAGATCTTATAAAGAAAAGGTAAAAGGTCTCTGAGTCACTGAAATATTTTTTGCAACGTACATGCACTTTACCGAAGATGCTTTGAGACAGTCATTTGGAGTGTATTGACTTATTCTGTGAACAGTTTTAACAAACGTGGCTGTCATATTTCTTAGACCACTGCAGATTCAAGGTAGTAAGGTAGAAAGGTCAAGCTGCTGGAAGGGGCTCAGCCAGTGGGACTGACTGCTGAAAGCAGAGGCTGAGAGAGAGTGAGTGCGTTCTCACAGCTGTGGATGGCCAGGAGGGGGACCCTAAACTATCAACTGTGTTCAGGAGGTTGGGTTTAAGAAAACAGGGTTGTTGGAATTAGTATCCCACTGTGGCCGTGAGCCCAGGCTCTGGAGCTGGGGTGCCTGGATTCCCCATTTACCAGCAGCAATGCCTTTAGCAAGTCTTGACCTCTCTAAACCTTAGTGTGATTACCCATAAATGGGGTTAATAAAAGAACCTATTTATAGGGTCATTGTAAAGGTTAATGAGATGTTATATATAAAGAGTTTAGCTTAGGGCTTCCCTGGTGGCGCAGTGGTTGAGAGTCCGCCTGCCGATGCAGGGGACACGGGTTTGTGCCCCGGTCCGGGAAGATCCCACATGCCGCGGAGCGGCTGGGCCCGTGAGCCATGGCCGCTGAGCCTGCGCGTCCGGAGCCTGTGCTCCGCAACGGGAGAGGCCACAACAGTGAGAGGCCCGCGTACCGCAAAAAAAAAAAAATTATGTGGCAAGTGCACAGATAGGGGTTTAACAGAATTCCATGAGAGAAGAAAAGTACCCAACTCATCCTGCGAAAAGAGAATAGGGCTATCCCAGAGAAAGTTTCTTAAAGGAGGTGACATCTGAGCTGAGTCTTAAAACATAAGCAAGAATGGGAATTTCCTGATGGTCCAGTTTCCACTGCAGGGGGGACTGGTTCGACCCCTGGTTGGGGAACTAAGATACTGCATGCCACGTGGCGTGGCCAAAAAAAAAAAAAAAAGATAAGCAAGAGTGAGCCAAGTAATGGGGGAGGTGTGTGGAGGGTGGAAGGGTATTCTAGGAAGAGGAAACAGCATAGGCAAAGGCAAGAAATGGTTTGGACACACCCTTTGAGATTATTGAAATAAAATTTAGCATAGAGGTTGGTAGGGAAGGACGCTGGAGAGGTGTTTAGGACCTGAGTCACAGAAGGCCCTCTGTGCCTTGTTAAGGAGCTTGGAGAGACCTTCAGTTTGTATAAGAGAAGAACAGATACTGCTTTACCTTGTATGTATATGAGTGGCTCTCTATTATCTTTGCTCCTGTTCATTGCCTTTATTCCATCTCCACAACATAAAAAGTTAAGAAATTTCTAAAAAGGCTGCATTTTACTTCCAATGATCAGCAAATTTAGGCTCATTATGTTGCAGGTATATTGGACATAAATTCTCTTATGCATTTCCTCAGATATATTATTGCTTTTCAGTAGTAAAAATCCAACTTGGAAAAGAAAAGCTGACATTTTTATGTGCTTCACTTTTCAAGGTGCTGCCGCATGATAGCAAAGCTCGACGACTTTTTGTAACAAGTGGTGGACTTAAAAGGATTCAAGAGATAAAAGCAGAACCTGGATCTCTCCTTCAAGAATACATCAACAGTATTAACAACTGTTACCCAGAAGAAATAGTAAGGTGGGAAAAATGGACTTTGAGAAGGTCAAAGTTATAATGTAGTTTTTCAGTTCTCAAACCTAGATTTTATATCTACTGTGTCAAAATGTGGACTTTGAAATAGCACATAAGACCAGTGTATACTTCTACTTCTCTCTTGATCTCTTTTATCCCTCAAATTAAATTATGTTCTGAGTGACACATACATTTCCACATCAAACTGGAATGCCATTTGAGATATTTCTGTACTAATTTAATACATGCTTTACTAAAGAGTACCCAAATACAGAGTTCAAAGTAAATTAACAATCTTTAATATGAACCTGATTTAGAAAGAGTCTGATTTTCATAGTTCCCTGCATATTATTTCTCTGCCTTAAGCTCCATTCATATCGGTGAGAGTATTACAAATAAGAAAGAGATGTTGCATGGCAAAAAGAAAGTTACTATCTATATTTGAAAAAATTAAATAAATTATATTTTTTATGAAATGCAGATGCTTCATAGTAATGTAGCAGGAAGTTTTTCTCAAGATTAATTTTTTTAATGAGGTTGGTTTCAGGGCATTAAACCTAAGCCTCAGTCCCTGTAAGCCTAAAAGAGAACTCTACCACTAAAACCCAAATAAATAAAAACAAAGTTACCAAGTACAGATAGAATTATTAAGCAACTGAATCTTGAAAAATGTCCACAAAACATGCAGAATTAAAGGCTATATTTATCTATATTTTTCTAATACTAATTTCTTATTTTCTCTTAATATTAGAGATTACAAATTCAATTTTTAAAATTTGTTATAATTTATATGTTATGTAAACTATTCTTCCTATTTATTTTTCTTCAATTTATTTATTTTTTAAACTTTTTATTTTTTATTGGCATATAGTTGATTAACAGTGTTGTGATAGTTTCAGGTGTACAGCAAAGTGATTCAGTTATACATATACATGTATCTATTCTTCTTCAAATTATTTTCCCATTTAGGTTGTTACATAATATTAAGCAGAGTTCCCTGTGCTATACAGTAGGTCCTTGTTGGTTATCCATTTTAAATACAGCAGTGTTTACATGTCAGTCACAAACTCCCTAACTATCCCTTCCCCTCACCCTTCTCCCCTGGTAACCATAAGTTCATTCTCTAAGTCTGTGAGTCTGTTTCTGTTTTGTAAATAAGTTCATTTGTATCATTTCTTCTTAGATTCCACATATAAGTGATATCATACGATATTTCTCTTTCTCTGTCTGACTTAACTTCACTCAGTATGACAATCTCTAGCTCGGTCCATGTTGCTGCAAATGGCATTATTTCATTCTTTTTAATGGCTGAGTAATAGTCCATTGTATTTATGTACCACATCTTCTTTATCCATTCCTCTGTTGATGGACATTTAGGTTGCTTCCATGTCTTGGCTGTTGTAAACAGTGCTGCAGTGAACACTGGGGTGCATATATCCTTTTGGAGCATGTTTTTCTCTGGATATATGGTCAGGAGTGGGATTGCTGGGTCATATGGTAGTTCTATTTTTAGTTTTTTAAGGAACTTCCAGACTGTTCTCCATAGTGGCTGTACCAATTTACATTCCCACCAATGGTGTAAGAGGGTTCCCTTTTCTCCACACCCTCTACAGCATATATTGTTTGTGGATTTTTTGATGATAGCCACTCTGACTGGTGTGAGGTGATGTCTCATTGTAGTTTTGATTTGCATTTCTCTCATAATTAGTGATGTTGAACATCTTTTCATGTGCTTCTTGGCTATCTGTATGTCATCTCTGGAGAAATGTCTATTTAGGTCTTCCACCCATTTTTTGACTGGGGTTGTTTGTTTTGATGATATTAAGCCACATGAGCTGTTTATAAGTTTTGGAGACTAATCCTTTGTCGGTCACATCATTTGCAAATACTTTCTCCCAATCTGTGGGTTGTCTTTTCCTTTTGTTTATGGTTTCCTTTGATGTGCAAAAGCTTTTGAGTTTAATTAGGTCCCACTTGTTTATTTTTGTTTTTATTTCCATTACTCTGGGAGTATTCTTCCTATTTAATATCAGTGGTTTTTAATACATATGGTAACATTGATTTTAAAAGCACGAAAATAATTTTAAGATTGAAATTTGTTTTATATTCACATATACTCTGCCAGTAAATTCTTTCCAGAGGTGTACAAATTCATTCACTTTGGGGAGGTTTATGAGAACTTCTTGACCAAAAGAGTTCCAATAAATTAGCTTTGAAAGTATTAATGTATATAAAATACATCAAAGGAGTAGTATATCATAACATGTATATATACTATGTATAATATATAAATAAAATAACATACCAAAAAGGTTGTATAACATATAAATATGTGTGAACCCACTAAATGAAGGAAATATGAAAACCTTTTATGAAGAAAATAAAGTTAATTTTTGTGCATGGAATGTATGTCCCTTCAGGAAGAATGCTATTTTACATAAGTTTAAAATAACTTTCTATGCAATTTTCTAACATAAACAGAATTATAGAAAAATGGAAGAAGTGAACTAACTGGTCCCCCAAATGGAGTGACCTATTAGAATTGACCAATGGTAAGGTGCTTTCTTGAATAGAAGTCTTCTTTCCACTAATTTCTAGGATTAGTTTACAGGGCACCAGGGGAAATAAAAAACTCTGTCGTGTTAGAATTTGATCTGGTTCTTTGTCAAAATACCATTGTAAAATTTCCACTTCTCATATTCTGGGATCTGGCTAATTATCATGAAGAATTTTGGTTAGCTGGCTAACTTTTTCAAGTTTCTGACATATTTTTTTAAAGCATTGGGCTCTATAGAACTTAGAGGAGTTTTATAGAAATCTCTGAAAATTTGCCTTCCTATGAAAGCAGACAAATATAATCTCAAAATTGTTTAATTTTTGCTGTCATAATTCTCAAAAATGACTTGGTGACTATTTTAGAATTATTCTTTGTAAGACAGATTATCAGTGGATACATTCTCTCAGCTGTTTTCAGCCTAAACATTTATTTCAGTTGCCTTCTGATTTTAGTAATCTTTAAAAATGTTTAATAAAGGTGGTTGGTATGATGAGAGGGAAGGCGCCCAGGACGAGATGTTAGAAGACATAAGTTCTAATCCCGGGCCACTCCACAGCTGTTGTCTTCTGGATCTCTGCCTAAACCGGGGGGCAAGGCATGCATACAGTCTTCCGTTCAGCCCATTTCTGGTGTGATAACAGGTATTACAGTAACCTAAATTCTACATGGGTCTAGGATGAGTTAACTCCCCTATATTCTTAAAGGCCAGGAAGAAGTAGGGTGATAGCCAGAGGAAAGGCATTTCCAGTTCTTTTTTGGAGGTTCATTTTGGTTCTTTCATGAGGAGTATGGCTAAAAGCTCGGACTTAGGTATCAAACAGATCTAAGTTCCTATCTCAGTCCAAACGACTTGCTAACTGTGACTTTGAAGATATTACTTAACCCTCTTAACCAGTTTTCTCATGTGTAAAATGTGAATAATTACCTACTTCACAGAGTTGCTATTAGGATTAAGTGAGAGGCTATTAGGATTAGCCACAGGGTTCACAGATAGGAAGAATTCAATTCAGTAAATATCTGTTATTGTCCTCAGTGGGCACCCCTCTTCTTGTTCTTTTTTTCTTTTTCTTTTTTTTAAAGTTGAAATACAGTTGATTTACAACGTTGTGTTAGTTTCTGGTGTACAGCAAAGTGATTCATATATATATATATATATTCAGATATATTCATATATTCTTTTTCATATTCTTTTCCATTATGGTTTATTACAGGATATTGAATATAGTTCCCTGTGCTATACAGTAGGACCTTGTTGTTTATCTATTTCATATTTAGTAGTTTGTGTCTGCTAATCTCAAACTCTGAATTTATCCCTTCCCCATCCCCTGCCCCCACTGGTAACCATAAGTTTGTTTTCTATGTCTGTGAGTCTGTTTCTGTTTTGTAAATAAGTTCATTTGTATCATATTTTAGATTCCACATGTAAGTGGTATCATATGGTATTTGTCTTTCCCTTTCTGGCTTACTTCACTTAGTATGATAATCTCTAGGTCCATCCATGTTGCTGCAAATGGCATCATTTCATTCTTTTACATGGTTGAGTAGTATTGCAGTGTGTGTGTGTGTGTGTGTGTGTGTGTGTGTGTGTGTGTGTGTATACTAAATATTTATCTGTTCATCTGTCAATGGGCATTTAGGTTGCTTCCATGTCTTGGCTACTGAAAATAGTGCTTCTATGAATATTGGGGTGTATGTATGTTTTCAGATTATAGTTTTGTCTGGATATATGCCCAGGAGTGTTATTGCTGGATCGTATGGTAGCTCTATTTTTAGGTTTTAAGGAACCTCCATGCTGTTTTCCACAGTGGCTGCACCAATTTACATTCCCATCAACAATGTAGGAGGATTTTTTCTCCACACTCTCTCCAGCATTTGTTATTTGTAGACTTTTTAATGATGGCCATTCTGACCAGTATGAGGTGATATCTCATTGTAGTTTTTATTTGCATTTCTCTAATAATTAGCAATGTTGAACATCTTTTCATGTGCCTGTCGGACATCTGTGTGTCATCTTTGGAGAAATGTCTACTGAGGTGTTCTGCCCATTTTTTGATTGGTTTTTTTGTTATTGAGTTATATGAGCTATTTGTATATTTTGGAAATTAAGCCCTTGTTGGTCGCATCGTTTGCAAATATTTTCCCCCAGTCCATAGACTTTTCATTTTGTGTACGGTTTCTTTTGCTTACAGAACCTTATAAGTTTGATTAGGTCCCATTTGTTTATTGTTGCTTTTATTTCTGTTGCCTTGGGAGACTGGCCTTAGAAAACATTGCTACAATTTATGTCAGAAAATGTTTTGCCTATGTTCTCTTCTAGGAGTTTTATGGTGCCATGTCTTATATTTAAGTCTTTGAGCCATTTCCAGTTTATTTTTATGTATGATATGAGGGAGTGTTCTAACTTTATTGATTTACATGCGGCTGTCCAGCTTTCCCAACACCAAGGAAACAGATATTCAGGTATAGGAGGGTCCCAAACAAGATAAACCCAAACACACCTACACTAAGGCATATTATTCTTGTTCTTTTTTCTATCCATGCTAAGTCACATTATTAGCTAGATCAAATTTAACATTATAATAATAATGGAGAAACTTATGTAGCAGCACATGGCCACTTATTTTTTCACTGTTTGTTTTGATGATAAATGCAAAGCAAGCAAATATTTGTTTCATTTTTGCAAGTATAAAAGACATAAATAAAGATTGTTCTGATTAGATTTAAATTGCTTTTAATTGCTAAGGTAGGGATTCCAAACTTTTTCCTGATGAGAAGCTACTTTTGAATTCCTTAGCGACCAAAGGACAGACAGAAAAAGCAAGAAGAGCTACAATCCTGCAGCCTGTGGAACAAAAATCACATTCACAGAAAAATAGACAAGATGAAAAATCAGAGGGCTATGTACCAGATGAAGGAACAAGATAAAACCCCAGAAAAACAACTAAATGAAGTGGAGATAGGCAACCTTCCAGAAAAAGAATTCAGAATAATGATAGTGAAGATGATCCAGGACCTCGGAAAAAGAACGGAAGCAAAGATCGAGAAGATGCAATAATGTTTAACAAAGACCTAGAAGAATTACAGAACAAACAAACAGAGATAAACAATACAATAACTGAAATTAAAACTACACTGGAAGGAATCAATAACAGAATAACTGAGGCAGAAGAACGGATAAGTGACCTGGAAGACAGAATGGTGGAATTCACTGCTGTGGAACAGAATAAAGAGAAAAGAATGAAAAGAAATGAAGATAGCCTAAGAAACCTCTGGGACAACATTAAATGCAACAACATTCGCATTATAGGGGTCTCAGAAGGAGAAGAGAGAGAGAAAGGACCAGAGAAAATATTTGAAGAGACTATAGTCGAAAACTTCCCTAACATGGGAAAGGAAATAGCCACCCAAGTCCAGGAAGTGCAGAGAGTCCCATACAGGATACACCCAAGGAGAAACACGCCAAGACACATAGTAATCAAATTGGCAAAAATTAAAGACAAAGAAAAATTATTGAAAGCAGCAAAGGAAAAATGACAAATAACATACAAGGGAACTCCCATAAGGTTAACGGCTGATTTCTAGCAGAAACTCTACAAGCCAGAAGGGAGTGGCATGATATACTTAAAGTGATGAAAGGGAAGAACCTACAACCAAGATTACTCTACCCAGCAAGGATCTCATTCAGATTCAATGGAGAAATCAAAAGCTTTACAGACAAGCAAAAGCTAAGAGAATTCAGCACCAGCAAACCAGCTCTACAACAAATGCTAAAGGAATTTCTCTAAGTGGAAAACACAAGGGAAGAAAAGGACCTACAAAAACAAACCCAAAACAATTAAGAAAATGGTCATAGGAACATACATATTGATAATTACCCTAAATGTGAATGGATTAAATGCTCCAACCAAAAGACACAGGCTCGCTGAATGGATACAAAAACAAGACCCATATATATGCTGCCTACAAGAGACCCACTTCAGACATAGGGACACATTCAGACTGAAAGTGAGGGGATGGAAAAAGATATTCCACGCAAACGGAAATCGAAAGAAAGCTGGAGTAGCAATACTCATATCAGATAAAATAGACTTTAAAATAAAGAATGTTATAAGAGACAAAGAAGGACACTACATAGTGATCAAGGGATCAATCCAAGAAGAAGATATAACAATTATAAATATATATGCACCCAACGTAGGAGCACCTCAGTCCATAAGGCAACTGCTAACAGCTGTAAAAGAGGAAGTCAACAGTAACACAATAATAGTGGGGGACTTTAACACCTCACTTTCACCAATGGACAGATCATCCAAAATGAAAATAAATAAGGAAACAGAAGCTTTAAATGACACAATAGACCAGATAGATTTAATTGATACTTATAGGACATTCCATCCAAAAACAGCAGATTACCCTTTCTTCTCAAGTGCGCACGGAACATTCTCCACGATAGATCACATCTTGGGTCACAAATCAAGCCTCAGTAAATTTAAGAAAATTGAAATCATATCAAGCGTCTTTTCTGACCACAACTCTATGAGATTAGAAATGCATTACAGGGAAAAAAACTTAAAAAACACAAACAAATTGGAGGCTAAACAATATATTACTAAATAACCAAGAGATCACTGAAGAAATCAAAGAGGAAATCAAAAAATACCTAGAGACAAATGACTATGAAAACATGATGATCCCAAACCCATGGGATGCAGCAAAAGCAGTTCTAAGAAGGAAGATTATAGCTATACAAGCCTACCTCAAGAAACAAGAAAACTCTCAAATAAACAATCTAACCTTACACCTAAAGCAATTAGAGAAAGAAGAACAAAAAAAACCCAAAGTTAGCAGAAGGAAAGAAATCATAAAGATCAGAGCAGAAATAAATGAAATAGAAACCAAGAAAAAGATAGCAAAGATCAATAAAACTAAAAGCTGGTTCTTTGAGAAGATAAACAAAATTGATAAACCATTAGCCAGACTCACCAAGAAAAAGAGGGAGAGGACTCAAATCAATAAAATTGGAAGTGAAAAAGGAGAAGTTACAACAGACACTGCGGAAATATAAAGCATCCTAAGAGACTATGGCAAGCAACTCTATGCCAATAAAATGGACAACCTGGAAGAAATGGACAAATTCTTAGAAAGGTATAACCTTCCAAGACTGAACCAGGAGGAAACAGAAAATGTGAACAGACCAATCACAAGTAATGAAATTGAAACTGTGATTAAAAATCTTCCAACAGTGCTTCCCTGGTGGCGCAGTGGTTGAGAGTCCGCCTGCCAATGCAGGGGACACAGGTACACGCCCTGGTCTGGGAGAATCCCACATGCCGCCAAGCGGCTGGGCCCGTGAGCCATGGCCACTGAGCCTGCGCGTCCAGAGCCTGTGCTCCGCAACGGGAGAGGCTGCGACAGAGAGAGGCCCGTGTACCGCAAATAAATAAATAAATAAATAATTTCCCCACAAACAAAGTCCAGGACCAGATGGTTTCACAGGTGAATTCTATCAAACATTCAGAGAAGAGCTAACACCCATCCTTCTCAAACTCTTCCAAAAAATTGCAGAGGAAGGAACACTCCCAAACTCATTCTATATGAGGCCACCATGACCCTGATACCAGAACCAGACAAATATACTACAAAAAAAGAAAATTACAGACCAATATCACTGATGAATATAGATGCAAAAATCCTCAACAAAATACTAGCAAACAGAATCCAACAACACATTAAAAGTATCATACACCATGATCAAGTGGGATTTATCCCAGGGATGCAAGCATTCTTCAATGTATGCAAATCAATCAATGTGATACACCATATTGACAAATTGAAGAATAAAAACCATATGATCGGGGCTTCCCTGGTGGCGCAGTGGTTGAGAGTCCGCCTTCCGATGCAGGGGACACGGGTTTGTGCCCCGGTCCAGGAAGATCCCACATGCCGCGGAGCGGCTGGGCCCATGAGCCATGGCCGCTGAGCCTGCGCGTCCAGAGCCTGCGCTTCGCAACGGGAGAGGCTGCAACTGTGAGAGGCCGGCGTACCGCAAAAAAAAAAAAACGAAAACAAAAAACCATATGATCATCTCAATAGATGCAGAAAAAGCTTTTGACAAAATTCAACACCCATTTATGATAAAAACTCTCCAGAAACTGGGCATAGAGGGAACCTACCTCAACATAATAAAGGCCATATATGACAAACCCACCACAAACATCATTCTCAGTGGTGAAAAAATGAAAGCATTTCCTCTAAGATCAGGAGCAAGACAAGGATGTCAACTCTCACGACTGTTATTCAACATAGTTTTGGAAGTCCTAGCCACGGAAATCAGAGAAGAAAAAGAAATAAGAGGAATACAAATTGGAAAAGAAGAAGTAAAACTGTCACTGTTTGCAGATGACATGATACTATACATAGAGAATCCTAAAGATGCCACCAGAAAGCTACTAGAGCTAATCAATGAATTTGGTAAAGTTTCAGGATGCAAAATTAATGCACAGAAATCTCTTGCATTCCTATATACTAATTATGAAAAATCTGAAAGAGAAATTAAGGAAACACTCCCATTTACCATTGCAACAAAAAGAATAAAATACCTAGGAATAAACCTACCTAGGGAGACAAAAGACCTGTATGCAGAAAACTATAAGTCACTGATGAAAGAAATTAAAGATGATACAAACAGATGGAGAGATATACCATGTTCTTGGATTGGAAGAATCAATATTGTGAAAATGACTATACTACCCACAGCAATCTACAGATTCTGTGCAATCCCTATCAAATTACCAATGGCATTTTTTACGGAACTAGAAGAAAAAAATCTTAAAATTTGTATGGAGACACAGAAGACCCCAAATAACCAAAGCAGTCTTGAGGGGAAACAACAGAGCTGGAGGAATCAGACTCCCTGACTTCAGACTATACTATAAAGCTACAGTAATCAAGACAATATGGCACTGGCACAAAAACAGAAACAGATCAATGGAACAAGATAGAAAGCCCAGAGATAAACCCACGCACCTATGGTCAACTAATCTATGACGAAGGAGGCAAGGATATACACTGGAGAAAAGACAGTCTCTTCAGTAAGTGGTGCTGGGAAAACTGGACAGCTACATGTAACAGAATGAAATTAGAACACTCCCTAACACCATAAACAAAAATAAACTCAAAATGGATTTGAGACCTAAATGTAATACCGGACACTATAAAACTCTTAGAGGAAAACATAGGAAGAACACTCTTTGACATAAATCACAGCAAGATCTTTTTTGATCCACCTCCTAGATTCATGGAAATAAAAACAAAAATAAGCAAATGGGACCTAATGAAACTTCAAAGCTTTTGCACAGCAAAGGATACCATAAACAAGATGAAAAGACAACCCTCAGAATGGGAGAAAATATTTGCAAATGAATCAATGGACAAAGGATTAATCTCCAAAATACATAAACAGCTCATGTAACTCAATATTAAAAAACCAAACAACCCAATCCAAAAATGGGCAGAAGACCTAAATAGACATTTCTCCAAAGAAGACATACAGATGGCCAAGAAGCACATGAAAAACTGCTCAGCATAACTAATTATTAGAGAAATGCAAATCAAAACTACAATGAGGTATCACCTCACACCAGTTAGAATGGGCATCATCAGATAATCTACAAACAAGAAATGCTGGAGAGGGTGTGGAGAAAAGGGAACCCTCTTGAAGAATTGGTGGGAATGTAAATTGATACAGCCACTATGGAGAACAGTATGGAGGTTCCTTAAAAAACTAAAGATAGAATTACCATATGATCCAGCAATCCCACTACTGGGCATATACCCAGAGAAAACCATAATTCAAAAAGACACATGCACCCCAGTGTTCACTGCAGCACTATTTACAATAAGCAGGTCATGGAAGCAACCTAAATGCCCACCGACAGATGAATGGATAAAGAAGAAGTGGTATATATACACAATGAACTATTACTCAGCCATAAAAGGAACGAAATTGCGTCATTTGTTGAGACGTGGATGGATCTAGAGACTATCATACAGAGTGAAGTTAAGTTAGAAGGAGAAAAACAACTATCGTATATTAATGCATATATGTGGAACCTAGAATAATGGTACAGGTAAACCGGTTTGCAGGGCAGAAATTGAGACATAGATGTAGAGAACAAACGTGTGGACACCAAGCGGGGAAAGCGGCGGGAGGGTGGTGGTGGTGGTGTGATGAATTGGGCGATTGGGATTGACATGTATACACTGATGTGTTTTAAATTGATGCCTAATAAGAACCTGCTGTATAAAAAAATAAAATTAAGGCTTCCCTGGTGGCGCAGTGGTTGAGAGTCCGCCTGCCGATGCCTGCCGATGCAGGGGACACAGGTTCGTGCCCCGGCCCAGGAAGATCCCACGTGCCGCAGAGCAGCTAGGCCCATGAGCCATGGCTGCTGAGCTTGCACGTCCGGAGCCTGTGCTCCGCAACAGGAGAGGCCACAACAGTGAGAGGCCTGCGTACCGCAAAAATAAATAAATAAATAAAATTAAATAAAATTAAATTTTAAAAATATTAAAAATAAATCAAATAGAAAAAAAATCCCAGCAATTCCTAAGAATTTAGAAACAGAAGCCAATTTTACTATTTTCTTATTGTTTGTAAAAGTAATTATCTTAAGTGACTTAAGAACACAATATTTTAAATATAACTCCATTTTTGGAGTACATTCTGAAGACAAGCAAATGTACAAAGAATCAAAAAAAAAAAGTCTACAGATAACGTATGCTAGAGTGGGTGTAGAGAAAAGGGAACCCTTGTGTACTGTTGGTGGGGATGTAAATTGGTGGAGCCACTATGGAAAACAGTATGAAGTTTCCTTAAATAAAAATAGACCAAAAAAAAAAAACCAAAAGAATTCCTTAGCATCAGACAGATTCTAGCTGGAATGAGATTTCTGACAGTCAATGGGTAACTTGATGTACTTATTTATGGGTCCATACACTGAGATACATACGTGGTCTGTATGCATTTATGAGAAGTTAGGTAGTGATAAATGTACACCCTGCTGAGAGGGTGAGAAGTATAAGTCCTGAGCACATTTCCTTCCCCGTGGGGAATCCTGGAGATGTGGCATCGCTGAGGTCCCTGGAGAGACAGGTATACAGTGGCAATTAGCTTGGCAATTAGCCAGGTAAAACCTCAAGAATTATAGGTAGGTCCTAATTTATTTATTGGGGACCTTTATTTTAAAGCAATACTGTCCAACAGAAATATAATATTAGCCACATATGTCATTTAAAATTTTCTAGTAGCCACATTTTAAAAAGTAAAATGAAACAGGGTAAATAAATATTAATGATATATTTTTGTTAGCCCAATATATCTAAGCTTTATAATTTCAATTTGTAATCAGTATAAAAATTATCAATCAGCTATTTTACATTTTTTGTACTAAGTTCTTGAAATCTGGTGGGTATTTTATCACTTCTAGTGCATCTCAATTCAGATATTAAATTTCATTGGAAATACATGATCTGTATTTAGATTATATAAAGTTTATGGTTGAAAAAGTAGATTCACAAGTTGTTCCAAGCACACCTAAAATTTTTCTAATAACTAATTGAATATCAGTTATTAATATTTTTAATTAAATATACAAATTCAGTTCCTCAGTCATGTTTCTAGGGCTCGAGAACTACATGTAGCTAGTGCCTACCATATGAAACAGCACAATTTTTAAAGTTTTGGTTTTTTCTAAATCCACTTTCTCCCATTTCTAAAAAAAGTACCTATCTCATGTCTAACACATTTATAAGACCCAGGGAGGTGAGGCCTGCTTAAAATTTGTGACTGACTCAGAGAGAAACAGTTGTAACTTCCTTGGTTTAGGAATACTTTGAAGAGACTCACTGTTGAGGGACAATTTTTTTCAAGGGTAGGAGGCCTTTGGTGGAGATACATTCTTTAAGGTAGCTCTTTATGTATGCATGTATCTGTTTATCTATGACTGCCTATAAGCACACTGTTGAGAAAACACAGTTTTATCCATGTTAACTTGACAAATTGTGGAAGAAATTAATGTAATATAAATTATGAGTTTTTAAGTCAAGCATCTGAGGATAAGTAAAGCTTATTAACAAAGGATAAAGCAAGTCTTGAATATTAGGTTTTATTTGGAGAAAACACCTTAGGAGGTTTAATTACTTTGAATGTTTTAGAAAATTTTAAATTATACTTACTAGATTTTTATCCATTTAGCATATTCTAGAATGTCTGACAAATTTTATTTGACATACTTTTATATGCATATAAATTCTTTTCATGGTATGTGAAGCATCTCACAATGCATTAATCAATATATATAATACTTTTATACTATATATTTTATAAAATGATAAATTTATACATGTAAATTTATAGTACTATAGATGCCCAAAACCAACGAAAAGGATTTATTTCCTAGGTTAGTATGATGAAGTATTTGTAAACTATTTATTAAATAGCTATTTAATGTGAATTATACTCCCAGAAATTTTTGTTTTTATGGGTAGCCAGATCTGATTAAAACATATGTTGAGGGCTTCCCTGGTGGCACAGTGGTTGAGAATCCGCCTGCCAATGCAGGGGACATGGGTTTGAGCTCTGGTCCAGGAAGATCCCACATGCCGCAGAGCAACTAAGCCCACGTGCCACAACTACTGAGCCCGCAAACCACAACTACTGAGCCCTTGTGCCACAATTGCTGAAGCCCGTGCACCTAGAGCCCGTGCTCCACAACAAGAGAAGCCTCCACAATGAGAAACCCGTGAACCGAAATGAAGAGTAGCCTCCGCTCGCCGCAACTAGAGAAAGTTCGCGTGCAGCAACGAAGACCCAACGCAGCCAAAAATAAATAAATTAATTAATTAAAAAAAAACATACGTTGAGAGTAGTCTGTAGGGTAGTAAGAATGTGGAAGTTGATTAGTAATGATAGACTGTGTTGTCTAACTTACAAAAAAATCCTATTAGCTACAATCATGAAAGCAACATCAGTCACTTGACATAATGAAAACAGAGTCTCTGTGATAAAATACCGTTACTGGATCCAAGTTCCTGGCTTTGAAAATACACCTTTGCCATTGCATTGATATCCCTTAAATGTTTGCTGTTTATCTGGCAGTCTTGTGAGCTGTCGTTCTCTTCCTTGATCATCTCTACGCTCATGCACAAAGCATTCCTGGAGCATAACTGGTCAGTGTAATAAAGATTTCACTCAGAGAATTATTTCAGATAAATATCTTATATTAAATCTTTTTTGCCTACTGTGCCGAATCTTTTCACAAAGATCTAATAGAAAATTTTCTTTTTCAGGTATTATTCCCCTGGATATTCAGATATACTTCTGCAGAGAGTGGACAGCTATCAACCATTTACTAACTGAGAAAAGTTACATTTTTATACTTGAACTCACAGCAGAGTAATTATGAATGACAGTTGTTAAAGCTCTTTCTAAATATTTGAACTAAATGCATTCTAGATTTATTCACTGTGAAAAACCTTTGGATATTTTCTAAATTTATGGAATACTTTAAAAATTAGTGGCTTGAATGTATGAGGAACTCTTCATGGTCATTTGCATAGGATATGCTCTAAAGGTAAATTTTTAAGACATTAAAGGATCTAAGGCATTAGTTATTGTTCCATTAAAGACCACACACACACACACACACACACACACACACACACACACACACACACACACACACACACACACACACACACACACACACACACACACACACCCTTCCAACTAGATACAGATGAAAGATGGTGTTCAAAAACTCTTAATTATGGGCTTCCCTGGTGGCACAGTGGTTGAGAGTCCGCCTGTCGATGCAGGGGACACGGGTTCGTGCCCCGGTCCGGGAAGATCCCACATGCCGCGGAGTGGCTGGGCCCGTGAGCCATGGCTGCTGAGCCTGCGCATCCGGAGCCTGTGCTCCGCAATGGGAGAGGCCACAACAGTGAGAGGCCCGCGTACCGCAAAGAAAAAACACCTCTTAATTATTTTGCCAATTCCTCACAGGCACAGGCAAGGAAGGCTGGCCTTGCAAATTCCACAGTAGGATATCCAAGGGAAGTACTAGCTGAAAGAGGACACTGATGACGAAGTACAGGGCATTTGAAAGACATACTGATGCTGGTTACACAAATGTGTTAGCCGAACACATGGAATCTATCGATAACCTGCCAGGTTTTCCTAAAATTTAGGAAGTCTCCTCTTCATCCTAAGCTTCCTAAACCTCTTGTTACCCTACCTAAACTGTTCCTTACCTTTCCTGGGGCTGGACGGGGTAGAAGTCAATATTAAGCACTATACTATTGCAGGCATGCTTTCCATTTTCATTGAAAGGTTTCTTCTTAGTCTAGCCCTGCTCATGAATAAGCAAGGAAACAAACAAATAAAATGGGTCCTCAGCGTTCCCTTGTCCTAGCTTCACATTCCCAGGTTTCAAAAGTCAGATTTTCAGGGATTTAAGGAAAAATTTGAAAAGAATGCTGTCCGACTCAGAATTTACATTTTCACAAACGGAGCTGAAAGGAGGGTAAGAGGGAGTTGTGATAAAAATTTTCAATAAAAACAGCACTACAACTGTCCTTTTCATTTTTCCTATGTAGTGTTTCTGACCTTGGGGAATATGTGATTAGACTCAGGAGTCTTGGTTAGTTGGCAACTGTGTCTTTTTTTTAATCTAAAGGACATTCTTTACAGTGATCTCCCCTGGAGGCCTGGAGAGGAAGTAAATGGTAACCAGAGAGCCCCTTGGACACACTGTTTCCAGTCTGGTTGGCCTTCAGGTTTCCTTCTCAGACTCTTTTTTTTTCCCCTCTAAAAAGAAACCTACCCATTTATTTTTGGTATTTTCTGGATTCATCTCTGTCATCATTTCCTAACAGTACATAGCTTTGTTGTATATTTTTAAATTTCATCATACCCAAGATTACCCCATTTCTTTTTACCTTGTATCAGTCTAGAATTGCCTGCAGTTTTTTTGGAAAAGGGCCTATTTTGCTTCCTTGCAGTAATCTCTTAGATCCATTGCATAAGGAAATGTAATCTTTATCCTCAGTTTTGTAGCTTCCCTTTCTCTCCTTCCTGCCTGCCCAGCTTCTCTTGTGAACCTTTTAACAAACTGAGAAAATAAAGGTGGTTTCCATCTTTCTTCATTAATAATGACAGAAATTAGTCCGTCTGCTCTAAGACCTCCTCAAATGTTATGGGAATGGTGAATTTCCTATTATGTATTTCTTGCTATTGTATGTTGTATTTGAAATTTTTCACTTCTTAAATCATTTCATACTTATCAAATAGTTTTAAGCTAAGAAAAATAAAAATATTTAGTGGAATTTGAATGGGTGCTTTAAGTTGTTCATATGCAATTTGGAAAATATATGCTATGCAATGTTTCTTGACATAAAACACTTAAAGCAAAATGAAGCTTTCTTTATTCTTTGCAAAGTCTATTATGAGACTTTTAAAAAAATATTTTCTATTTGTGCTAGAGGAAAAATAGTGTCTCTCACTGATGGTATTCTTTGTTATTTTCACTCCTGGTTTGAATTTTGTCAATTCCAATCCTCTGTTTCCCCTCCCCACCCCCTGCAGTTTATTTAAAATTCAACTATCATTAGGATATCTCATTTAGCTTACATGAACAACAGTTTATTTTTATCATTTCAGGAATAGAATGGTTGAATCTTATTATTGGTTGAACCTTATTATTATTCATTCAGTTCACCTGTTGTGTATCAGTGGTACCTGAAAGGAGATGGTGAAAGTTTGGGTTCTGATCATGTCTGTTAAATAGTAAAGGTGATAATACTTGCTCAGCAGACTCATAAGGTGCCTATGAAGATAACTTGCAATGATGCATGTAACAATTTTGTAAACTCTTCTGTGCAAACCAATATGTGATTTATGGGCAATCTGACAGCCAGTGACAGATTACACATTTTGGCCGGCAGTTGGGCACACCAGGCCCCATACTCTTAGATCAGTAGAGTTTATTCCAGATGATTTATTATAAAGAAAAGCTAAATTTCCTGCCCTCATGGAGTTTTCTAATATAAACACATTTGCCCAGACACAGGGAGTAAAATAGGCACAAGACACTGAACACCAAACAGGCATATTTCATTCAGTATGTAAAAACAAATGACAACCTCATAGTTACAGGAGGTTGACTTGTTTTTCTAACCTTTTCTCTCAAACTATCCCCTTAAAGACAGGATTAAAGATTTGCTAGTTTCTAAACTTGATTTGAGGTCCTGCTTAACATAAACCCTGACCTTAAATTCCTGGGTGAGGCCATCTCCAATCCAAGATGTCAAGTTTAGAAACTAACCTTGAAAGAATGAAGGATTTGTCTGTTGTGTTTTTAGATCTCCAGCCCTTTCCTTAAATTCATAAACCCTGACCTTAAATTCCTGGGTAAGGCCATCTCCAATCTAAGATGTCAAATTTAGAAACTGACCTTGAAAGCATGAAGGATTTGTCTGTTGTGTTTTCAAATCATCTAACTTTAAGTAAGGTGCTAGCAAATGTTGAGGCTTGTGTATACTGTGGCTTATTTTGCCACAAAATTCACTGTATAGAAAATACCGGTTTGTAGCTCGTCTGTTTCGGAGATTAAAAGGATCAAATGACAGTCTTAATTGTAACTATTACATTTACCCATTGGTTAAGGCACTTTGGACTTTTTCTAGGTTTAAACTGGCTTTTATTTTAATTATTTTTTTAATTGTATAGTTGATTTACAGTGTTATATTAGTTTCAGGTGTACAACATAGAGATTCAATAATTTTATAGATTATACTCCATTTAAAGTTATTATAAAATATTGGCTATCTTCCCTGACTGTACAATATATCCTTGTAGCTTCTTTGTTGTATACATGGTAATTTGTGCTTCTAAATTCCCTACCCCTAACTTGCCCCTCCTCCCTCCCCTCTTCCCACTGGTAACCACTATATCTATGAGTCTGTTTCTGTTTTGTTGTATTTGTTTCTTTATTTTTTTTTAATATTCCACATGTAAGTGACATCACACAGTGTTTGTCTTCCTCTGTCTGACTTATTTCTCTTAGCATAATGCCCTCCACGTCCATCCATGTTGTTACATCAACTATTAGCTTGTTTTACCTTGTTTGTCACTGACAGCTGTAAGGAGGGAAGGAGAAGAGGAGGAATTTGGCCATTGATTTGCAGCATGTCTTACTGACAGTTAAATACAGTGGTTTGTTCTGTTTTCTGCCACTCGAGGGTTATTTAATTAAATTCATGACCTAGGATGCTAACCAGCCCCACATCTAAAATAATTGCTTCTCTGTTGGTGAGATGTAAAGCCGGGATTGATTTTCCCCTGACTGATAGCGCTCCTTTCTGAGTCATGAATGTCATCTCCACTCTCTTCCCCACATAATTTGATCTCTGTATTTGATCCCTATTTACTATACACTTCGCTAAACAGATGTCTGAGTAATTAAAATCCCACATGGGCACTCTCATCAGTGAGTTACATCTATTTAACCGTCAGCTTAGAAACTTCTCACCCTTGGCTCTTCTCCCATCCTGGTGTCATCTGTCACTGGCCTTTAGCAGGCTTTAAATATTAGAGTTCAAACCTGCTATGTTTGTTTGCCTGCGTTCATAGAACCTCTCTTTTTGTTTTCTGATTGCATTTTCCTCACAAGTCCCTGATCTCTTTCTCCTTCAACTCACCTGGATTTTCTGTACAGTTTTCTACCAGCATTCAAAATTCTCATTGGATGAATCATTCTATATTTCATTCATGCCAGCACCGGCAATTAAAAAAAAAAATCAGAACAGTGCTGTCAGAACCATGGATTAAGAGTGCCTTTTATTTTTTTCCCCTGAGGCATAGCCAAATATTTCAGTTTGAACAATCCCCCCATTTTTAAAAACTATTTGAGATCAAATCCTGGAAACCTGTTTGGTGGCTACAGCTCACTGAAGGATTTTGATGGCCAAGAGTTATAGAACGAAAGAATGTGGGTTTGGAGCAGGAAAAGGAAGTTAGGAAGGACTTATTACATGAAATTTACTCACTTTTGAGAGAGGATTTAGATAGAAATTTATTTATGAAAACGTTTGTACTTAGACAATGTTCTTACGATAAATCTTATACTGATATTACATGCAACTTGAGGTTAATGCTGTAATTTACAATAGGTTAAAGAATTCCCTTTGCAGTTGATGACATATCAATTTTAGGAACATTTTGAAATTAGTATAGAGTATATATTTTCTGATACCAATCATTTGAGATGAACAAAAACAGATAAATGAGTGGGCAACAGTCTTATAGTAAAAGGATTCTTTATTTTCCGACTTTTAAATAGAGTTAGTTCCGGTGCATTTAATTAACATGGATCATTTTATAGATGTAAGTTTATCAGAACATGAGAGTTTCTTGTGAAGTTCCTTTGTGTTCACAACACTGGGAAATAAATAAGGTGATCAAAGAACAAGCAACAAGTTCAGAGGTTAACTAATACTGTTTTAGTTCTATGAGAGCAAATTCTAAAAGTATTTGCATAAACTTTATTACCATGATTGTATTTTAAAACTACATGAAAATCCTATTGTGCAATGGACCTTCATTTTGGCTGTTTAGACATAACTTCTAGTCTTGTTAACTAACGAGGGCCAGGTAAGTAAACAGGGACATGAATTAACAACAGTATTCTTGGACAAATAGTGACATAGAGTAGAGCTAGTATTTCAGGAAGGTAAACGAGTTCGACATGATGAGAATGCTGTGGGTGTGATTTCTTTCACTGTTTATCATCCAGCATCATGACAGACCTGATGGCTGGTGAGCTAGAGTGATTTTCATTCTCCCCATGCTAGGATAACCTCCCCTTGCCTGTTCCCCAGCTCCCTTCCCCTCCGTTGTGTTTAATCTACTTAAAGTTTAGGGCACTTCTTTCTCTGATCCAAGCCTTGCTAAGTCTTTGTTTTCCCTCCAGTCATTCCTTATCACATGTCCATCCATGCTCTTTCTTCAGAGTATATATATAAAAAAAAAGATGACTAATTCCAGTAACCCATTTCTGGCTTCCCACCTACTTGGTGTAAATCAGGGAGAATATTTCCTGACCTCCTTACAAAGTTGTGAGGGAGGACAGATGTGCTCCTGTGGATGAAAGGGCTTTATACATGGTTACTTGTGGCCAAGGGGTTTGGGCTCCAGCCCCAGCTGCCTGGCTCAAATACAGTTTCGACCACTCCCTTGCTGTGTGAGCTTCAGCGAGCTGCTTAACGTTTTCCGTGCCTCAGTTTCCTAATGTGGAAAATGGAGACTGTAAAAGTACCTAAGTCCTGAGGTTGTTTGGTGATGGTTACATGAGACAATTCATGCATATTGTGAAGTCGGTACATGCTCAAAACAGTCTCTGTTTTGAGCCCCCAGAAGGTGTTAGCACAAGTGCAGGCATCTGTGAACTTCCTCACAGCCTCCTCTCTCCAGTGGGGCCTCTGTGACCTGTCCTCATTCAGGCACTGCAGAAAGCTAGGTTGTATCCCTTGGGCGTGGTCTGTGACAGCCAAAGATGGGGCAGGATGTAAGAATCCTTCCTGGTTGAGCACACGCATTTGAGGATCGGCAGGTACTTTTAACAACTGCCTCTCTTTCTCTAAATCATGTTCACTCGGTGTCGCTTCTCCTCTAATGACTTGTTTATGTCGATATTTCAGTTTGCTGCCTATTTGTACTTAAAGCCACAAAGATACATCTTTCCTAATCTGGAAAATGGGGATAGTAAGAGTAGCTACTCCTGCGTTTGCAATGAGATAAATCAAGTGAACCCCTTCAGAGGAGAGAGGGAAGCACAATATTCTAGGGGTGCTTTTGAAAAAGAAAATGGAAAAAAAAGCATTTGTAATCCAAATAATATCACTTTGTACACATGAAATGAGGTGGAAACAAACAAAACATACCAAAAGCAAAAACCCTGCATTCTAAAACTGGGACAAATGATTCTAATGAATGAACTCTCTTCTTCAAAGTGGTTCCCTCTGAACTCATAAGACATAACCCATAATACAGTGATGCTGTTTTGACCCAAAAGGTGTTGGGATTTCTTCTTTGAAAAGGCTTTTAAGGACCTTGTTGCAAATACTAACTCTTACGGCAAATATCTTTCTACTTCTTGACTTTTAATTTAATATTGTTTGTAATTTTTGACATACAGATAGATGGTCTAAATGCTTATGCAGATACATCTATATATCTTGTATTTCGTAGTTTTTTTCCCCACTCAAAATCCCTTATTTAAGGGACTCATATTTTCTTTTAGTTCTTTCACAGTTTCGTTTTTACATTTGTCCGTTTGATCCATCTGGGATGTATTTCAGTAAATTGTATGAAGTGAGCATCTAATCGACTAAATTACTGGCCAGTTTTGAATAATCTACGTCCTCCTCGTTGGTGAAGCTTCATTTATTGGCATATTAAATTTTCTTTCAGGGCTTTTTCTGAATTATTAATCTATTTGTCAAGCTTTTCTCAGTAGTTCAAAATCATTGTAATTATTGTGGCTTTATAACATGTATTAACATCTGGTACAGTGACTCTCCTATTATCATTCTTCCTTTTCAAAAGTATTCTGGCTACTCTCCTGCTTTTTCTTCCAAACGGAAATTAATTTTTTTTAACTTAAAAAAAATCTTATTAGAATTTGGGTTAAAATCACAAACAAAGCACTAGATACATTTATCTAGAAGCATAACAGATTTCTCAATCTATTTAAATCTTTTTGCTTTCATGCTTTTTCTCTTCTCTCTTTTTTTGTATCAGTCCCTTCCAGGTGTTGCCAATATTATTTATATTTTAATAGAATCTTTAAAAAATACATATTTCCCTACAGGTTATTACTGGATCTGGAAAAGTTACTGGTTTTTAATAGTTATTTTATAATAGCTTTTTAATCATGTCTTGAGTTTTCTAGGCAAAAGTATCATCTGCAAATAAAGGTAACTTTTCTTCTGCCTTCAATATTTTACCTATTTCTGTTTCTTGTCAGAATTATTTCAGCATAATTTTAAAGGATAGTACTGATAGCGGGCATCTTTATACCTGATTTTAATGAGAATGTCTCTCCTGTCATATCATTGAGTATGGAAATTTAAAAATACACATGAAAGTAGATTGAATAGTAAAATGAACTCTCACGTGCTCATCACCTACCCTCAACGATTATCGATATTTTTGCAAACATTTTTAGAGGGATTATAAATTAACCCAGACTAATTTTTAGATGCTAATTTGGAAATATCTATTCAGAAATGGATCCAGCAATTCCATTGCTAGGCATTAATCCTATACTCAAGGATACTCAGTGTAACTGTATAGAATTGCAGAAAACTAGAAAATGTTCCCCAATAGGGGAGTGAAAAATTATGGCACATTCATATAATATGTGAACTGCTACATAATTCACATATTCATATAATAAGTTATGAAAATTTTTGGTAGATCTATGTGCTGATATGGGACGGTGTCCAAGTTATTGTATACAATGAAAAAAATCAAGTGCAGAACAATACGTATGGTAAGATTCTATTTGTTTTTTTCAAAGGGATGGTCATATGCTTTTATGTTCATGGAAGATTTCTGGAAGGACATGTAAGAAACTGTTAATGAAGGTTATGTCTGGGAAGGAGAATAAAGAGTGATGATGGGAGGGTGAGGAATTACTATACACTTTCTCTTGTTCCTTACAGTTTGGCTGTCTTACCATTAGCATTATTATTTTTATAGAACCTTATTAAAATATATGATGCTGGCTATTGGTTTAATATTTACTAAGAGGTCTTTTTAAAAATTTAGTTGTTGTAATCAGGAGTAGGTGTTAGATTTTTATCATCTATTGAGATAAAGTTTTTTCTTATATGGCCTAAATGTATGATTTGTTATTTCAATTATTTTCCCATTATTAAAATATCTTGGCATTTCTAGGATAAAAGCTACTTGATCATGTTAAAAATTACTTATTTCATTGAATGTAATTTGCTGATAGTTCTGGGGGGAATTCTGGCATTTGATTTCTTATGTGACTTCGTATTTTTTGGCTATTCTTTTTGTACCACAGTTGATAGGTTTTATAATAATTATATTTGCTTCATAAAATGGATTAAATTTTAATATATTTATGCATGCAGAAAGGGAATTACATGTCCTTCAAAATTTCCAAGAATTTGCCTATAAAATCTCTAGGGTGAGCCTTTTTTGACTTCTCTAGTTTTGATCTACTTAGTTTTTCTAACTTCTTCTTGATTAAATTTGGGTGATTTATGTTTTTCCTGGAAAAAACATATATTGGCATATAGCTAACTATACATAGTATTCTCATATAATCCCCTCAGACTTCTCCATATCTGTTGTCTCCTTTCTCCTTTATAATCTTATTTATATTTTCTTTTTTTAATTAAATAGATTTGCCAGATAGTTCTCTACTTTCTTATTTTTTTCCAAAGAACTACTTTTGGAATTGATCAATAATTGTGTTTTTTGTTTTCTCATTCATTAATTTCTGCTTCAATCTTTTCCTTAATTCTCCTTTTCTAAGAGTTTAATTTTTTAAAAAGTATCACTCCGTTCACTTATTATTTTTTCGTGTTCAGTTTTCTCCTGCTAAACAATGTTCCTCAGCTTGGTTTGGTTTCAAATGACTGCAGGGTTATTTCTAAAAATTAAATCCACTCTCAAAAGAGAAAGATTTGCTATCACTGATGATGTTATTTAAAAGAAAGTGACTCAGTCTCTTTCAGAACTCTAAAGAATTCTAAAAATGTTTGAGTAACGACAACTGCAGCAAAGCTTATGACCTATTCTGAAAAGGCCAAGACCTATTTGTGTATATAAAACCTAGAACGTTATCTGCCCTCATATATTCGGAAAGAGTCAAGTGCTAGAATTTAAAGAGAAGCTCTCACATTTGCTTAATGGGATGTCCTCTGATACCGCATGTCTATAACCTAAGATATTTAAAAATTTTTTTTCTTTCTGTGAAAATTTATTTAAATACATTATGTGTGCAGCCTGGCTTTGTGTTTGTCTGTGATTGAAATTAACCCCAGATAAAACATTTTTCAAATGTAAAGATTAGAAATTGTTCACATGATAGGATGACAAAGTTTTCTCTGCAAAAATCAATTCATTATGATGATGTAGATAAGGCAGAACATGTTTTTAAAAATAACTTTTAAATGCTCTGGTACACCATATTATAAGCAATAAAAATGTCTCTAATAAAAAAATATATTGTGCCAATAGAAAGGTAGATTTGCAGGTGTGACCTCTGCCAGCATATGTAGCAGATCATCATCAGAGCCACATGTTTGTAGATTATGTAACAGTGTTTAAGTGGCCAGGAAAGGGAGGATTTTGTGGTCAAGAAAGTGGAAATGTCCTATTTAACATATGACCCTGGCCAGTCTCATCTCAAATTACTGTTGATCAAGTTACAGATGGTTGGCAAGCCAAGTGGGAGGGAAGAAAAAGGTCTGACAACCCTGCAATAAACAGGAGGCCACAAAGCCAGTGGCTGTTATCATTAAAAATACAAACTTACTCGTCTTCAGTATTTAAAGTAATGCAAAGAAAAATTGTTTTGCAAAGCATTCAGGAACAGAAGATGTTCCTGTAAGTGGCTTTAACATATCCTTCCCTAATAATAAGATTTTAGCAAAGATAGAACATGGCTTTATGAATGAACCAAAAAACATAACCAGACCCCCCGACAAACTGACAGCTTCATGATCATGATTGAAAAGGATTTTCTTGGGTTTGCACTCACATGCATCTCAAGTTTTTTAAGCTTCCAAATGTTCAAAACATACAAGTGCCTGTGCTCTAGGAACTTACTCGTGAGAGGAAACACCACTAGGAACTTATAAATGGAAAAACAAATTTTTTCATCCCTACTAACTCACAAAGAGGTATGTGTATATAAATGTATGTACTTAGTATTGGTTTCAGCTGGTTGCTTTTTCAAGTAGCAGTTCAGGGCTAATAGGACAGTACGCCAGAGCCAAAAAGAATCTTAATTTTGTTTGCTATTGTGGCTGTGAAATTTTCAGTAAAGCACAGAGTGAAAGACCAAAGGCTGCTAAAGGATTACCTAGAAAGCAGAGCCTGAGGCCAAGTTTAAGCGCTAAGATTTTATTAGAAGGTGCAATTCCAGGGCATCAAGGGTGAGGGGAAAGGCAAAGGAAAGCAAATGGAAAGCGGTGCTTCACGAGAGAAGTACGGCTGATTGCTCAGTCCCCAGGGACACCTTCCCGTCAAGCCATGCAGAACCATCACGTCTTGGGACGAGCTGCCTATGGAGAAAAGGGGAGAGGAGTTTATATGTTTGCTACTTCTTGCTCTCTGCCCTCTTAGGTTGTCCTCTGTGGTGTAAGTTTGCCTCGTGGGGCTCCAGTGCCCCACTCTTCTGGGCGTGTCTTCTGACCCTCCCAGCAATTGCCAAGGAGACAAGAACAAGCTGAACCTCAGGGTTTTTCACCTGAGTCTGGGACTGGTGGGAGGAGCCGGTGCCTCCGACCGACCGACCGTCAGAATCGGACTGCGGGGGAGACGGTGCTGAAGCCTGACCCTCACCCACGGGGAGGCTGTTCTGAGAGGAAACCACAGCAGTGGACGCCAGGCCTCCGCACCGAGCTAGAGGTTAAGATGAGGGTGGAGGTGGGACTGAGCAAAGCGGCGAGGCGCACAAGCTGGGTCTGGTACCGTGCCTCCTTCGAGGGCCAGAGCTGGTCCTGTGCTGATGTTCACTCACTCCTAGGGGAGGAGGAGCCACTCAGTTCAGAGATTGCACGCGTTCAGCTCTCAGATTTTGTAAATGTAATTATTTGCCACCAAACGGTCCCATGTTCCTCGACTACCCTTACCCACTACTTTAACTCTCCCCCCCGCCCAAGATCGTTTGAGGTGTAATTTGAGTGTAATAAAATCCACCCATGTGAAGGTGCAGAGCGTTAAATTTTGCACACGTCCTCAACATCCACTCCCATCAAGGCGTGGAATTGCGCCATCACGCCCACAGTTCCCTCCTGCTCCTCTGCCTCCCATCCTCTCGCCTCTTTCATCTCCACAGTTTTGCTTCTTCTACAATTTCAGATAAACGCAATCGGACCCGCTAAGGTCTTCCGCGTTTACCTCTCCTCCCGCCCCCCGCATAATGTTTTTTTAGATCCATCCGCGTTGCCGTATGTATTAATACTGGGAGTTTTTTCACTGCTCGCTCTGTTGGAGAACTTCACTCTGTGTGCTGAACGCCGGGCATTTTACCTGCATTCGCTCACTGGGAGCCCTCACAACCACCCTGCTTCCCAGCACAGGGACACGAGGCTGGCGGCGCCCGGCGGGGGAGCTTGGGAGGGGGCTCCGGGCCGACCCCGGCCAGTCAGGCTGCCACGCTCGCCGCGGTCCGGGGCCCGACTCGCGGCACCTGCTGTCCGGCTGGAGAGGGGGACAGCGGGCCCGGCCGTGTACAGCCGCGGGCCAGACAAACCCCCACTCCCGGGACGGAGGCCCTGCCAGGGCGCCTGTAAGGCCGGAGAGGCCGTACCCCTCCAGCCGCCGGCCTCCAGGGCCGCCTGCTCTCGAGGGACGGCCCGGGGGCTCCGGCCACCAGCACAGGCTGGGCCGCAGGCGGTCGACGCGCACGAGAGCGAGGAACCCGCGTTTCCGCGGACGCGTCACGGCGGCCGGGCTTCTCACCGCGCGCCGTTTCCCTCCGCGCGGACGGCACTACTTCCCGCGGGGCGGAGGAGTAGTGTCGTGGACGAGGGGAGCGCGGGCTCGGCCGGTGCACGCCACGGCCCGAGGGAGGCCGCCGCGTCCCTGCCGCTGCAAAGGAACGAGCGGGAAGAGTGGTCCCGAGTCGTTTTCTCCTTCTCCGCGCCCTCCTCGCTACGACAGCCCGCGGAGACCGGGTTTGAAGGACAGGGTGGAAACAAAGATGCCGGTCCTCTGCCCTTTGGCAAGGCGCGGCCTGGCCGCCGCTATTGTCTGGCTGCCTGACGGAGAGCAGCGGCTCTCTTTTTCTTCTGCCGAACGTGGTGCCCCTTCGGCGGCAGCGGAGGGACTGACGAGGAGGCTTTGTCTGCGGGAAAAGAGCTGTGGCGAAGCGGCGCCCCCTTAATGGCCGCCGGGCCGCTCTCCGCGGGCTCCGCTGGCGATGTTTTCCGTGTCAGTTAAACCCGGGAAAGTCTGCTTTTTCCTTCCTGACATTTTCATTCTGATTAGAGTCTTGGAGTTTGAGGACTGCCCTCCGCCTAAACTGACTGCATCTCCTTTAGCGATTCTGAAACCTGATGAGACCTTCTCTGTGGACTCTTAGCGCACATCTTTTCTTTTGCTCCCTCAGAAAGAATTGAATTGGGAAACCGTGGAGGTGGGCGAGGCTCACCCGGGCTTGCAGTCCTGAGATGTGTTTGCTGAGTCCACCCTGGTGCCTCAGACGCAGGCCTCAGGAGACGGCTGTGCGGGTTAAAGTTATCTGGGGATCCCGTTAGTCTGTGTTTTTTTCATGAAAATCCAGGGAAACTGCCTGACCAGAGAAGGTGGAGGCAGCTGAGCCTCAGAAAGGGGCTTCCAGTCCGCTGCGAAGGCGTCTATTGTTTGGTTACGCGACAGCCCGCAGTGACGGAAGAGAGGGCAGGAGGGTATTTTTCGAGAGCACCGAAGTCCAGCTTGGGCTCGCAGCTTGTGACTGCTGATCTCCCCCTTTGTTTCCCTTCGTAGCCTTTCTTGCCACCAGCTAGACGTTGCATATTTTACATACTTATTGTTTGGCTTCTCTCCGCCACTTGATCTAAACCTGGGAGAGCCCGGAGGTGTTTTGTTCACTGGGGTTCCCTGGAGCCTAGCACGGTGCCTGGCAAAGTACTGGCGGGGCGGGGTGGGGGTACTTCGTCAATAGTTACTGACTCAGTGAATGAAAAACACACATGGCACATTATTTAAAGGCATCGTGAGAGAAGCACGAAAACGAAAGCCACGTGACACAAGAAAAATTGATGTCTTCAGACCTGCTCTTTTCGTTTCGGAGCAATCATTGGTGAGGAATAGCCGAGAGATAGTGATACCCCACTATTACGTTTTCCAAAGGAGAATAATGAAAGAAGTGAGCTTTTATGTCTAGGGTGCTTTCCACTTCATTCTAGAGATTAATTCTCTGAGGTGAGCCCAACAACAATCTATGAGGAAAATGGAAGTCCTTTTTTTCTTTTTTACTAGTCGTAGGTGACCCTCGGACACATGCGCAACCCCATCTGGGAGTTTAGGTGGCCTGTCATGAGCAAGACATGGGGCTTTGGGACATTCAGAACACAAGATGGACATCAGTGAGCCCCACGTAACTTTTTCTGTGCTGGACCCACAATGTCATGTCTAGTACATGAAGACACACCTGGGGAGTGTGTTTCACATGAAAATTAGCTGGCTAAGTCCTTCTGCTCTCTGAACACCCTTTCATCCCCACAGGATGCTGATGCATAAATGATGGATTAGTTTTGAAGGAAGTGAAAATGGGGTGTTTTGAAAGTGAAGAGGATCAGAACAGCCAGCTGCTCTAAGGAATTACCCCTGTCTCAACCTCCGTTTCTTTGGAACTTTTGGTTGGGAAAGAGCTACACCTTGGCCAGGAAAGTTTATAATATATGTCAAAGTATACCTGACAGATTGGAAAGTCCTTCATACAAAAAAATAAGTTTAAGATCTCATATATTAATGCCTCAGCCAACCAGTAATCATATCATCCTGGTATGCAAAGCTGGAGGTATCCTGTAAGATCATTCATTCATTCAACAAGTATACTATATTTATTAAGATCATTCATTCAACAAGTATGCTATATTTATTATTATGTGTCATGCCTTGTTCTAGATGCTGCAGATATAGCAGTGGAAAAAAAAAGAGACAAAAATCCCTTTCCTGTTTTATATTGTTCTACTCCCAGACCCCTTCCATCTTTTCACTACATCTTTTTTCTTTACTTGTTTTCACCTTTCATTTGCCATCTACTTTACCACTTTTTTTCAAAACATTTCTATTTTCTGCCCCTCACTTCATCCAAAATACGAACATATCAAATAAAAATACATGATGAAATACATTTTAAAAATCAAGTCTTTTTAAAAACCTAACTTTTTACCGAAAAGAATTCATTTCTAAAATTTTCCTTTCATGGCTATAATTTTTAAAAGTTTAAAAATGATTTTCCTGGTTTCCTTCAGTTGGCTATTGTATAAGTGAAGATAATTACTATTCAGTCAGCTTTCACCCTTCCATGAGAATGTTTCCTTCACCCAGCCTTTGCCTGACCATACTAATCTTACAATAAATCATACAGTAAAACATTATGTGGAGAATAGCAATATTAAACTTAAAAATAGAGGTGTTTCTTTTCCAGATTTTTTTAAAAGGAGTAAACTGAATGTTGGCTTAGAGATTCGGAATATAAACGTGCAACAAGTTTCTAGTGCACAACACAGTACCAGAAGGAATTTTCTTAGTTGTACTAACTCTACCCTTTCAGCAGTTTTCTCTAAATTTTCTCCCTTTGATTCAATCCAAAATGCTCACTGACCCAAACGTTTCCTGAAGACTGTGGCTTAACTGCAATACTTCCCTTTTCCCGTTTCACATTTAAATCGTTTCAAACTTGCTTAAACATTCTTTTGAACAATCCCTATATTCCTGCTCATTCCCTTCAGCCTGAACTGAGGAAGCAGACCTCTCTGTCCTCCCTCACCTCCCCCCATCCCCACTGCCAACCCCCAACTGCTCAAGCCTGGGGGTTAGAGCTGGATTACCCAACACGCTAGTGATTCTCAATCCTGGTTGGCATATTAGAATCAGACTTTAAAAAAGTACTGACTTCTTGGGCCTACCCCTGACCAGTGAGATTAGAATCTGTGGAGTTAGAGTCCCAGCGTTGGTATTTTTATAAAGCTCTCAAGGAGATTCTAATGAAAGCTAGTTTGAGAAACAGCGCAGTGGGCAGCTCAAGCATCTGTCTAAGGCAGCCACTCTCAAACTTCAGTGCTTCAGAACACCTGAAAGGGCTTGTTAAAACGCAGATTGCGAGGTCCTGCACCCTGAGTTTCCGATTCAGTAAATTAGGGGTTGGGGCGGAGAATTAGCATTTCTAACAAGTTCCCCGGTGATGCCGCTCTACTGCTGGTTCAGGGATTACACTTTCAGAACCACTGTCCTAGGACACTGAGGAAAACAGGGGCACCAAGAAAAAATGAGGGGAAAAAAACCCCAGATGGATTGTATCTGATAGTTCAAACGAAGCTTCTAAGTAACTATCATGGTGCAAATCAGAAACTTTCTGAGTTTCTTTACCTTTATTTTATGGCTAGTATGATTTTTGATTTAGAGTTGTACTTGGGGAGATAGGACTCCCATAATTCTTTCTTTGCTAGAAGTGACTTCTAAAAGTCTTAAGTCCTACAGTTAAGTACCGCACAAGCCAATGCATCTCTTCATGTAAACCGCAGCTTTCACCCTTCCATGAGAATGTTTCCTTCACCAGATTTTCTCTTACCATAATGAGTCATAGCCCACCATAAAGCATTTACGGAGAGTAGCAAAGTAAAACGCGCGCGCGCGCGCGCGCACACACACACACACACACACACACACACCTCACTTTTCCCGACAAAAAGCTGTAAGGCTGAAATAGTATTTATCTTGTCTTCCAGGTGATAGGTGAATGTATCTTGCATGTTCAACCCTGTGACAGAGAACCTGACCCATGGAGGGCATGCAAATGTCATTGCAAGAGGACCTGTCAGAGTTATGGAAATGAAAGGTACCTTTGCCTTTGAATAACTCTTCCATCTGTTTTTGCACTTTATCTTCTGTCTACCAGCACATGAGATATTTCTACTTTATATGGAGAATATCAGGTGCAGGAAGCTTTTAAACTTGCCCAGAACCATACAGCTCATTTGGTCTGAAGTGAGAGCTCTTTGCTCCCAAACTCTGCATTCTATTCTCTAGAATATGCTGTAATTCAAATGCCAGAACACTGGATCTGAAGGAAAGAGGGAAAGAATCTGAGATTTTTTTTATCACATAGAAGTGAAATCTAAGAAAAACACCCTACATTTTTCAAGTCCATGTAAGTAGCAGGGTTAATATGTAGTTAGAAAGAATTTAGATGCAATTTATGTTACCTTAGGGAAGAACAATCTGAACCGGGAGTAAGATGATAATGTGGATGAACCTTGAGGGCAATATGCTGAGTGAAATAAGTCAGAAAGAGAAAGACAAGTACTGTGTGATCTCACTTATATGCGGAATCTTTAAAAAGCAAAGAAACAAAAGCCAACCTCATGGAGACAGAGAACAAATTGGTTGCCATTGGTGGAGGATGGGGGACTGTGAGAGATGGGTTAAGGAGATCAAAAGGTATAAACTTCCAGTTATAAAGTAATTGTCAGGGGTTGTAATGTACAGCATGGTGACCATAGTTAATTGTACTGTATTACATATTTAACAGTCGCTAAATAGTAAATCTTTAAAGTTTTCATCAAAAGAAAAGAATTCTATACTGTGTGGTAACGGATGTTAACTAGATTTATTGTGGTGATCATTTCACAATATATACAAATATGGAATTATTATATTGTACATCTGAAACTAATATAATGTTGTTTGCCAAATATGCCTCAATTAGGAAGAGAGAAGGAAAGAAAGAAAAAAGAAAGAAAGAAAGGGGGGAGGGATGGAGGAAGGAAGGAAGAAAGGGGAGTAAGAGAAGTAGAAAAGATTTAAGGTAAAACACTGGTATGGTTAGCTAATAGTCCTAGAGCCTGAAAGAGGGGCTTCCCTGGTGGCGCAGTGGTTGAGAGTCCGCTTGCCAATGCAGGGGACACGAGTTCGTGCTCCGGTCCGGGAAGATCCCACATGCCGCGGAGCGGCTGGGCCCGTGAGCCATGGGAGCTGAGCCTGCGTGTCCGGAGCCTGTGCTCCGCAACGGGAGAGGCCACAACAGTGAGAGGCCCGCCTACTGCAAAAAAAAAAAAAAAAACAGGGCAGAAGACTCATTTTTTCAGTTAAATACTGTTGTGTTACAAGCCGCCTCCAAATTTAGTGACTTAAACAAAGACCGTTTTACTTGCTCATGATTCTTTGGGTTAGGAATTCAGGCAGGGCTCAGTGAGGATGGCTCTTCTCTGTTCCATTTCCTCTTGACTGGGGTACCTCAGCTGGAGGATCCAGGGTGACCTCATCCACTTGTCTGGGCCTTGGCGCTGATACCTGGGTGGGGCACCTTGGTTCTCTTCCACATGCTTCCTCTTTCTCTCTCTCTCTCTCTCCCTGCCATGTGGTCACACATCATTCAGTAGTCTAGCCCAAGCATTTTTACATGGTGGATGTCTTCCAAGGAGTGAAAGGGATTACACAGCATCAATTTCACTGTGTTCTGTTGGTCAAAGCAAGTCCAAGGGCCAGCATAGAGTCAAAAGATTGGGATTCCACTCTTGATGGGAGAATGATACAGGCACATTGCAAAGGGAATGTGGTTCTGCTGATTGAAAGAAGCCAGACACAAAAGAGTACATTATGTATGATTCTATTTATGTGAATTTCTGGAAAAGGTAAACTGATCTAGAGGAAAAGAAAGTAAATCACTGGTTGCCTGTGGCTGAAGGGCGGTGACAGCAAAAAAGCATGAGGGAACTTTTGGGGATGATAGAAATGTTCTGTACCTTGATTGTGGTGGTGAATACACAGGGAACATTTGTCAAAATGTGTGCATTTTATTACAACTATTTGGTAAAGTATAGCAAAAAAGTAGGAAGTAGGAGGGACTGTGGGACCATCTTCAGAAATAATCTGCTATATATAAAAGCTGAGATCTGAAAGAACCTTTGAAGATCATCTGATCCAGTGTCTTCACTTTACAGATAAGGAAAATGAGGCCTAGAAAGAGGAACTTACCAAAGGATACTCTGTTAGTGACAACATCAGGACTGCAACCCAGTCTTCTGACCACAGGCTTCCTCTAATCAAATTGGGGAAAAGGATTCCCCAGGCCTGTGTCCCACTGAGGCCCACTTAGACGTAAGCATGTCTGAAAGTGAAGGCTGGACCGTTAGAGCTGTCAGTATCCCTTTGTACTCCAGAAGTTTCGAGGAGTCTCCAGTGCTCAGATTTCTGCACTCTGTTCCTAGTTCTGAGAGACTATGGACAAGTTCCTGTAAGTCAGCGCCTGTAATAAATATGAATGGAGCAATATGTATACATAGATGCGAACACTGTGTGGAGCAGCTTTGCCACAGCTAGCTTTGTCTACTGCGCTGCCTCTGGGTTTTCTGCGAGGATGCTGCCTGGGAAAGGGCAAGGAGGTCTGTGGAGCTAGAGAAACGTTATTATTCACTTAGGTCTGACTAAAGTAATAAACCCACCTTTTAGGCTTGTAAGGTAAGAATTATTGCTAGCTTTCATAAAGTGCTCCACAGAGTAAGATAAGGTTGAAATAATAAAAAATAGTACTGCCACTCATAGTAATATGCAAATGTTAGAACATATTTAGGGAATGTGAAAAAATGAATACAGTTCGTGCTCTACCTTTACTATACTGTCTTTACTCGGAAAAAACTATATCAAACCTTGTCCAAAGTGTCTCAGACATTTATCAGATGTATCCAACTCCTTTGGATGCCAAAGAACCTTTTAAAAATTATCTGTGAGAGATGGCAGAATGCTATGGCCCGAAATAATTTGCGGCTGGTACAGAAGAGAGTAATACCCTGCTGATCTTGAGCAATTACCCAGAGAACTACGGACTTGAACTGTGGAGGGACTCTGAACTTTTTGCTAACACGAAGTCACTTTTGGAATTAGTTACCATAACACTAAAAATGAATGATTCAGCAAGGGAAGTTTTTTCAAGAGAACATCACTCTGATAGATTTCTGAAGCTTGGAGTTTTCTTCATTTTACTTTTAGGTTGTTGTCATTTCCCCATTTTTCTGTTACCTGTATCTTAAAAATTATTGTATAGTAAGCATCTTATTAAGTGAAGGGACACTAATTTGCATCTTGAACTTGTGGTTTCTGTCTCAAAGCTGCTGTTTGAGAGGAGCCTGTTCTTTCACAAACTTGAAGGGCAGTTGCAGAATAACTCCACTGGCCTAACACTAATGCCAGGTGGAAAGTGATGCATTTATGGAAATAATTCAAGCCAAAGAAATCTACTCTTGTTTGGATTACCCCAGCTGGGCAGTACTTTGCTCCTGAATGGATTCCCCTTGGGTTAAGTTGGGTTAAAGAGGGCAAAACAATATGGGATATGAGGGAATCAGCCCAGGGCTCTCGTAGAGTTTAACCTCAGCAATCCTATAAAACTTAGCTTGGTCTAGGCCAGGCATTCTCAACTAAAGACCTTTTTAAAAGTTACACTTTCACTCCATGGTTGCCATGTTTTGAAATATCTGGATTACCCAAAATGTAGTAACCCTTGTAGCTTTTACTGAGGTCCATGCACATTTTGGTAAGGTTTTTTTTGATAGCACTGGGAACCATGGACAGATCACCAGTACTACCATAAGAGCTCAGGAACCCAGCATGATAGGAAACTCACGAGGGAGATCGACCAAGACTGCTAGGTCTTCTACATCCCTGCCAACCTGGCTCCCACTTCCCACCATCACCACTGTTCCTCTGGAACCCATGGTGGTTTGAATCACCTCCTATTCATGCCATTGGTGAGGGAGGTGTTCGCACCCTAGAGTTATGGGGACGGCCAGACACACAACCCCTGACACTGGACAGAAGAGATTGACAGTAGTTTATTGCTCACCTACACTCACAGCTGAGAGAAGAAGGACACTGCACGCAGGGCCACGTGCAGGTTGCACTCGAGGATGGAATGAACGACCATGACTTGTGTGGGTAGGGCAGACTTCTTTGTAGCGCCAAGAGGGTGAAGTGCCCCCTGATTCCCATGGGAGGATGTGAGTGGCTTGTTTGAATTCTGAGGGCTGGCAGGGAACTGAAACCCACCACTCAGGGATTAGCACCTGGTCCATTTAATAAGGCGGGTTGTTTGGCTGGGGGACCTTATCCTCTGGAGCAGAGTGGGGAGAGGAACTTGTGGTTAGGTCATTTGAGGTCTCCCATTTTTCCCCAGATGTCAAGACATACATAATATTGGGCCTTAATTTTAGGCCTTATGCCACAATAGCCAAGTCAGGACATTATATCTAGACCACCATGTACAATGTCCTCTTGTAACTGGGAGGGAAAATAAAGGTGGAGTGAGGCAAAGGGTGCAAGCCAAATCTTTCTAGTTAATACTTCCAGTTAGTCACCTAGCAAATGCTCACTGAATATCTTCACGTGCCAGCACTAGACCAGGCCTTGAGACTTACAAGTGAATGGAGCCCAGTCCTATTTTGAAAAAGTCAAATGGAGGAGGAACGGAGGACATGAGCATATGGTCATACTGAGCGACAGATGCAGGAGCCAAGATTTGTGCCTGTGCTATGAGAACACAGTGATAGGGGCATGTCATCCAGGGACGAGGGCCCGTGACCCCTGAGCTGGCCTTGAAGGATGAGTAGGGGTTTGCCAGTCAGAGAAGGGAGAGATGGGGGCATCATATCAGAAGGACCAGCATGACCAAAGGTGGAAATGATCACAACATGATAAAAATAAGTGACAAATAGTCCCGCAAGCAGGGGGAGGGGTGGGTGTTGTTAGCCTAGTGATTGGGGCAGGATTGACACAGCCTCAGAGAGGCAGCCTGGGATAGGCAGGAACATTGTACTGCGAGGGCCGCCCTGGAAGCTTCTGCTTCTGTCACCCTTCTTCCCCACATTTCCCTCCAGTCCTCTGTCTCCTGCAGGCATCTTGTCATATTGCAGAATCAGATTCTGCCCTTATCTTACTGGGGGCGGGGGTGATGGGAGCAAGATGAGAGACGAAGAGAGGAGTGTGCTAAGGGGACCAGAATAAACTTCACGCTCCTGACCATCTCGCCAAAGGCTGCCTCTGAATACATGTGCAACGTATTGTGCCAAAGGTCCCAGGCACAGGCCAGGCTAGCTGGGCACTGCCCGAGCTCTGTCACGAGCGCTCAGGTCACCCGACCTCTCTCTCCTGCTGCTGCTCTTGGCATCTTCTCCACGCTCTGCTTCTGCTCTCCTTGGCCATCACGGTCAACTCTGTAAAAGCCACAGACTCCTCTAGAGACTGAGGAGGCGGGAACCAAGCAGCTAATTTTCCCGGAGCAGAAATAAGGTAGAGGGAATTAAAGGTATTTTTATCCAGTTCAGGAACTCTGCCATCAGCGGTCCTACTTTAGACAGATAGATCTTCAAGCTGTATTTATTTTCTTATACAATGTTCTGCTTTCACATGTGCTGATATCTTGGATTGGAAATTGCCTTCCCTTCATTTCTCCCTAGGTTCTCATCTGGAAAACTCCTACTCTTCTTTCAAAACCTAGTTCAAAAGTCACCTCCTTAAGAAGCCTCCCTCTGGCAAGCTAGTTTCTTCCTTCTGGCACTCCCTTAGCAGCTATTTTACACTTTTTTAAAAACACTGAACACATTGATTATAATTCTGTTTGCATGTATTTTCTTCACTCTTATCTAAATTCCTGAGGCATCTTTGTTTCCATAACAACCAGCCATAACAGACATGTACATAGTAGGTATTCGGTAAAACTTAAATGAATAAAAAGCCAAAGAAAACATTAAAATAAAAATCATACATATGGATCAAGCTTCCAACTACCAATTTATAGAAAATAGAGTACAGAAAAAGATGTTTTTCTTTTCCTGCCACCCCAGGATATAATCAGCAAAATCCTGAGAGAAGAACCCCTTTAGGACAAATACCCCAGTTTCCTGGAAAATAAATTACAAAGGGGGAAAGAGAGTGGGAGGAGGACCAATAATTTAAAAGAGACTTAGGAGACCCATCAAACAACTGCAAGGCATGGACTTTACTCAGATCTTGATTTTTAAAAAATATTAGATTATGACACGTATGAGACCTTGGAAATTTGAACGCAGGACATTTGATGACTTTAAGGACTGATTGTTAATTGTTTCAGATGTGATAATGGTGATATGTTGATATGTTTACTTTGAAAAGAAAGTAGTCATTATATTTTAGAGATAAGTTCTGAAATGTTTATGAGTGAAATTATATGTCTGGAATTTGCTTCAAAATAATATGGGAAGGAAGAAGTGGATGAGAGTGTGAATGGGGCAAGTTTGGCCATGGGGTTGATGGTTGTTGAGGCTAAGTGATGGGTGGACACAGAAAGAATCACCCTATACATATTTTTATGTATGCCTGAAATTGTTATTGCATTATTTAAAAACAATGAAAAGTCTTTAAAATTCTTGAATGTTTTGCATTTATACTTTGCTGTACAGTAACTATTTGCTGTACAGTTTGCTGTACAGTAACTATTTTAAATAACAAAATTGAAATGATTACTCCTCACCTCAGTGTGAAAAAAAAATTTGTTTAAGGGATGCGTATCTGTGGTTTTATTGTGTATTTGTGCTAGAATATTTTCCAAAGGAACATCTTTATTTAAAAAAAATAAGTAAAGCCAGTTAGAAAGTAGAGGGCGTATATAGAGAACTTCACTTTCTTTCTTCTTTTTTTACAAATTTATTTTATTCAAGTATAGTTGATTTACAATGTTGTATTAATTTCTGCTGTATAGCAAAGTGATTCAGTTACACATATATATTCATTCTTTTTCATATTCTTTTCCATTATGGTTTATCACAAGATATTGAATATAGTTCCCTGTGTTATACAGTAGGACCTTGTTGTTTATCCATTCTCTATATAATAGTTTGCATCTGCTCATCCCAAACTCCCAATCCATCCCTCCCCTACTCCCCCTCCTGCTTGGCAACCAAATCTGTTCTCTATGTCTCTGAGTCTGTTTCTGTTTTGTAGATAAGTTCATTTGTGTCATATTTTAGATTCCACATATAAGTGATATCGTATAGTATTTGTCTTTCTCTTTCTGACTTATTTCACTTAGATAATCTCTAGGTCCATCCATGTTGCTGCAAATGGCATTATTTCCTTCTTTTTTATGGCTGAGTAGTATTCCATTGTATATATGTACCACATCTTCTTTATTCATTCATCTGTCGATGGACATTTAGTTGTTTCCTCGTCTTGGCTATTGTGAATAGTGCTGCTCTGAACGTAGGGGTGCATGTATCTTTTTGAATTATGGTTTTCTCTGGATATATGCCCAGGAGTGGGATTGCTGGATCATATGGCAACTCTATTTTTAGTTTTTTGAGGAACGTTCATACCGTTTTCCATAGTGGCTGCACCAATTTACGTTCCCAACAGTGTAGGAGGGTTCCCTTTAGAAATTCACTTTCTTAGCCAATTTTTGGGAACACATCTGTTTTTCAACATATATAGTTGAATCAACTACTAAACTATATTAATATTTATTGCCAGTTGCAGACAGTTCTCAGGTGCAAAGCAAATTTGGAAAAATAGTTTCTAAGCACAATCTCCAACAACTTTAGCAATAAGTAGATCTTAAAGTTTGTTCACTTCCATAAAGTCCAAAGTTCTATAAGTTAAACAGTGAGTTTCCAAGGGTGCTTATCGGTGTGAATAAACAAGGTGTGGTGATACTCAGACAGGCAGTTTTTGAAAAAAAAACAAAGAAGAAAACCTTCATTGAGTCAGTTTGCACAATATTGGTTACTTAGAACATTTTATTATCTGTATCTTCAACATAATATTGCCTTCAATTTTTTTTGAGAAATATCTTCTGAAACTTAAATATTATAAATAAAAATTTGGATTTTTTTTTTGTCAGATTTGCCTAAGTAATCTGGGGATGAGGGGTCATTTTCCTACTCCTTCTGCAACTCTCACCCTGTGAATTACGGACACTCAGTCAGTTGGTCCTTGGAACCAATGGTCACCATTAAGTGTGTGTTTAGTTAACATAGCACTGTTATATGTAAAAGTTTAGTTTTTAAGTTAATTAAAAACATTCCTCAGTTTTTAATGTATCTTGAGATTTTTTTAAGGTGTGTGTGAGTATTGCTGTATGACCAGGAAGTTTATTGAATGTCTACTGTGCCCCCTAATATGCTCAGTTGCTTTGAAAAGTCACAACTCATTCATTTAAACCTCCCCATATGCCTCAGGAAGAGTTTTATTATTTCCACTTTGCAAATGGGAAAAGTAAGACTCAGAGAGGCTAAGAGACTTGTCTAAGGTCACAGCTTGTAAGCAGTGCAGGGCGTCAAGTGTTGGCTACCCTGGTTTATACTCTTCTGCCCTGTGCCCTGTTTAATTGTCTTCTCCTCAAGGTTGTGAGCCCCTTGAGAGCAGTCTTTCATTAGTCTAAACATGGAAGTGGATGTTTAATAAATATTTGTTAGATGATCTCAGCAAGTCATCCAAGTGTCAACACCATACAGCTGTAACCTCCTTAGGCCAGGAGCTGGGGTTCTTGGCCCATATGTTCCAAGCTGGCCTTTGAGACTGTGTATGATTATACAATAACCACCTAAGAAAAATGTTTGAGAATATACCTGGAAGCTTAAACCTACATAAAGAAAAAGTGTGAAAAGGAATGATTCCAAAGAATAGGGTCCAGGTTGAAAAATATTGAGGTTTAAATTTGGAAAATGACAAATCGACCAGAAAGGTTGATACAGTTTGGTCTTCACTCTATAGTTTTTACTTCAGAACAAGTAGAGAAATTAACAACCTACGGAAGAAAATTCCTAGAACACTGGTATCAAGTCAATACACCTGATGGTTCTGGAAGATAGGATTTTCAGAGGTAAAAATACAATAGATCACTCTCTGAACTCCCTTCCTCAGCCTGTGGGTGTCTACCTGACTTCCCTTGGCCAAGAAGGAATATTTCCCTAATGTGGCCTTATCTGTGGTATCAGTGCAGCCTCATCAGAGATGAGGCACTTAACTCAAACTGCCGTATGCTTTGACAAATGCGATGGTTAATTTTGTGTGTCAACTTCATTGGCCGTGGGTTGCCCAGATACTTGGTTCAACATTATTCTGGGTGTGTCTGTGAGGGTGTTTCTAGATGGGATTCGCATTTGAATTGGTCCACCGAGTAAAGCAGATGCCCTTCCAGCATGAGTGAGCCTCATCCTCCATTGAAGGCCTGAATAGAACACAAAGGGAGAGGGTGTAGAGAGAACTTTCTCTCTTTCTGTCTGTCTTTGAGTTGGGACATTGGTCTTCTGTCTTTGGACTTGGACACAGAGTGGAATTATACCATGGGCTCTCCTGAGTGTCCAGCTTGCAGACTGCATACCTTGGGACTTTTTAGCCTCCATAATTGCGTGAGCCAGTTAGTTATAATAAATCTCTGTCTCTGTCTCTTTTTCTCTCTCTGTCTCACTCTGTATATATCACATTGGTTCTGTTTATCCTGGAAAACCCAGGACCAGTACAACAGGTGAGATGTTAAATAATAGCTAATAATACTACCTACCATTTATTGCATGCCAGTATCTACCAGGGGCAGTACTAAACATTTTACACAAGTTATCTCATGTAATCTTTAAAGAACCAAATGAAGAAACTAAGGTTCAGGGAGTTGTGACTTTTCAGCTAGAAGTTTCAAAACTGCATCTGTCGAACTCTAGAGCCCAGGCCTTTTCTTGCAGTTGTGGTGCTGGGTGAGGATGGCCAGCAGTGCCATGAAAGAGGATTTGTGTTTAACGAGCTCTTGTGGCAAAAGTTTGTAAGCATTCAAAGTTACTGAGGAGCTGTGCGCTAGAAAGATGTAGAGAAAACCGTGAAGGTGACAGGCCTAGGAACGAAGGCCTGGTGCAAGGCCCCCAAGGAGCTCTTGAGCAGCAACTCAGTATTCAACATTCAGAATACAAAGCCAAAAAGTAAACTAACTTTAAGGTGGAGTCTGCATTTTCAAAGAAAGGAGACTCACTTTCAAGAAAGGGGCAAACTGAGTAGATGAAGCTATTGGAAAATTTGCCCTGCTGTTTCTAGCACCTAGACTTCCTGCCTCAGTTCCTCCCTGTGCTGTGATAGCTCAGCACAGCTAGCAGAGCCGCTCTTCCAAAGAATCGAGGTTATTGTAGGCTCTTTGAGGGCAGGTCCTGGGGTCTTGATGAGACTCCGATCTGGGAGATTCTAAGCAAATATTTGCCGACTGTTCCAGGGATCAGAGCATGCTGAGTGAGAACTAGGGCCACCTTCATTACCCTCTTTTTCCCATTGCCATGGAATGTGTGGGACAAGGGCTGCTGTCCTGCTGTGCCAGTTCCTTTCTCGCTCCTACTGCAGATGGACTGACTTGGCCTGGTGTGAGGACACGCTTAGCTTTCCCCAGTATTGTAATTCATAAGGTCCTTTAATTTTTTCTTTTCTTAAAACGTCGAATGGGAGAATGGCTAAGATGAAAAAGGTATATAACAGCAAGGGTTTGTGAGGACGTAGAGCAACTGGAATGATCATATACTCTGCTGGTGGGAGTATAAACTACTGCAGCCACTTTGGAAAACTGAGAGTACCTAGTAAAGCTGAACACACACATGCCCTCTACCCTAAGGCCCAGCAATTCCACCCTAGGTGTATAGACCAACAGAAGGGTGTACACACGTACTAGGATCCTCACAGCAGAGCGTATTAGCCTCAAACTAGAAACAAAGTGCCCATCTACAGTAGAATAGATAAGTAAATTGTGGCATTTTTATGCACGGGAATACTACACGGCAATGACAGGAAGACACTACAACTACGTGCAACTGTATGTGTGAATCTTACATGTTGGACAAAGGAAGCCGGATGCAAGAGAATCCATCCTCTGTGATTCCATTTCTATAACAGTAATATGTTTACATTAATATATGAAAACATTTCCTAAAGATAAACCAGCCTGTGGCCTTACGACTGCGGGTCATAGTTACGTGGTGTGTGGGGGGAGGCACTGGGCGCAGCGGGGCTCTCGGGTGCTGTGAATGCTCTGTTGCTTGATAAAGTCGCTCATTGCATGGCTTTATACACTTTGTGAAAATTCGTCAAGCTGTGCACTTATGATTGGCCCACTTTTCTCTATGTGTGTTATAGGTCAATGCAATTTACCCAAAAAAAAAAAAAAATGTGCAGTGAATTATTTGAAACTTCTCTACTAAAGAAAGTCTTTTAAATTGTGGGTTAACCCTGACATTGTTTCTTCACATGAAGTGAACTCAATTGACATTGTTTCTTCACAAGAAGTGAACTCAATTCTGAACTCTTGTATCATTTATAATATACAAATATCATGATGCTTTGTGTTACTAGCAATGATTAGTCTCAAAAATGTTCTGTAAAATAGTAGTTTTCTATTTAGAAAGAAGCCCATTTGCCAACACTTATGTAGGAATCATTTAATGAGAAGCATATGAGTTTCATCTAGTCTGAAACTGCTTTCACATCTTCTGTTTCCATAGAACAAAACTGATTGCCACTTTTTTTAAACATAAATTTATTTTATTTATTTTTGGCTGCGTTGTGTCTTCGTTGCCGCGTGAGAGTTTTTCTCTAGTTGCAGCGAGCAGGGGGCTGCTCTTCGTTGCGGTGCATCGGCCTCTCATTGCGGTGGCTTCTCTTGTTGCGGAGGACGGGCTCTAGGCACGCAGGCTTCAGGAGTTGTGGCATGCGGGCTCAGGAGTTGTGGCTCATGGGCTCTAGAGCGCAGGCTCAGTAGTTGTGGCACACGGGCTTAGCTGCTCTGTGGCATGTGGGATCTTCCCGGACCAGGGCTGGAACCCTGGACACAATGCAGGCTGTGTGTCCCCTGCATTGGCAGGCGGATTCTTAACCACCGCACCACCAGGGAAGCCCCTGATTGCCAGTTTTTTAAGGAACAGTAAGTAGGTCAATTTCTGAAGGCCAGTAGCTGATAATTTCTAACCCATTAGTTTGCTAATAAAATCAAACACAGGAAATCCAAAAATTCTTGGCATCGGAGTGAACTTACAGTATAAAACTTCTTAAAACCACCAGTACACTGATATCAAAAGTGTTCCCTGACACTGTGAGTCTAGGGAAACAAATACACATTTCAATATTCATCCCAATGTAAGGTGCCTCACAGGGGCTCAAAGGGAGCTGTGACTACATGTAATATAGATTCTGTCATGCTTTAAATTCAGACTCTGACAATATACTGTTGCATGCTTAAAATCAATATGGTAAGTGTAAAGTGAAGAATGGCCAAATGGCATTTAAAATTTAAAAAACAGAGATAGCACTCAAATCCAACCCATTAAAATGTTCTTCCTTTCCTGCAAGTTGAATGGTGAATCTGTTTTCAGAAGCTGATTTATTTCTTCCCAGGCCTTGTACTTACGTCCCTCTCCTTGGATATTTTGTTGAGTAGAGAAGTCACCTTAAAACTCAAAGTCCCAGGCCAAATTTTCAAAAGGGGTCTCTTTTAAAGCCCAGTGTTTCCAGAAGCACCCTCAGCATGTTCCTTCTATCGTAACAGTAGTAGTAGTAGTGGTAGTAATGACAACAGCAACAATAACAGCTAACGTTTATATAATGATTTCTGTGTACTGGGAACTTGTTTTAGTCAGTTAGGGCTGCTGCAACAGAATACCATGGAGTGGGTGGTTTAAACAACAAGGATTTATTTCTCACAGTTCTGGAGTCTGGGAAGTCCAATATAAAGGTCTAGTGAGATGCCACTGCCTGGTGTGCAGACAGCTGACTTCTCCTTGTATCCTCATGCATCAGGGAGCAGAGAGAGAGAAAGCAAACTCTCTTGTGTCTCTTCTTATATGGGCACTAATTCCATTCATGAGGGCTCTATCCTCAAAACCTAATCATCTCCCAAAGGCCCCCTTGTAATACCATCACACTGGAGGTTAGGACCTCAACATATGGCTTTTGGGGGGCTACAAACATTTAGTCCATAACAGAACTGTTGTAGGTGTTTTCTATATATTAAACCATTTAATCCTGCCAACAACACAGTAAGGCAACTATTAAACCATCATCCTCATTGTTCCATTTTGTAGGGGAGAAAACTGAGGCACAGAAAGGGGAGGGAACTTGTCCAAGACTGTGTAGCTAGTAGGGGAAGGAGTCAGGATTCTGGCTCTGGACGGTGATTCTCAACGTTGATTGCAGGATGGATTCACCTGGAGACCTTTTTAAACTCTGATGCCTGGCTCTCAGCTGCAGTGGCCCCGCCCCAATTCCAGATCCTAATTTAATTTTTCAGGGATTTTAAAAATATTCCTTGGGCCATTCTAGTGAGTGGCCAGGGTTGGGCCTCTGGTCTGGGGCCCGGCATCTTAGCATCCTCCTGTGCAGGCATGAGAAACTCTTGAGGAGACACTGTACCTTGGTTCCTGTGATTTTCCCCTTTGGGCACAAATTGGTTAAAAGTCAATGGAAGGACAAATCTTGTGAATGAGATAATGACAACCCACGGGCATCAGCCAGCCAAAAGGTTTTAGGCAAGTGCCTCAGGACTTAGTTTTTTCATCTGCAAAGCAAAGGGTTTGACTTGAATAATTTCCTGCTTCCTTCCAGTCCTATGAGTCTATGAATGAAATCAATATATTAAACCCTTGATTATCCATGAGGGGATGATCCACAGAAAGTGTTTAATCTGAGGACTAGCTTCCTTCAGTCAACCTTCTTATCAACTGGTGTACGCCCAGGAATGCATATCAATTTGATTCGGGGCCTAAGCGGAACATAATGAGGAAGGAAAGAATCATGTGTGTTTGCGTGTGTGTACATGTGAAAACCATGCAAAAGATAAATTAAATGATTTGGAGGGATTATCTGCTGCTTTGGATTATCCACATCATTGCCCCCTCCAAGAGCGTTGATAATTGAAAGTTGCCTGTAGACTGATTGCTGACAGCTGAAGGATCCATGTTGCCAAGGAAGCTATGGCTGTAAGCCAAATAGCAACCTGATTAATTATCCTTTTATTTGTGCTGTCCCAGCGCTCCATCCTCTTCCCTCACCAGAGCGGTGTCCAGTTTCAGGAGCTTGGAAGAGAATAGTAAGCCCCCCCACAAATGAACAGCCCCTCTTTCCTGAGGCAGAAAGTACCGTAGAGAGGTTTCTCATCCCTCCTCAGGTCTTTTGCTCACTGCCCCACTTGCTGACTCTACCTAAGATAATAATTAAATCAAGGACCAATAATTAAATCATTGGTTCAGTCACACTGGCTTTCCACATGGAGGATTTCAGCAAAATGCTCTCTGTTTTTCAAGATGATGCGTATGGAGGTTGCCCCAAATAGTACAACAGACGCTCCAAGATAAGAACAAGCTGCCATGGCTAAGAGACTAAACCTTATCCCCAGGAGCTCTGTGCTGGCTGGACTTAAGTAATTATCCTCAGGGTTTTAACTTGGAGTGACACACAGAATTCTGACTGCCTTTTCTAAAACCAGTTTTAAACTGCTGGCTTTCACAAGGGTATTAAATAGGCACTGAACTTATGACTGCAGGGCAGAGCATTGGTGGCAGGAGGGTATGGTCTCTGGTCTACACCACCTGCGGGAAGAGCCCGGCAACAGAGACGAGCCCATGTGTGTTTCTCCACAGCCTGGGCTAATATCAGGGCTGAGGGGTACTTCTTACCACGGCAGTTTGTGGATTCCAAAGGCTTTCCGCGCCCATGACTCAGTCAGTGCCCTCAGCACAGAGTCCTCCAGTCCCTGAGAAGCCACTTTCTGATTTGTACTGGGCGCGCCCACGAGGGGCCAGCTCTATACCGGTCTGCTAGGGCTTTCCGTCCAGGGCTGGCCTCTGGGATGTGTCAACTTAACTCTGGGAAACAAGACCCAGGAAGAGGGTAGTTCTACCCAGCACCAGAGCCTTTCCTGGCCGACAGCTTTCCTTGTGATGAAGTCAGGTAGACCTCAGGCGTCTGCGCCATCTGAGGCTCAATGGTGGTGATTATTTCACTGAGGACCAGTCTGATTTTGCATAGATTTTAAACAAATCTTTTAAGAGTAGGGTCCTATCCTGGGGGCAGCTGGAGGGGGACAGATTTCCTCTTAGAACGTGAGCTTTGAAGTGCACTCTGCCAGCTCTCTTGCTCTGGGCTTTTCAGGAACACAGTTGTACATTGATTTGGGAGTTTCTCCTAATGGGCTAGAAAACACAGCTTTCCTGTGGGGGGTGGCTCAGTGAAGCAGCTATTTTAAAAACCAGTGGAGGCCCACACAGAGACCCCCTCTAGTGAGGTCGTTCCAGACACTTCCTGAGGTCAATAAAAAGAAGCTGAGCCTGTGTTTCTTTTAGTGGAATAGACAAGTTCTCAGATACTTGGACACTGATTTAGGCATAGATTTGTGCTTAAACCACATGAACAGATTACTCTGGTATCTGAGCCATATAGATAAGTTGATTTCACTATCTATACTTGTCTGTATATGTAACTTATTAGCTTGTCTTAATGCCTTTCTTCCAAAGAACAATTTATTTAGCCTTTAGAAAACACATTGATTTTTAAGTAATATCGTTTTATAAAATAACTTTAGCTTAGTCTAAAATTGTTTTGCTTCTCTGCACATTCCATAGATTTACTGGGGTAAACTGATCTTCTCTTTATCTGTTCACTAAATTACTTTATGACTTTACCTATTGCCCTAAGAATATTTGTTGATAAATATGGAGACCGTTTACATTTTCCGAGTCATCAAAGGAATGTAAACTAAAAGTCGAAGATAATGATTTTCCCCCATCAAAGAGTCATCATAGCAAAGAAACTAATATTGCCACTTATTGCTGGTGTGACATCTAGGAATGTATCCCAACACAGAATTACTTTTAAATAGGAGGGAAAGTTTTATGTACAAGTTACTCAGCACTACTCTACTTTATAATAATTAAAAAAAAAGTTGAAAACAATCTAAATATCTGATTAAAGGGGACTCATGGAATGACTGGCCATATTGCAATGAAAAATGGCTCTAATGAAGAACAGTGGAAATGTTTATGATATACAGCTAAATGAAAAAGCAGGCTATAACACAGAGTGTAGACAGCGGCAAATATGTTAAAAAAAAAAAACTATGTATAAAATGTGTTTCTCTTTCACCTCCTTCCTTCACTGGCTGCTCAGGGCCTTCAGAAAAAGCCCTGAAATTTGCGGCAATTTTCAGCTGGGCCCAGCCTCACCTCTACTCCCACACTGCTCTGCTTCCCTCAGCCCAGCCTGCTCTCCAGTGCATCCTGCCTCCAGGCCTTCGCATGTGCTGTTGTTCTCTTGCCCAGAAAGTGCTTCTCTCTTCCCCATCTCAGTGCATTCCCCAGTCCTCCTTGACAAGTGTTTTCTGTGCTATACATTGATTTTTTAAGGTCTTGCCTTCTGCTCTAATTTCTCCTGTGCTTTCACTTTCTGCATATTTATCCAGGTACTTAAGAAGAGGAAAGCTTCTAGGAGGCATGTGATTTTTGTATCATATTTACTAAACATACCCTGAAGCACATTTCATGAGCAAACCTAAGAGTTACAGATGCCCAGATCTCTCTCTCTCTCTTTTTTTTTTATTGGAGTATAGTTGATTTACAATGTTGTGTTAGTTTCAGGTATACAGCAAAGTGATTCAGTTATACATATACATATATCCATTCTTTTTCAGATTCTTTCCCATATAGGTTATTACAGATTAGTGAGTAGAGTTCCCTGTGCTATACAGTAGGTCCTTTTTGGTTATCTACTTCGTATATAGTAGTGGGTGTATGTTGATCCCAAACTCCTAATTTATCCCTCTCCTCCACCTTTCCCCTTTGGTAACCGTAAGTTTGTTTTCTATGTCTGTGAGTCTGTTTCTGTTTTGTAAATAAGTTCATTTGTATCATTTTTTGGATCCCACATATAAGTGATATCATATGATATTTGTCTTTCTGTCTGACTTACTTCACTTAGTATGATAATCTCTAGGTCCATCCATGTTGCTGCAAATGGCATTATTTCATTCTTTTTATGGCTGAGTAGTATTCCATTGTAGATACGTACCACATCTTCTTTATCCATTCATCTGTCGATGGACATTTAGGTTATTTCCATGTCTTCGCTATTGTGAATAGTGCTGCTGTGAACATAGGGATGCACATATCTTTTTGAATTATGGTTTTCTCCAGATATATTCCCAGGAGTGGGATTGCAGGATCATATGGTAGCTCTGTTTTCAGATACCCAGATCTGTTGCTGCAGGTCCCAGGGGAACTTGCAATCAGTGCTCGGTGATCCAGCCAAAAGTGGAATAAAGTTGTGTCTGAAAAGTCTTAACTCATGTTGCATGACAAACTCATATTTGCGACTTAGATGCGCTGGTAGTAGCAGAAACAGCGATCATGTGAGGAAAGGGGCTTGGAAGCCATGCAGCCCCTGATGAGCGTGCACTTGGGACATTGCCCCAGTCTCCCAAGCTCTGCCCCGGGCCTGGTGCTCAGTGTTTATCCCCACTGGGACCCTGGCTCATATTGAACAAACAAGTCCAAGGTTGGTGGGAAGGAAAGTATAGCAAGTATCTATCCGTCACTCAAGATAACACGTAATAAAAATCAAATGCTATATAAATCTTTCATGATTAGACACATACAGGTCAGGAGCCAGGGCAGGATGCATAATGGCAACTACAGAACATCCCTCAATATTCTTTCTGATGATACAAAATCAGTTCACATCAAATACACTTAAAATAACCAATTCACCCAATATTATTTGATATGGCTAACAAGAGCTGAAATTGAATCTTAATGTGGTTCATGAGTATATTCAGCAGTTTCTTAAAACTCTTCGTATAATCACAGTGCTTTATTGTTGAAGTTACCAGGTTTTGTGATACAAATATATCAGATTCATAATTAAAATGCTGTTGTCTATTAATGCCGCCACAGCATTTCCCCAAGTAGACACTTAAAAAAACATCCTACACACTTTCAAAGATGAATGAACTCCTCTTTTAGGAGAGATCCCTCCCTACACATGCTTTATGTATTAATATTTATTAATATGACCAATCTAGAGAAGAATAAAGTATTAAGAGAATGAGCACTAATGAGGCCTAGAGCACAAAATTAAAAATAGCCACCACTTTGCCTAAACTGTGAAATAGTCCCTCCAGACTTCCCACCTCCTCCGTGGCTTGACCGTGGTATTGATTCTAAGGCTCATCCGACGATGTGGTCCGAGTCATCATAGAAAAAATATAAAGCTATAATGAAAGTTTTTTTTACAGAAGGTTCCAGTATGGTCAGAATAGCTTATCTTATGCCCTACTCCGTGGTTTAGGGATGGATGGGGAGTCTGGTCCCCACCTGCTCCCCACAGGGCTCTGGGACCGGAGAGGATTTCCACACGTTTGCCATAACCGGCCAAGCACAGAGGCAGCTGGCAAGCAGGAGTGAGGCAGGAGTGGACCTGGGTTTAGAGGGCAGTGGAAAAGCGCTGGGGAATACTCTGCCCTCCACTGACTAGGCGGCCAGAAATCTAAAAAGGACTTTGGGGTATACTGCTCTTGGAAAGCAACAGTGCATTTTCCCCAGGAAGCTAAGCGTTGGTGCCTAGGGGCTCCCAGCCTAAAAAAAAAACAACAGATTTTTGGGTTTCCGGCAAACCAGGCATCGCCCTTAAAGGCTCATCGTATTCTCACATCCTTGTGTAACCTGTTTTGCCCCCTCTGGTTTAATTTTCGTGAAAATCTGTAAAATGAAATTGACTAGAGCAGAGGCATCCAGCCTTTTACCACCAAGTACTCTGTTTAGTATCCTCAATCAAAACCTTAATTGGTTTTCCACTTTTTAGGTTCAGAGCACCTGATCAACAGGCAGAACAAATATTATCCCAAATCACTGATGTTGTTCTAGCCAAATGCCGTGGCTCATGGCATTTTAATCAGACACGGGGTTCTTACAGCAGGTCCATGTTGAAGGCTGTTGGATTTTGGGAGATATTTTTAAAAGTCTGAGGACTCCTTTCAGTGTCATGAAGACTCTCGACAAGCTGGGGCCTGGTGTGTTGGACAGAAGAGAACCTGGGAAGCAGAGAGCCCGGAGCAGGCCGATGTAGATGCTGCTGTGGCTGAGGACTTTACACCCTTCCGGTGGTCTTGGTGGAGCCGGAAGGCAGAAGTTCACACAGTGCAGAGCAGGTCTGTTTCCAGGGTCAGGGGGAGCTCTCCAAGAGCAAACGAGGTGCTCCAGGGACACAAAGGTTAAACAACAACAACACAGATAGATATTCTGAAAGCTTTCCGAAAAGCTTAAAAAAGAAGGGGGAGGAGAAGAAGAAGGAGATGGAGAAGAAGAAGAAGAAGGAAAGAAAGAAAGAAAGACCCCAAGGACAGACTATATAATCAAGTGTGCCCTTCAGAACACAGGTGACAGACATGGTTTAAATTTCCCCATTTCCACTGGGGAAATCAGCATTGTTGAGCAGATGCCATGTGCCAGGCACTGTGCTGGGTGTTTATGGGGCTGGGTTTTTCCAATAGCATAGTGGGGGTCACACACATCATTCTCTTGCCTGTGCCCCTGGACTCACGGCCGAATGCCCGCAGGAAGGGCACTGTCACCTGAACAACCACCACGGCCGCATCAACTACAGCAACATGGACAGAAACAGGTAGTGTTACTGAGAGCTTGACCAAGATCAGGTACAGGATTAGCTTCTTACATGGATCAATTAGTTCAGCCCTGAGGACATCCCGATTACAGAGGCACTATTATGATAATCCCCAATTTACAGCTGGAAAAACCGAGACTCAGTGACTTCACAAAGAGACCACAAAGAGAGAGAGAAGGATATCTGGGACCCAAATCCCAAGTCTGTCTGGCTTCAGAGCCCTTGCTTATAATAATTAGAGTGGATGATAAGAGGGAATAAAAATGAAGAGCTGCTTCACTAAAGTTTCCACAGAACCCAGAGAGCAAAAAAAAAACAGTGTCAGCGGCCATGGAGGTGGAGGCACACTTAACACAGAGCCTCAGGGAGCCACGTGTGGACTGAGCTGGCCGTGCAGCTCCCAGCAGCCACCACGCCCAGCCATGCATGACAGCCTGCTGTGAGGGCAGAGGAGAAGGAAAATTGTACAACTGACGCGGGAACCAAGAGAGAGAATTTCCACTTTCCCCAGCCATCCCTCCCCCATCCCCAAGTCCTGGAAGTGTTTGGGAGGATTCTGGGGGTCTGAGGGGAGGGCTGGGGGCCCTGCTGAGTGAGTGATACTGTGTTTTGAAACATAGGAGATTTCGACTGTTGACACTGTTTTTACTCCCAAACTGGTGGGCCTGGGAAGTCAGTCCTGCATTTACAGAGAGTGAATAGTTTGTTTGGCTGGTGGGTCTTGTATCTTTTTCACATCTATATAGGTATTTTCTGAGTTGGAGCTCAAGCTTCTTTCATGCAAAGACTTCCCCTTCTTTGTACAGGATTTTGCAAAGTGTTGCATGAATTTCAACGTTTTGTCTGTTTTCTATCATGATGGCAAATATGACTGAGAAAGGAATCTTCTTCACAAAGCTCGTTAGTTCCAGATGACCCTCTCCTTAACAAATCCTTGGTATATTTTTCCTAGAAATGAGGGAGGTGTTCCACTGCTATTTTTAAATAATTGGGTTGAGTATGTTCGCAGTGTGTTAGTTCCTTTGTCTAATATGGACACATCTTAGATTTAGTGGGCTTGAGCCCCATCTAGACCATTATTTGCCATTTGACTGCCTGGCCATCAAGCAGATTGCTTTATGATCTGATTGGATTGTTATAGACTTAACCTAAGTAGCAAGAGGAGACTGAAAGATGACGGCTCTCAACAGGCTCTCGTGTCACTGCTCTAGGACTTACAGTGGATCCCTATTGCCCTTTGGATCCACCGGAGACTTTGGTCCCCACTCTCCCTCACGCAGGCTCCCCTGCCGTGTGTACTACATTTCATGCCTCAGCCCCTCTCTGCTCTGGGGCCTCTGCCCCATGGGGAGCTCTCAGGGGAATGTGTCTCCCTTCTCACAGCCAGCAAGCTGCGGTAACTAAATGAAGACATGCTCAATCAATTTGTAATTAACATACCATTCAAAGGCCTGACAAGCATCACACATTCTGAAAACCAAAGACAGGATTGGGAAGGACTGTTTTCAAGAGTGAAAAGAAAAAAAAAAAAAAAAAAGGCTTTAAATAAGAACTGTTTACATTTGTCAGCATTTCTACCTGAAATAATAATAATAATTTTTAAAAAACGGAAAACAGAAGCAGCCTCTTGGAAAAACAGCCTGTTCAAAACCACAGAGCTATATTAAAATACACACCAGCACAGACGTTCTATCACTTTAAAAATGTTTTGAACGCCTGATGCCAAGCAGGATGCTGGGGGTTTCTTGCAGCCAGCACCAAGTGTTGAGGAAACATCAAAAAACAAAAAACAAACCCTCCATGTTGACTCAGCCAAAATAAACATTTCATTACTCCCATAATAAAGATGACTTCTCGATTGAGTGGATGAAATTCCAGTTAGCTAGCTTTCCAGGTTGTCTGTGTAGGCAGTTTTTAGAGACACAGCATAATAACATGCATGATAAAGTATTGAATTCGATTGGCTAGAGGGAGACTGAAGGAGAAAGACAGCACTGTGAGTTAGTGTGATAGGCCCTAGCACGGACTTTGATGGATGCTTTAATCCATCCAGGACTAGTGTGCCCTGTACTGGGTGCTTTACTAACAGTGCCCAGAAACTTAAAAAGAAACGAATTGTTGAAAATGTGAGGAGACTCTTTCCAAGGGACATGCTAAAAATGTCAGGGTGGTTTTTGGAATTTTTAAGAAAGAAGGAGAGAGAGAGAGAGAGGAGGAAGGCAGGAAGGCAGGAAGGAAGGAAGGAAGGGAGGGAGGGAGGGAGGGAGGAAGGAAATAGGGAAGGAGAGAGAAAGAAAAAGGGGAAAAAACAATGATTTAAGTGGCTTTGTAATTCCCCCCCATTCTCATGAGTAGCAATCACCCATACATTCTTCAGGGCTTTCCCTCATATTTTATCTTGTTTCATTCCCATCACAACCTTGAGGGAACCATTTTTTTAGCAGGGAAATGAGCACACAGAGGTTATATGACTTGCCCACGTTGATGCAGCCAACAGATTGAGGAGTGGGAACCACGATCAATCTCTCCAACAAGCAAAGCCAAGAGGGCCCATTCTGTATTGTAGAATGAACCCTCCTGCCCCTTGCCTGGTGTCCCTCTATCCTTGTGTTGCTGTTCAGGTCACATATGGAACGATTTAGAGAAAGTCTTCTGAGGGCAGGGCCATGGACTTAATGATGACCATAGATCCTGGCCACATGATGGTTTCCTTGTGATTCTGCAAGTGCCTAGTGTGCCTCTATGGAAACAGAATCCCTTGTGCAGGAAGTTGGGATTGGGCTTGGATTCTTATTGACCCAGTTGCACATGTTGGGAAAGGGCATAAAAGGAAAGGAACTGGTGTTCACTGATGGTCTGTTTTCCTATGGAGAACTCATTGCTTTCAACCAGTGGCCCTCACCTGAACTACTCCACATGAAGTCCAGTTGACAGAGTGAGAATTTAGGTGGCTTCTTCCAAGAGTCTGCACCAGAGGCTCCTCCATCCCCTAATTTTCTGGGCTCAAAACTCTGTTGGCCTCTATACCCCTCAATCCCTTATGGCAGGTGGGTGACAGAGACTCTTAGAGGGTATGGGGGTGGCTAGGAGGGGTATTTGGAATGGGTTTCTCTCTCCAATACTCAGATCGTCCCCTGGAGAAAACCTGCTGCCATTTTGACTCTGCAATCATTTAATGTGGTGAAAAGTTGCCATAGCAACATGATTTCTGCATCAGGTTGACATAAATTCATGCTTGCCTGGTGTGAAAAGAAAAATTGAGCATTCAATCTCCACCAGAGCACTTATACATAGGAGCAGATAGAAGCTACAAATCCTGGCTTTATTATTATTATTTAAAAAAATTTAGTATGGGTTTGAACATATGCAAAAGTAGAGGCAAATCTAACAAAGCTTCACGTGTCTATTGTCATCTTTAATAACCATCAACATATGGCCAATCTTGTTTCATTTCTACCCTCCCTCCTTCTCCAGACCTCACCCACTGCCTTATTGTTAAACAAATCCCAGCTATCATGTCATTTCTTTCACTAATACCTCTATATGAATCTCTAAAAGGTAAGGACCCTTCTTTTTTGGCCACACCATGTGACATGTGGGATCTTAGTTCCCCAACCAGGGTCTAACCCATGCCCCCTGCAGTGGAAGTGCGGATTCTTAACCATTTGCCCGCCAGGGAAGTCCAGGACCCTCTTTTTAACAAATGATTCTCACAAGAGTAATAAGTAAAAGATAAAAATAAAGGAAGATTTCAGAACACAAATTCTGCCTTTCTCCCAAACTAAATTATTTAAACTGCATCTATCCCCTTTTATTAATATCTCTACTTCAGACACTATTTATTTTTTGGCTTAAAGTATAATAGCACTTTGTAGCAGGCAGCGTTCCAAGTACTTTACAAGAATTATCTCATTTAATCCTACCCTGTGAGGTAGATGATATTATCCCATTTTGCAGATGAGGAAAATGAGGCACAGAGAAAGCTTAGTAACTTGGCCAATATCAAACACTCAGAATAGGTAAATGACCAAATACATTGTTTTTGGTTCCTCATCCAGGCTAATCTTACCATTGAAAAGGCTGCATGTTTAGCTTACAGTTTGCAGCTTGTCCAGTGCCTGCTTTCCTGTGCTTTGCACTTCCGTACCTACTCTTAAGACTTGACATTGAAACCTTACCGAGCATTGGGATTGACATATACACACTACTATATATAATATAGATAAGTAATAAGGACCTACTGTACAGCATTGGGAACTCAATACTCAGTAATGGCCTGTATGGGAAAAGAACCTAAAAAAGAGTGGATATATGTATATGTATAACTGCTTCACTTTGCTGTACACCTGAAACTAACACAACAATGTAAATCAACCATACTCCAATAAAAATTAAAAAAAAAAGTTACTGAGCAGAAACAGATCACTGATGACCACCTATCTTTATGCCCACAAAGTATATTTTCAACTGTGACATATCTTCTATTAAATCCTGAGCAATATCCTTCAGTGGAAACTTTTGGAAGGTTTTATCCCTGAGAAGCAGAGCAGTGAGGCAGCCACCATGCTGGGTGATATCACTCAATCGCTTATTGGCTGTCCTTCGGAGGGTGAGTTGCTGAACTCAGCTCCTGGCACGTACCCTTGCCCCGTCAAAACCTTCCCACCTTGTATTGCAACCATCCCCTTACTACTAGTCTGTTTCCTCAGAGGCTTCTTGAGGGCAGGAGCCAATCTGCCATAAGTTGGTTTGGCTGTTTGTTCTTTTTCTGTGTCTGAGCATCGAAGCTGGCACATAGTTAAGTGCTCAATAAATGAGTTTTTCTGGACATTACGATTCTCTGAGTTCTTTTAATTTTTCTTTCAAATCAAGCAAATAGTGATGTATCTGGCGGTGACTGAAATTCAAAATAGATAAAAGCAGCCACATAATTCAGAGAAAATACAGATTTTTAAACTGAAGAGAAAGATGTTCCTGTCTGATTTTCCACTATGTCTGCCAACCTTGATGTTATTCTATATACAATTTTCCAGTGCCTTTGTAGACATAGTCTTTGGAGTTTATCTTGGAAAAAAATAGCAGTATATTATCTGAAGTTTAACATTTAATATTTTAAGATTTAAGATTCTTAAGTTGAATTGCCACTACTAATAGTTATTTTAGGTTTCTAAGAGAAAGGCAAATATATACAACAAGAACTGAAAAGGTACAATTAAAGTCAATATTAATAGAATGTACAGGCCTTTCCAAGTTATCCCCAAATACTTGCTTCACACTTAATAATACAGTAAAAAGATCATGCAAATTTTCTGAGACTGTTCTGGTTTCAAATATTTGCCCTGTTGCTCTCATGTGTATTTACCAGATCAGATACCAGGCTTTGGTTTGGAAAACACAATTACCGTACACAATGGACTAATAACAATATTAAAGTTGTGCATTGACTCAGCACTCCCCCTTCTTACACAAGCTTGTGCTTCTTTCTGTATTTTATTCCAGGTGACAGCAAATATTGAAAGTATCTCATGTGATATTGCTGGGATTATACTGAACATGATTGTTTTTTAAATGTAGCTGTGTAGCTTATATACTTCAAGCTGTTTCCTGAGAAATAGAAATAATCCTAGGCAAGCACTTAGGTGAAAAATAAGAAGTCTGGTAATTTGCTCTGCACTTTTTGCTTAATATAAAACCAGAAAGCAATTAAACATTTAACATATATGTCACCCATCACCTAGTTTCTGCATTTTTGTCAAGAAGGATTCTATAAATGGTATTCTTCCTTTTTAAAATTTATTTTATTGAAGTATAGTTGATTTACAGTGTGTTAATTTCTGCTCTGCAGCAAAGTGATTCAATTATACATATACATATTCTTTTCCATTATGGTTTATCACAGCATATTGAATATAGTTCCCTGTGCTATACAGTAGAACCTTGTTGTTTATCCATTATATATATAATAGTTTCCATCTACTAATCCCATACTCCCAGTCCATCCCTCCCTCACCCCCTCCTTGGTAACTACAAGTCTGTTCTTTGTCTGTTTTTGTTTCACAGATAAGTTCATTTGTATCATAGTTTAGATTCCACATATAAGTGATATTATATGGTATTTGTCTTTCTCTTTCTGACTTACTTCACTTAGTGTGATAATTTCTAGGTCCATCCATGTTGCTGCAAATGGCATTATTTCATTCTTTTTATGGCTGAGTGGTATTCCACTGTATATATGTACCACATTTTCTTTATTCATTCATCTGTCGATGGACATTTAGGTCGTTTCCATGTCTCGGCTATTGTGAATAGTGCTGCTGTGAACATAGGGGTGCGTGTATCTTTTCGAATTATAGTTTTCTCCAGATATATGCCCAGGAATGGGATTGCAGAATCATATGGCAACTCTATTTTTAGTTTTTTGAGGAACCTTCATAATGTTTTCCATAGTGGCTGCACCAGTTTACATTCTCACCAACAGTGTAGGAGGGTCCTCTTTTCTCCACACCCTCTCCAGCATTTGTTATTTGTGGACTTTTTAATGATGGCCATTCTGACCAGTGTGGGGTGGTAGCTCATTGTAGTTTTGATCTGCATATAAATGGTATTCTTGCTACTGGGAGGTGTGTGTGTGTGCAGCTCATTATTAAGGGATCTGAAATTCCAGCTCAGCTAACTGACTTCTTTGCCATCATTGAGAAATTGCTTAATTTGATGTGGCTTTTGCTTTAATCTGTCAAAAATGGAATAATATAGGAGTCTTCATATATTATCATGCTTAGGAAATGCAGACGTGTCTAGGCAGTGATTCAGTGTTCAACAAATATTTATTTGTTAAATATTTACTCTTCTGCCTCAAAAATAATCATAGATGTTATTCCAGGTTCTGGGACCCTTTACTTCCTAACCCCACACCCCTTGATTCTGAACTCTGGGGTTCTGTTTTAACTCAAGGACAATAACCAGGCAACTAAAAATATGTATACTGAGCGCACAAGAAAAGTCGGGAACTGCAGAAGCCATAGTGACAGTCTCGTGTGTGAGAAGAAGGGGAAGCTTGTCTGCTGCCTCTCACAGGCCCTGCAGGATGCGTTGCTGTCAAAGAGCTTGAGAGCAAAATGCTTGAGCTTGAGAACACTCCTCCTGGACCCTGCCCCCCAGGGTGCTCTCCTGAGCCTGGCCCACACTGGAAAGGCTCTGGCTTCCGTTGCAGAGTAGTGGTCCTCCTGCAAGGCACAGCCTCTCACTGGCCTTGTCCCCAGATGTCTTTGCTCCTAGGCGTGAGCAGGCAGGGACTTTGGCCATACGTCATTGTTGCCAAATGCCAACTTTAACAAAATTGTTAATTGTGCTTTCTTTCGAAGCAGAGTTTTAGTGTATCAGTGTCAGAGTTCAGAGAAGCAGCGTTTATACTTGTGTTTAACCAAAGCCCATGATGCTGCGCAAATCACTGACACAAGCGCTGGCCTCACTTCCCAGTCTGCAGAGTTCACCCTTCAGGCCTTTTTCAGAAACATTGGGAGAGCAGATGGAAAAGTCAACCAAACTGAAAGTCAGAAAGCATGGCCTTCATCTGGGAGGAAAAAAGCCTTTTGTTGCTGCTGCCATGATAGCTCAGGAGAAGCATGGGGTAAGGTCTCAATTTTACCTAAGAAAGGACACCTAAAACTTTATATTTGTTTTTATTGTTGTAAAACTATAGCCTCTGAAATCGGTAAGGCCATTCCTTCTAGTATCATTTATTCTAAATGCAGGCATAGGGACTTCCCTGGTGGTGCAGTGGTTAAGAATCCACCTGCCAACGCAGGGGACACGGGTTTGATCCCTGGTCCAGGATGATCCCACATGCCACGGAGCAACTAAGCCCATGCGCCACAACTACTGAGCCTGAGCTCTAGAGCCCGCCAGCCACAACTACTGAAGCCCGCGTGCCTAGAGCCTGTGCTCTGCAACAAGAGAAGCCACCGCAGTAAGAAGCCGGCGCACCACAACGAAGAGTAGCCCCTGCTCGATGCAACTAGAGAAAGCCCGCGTGCAGCAACGAAGACCCAATGCAGCCAAAATTAAATAAATTTATTAAAATAGATAACTAAATGCAGAGATAATTCTATGGACAATAAATAGCAATTCCTGGGATGGCTTGTTGGAAGAAACCAGACTTTGAGAAGTAAATAACCCAAGAGGTACCAACTTATTCTAAATAAAACATGACCCCAAGATAGTTAAGTGGGTCATCCGTAATAGTTAAATTTATTGAGACGTACTATGTTGCAGGTACTGCGCTAAGGCTATGACATGGATTACCTAGTTAAATCTTCATAATAAGTAGGAAAAGTACTAGTGTGGTATCCACTTTTTAGAGGAGGAAACTGAGGCTTGGAGGTGTAACCTTGCCCAAGGGCATACAGCTAGCAAGTAGTAAAGCCTGCCAGGATTCAGATTCCCCCCTCACTCTGTTGCCCAAGCTCTCACCTGCCATGTCAGACCATCTCTCTCTAGGCTATGGGTTTCTCTCTCCATCAACACGCACCCCAATCAGGCCATCTGAGTCAGTAAGAGTGATTTCTTTGTTCACAGGTATTAAACTTCATACTTTGGCTCTTCGTGTGCCCAGAAGAATAAGCAAAGAAATTGGCAGGAGTGAAATGTATTTACTATAATCCATTTTCACAATTCTTAAAACTCCTTGAGAAATTTTATAATAGTTAAACATCTTAAGCTAAATGAGGTAACTAATTCTGCACATACTTTAAGGATTGGAATGTGTGTTCAGTTTAGTTATAAAATGACGTTCCACAGAGTGAATGCTATTTTCCCACCGTTAAAAGTCTATTTTTCACAGGAAATTTTCCTGACCTAAAAGGGTTAAGATTATAGGAATGATCATATAGAACACCCTAGAAAACCTAGAAATCACGCCTTCATCATGCTTCCAAGTTGGGTATCACCCAAGTATCCATCTGTAGACTGGACATCTCCAAGTTCATGTCCCCTAGACACCTCAAACTCTTGTATCTGAGATCAGACAAGACATCTTCCTCTGCAAACCTGCTCTTTCTCCAGGGTTCCCCCTCGGTCAGTGGCTCTACCATCCATCCAGTCCCCCAAACGGAAACCTGGGGGCTTTCTTCCCCCTCATCTCTCCCTTACTCCCCACATCCAGTTGCTGGCCAGGCTTTGTCTCTTCTTCCTCTGGAGCCTCCCTTCTCTCCGTCCTTCTCAGCTCAGCTCTCCTTATTACTCACCTGGATCAATGCCACATTTTTCCTCAATACCCACATTAGGCATCTTCTCTGGGAGGTTTTTCTTGCCTCCCTGCACCCCTCAGTCTGGGCTCCGGTAAGTTCACTCTGCCTCTTGTGCCCTCCTCTATCAGCACTCCTCCTGTCCCCTAATTGCATGTTTACTTTTGTATCTTGCCCCAGTGCACTGTAAGCTTCTCGAGGGTGGGGACTGTGTCTTATTTGCGAATAGCCAGCTCTGAACAGAGCCTGACGCTTGGTCATTACTCATTGAAGTCTGTTGAGTAAGTCGAGGAGACTTTCAAGTGGTCCTGTCTTCAGCGTTCCTGGGGGAATCTTGTCAGGATCAGTGTGTGATCACACAGCTTATCCACTTGGGGCTTGAGGTAGGCTCGCCAGGAGTTACATTTCCTTTTCGTTTATATCTCTTTTGTGATAATAAAGAAGAACACAGCAAAATCAACAGCATTTAGGACAATGTTATGAATATTATAGGCCAGAAAAAAGAGCTTGTTAAAGAACAATGGACAGGTCAAACAGGCTCAAACCTAGGGATTCGGTTTTTAGTCTTCATGCAGTAACACATCTGATTTCTACATTACTGAAAACCGGCATATAATACACTACCTGGCTACAGCAGCTATTCAAAAATTAATGACAATAAAAACAATAATAATAATATTTGTTACTTACTAAATGTTTCCTATGTGCTTCCTATTCTGAGTGTTATGTGCATATGTCATTTAATCCTCACAACAATTTTATAAAGCTGGTATTAATATCCCCATTTTATAGTTGAGGACACAGAGTTAAGTGACATGCTTAAGGTCACCTGCAAGTCAGTGGCGGCACCAGATAGGGACCCAGCTGTCTAATTTCAGAGGCCACTTTTGTTAGTCACTGCTGCCTGACCCAGTGCACACAGGACTCTGTGGTTCTACTCAGCCAAACTCTCAGCCATGAGTGACAGCTGCTGAAATACAATTTGTAAGCATGTAGAAAAACACAGACTGTTTCTGACATCCTTTCTGATAGTCACAGCTTACCCAAATTCAGGCAAATAATCAAATATCACACATGCTAACTTGTTCAACATTATGTCTTTTCTTAGCTGTAAGTAAAGGTAGACTTCATTAAAAAGGCATTACTCCTCAAAAAAATTCATTCTCTTCCTGCACAGAATTATCTTTCTGGAAGATATTTGTTCATATTACTTGGTTTGGGTAGGAACTGAGATTTATTTTTTTTTAGAATGGGTGGAAAATATATTTATGCTAATTACACAGATCTTTGAATCCTCTTTGGTCATGGTAAAAGAATGAAAATCATCTGCTTGCTGCTACCCACACCTTTTGAACAGTCTTCTACCCTAGTTGGCTTGGTTTTTACTTGTGGACTGGGAAAGATAACATGGGCCAGAATTGTGTTGGCACAAAATGGCCTGACTCTAAAAGCTATAATGACGAACAATTTCTTCTGAAAGGCAGCTCCTGGAATTACTGACAGAAGCATCCTCTGACATGACCAGCTTCAACTAAATGTGGTCAGGGCTCCAACCCCACTGGGCTTCTTAAAAATAGTCATGCATGAATAGTGAATAGCAAAGAGGAGAAACACAGCCATAAATTTTACATTTTCTCTCTCATGTCCATTCCTCTGTATTACCAGCCATAAAAATATGATCCATTGAGCCTGCTAGCATGAAATACCACAGAAATGAGAGGAAATTAGATTCTATTACAGGCATACCTCAGAGATATTGCAGGTTCAGTCCCGGACCACTGTAATAAAGCAAATAACGCAGTCAAGCGCATCACTCAAAGTTTTGTCTTCCCAGTGCATATAGAAGTCATGTTTACACTATGCTGTTGTCTGTTAAGTGTGCAATAGCATTTTGTTTTCCCAGTGCATATAGAAGTCATGTTTACACTATGCTGTTGTCTGTTAAGTGTGCAATAGCATTTTGTCTTCCCAGTGCATATAGAAGTTATGTTTACACTATGCTGTTGTCTGTTAAGTGTGCAATAGCATGTCTGAAAAAAATGTACACACCTTAGTTAAAAATTACTTTATTGCTAAAAAATGCTAACCATCATCTGAGCCTTCAGCAAGTAGTAGTAGTAACATCAAAGATCACTAATCACATATCACCATAAAAAATATAATAATGAAAAAGTTTGAAATATTGTGAGAATTACCAACATATGACACAGAGACACGAAGTGAGCAAACGCTTTTGGAAAAGTGGCACAGATAGACTCGTTTGATGCGGGGTTGCCACAAACCGTCGATTTGTAAAAAAAATGCAGTGGTGTCTGTGGAGCACAATAAAGCAAGGCGCAATAAAACGAGGTATGCTTGTAACTGAGTGCTTCACTCACCTGTTAACTCGCCTGTTACATGTTCTGGGTTATAGGGTCCATGCTCACAAGGGTATAAGACCTTTATTTCCTTTACCAGTTCTAAGTTTGTTAACATCACTTAAAATATATACATTTGGGGGTTATACCATGTGTCAAATTCTCAAGGACTTAAATGTGAAACACCTTTTTTTTTTTCCAACAATTAGGAGAATCAGTGAGCTATGATAAAATGGCTTAAATGTACTTAAAAACAATTCCCCGAAGAGCTGTGCATGAATGAGTGCATTAATTATCACTTCAATATTAAGAACTTAAAAATGAAGAATCTGTTTTTTAAAATTGCTAAGCCACCACAGTAAGTGTCCTCAGATTGACTCATTGCCCCCCGCCCCCGTTTATCTAGTTTCTTAAGGAGCATGCTAGACCACTCTCCACAGAGGAGAAAATGTTCTAGAATAAAGAACAATTGGTAGCTTAAATTAAGATTATTGAACTAACTGATCAACAGCTCATTAAGATAACAACAGGTAAATAACTTTAATATCCTTTGGAACTGAAAATTTTTAAATATTAAGTTGGAATTGAAAGATTTGGGGAAATATTTAGTAAATTGTGTATATATGTGGGAGAAACTATACAAATACAAAGATGATATTTGTGTGACATTTCAAATGTAAGATTAGATGTTTTCTATGCAAAAGTGGATTATATTAGGTATATGCAATTGTCAAAACTCATAAAACTATAACTTGGGGTCTCTGCATTTCACTGTATGTAAATTACAGTATACCACAATTTAAACAGATCCTCAAACTCTCAACGTCATCAAAGACGAGGAAAGTCTGAGAATCTGTCACTGCCTAAGGAGATATGAGGATTAAATATAATGTGATATCCTGGATGGGATCTAAGAACAGAAAAAGGAAAATTTAAAAATGAATGAAATCCAAATGAAGTATGTAGTTTAGTTAATAGTAATGTATTAGTATTTGTTCATTAGTTGTGACAGATGTACCTCACTAATGCAAGGTGTTAACAATAGGGGAAACTGGGGCTGGGTATAGGAAAACTGTCCCACTTTTCTACGAGCCTAAAACTATTCTAAAAAATTTAAGCTTATTTTAAAAATAGAAAAAAAGCAGGATGAGAGGGAGTAGGGAATGGAAAATATATATGGCAGTCACCCAAGACCCTACTGGAAGGTCAAGAAACTGAAAATGAAAACGTCTGCATTATCTATTTCAAGCAGTAAGTGTAAATTAGCCATAAAAAGCAAGTGTTTTTATTTACTGGACATTAGCATCGAATAGATGCCCTCCTATCAGATTTACTTTCCCATGATTAAACTGAAGATTATCGTCATTACCATTATTTTTTTTTAACTGGACTAACACGTTAAAAAAGGTTGTACACATACAAATGGCAATGGACTGGATAAACAGTATAGCTTCTATTTTCGATGTAGCAGATTCGTCATTGTAAATTATCTAGTGCCACTGTTCCGGCCTGTTTTAACTCCACCACCCAAGACTTCCACACATTCTTTATGTAGGTAAAGGAAAAATTCATTTCGTGCCTGCCAAAACGTTTTCTTCTCAGGTGTGAGTGTGTATATAGAGAGAGATTGTGTGTAAAGAAAACTTGTCTACGAGCCATCCGTGTCTCTGATAAATATGCCTTTATGCTATAACCCATTATCATTATAATAAAATCCTGTTCATCACCCTTTTAATACGCTGTGAGTCTTCCTCATTTTTGGGAGTCGATGCTAACCAGCCCTCGAAGCCAATCGGACGGGCCGAACACAACTGTGAAGCAATGTCTAGTGTCGCCACATCTGGGCCTGGGTGCCGGAGGCGAGGACTGCTTTGGTACCCATAGGGTGTAGCAGGTACCCTCCTTTGTGGCGCGCAGCTCCATCGGGAGCACCCCTTGCGACGAAAGATTCCTTTTTTCAGTTAACAGTTCTGGTGCAGAGGCTGGTGGAGAGGCCCAGAGCCGACGGAGACCGAGACGAAGATGAGCAAGAGGCCGCCCGCCGCGGCGGCCCAAGAGAAGAGCTCCTTACGCAGCGCAGCCGCACGCAGCCGGGACTGGCGGGCTGTTGCGAGCCCCTGCGTTGCCATGGGAACCGCGGCGGCTCCCCTGCGGAACCAGACGTTTATTACCTGAGAATCCGCGCGCGGACGCCGCCCCCAACCCCCGGGCCGGGGGGACTCGCATCTTCCCCGCCCGCGTCAGCCTAGCGGGGAAAGCTGAAATCGGACGCGGCGCGAAGGACGCGTTGCAAACGCTTCGTAAGCGTTGCTTGGTGGCCTGCCCGGACGCCCCGGGTGGAGGCCCATGCGAGATAGGCCCGCGCAGCCCCTCCTTCCCAGCCATTCCGGCGCGTCCCCCAGGCCCGGGGCGCGACGCGGGGCTCAGAGAGCCCCCCTCGCTCCGCCGACGCCCTGGGACCCCGCCCGGGGGAGGAACCGCAGCGCGGCGCCCCACAGATGGAGACAGAGGCCCGACGTGGGCGTTTTAGCAGAACCGTCCCAAAGCCAGGCCGCGTTTACTCTTCCTGGCCCTCCTCCCACAAGGCTCTCCAAGGAGAGGGAGGGAGCTTAAAAGACATTTACCCCCGAGTCCTAGCCTACTTATTGGAACACTTCCCTAACACCCCGGCTGTCCCGGGAGCTAGAAACAGAAGGCAATGTTTGGGTAATTAATAGTGACAACAACGGGGCTCCGGAAACGCTCGCTGCCCGGGGCCGGGCCGAGGGCCCGGCGGGAGGCCCTGCGAGGTGCTCGGCCCGGCAGCCTTCGGGACGCACGGACAGCGGTTCCTGCGGGGCGCGTCCACACCCAGGCCCGACTTCCACCGTTCATATAATTAGGAGAAACGCAGAAGGCGCACGGTCTCCATTTTACCCACCACACTTTTTCCTCCCAGGTCACTGGGGAAGCCCCTGGCTCCGGAGACATCCGGGCTCCGCGCCTGGGCCCGAAAAACCCGCCTCCAGGGAGCGAAGGTCTTGTCGCTCCAGGCTATAAATATTAATAAGCTGAGAGGCCCGGTCATAATTATCTCCCATTAATTGCAACTCAACCAAAAATCCAGCCTCCTGCCACTCAGGGCCCCCTAAGTCGGGGTTGCTGGGTTTTGGTGTCAGGCGACTTCCTCGGCGCAAAGTCGTTCTTTGTATCCTCCGCCCAACATGGAAACCGTACGCTGCGCTTGTCGGCGTGTTAAAATCACCCTCGGAGAGATTCGAGCCGACGGCCCTTCGCTACCCTGCATCCCCGGCCGCCTCGTGCGCACTATTTGTCTCCCTGCCACCAGGGGACCTGGCCTCTATCCCCACCCCCGACCTTACGCTACTGAAGCAATAGTGTGAGGGATTTGACGAACGGGTGGGGCCGCTCCGGATCTGACTCGAAGGCACCTGTGGCGGCCCCGGCCCCGGGCGAGGCCTGCGGGCCGCGGAAGGGTTCGGCCCGCGGAAGGGTTCGGCCCGCGGAAGGGTTCGGCCCCGCTGCGCGTAGGAGAGCAGTCCTAGTGATTCGACGCTCCTGACGGCAGTCCCGGCCACACTGTGCCCCGAGCGTCGGAGTCCTTCCGCCCCGCGAGCTCCCTTCTTCCCCGAGGGCTCCTCCCTGTACCCCTAAGGAGCCGCGTGCGGTGGCGAAGGGGCGTCGGGCTGCTGGGGGCTGCTGCTCCGTGGCTCAGCGCGCGCTCCCCGGGCTTGGAGGTTGGGGTGAGTACATGGGCTGCTGCCATTCACCGCGCATACTCTCATCGCGCCGCCGAAGCTGAGAACTGGGGTTTCGGCGCGACGCCGGGGATGCCCTGCCCCGCGCTGGCTGCGCCCATTGCCCAGGCCTCCCGGCGGCGGGCTCGCAGATGGCCGGGCGCTGGGAGTAGCCAGGAAAGGCCCGGGGTGAGGGCTCCCGTCGCTTCCCGGCCCGCGGGCCCACATTCCGGCCCGTGCCTCCGCTCGGTGTCCCGGGGGCTCGCGGAGCCGAGAGGAGGCCCTTCCTCGCTCCCCAGGCGCAGGAACCAGCAGCGGGAGGAGGCTCTGCGGTACCTAAGCGTCCGCGGCACGGGAGCAGCGTAGCCGCGCTTCTCCTGGGAAAACGGTGGAGGCCGGGCGCCCTGTCGGGAGGACGCACCACCCATCGGTGCCTCGAGGAGGCCCAGCCATCTGCGCGTGGATGTAGTCAGTCAGATTTCTAAGGCACCATGGTAGGCCAAGAGGAGCTGCCGCATTATTTCTCGTCCACTCATTTCCACTTATTCGAGGAGTTGTGTGCCAACAAAGAGCTGCCCATGACAGAGAGGTACTGTCCACTTCCCAGCGAGTATTATGAACATTTAAAATTATTAATGGTCATTTACTCGATTCATTCCCATTTAAACTGCATCAAGAGGAAAGTTCAAAAAGTAAAATAAGGATTTAGGTAAAGCCACTACAGCAGTTAAATTAGTACCCATTTTATTTTAGCAATAATTAAAAATGCAGACCCACCAGGGAGGCCCAATTAAAAGACGCTCATTACCTGTATGTGCAATTCAGCCGGAAGTGTCGATCAGGGTGACCTGTGGTGGTCACTGAGTTTCATGAATGTTAGCTGTCCACTACAAGGACAGAAAGAAATCCACCTCAGAGGTCAGATGCTTGGACTCTAACTATTTGAGCTGTAGGCAGTTTCTCCAAGTCACGCCAGAGGCAGGATCAGCTTTTTTGCTGATCAAATCAGTTTCCTGTAACAGTAACATAGGCGCCAGGGTCTGGCAGCAAGTAGTTAACTGAGGCTCAGAGTTGGGGAGGATCCCATTTTGGTGGTCAGGGCAGGGGGTCAGTGCTACCACCATTAACACTGTGGTTTTGCATCTTCCCCTCTCTGCTTCCTCCATCCAGCACCCAGGTCACCTGTGTGGGAAAGTAAGCCTGGGAGGAGGTGATGATGAGGGCACCGAGCTGCCAGGCAAATGGAGGGGGCAGCAGTGGGCATCTGGACAGGCATGGGTTTTATTATTATTCCTGCCCCCAGCAGGTGTCGAGTAAATGTAAAAGACACAGAGCTCTGTGAACACGACGACGTGGGGTTGGCCTTCTCTAAAGAGAAATTTTGCTTGAGTTGCCTGGTTTAGAATCAGGCCTAGAGGCTGCGCAGAGTAACATTCATTCTGTCTTGAACTTTTCTTTCTGCTGTGGTGGGAGGTGGGCAGCTCCAAGGGCCACCTGTCCCTAGAGCACAGGAAGCCATCTGGAACTCTGCTAGTGGGAGTATTTCTCCAATTGTCTTGGAAACTCATCTCCACCAAGAAGGGTTTCACAAGGCTGAACAATGGGCATTTTGACATTGTTCTTTGCTAATGGCAGTTTTGGTATCTCTGTTTCTTTCTTTTAAATAAATTTATTTATTTTGGGCTGCGTTGGATCTTTGTTGCTGCGTGCGGGCTTTCTCTAGTTGCAGCGAGCGGGGGCTGCTTTCATTGTGTGCGCGGGCTTCTCACTGTGGTGGCTTCTCTTGTTGCGGAGCACGGGCTCTAGGCATGCGAGCTCAGTAGTTGTGGGTCACGGGCTTAGTTGCTCCACGGCATGTGGGATCTTCCCGGACCAGGGCTCGAACCCGTGTCCCCTGCATTGGCAGGTGGATTCTTAACCAGTACGCCACCAGGGGAGCCCCTGGAATCTCTCCTCTCTCTGTTTCTCTCACGGCTATGCCCCTACACTCACAAATCTGTCCTTTTTGTATTTTGTGGTAACTCTGTAGCTTGCTAAAGATCAAAGTCATGTACCAACTTGTCTATCTGAAACCCTACACACAACTCTAAGTCCTCTCTGGCGGTAAAAGTCTGGAAGCTGTTTTTGAATTCTGCTGGCTCAGCCTCACCCTGTTCCTCCCAGGATGATGCAACCCTAGAATAGGGCCCAGAAAGCTGCTGGTCTGTCACCAGCCAGCTGAGTCTGGCTTCGAGGTGCCAGACTGGACCAAACAAGAACTCTGTTGAGTGATCTTCCCTCAACCCTGGAGCTGTGACAGGAATCACAAAATAACACCTTCCGTCTTTGTAGGGCTTTAGAGCCGACAGCATTCTTGCTAGTTGCTTACAACTCCTTATTATCTCCATTCACGGATGGAGAAACTGAAGCCCAGAGAGGTTAAGTGCTTAGGCCAAGGCCACATGGAGAGAATAGGGATCTTGTGAGTCTGACCTTGGGCTCTTGCTACCACACCTGTCACTTTAAAATCAGCAGTAGACACTGTGAACTCTAATCAGTATTTCACCCTGGAATTCAAATTGCATCTCCGCTTTGCTTAGCAAACACATCTCTCAGTGGCAGAGAGACTAGTGGGTGCCTAACAAGAACCAGGGTGCATGCAGTGCAGCCAACAGGGCCAAGGACAAGTGGGAGCCAGGCCTTTCCACAGTACGTGGCCTTCCAGCTGGAGGATGTTCCCTGAGTAAGAGGAAATCCCTTTTCATAAAGACAGCGGCAGGACAGGGGATTTCCCCCTGGTGGTGATGGGTGACCCTGTTTCTCCTCTTCCCCCACCTCCACCCTTGCCTGACTCAGTGGACACTGGCCCGGGCAGCTGGCCTTGATTATCAGTGCATCAGGTCATGGACTGGGACTTTTTTTTCTCCTCAGAAGCTACAGTGTGTGACGTTTATTAGCACCAGACATTCAACAACCTCAGAACAGTAATGCATCCTGAGTTTTATATAGCATAGACACTGGGACACACCTGCCATTCCCGGTCCTGAATAACCAATCTAATCTACACCTCTCACCTGGCTAGGTCTTGAGAAAATGAGACTGGGATCTACAAGAAGTGAATGTAGTCTTCCTCTTTTTTGCTTGGATTTCATATTTGCTACTTAGAGTACCTCATGTTCTCAGCCCAGTGGCATGAAAAATATTGAAGTGAGGTAGGAAGGTGTATTGTTAGAAAGAAAATGGCATTTTTTGATGGATAGGGCTGGGGTTAATGAGCATTTGAAGATTTGTGTGAACTACTTATAAATGTATGAAAATTACAGCTCAGCTGCTGTTCACCAAAGCAGTGAGTCTAATTACCTGGCAACTGTGCTAAGCACTTGACATGTACTGACTCATTTCACCTTCACGACCACCCTACAGGGTAGTGACTATGGCTGTACCCATTTTACAGGGGAGAAAACTGAGCCACAGAGCCATTCTGTAACAGTGCTGGTAAATAGCAGAGTCAGGATCTGACTAAATTTGGTTCACCTGTGAATTAATGCAAGCCATCAATCAAACAGGTTTAGCTGGTTTATCCAAAGCTGTGGTCACTAATGCCAAGTGGCTTCATTTGGAAAGTTAATTCTTCACTCTCTTAGCAAGAACACATTTCAAGTTTTCTTTCTCCTCCTTCCTCCCTGCCCCTTCCCCTTCCCCCCTTGGAGCTGAGATTCCTGTGGTTGAGCCTGGAAGAAGGTGGCAAGTTGTTAAAATGTAATGATTTGTTGCCATTCATTCCTCTTCTAACCTCTGCCCCAAATGGCTCCGAATGCAGCTGGGCTTAAGTGTTCAAAGAAAATACATGTTACGAGCCATTCAACATCCACTGTGCCTTAGGTCAGTGGTAACAGTGTCTTTTACACAATTGCACGTATCAATATTTTGTCTACAAAGCATATTCTACCCCGCCTCTCACTTTAGATGTTTCCTCTTGGCACTTGGGGCCTTATCTCGAAGTATGGAATGGAAGGCTGGCTCCCTGAAAGATCCCAGGCTAGGCCAGCCTGCCCCAGATAGAACCCAGTGACTCACTGTGCCCTCAGAAGGAGAAAAATGTAAACGTGCTGGCCTCACCATCAAAAGGAGGCAGTTTTACCCAGACACTTTCTTCCAGGGCTTTCCCTTCTTTACAACTTGTACTATCGGTTCACATTTCAACACGTTTTCCCTAAATTGTTCTTATCCTCTCCCTGCAAATCGGAGTGTGGAAGCCCTACCATCCATGGTGCACAGATGCTTTCCTGCCTCTTCCTCTGCCCTAACAATCCATTTTGCTCTTGGGTGGCATTCAGCCAAGAGACTGAGTCCAGGATGTCAGAGTCATTCCTCCAGAAAGGGATGTGGGTTTGTAAAAATTTCAGATGGCTTTGTTCTCTTTCCCTCTTTTTTCCCGTCTTTGGCAAGACAGAAAGTGGGATGGTCCACATGCAGGTTTCTTCCTATGAGTAAAAGAATCAAGTTAGTTAGGTTTCCATGTGCCTACGCGCTTTGCTGCTGTGTCTGCTCTATTAGGACTACTTTTAGCTTTGTGACCTCCACCTGCCTTTTTTGCAGTGCTGGGACGAGGGTGAGGTGAATGAGGTATGTGCCTTGGGCACAAAATTTCAGGAGGTGCCAAAAAACTCAGTGATCAAGATGCATATTTCAATGCAATATTAAAATCAACATCAGCACAAAAAATACAAGATGAACAAACAGTAAAAATTTTCAATAAAAACAGTATGACTGACATTTCCTTTTGCCTCAAGCTTCAGTCCATCTTGTCACTGCACTGCTTTCTTATTTATCTTTCTCTTAAATCAGAGGAAATGAGAGAGGCAGCAGGGATAAAGCTAACTGAAATTGATGTAATAAACCAGAGAAACGAGACGTGGACAAAATGAAACCAAAAGTAAAATAATGCGTTGAAAACAAGAAAAAGAAAGAGAATGAGAGGGAATGCCTAGATTAATGTACACACAGCTTTTTATCGATGCCAATTAAAGATTTTCAGAGAGAACTGTTTGACTCTCAAGCTATCACCTTGTTTCAGTTATTATTAAAAACCTTGCTGTGGTTCAAAACGTTTTAGACACGTGTGTATTTTCCCTAGTCCTAGAGACATATTTTTTTAGTCTGTGTTTTTAGAGTACTCTGTGTTTTTAGAGTGCTTCTTTATTTTTCAGAGCACTTTTTTGCATATTATTTCATTTATTCTTCTCACATCGAAAGAGTTAGATAGAGCATGTTATCCTTTCTCAGAAAAAATGAGTAGGTGGGATTGGGGAAGAAAAGGAAAAGTTGTATTCTCAGTACCAGGCATTGAGCTACATGCTTTATGTATGTTTTCTTATTTATTTCCCATTTAACCCTGAGGTATGGATATGATCAGCTCCTTTTTACAGATCAAGAGGCTGAAATCCAGGGGGATTGGTTAATTGACTAGTAATATTCTCAGAATATTTATTTGCTAAAAAGCGTATGGTATCATATTCTCGTGCTTTTGGTTGTTAGTAAAACTTTTAAAAGGCTAATTACACCAAGAAGGTACTGTCTAATAGCTCCAAATAATGTATAGCTCCAAAAGCTTTGTTATGCCTCTTAAGTAACTCTTAAGATTTTCTCTTTGCTTCTTCTGAATAGTCTGTATGTATCTATGCCAGAATGAGTCAACCTCTAAAGTGCTAGTTTGATAGAAATACAGAGACTCTCTTAAAGGGGAAATATTTTGAACTAAGTAGATGTAAATGATTGGTTAGGAAAGTGACTTAGTCTTTTCTCTTCTCCACAAAGTACATTTGGTTGATTTAATATGCTAAGTATATGCTAAAGTATGGAATCATTCTTGTGTGCCCTGATCTTGGTACACAATTTATTTTATAAATAGAAGTGTGATAACATTAAAATCATGTTTAATAACCACAATCCCCCTACCCTTATACAACTTTTATTTCTGAACACTGCATTCACATGAAGAATTTCAATAAGAGTAAGCATATTATTTTAGAGTTTATTTAATATATTATTGTATAAATACCTCATGATGTCTATAGACTTCATACTAAGAAAATATACACTTTAAAGTATATGTGATCTCACTTTAGGCTTACAGAAGCCCCAGAATACAGGTTTTATTCATCTTATTCCACAGACTTGGCATCTGAGGCGTTGAGTGTTGGCGGCAGACACAGTCAGGGCCTGAGCTAGGATTCAGTCGGCTCAGGGCACCCTCCCCGACAGGCGCTCAGTCACTCTGTGACAGTTGACGCTGCCACACCTCTGCCTTTAGTCTTTTATTGATCAGTTTCAAGGGAAGAAAAATGAACATCTTTATGGCTCTTTGTAGGCCCAGTCATATCGCTCTCTGAAGGCGTTGCAAGAGTATATAATCCTTCTAGCAAAGAAGAAGGGGAACCAGCCTCAACTTAACCTTGATAACCTTGGATGTTATTATTACTTTAAAAAGATGCTCCCCAGGCAGGTGTAAAAATCACATTGTGGGGTTGTTTTAACATGTATTTCTTTGATTACAAATGAGGACAGGTATATATATATATATATATATTTTACTCTAGTTTACATATTTTTTTGAATTTTTATTTATTTTTTTAGACAGCAGGTTCTTATTAGTCATCAATTTTATACACATCAGTGGATACATGTCAATCCCAATCACCCAGTTCATCACACCACCATCCCCACTACCCTGTGGCTTTCCCCCCTTGGTGTCCATACATTTGTTCTCTACATCTGTGTCTCAACTTCTGCCCTGCAAACCGGTTCATCTGTACCATTTTTCTAGGTTCCACATACATGCGTTAATATACGATATTTGTTTTTCTCTTTCTGACTTACTTCACTCTGTATGACAGTCTCTAGATCCATCCACATCTCAATGAATGACTCAATTTCGTTCCTTTTTATGGCTGAGTAACAGTCCATTTATATATGTAACACTTCGTTCCTTTTTATGGCTGAGTAACAGTCCATTTATATATGTAACACTTCTTCTTTATCCATTTGTCTGTCGATGGGCACTTAGGTTGCTTCCATGACCTGCCTATTGTAAATAGTGCTGCAATGAACATTGGGGTACATGTGTCTTTTTTTTTTTTTTTTTTTGCGGTACGCGGGCCTCTCACTGTTGGGGCCTCTCACTGTTGTGGCCTCTCCTGTTGTGGAGCACAGGCTCCGGATGCGCAGGCTCAGCGGCCATGGCTCACAGGCGCAACCACTCCGCGACATGTGGGATCTTCCCAGACCGGGGCACGAACCCGTGTCCCCTGCATCGGCAGGCGGACTTTCAACCACTGCGCCACCAGGGAAGCCCACATGTGTCTTTTTGAATTATGGTTTTCTCTGGGTATATGCCCACTAGTGGGATTTCTGGATCATATGGTAATTCTATTTTTAATTTTTTAAGGAACCTCCATACTGTTCTCCATAGTGGCTGTATCAATTTACATTCCCACCAATTCCGCAAGAGGGTTCCCTTTTCTCCACACCCTCTCCAGCATTTGTTGTTTGTAGATTTTCTGATGATGCCCATTCTAACTGTTGTGAGGTGATACCTCATTGTAGTTTTGATTTGCATTTCTCTAATAATTAGTGATGTTGAGCAGCTTTTCATGTGCTTCTTGGCCATCTGTATGTCTTCTTTGGAGAAATGTCTATTTAGGTCTTCTGCCCATTTTTGGATTGGGTTGTCTGTTTCTTTAATATTGAGCTGCACGAGCTGTTTATATATTTTGGAGATGAATCCTTTGTCCATTGATTCGTTTGCAAATATTTTCTCCCATTCTGAGGGTTGTCTTTTCATCATGTTTATGGTTCCCTTTGCTGTGCAAAAGCTTTTCATTAGGTCCCATTTGTTTATTTTTGTTTTTATTTCCATTACTCTAGGAGGTGGATCAAAAAAAATCTTGCTGTGATTTTTGTCAAAGAGTGTTCTTCCTATGTTTTCCTCTAAGAGTTTTATAGTGTCCAGTCTTACATGTAGGTCTTGAATCCATTTTGACTTTATTTTTGTGTATGGTGTTAGGGAGTGTTCTAATTTCATTCTTTTACATGTTGTTGTCCAGTTTTCCCAGCACCACTTATTGAAGAGACTGTCTTTTCTCCAGTGTATATCCTTGCCTCCTTTGTCATAGATTAGTTGACGATAGGTGCATGGGTTTACCTCTGGGCTTTCTATCTTGTTCCATTGATCTATGTTTCTGTTTTTGTGCCAGTACCATATTGTCCTGATTACTGTAGCTTTGTAGTATAGTCTGAAGTCAGGGAGTCTGATTCCTCCAGCTCCATTTTTTTCCCTCAAGACTACTTTGGCTATTCAGGGTCTTTTGTGTTTCCATACAAATTTTAAGATTTTTGTTCTAGTTCCGTAAAAATTGCCATTGGTAATTTGATAGGGATTGCATTGAATCTGTAGATTGCTTTGGGTAGTATAGTCATTTTCACAATATTGATTCTTCCAATCCAAGAACATGGTATATCTCTCCATCTGTTGGTATCTTCTTTAACTTCTTTCATCAGTGTCTTATGGTCTTCTGCATACAGCTCTTTTGTCTCCCTAGGTAGGTCTATTCCTGGGTATTTTATTCTTTTTGTTGCAATGGTAAATGGGAGTGTTTTCTTAATTTCTCTTTCAGACTTTTCATCATTAGTGTATAGGAATGCAAGAGATTTCTGTGCATTAATTTTGTATCCTGCAACTTTACCAAATTCATTGATTAGCTCTAGTAGTTTTCTGGTGGCACTTTTAGGATTCTCTATGTATAGTATCATGTCATCTGCAAACAGTGACAGTTTTACTTCTTCTTTTCCAATTTGTATTCCTTTTATTTCTTTTTCTTCTGTGATTGCATGGCTAGGACTTCCAAAACTATGTTGAATAATAGTGGTGAGAGTGGACATCCTTGTCTCATTCCTGATCTTAGAGGAAATGCTTTCAGTTTTTCACCACTGAGAATGATGTTTGCTGTGGGTTTGTCATATATGGCCTTTATTATGTTGAGGTAGGTTCCCTCTATGCCTACTTTCTGGAGAGAGTTTTTATCATAAATGGGTGTTGAATTTTGTCAAAAGCTTTTTCTGCATCTATTGAGATGATCATATGGTTTTTATTCTTCAATTTGTGAATATGGTGTATCACATTGATTGATTTGCGTATATTGAAGAATCCTTGCATCCTTGAGATAAATCCTACTTGAGCATGGTGTATGATCCTTTTAATGTGTTGTTGGATTCTGTTTGCTAGTATTTTGTTGAGGATTTTTGCATCTATATTCATCAGTGATATTGGTCTGTAATTTTCTTTTTTTTGTAGTATCTTTGTCTGGTTTTGGTATCAGGGTGATGGTGGCCTCATAGAATGAGCTTGGGAGTGTTCCTTCCCCTGCAATTTTTTGGAGGAGTTTGAAAAGGATGGGTGTTAGCTCTTCCTAAATGTTTGATAGAATTCACCTGTGAAGCCATCTGGTCCTGGACTTTTGTTTGTTGGGAGATTTTTAATCACAGTTTCAGTTTCATTACTTGTGATTGGTCTGTCCATATTTTCTATTTCTTCCTGGTTCAGTCTTGGAAGGTTATACCTTTCTAAGAGGACAAGTATATTTTTGAAACATTTGCTAATTTGTTTTTCCTCTTATATGTAAATTGTGGTTAGTATACTTTGCCCATTTATTTACTGGGGTCAATTTTTCTAATGAATTTGAATGATCTTTTATATTTTATACAGAATGATCCTCATCTTTCAGAGCTGATTAAAACATTATCCCAGCCTGTGGTTGACTTTGTGGTATTTTTGTAGCTACATTTAGAAAGGATAGCTCCATGATTTAAATGATCCATTTGCAGCGCTGCCAGATGACTCAGTGGTGATTTTGTTACACAGTATTATTTATCAAAACTAACTGAAGTTGATCATTTGAAGTTAATTAGGGGTGAACTTCCTCAACTCTAACAGGTCAAGCTCAAGCTTGGGTGGAATACGGAACGTACTTCTGCCATTTTTTGTCCCTGAAACCAGAGGCCCTTACATAGAATCATGTAACAAGGAAGCATATATAGCCTCTGTGTTTTTCTTTAAAAATAATAACATATTTCTTTTAACAGAAACCTGCATAGCCATCTCTGATTTTTATGTTTTTAGCTGTAAAAACATTTTAAAGCAAAGAACAGAAACGATATTTCATTCAGGTCAACATGAGTGGCCTGAAACCGTAGATGGCGTTAACTCAGGTTTAGTCTTCACCTCCCTCTCCCTGTACTTTCCCAAAATGGAAAAGAAAAATTTTCTGTAATCTTACTAGGTAGTCAGACAGCCTCTGGGGACTACACATGATTGTTCTCCCCTAATTATAAAGGCTTTCTGAGGTGGAAATACCATGTATATCAGAGTTATTTTTCCTAATTTAATATAATCTCTGCCTACATACCTTAAATATGTGCGTTTTAGCAAGCAACCTTTTCCCCCTGCCCCGCCCTCCCCACATTGAATCTTTTAAGACTCATTCACCGAGGTTTTTAATTTTTGTTTTCTTTTTCTTTCTTTCTTTTTTTTTTTTTTACAGATCTGCTCATGGGTAGTTACCAGGGCCCAGGAGCACACCCATGGGGTGAAGAGAAATGGCCTGACCAGAAGGTGTTACTCTCCCCGGCCAAGTTCCCCCTCCCTCCACATCTCCACCACACACAAACCTCCTGTTTTGTGAACGTTCACCCCTGGATTATTCTCAGTTCTCCACTAGCAGCTGGGCTGTAGCCATAACTGCACCAGAGATGAATCACAATCCCTGTCTTTTTCCTTTTTAAGGTAGGAGAATCTGTGTCTGTGGCCATCTTGAAAGTTTTTTTTTATTTGTTTGTTTTTTCTGCAAATATGCACAAATCTAAGCATAAAAAAGAAATCAGGGAAATAAAACATTTCTGGAGCAGCACCTGTGCTTGGTGGGGTTTCAGGCAGTCATTGGCCACCGTTAGCGTTTGCCCAGCCACTCTTCCTTTCCAGAAAAGTGGCTGGAAGCAGGGGCCTCTTATTTCTCTTGGAGACCATCAGCTTTTACCAAAGCTCTGCCCCCAGCAGTGGGTTATGTACTCTTAGAACATCTGAAGGGCTTGCTGAGGCAAAGTTAAAGAAATACAAGTTAGTTGGTACAGGTTATATTTTACTTCCAACGGATGCTACAAAATTGTTCAAAGCACAGTAGCTTCAGAAAACAGGATATCCTTGAACCATGAAGTTAATTTGACCCATGTGGCGTCCAGAATACCAAGGAATCGTACTGAGGCAGGTTTACTGCCAATGTTCATTTCCCAAATTCTCCCGCTGCCGCCCCGTATTCCGCTATGCTGCACTCTGTAATCTATTTATCCTTTGGCCTTCCTTTTGCAATTTTGATATCTTAACAGATACTTTTCTTCCTGAAATGTGTCAGTGAGCTGACTGTATACCTGGGGCTTGAAATGTCTCTTTAAAATTTGCAACGTTCGCCTATCAAAGCAGCTTACAAAGCCCTTCTTTGAGAAACAGGAGTCAGAAACTGTGGCCTCTGCTGGGTGGTGCATCTTCCTTTTAAAGAAAGACAATTTGGGCTTCCCTGGTGGCGGAGTGGTTGAGAGTCCGCCTGCCGATGCAGGGTACACGGGTTCGTGCGGATCCGGAGCCTGTGCTCCGCAACGGGAGAGGCCGCAGCAGTGAGAGGCCCGCGTACCGCCAAAAAAAAAAAAAAAAAAAAAGCCAATTTATTTTAAACCAATGCATTGTTTATATTTTTAAAAACTCACCCGATCTTCTTACATGAAGGGAGGGGGAGCCATTTATTGTAAAGACCCAGAAAAACGCGATGGGAGGAAAAAGGCGTTTAACTCATAATTCTTCAGGTTTGAATTTGGCAGCCAAATACTTGTCATATCAAAATAGTTGCTACGTTCCCTTGACTGCATTGCAGCTTCTCATGCTTCTGGGAGACCTCATCAGCAGTGCTTGGCAATTTGGGTAGAAGACCAGAACTATTGACTCATCTTCTCTGAGGTCAAGTAGATAAGAGCATTTTCTGTCACAGGTGTTCTTCAAAACAATTAAGATCAAGGGTCACTGGAATATAAAATGAATGCCACATTGATTTGTTAGAAGCTTTTAAATGGAATGGAGGAAGGGCCTTTGTTTCATGAGTTCAATCGTTCATTCAGTAAACATTTAGTACATGCCTGTCGCGTGCCTCCACTGAAAGAAACATCTTTCTGACACTCCACTCTTGCTGCACCAGAGGAATCAAACCACTGTGGCTGCCATTTCCTGAGCTCATACCAAGGACTCCCCACATACAATTGTATTGAATATTCTGTACAATCTGTCCAGGTGGGTGCTATGACCCTCATTTTACACACCAGGGGGCTGAGTCTCGCACAGCTTACCTCTCTCAAGCTGGTAACAGTGGAGCTGGGTTTGGCCCTACTTGGCCTAACTCCGAGTTTGAGCCTGGAATCACTTTAGGTCCCTGACAAGTTCTCCTTCAAAAGAATACTGAGAATGGAATAAAGATAAGATGGTTGAAACTGAGGAAATCAAGGAAAGTGTAAACTAAAGTCACTTGATGGCCTTTCCTGTCTGTTTGATTGTGGCTGTGGATTTATTTTTAGGTCATGTTATTTCACCCTGTTGCTGCCTGTTTATTTACTAAGTCATCACTCCTTAATTTAAAATTGTAGTGCATGTATTGTCCTAGGTCTCTGGTCATTAGTCGCCACTGGTCTCTAACACCTTGCAGCTTCTCAGGGCTTAGGGAAACCTGACCCACCTCCTCCAAGGAGCCCTCCTGGATCACTCAGCCTTTTACCACATGCTCCTCCTGAACTATTTTCCCCTTCACAACCAGGGCGGGCCCTCTCTCCTCTACTGATTTTGTATTCTCTCTGGTGCCTTGTGCATGGTATGTTCCTAATAAATATTTGCTAATATTTGCTAATAAATATTTGCCGTAGGAACACCACTTAACTGCTTTTGAGCAATCACAGAGGTGAAAAGGGCTGAATAGATTCATGGTGTGTCAAGTTCTCTGAGAATAGTAAGGCCTTGGCAGGTGGAAAGGCTCTACCAAAAATCACCGTCAGTTTGTTGATCCCCCAAAGGGACTGGCCTGGTAGAAATGAAGTCCATAGTTCATAAAGACCAGATAAATGTTTTATATGGAAAATAAATTAGCAAATTCACTGTCAAATTCCAACTGGCCAGGAAGAACTGAAAGTCACAGTTTAACTTCCTTAAAAATCCTGTCACCAGCAGCCCGATGACAGAACCTGTCAGAAAAGCCACGTGTCGCTTTGGAAACAGATTGCTGTCTGATACACAGCCTTCTTTCCTGGGCCCATCCCTGAAGACTGGAAGAAGAGTGAAATCTCGCAAAACCATTTGTCATTTGACTGTACAAAAGTTTCCCTTTAATTTTGAGGGTATTTTGAAGCTAGGTAGATTTCCATCTATGAAGAGGAGTGTCTGTCATGGGAGTCTTTTATAGGAAGTAAAATATATTTGAAAATTAACTCCGATGACATCATTTCATGTAATTTGGGGTTTTGCTCATGGCAGACATGGTATGAGTCAGATAGTGCAGAGCTCATTTCTTTGTCATAAAGACTTCCCAAATCTGGCCCTAACTGCTAAGCGTATCACTATTTAATCAACATAATGGGGAAGTAAGAATTGCCGCACTAAAAATATGTCAAAATATTCCAAGAGGCTGATAGAGCAGTGATGAGAGAAAGAAAACAGTATGCTGGTAGAATGAAATGCTGGGTGGAATAAATGAAACTTACTCACAACTCATCTGTTCAATGACAGGCATTTATTGGGCACCTCCTGTTTGCCAGTTGCTACGGTAGGTGCAAAGAAGCAATATGAAGTTGATCGACTGATGGATTTTTGGTGATGTTTTCTTTCTTTTCTTCTTTCTTGGCTGTGTTGGGTCTTCGTTGCTCCTCGCGGGCTTTCTCTAGTTGCAGCGAGCGGGGGCTACTCCTCCTTGATGTGTGTAGGCTTCTCATTGTGGTGGCTTCTCTTGTTGCGGAGCACGGGCTCTAGGGGTGTGGGCTTCAGTAGTTGTGGCGCATGGTCTCAGTAGTTGTGGTGCATGGGCTTAGGTGCTCCTAGGCATGTGGGATCTTCCCGGACCAGGGATCGAACCCGTGTCCCCTGCATTGGCAGGGGGATTCTTAACCCCTGCGCCATCAGGGAAGTCCGCAGTATGAAGTTGATGTAGCTGCTGTTCCCAAGAAGATGGTGGTCAGCAGTGCACGCCCTGCGTCGTGAAAAGTGCTTTGATGGATGTAAGTGCCCCACGGTCCTTTAAGTGTTCCCTAAATTCTCTTCTGGAAAGTCAACTTCCTTGAGTCCCTCATTCATGATATCTCACACTGAAAAAGCACATGCAAATAGAATATTGATCCTTTTAGTGCCGAAGAAACGGCACCTGGTGTCTCTGAGCAGCCCTATCTACCAAACAGAGCCCTACATTTTGGGTTTTTTGCTCAAACGAAACATCAGCTTACTGTGGCTCATGGGTGAAACTCAAGGGGGACAAATGTCCAACTTAAAAATAAAACCTTACTAATACAAAAGAAAGTAGGGCATGATAAAAAGAGTATAGGTATTAGAGGCCGACAGATCTAGGCGCAAATCCTTGCCTCAGCTGCGTGACAGGGTGGATTTCTCAGCCGGGAACATAGTAATTCGTAGCTAATGCTATTGATGATTGTATTATCAGTAATGAAAGCACTTAATTTATAGGAGCAACTGCCCCCAGAAGGAAGAGACTCAGACTGCTCTGATGGTACGTCTGGGGGCTCACAGGGAAGCAGCAGCACTGTGAGTGATTTGGAAGAAAGGATTTATTACAGAGATTAGACAATGGCAGGTTGCTGCTGCCCAAGCCTGCGGTGACCCCCAAGTCCATGAGGTGGGCAGGGCTGGCAGTTGGGAAGAAAATCTGGAGGCACATGGGAGAGAGTGAGGACTGACTGGAACCCACAGGGTTCTGGAATCTGCATTATCTCTCACTGATGGAAGCCTTGAGTCCCAGGAGGCCTGCAGAGGAGCTGGTACCGCGTGCACACCTGCCCAGGCCCCAGAGGAGTGAGGCAGGAGCTGCCGGCCAGGGGCTGGTCCACCCTGACAGGCCAGACAAGCCAGCACGTCACAGGCAGGCACTGCAGGGCCTCCGCTGTCCAACCTTGACCTTCAGAGCGTCCTGGCCACCACTTCGCTTCTGCCTTCCAAGTCGAGTGCAAATTTCTTCTGGCCGAATCTCCTTGCTGGGAAGAGGGTTCAGGGGGACAGTTTCAGCTTAACTCAGTTGACACAAAACAAACCTCCCCAGGTGGGAAACGTGCATTGCCCTGCGGCTGCAGAACAGGCTTCTCCGCCTTCCTCCGGTTTCCTGTCCATCCTCCCTCTGCCCCCACCCCACCCCGACCCTTCACACTTTCACAGGTCTCTGTGGAGGACTCGCTTTGTTCCAGGGACTACATTAGATTCAAGGGATAAGATTGTGAGAAAACAGCTGTGGTGCCTACCCTCGTGACTTACCGTTGAAGGGTGAGAGACATTAATTGTATAACCACACACCTAAATGTAAACTTTCAACTATGGTTAATGCCAAGGGAGAGAGGGTACATGGTCTCTTGAAAAGGCACAAAAGGAGGATTTCCCCTAACCTAACAAAAACACCTGAAAACTCAGTGATTAAAGTATCACTTCTCTAAAACCTCCAGATTTATCTAGAAGCGCTGCTGATGCTATTGATTCTCATCGACTCCTAAGGCCAGTCTCAGACCACCACCATCACTGATACGCAGCCATCATAGTGGACCAGAATAAGGGACACTGAAGATTATATCAAGATCTGGAGAGGTTTCTCGAAGTTGTGTTATTTGGCAAGCTAACTTTTTAGGGAATTCCAGTTCATGTACCTACAGAAAGCTGAGTCACCGAGAAGGGGACTGGAATGTAGCACCCCCCCCCATGCTGCTTACCCAAGGTGCCAGTACCACATCCCACTGACTGAATCATTTTGCAATGGTAAGACCTGGTACAACTCAGATTACTGTACAAAAGTGGCACCTCAGTTGCTAAATGGACAATTTAAATATGTTCCAACTTTTTGCAAATGATAACTACTTTTTCCAAGGTAGCATCCAAGTACTGACATAATGCATGTCAGCAACTTGTTTTTCTTGTTCTCTAACTGCAGCACCAGGCATAGTCCCTGCCTCATGGTAGGTGCTCAGTATGTGTCCTGGTAAGCTCGGGCTGCTGTAACAAAATACCATATTCTGGGTGGCTTATAAACAACAGAAATTTTTTTCTCACCGTTCTGGGGGCTGGCAAGTCCAAGATCAAGGTGTTGGCAGATTCAGTGTCTGGTGAGAGTCCGCTTACAGGTTCTCACCGTAACCTAATATGGAGGAAAGGGTGAGGGATCTCTCTGGGTGGTCTCTTCTATAAGGGCACTAATCCCATTCATGAGGGCTCCATCCTCATGACCTAATCATCTCCCAAAGGCCCCACCTCCAAATACCATCACATTGGGGATTAGGTTTCAACATATGAATCTGGTGGGGGAGGGGCACAAACAGCAGTAAGTATTAGTTAAATGAACGAATCCATCCAATGATTGGTTGGATGTCAGGGTCTGCCTGGCATGTCAGGTTGCTAAACTGCAGCAAGTGTTTCACCTTCTTCCAAAAATAGGAAGAGTATAAAAGTTTTCATACTTGAGTCAGGACTTGCCCAAATCAAGATCTTTCTGTGTCTGGGATCTACCTTTGCCCTGATTACTAATTTGTCTTTGACCTTCAGCTCTGTAGTGACCTTTGGGTTCTCTAGACCTGGGTGGGGAGAGTCGTCCAGTGTTGACTCACCCCTTAATCACCAGCTCTGATTCTTGTAAGCCCCCCAGCCTAGCTTGTCCCTTTGGTTTGCCCTGCACTCAGTTTGCAGAGATTCACCTTTCTGTTTCTTGATTTTTGTTTTATCTCTGATTTTACTCCTGCTGCCCATTCCCCATTGACTACAGTTGTCAAACTTCCAGCATATGAGGACCAATGTACCAGCTGAGGGCCAGCAGGCTGAAACACCACGTGTGGGTTGCCCGATGTCCACAAGGTGGCCACCAGCATCGTAGGTGCTGCCGAATGGTGCTATCACAGACGTCCCAGGAGTCATTTTCCAGAGCTACGCTAGGTGCAGAGTAAAGAGGCTAGTCCTGGTCCTTAAAGTTCTTTTGAAATTTGATGCTAATTTTGGTAATTTTTTTTTAAATTTATTTTTTATTTATTTTTGCTGTGTTGGGTCTTCGTTTCTGTGCGAGGGCTTTCTCTAGTTGTGGCAAGTGGGGGCCACTCTTCATCGCGGTGCGCGGGCCTCTCTTGTTATGGAGCACAGGCTCCAGAAACTCAGGCTCAGTAGTTGTGGCTCATGGGCCTAGTTGCTCTGCGGCATGTGGGATCCTCCCAGACCAGGGCTCGAACCCGTGTCCCCTGCATTAGCAGGCAGATTCTTAACCACTGCGCCACCAGGGAAGCCCGGTAATATTTTTGCTTTAAAAAGAGAGAGAACTTTTCTGATTATAAAAGTAAAACATGCTCATTATAGATAACTTGGAAAACATAAAATGTTATAAAGAAGTCACATCATTCTTGACTTGCTATCCGGAGATAATCACTGTTAACACTCAGACTTGTTTAGATGCCACAAGGTAGGAGTCTTGCCTTTTGGTGTACATGTCATATAAGCCACAGGGACCACTTCCTTCCTAACCAAGGGCACTGCCCCTCTTGTCTCCCGCATACAGCCCCAGAGCTGGGCATTACAGTCCCCGCTGCTGTCAGAGCATCTTCCTAGAGCACGAATCTCATCTTGTCACTCCCCTGCTTAGGTCTTCCGGTGCTTGAGAGGAGGACTTGGGCAAAGTTCTGCTCAGCAGCTCACAGATGCCTCGGTAGAAACTGGGTGAGGGCCCAGTTTCTACCGAGGGGCTGGGGCAGGGGTCTTTCCCAATGACAGAACAAATGGTACCCTCTGCATCATTGCATTGTTAATCTGTCCTCACAGGACACAGGCTTCCTCTCCCAACCTGCCATATTCTCAGGGAATAACCACCTTCACATCTCACACTAGGAAATCCCCACCCAGAAGTCCCACGTGTGGAAGATTCTATGATGACACCTCCCACCCCTTAAGGCAATGTGGGCTTTATTGCTTGTTCAGACAGCTGAAAACAGCGCGCAGCTGGTGTGAGTCGGGGAAGCAGAGCTGTCAGCCTGAGCAGCATATTCTCTTGTTTTGATGGTCATCACCATTGTCTTTTGTTTATAAACTATTAGAGCAAATATAAAACACTAAATTCAAATCAACTAGAGAAGATTCCTAGTACAGGCAGGGATTCAGAGTCCCCACACAGAAGCCTGTGTCCGGAGGGGCCTCATCTGCTCCTTGTGATGGGGACTCATCAGCCTCCTGGTGAGGCTCCCAAGGAGGCAGCACAGCCTCAGACCCAGACCTGGGTTTCCTGGCAAGTCTGTCCTCTCTCTCAAGGTCACTAGCTCAGCTGCTTTCTCTCTCCTCTGGCCTCACTCAGAATGGAAAGGAGCTGGCCAGCCTCCTTCCTCCTTGAAGGTGGTTATGGAGTTCTTTTGCACTTTCCGTCTGTAGCCTGTAGCCCTTCGTCACTTACCAGGCATCTGAGGTTCCACGTCAGCATGAAAACTCATTACCTGCGCACCTGGTTCCGCTGGCTCAGCTCCTTCGTGGAAGCAGGTGGCGTCTCCATGATGAATACATTAAAAAGGAAAAAGAAAGAAAGAAAACATTCCTGGTTTGTTGTTAGACCGGCTTCTTATTAAAGACCCAGTCCTCGTTCAAGGTTAAGTAAATCCTTAAACCACATGAAGGAACTTCCTAGGCAGAAAATAACCTTTCTTGTCAGACTGTCAGAGGCAGAGATTGAAAAAGTGTACGTTGCAGGATAAATTAATTAGGCAGCTAAGGGAGATATATTGCGTAGTTATGAAATATTGCGTAGTTATGTAGATGCAGAGGTGTTTCTTCTTCCTGGGTGGCAGAAGTCTCGGATGGTGAAGGTAGGGGTGCAAAGAGCTGCATTGGTGAGACCTGTGCCTCCACCCGTCCCTCCCCATAGGGCAGTGCTGGCCCGCAGTGGAGCTGCTGAAGCTGCTCTGGGGAGGGGATGTGCATGGAATAGTGACCACTAGTAACTCAGGAAGAAACCATCAGCAATTAGTGGCGTGGGAGTGCTCGTGACAACACGAGGGCCTGGCAGGGATGTCTGAGGGGAGGGGTTTAGGGTGAAGAAAGAGCATTTCCAAATGTGGTCTCCAAATTAAAACATTAACTTCAATGCCTTTTGATTAATTGCTACTACGTCCCTTGGGTCAGAAAGAGGATAGACTAAGGGTGAAAGGAGGAGAGAGGAGTGAGAAGTGAGGAGAGAGGGTAAAAGGACTCAGACATTTACAAAGTCAATGAAAAATTGCCGGGTGAAATTAGACCAGGCCTGCAAGGTCTTGGACTGCTGGGAAACACCAGTTCGTACCAGGTTGTTTAGGTTGTTAAACCAACTGTCACTGGACAGGAAAGAAAGAGCTGGTTCACTTTTGGCAGCTTGATAGACTTTTTTTTTAAAACCTCTTTTGCAAGGTTATTTTAACATAAATCTTGAGCAGGCAGAACATGTAAAACACCACTCAGGCCATTACAGTTATGTTAAGGTTTTATTTTCTCCCACCAACAGGATCTGTCTCTCTCTGCTGATATTATTATGTGTCTACCAAAACAATATAAAAATCATTCATGGAGAAAAGTTTCCAATGCCAGCAGCCAATCCAGTCCTTTCCCAAATCTGAAGTTTAGCACTGGCCTGGAGACTGGTAGGAAATAGATGTTAGGAAAGACGGCTGGGTGAGGGAAGCTTGAAGGGAAGATGAATACATTCAGTGTCCAGCGGTCCCAGCCTCAGGGGAAGGATGCAGGCCCTTCAATTCATCACAGCTAAAGCTGAAAAGAGACAGAAGTTTGCGGTGTTTCTCAGTGATGTTTATCTTCTCATCTGTCAGGAGTTGTTTTCTGCCAACAAGGAGAAGCTGCTTAAAAAACCCAACCCAGGCCAGCCCTGCAGTTTGCAATAATCAACACGAACATTTGCACTTTCCCCATACATTTCCGCCTATACCGGTCATCCTGTTTCTCCTCCTCCTTTTAAAATCAGGATGTATAGAGAGGGTCATAGGGAAAAAATGATGGTCTATAGTAAGTAATGGCTTTGATGAAACACACACATACACACAGACGTTTCCCGTGGCATTTAGAGTAACACAAACTTGCCTTGAGCTGGCAGTCATATTTTTGTACTGTGGCGTGGGCCATATACTCAGGACCATCGAGACAGATAAGAATTCTGAAGTCCCTGGTGATTACACTGCGAGAGGAAGCCTTTGTTTAGCTCGTGGCAATGTTCACAGGACAATGGACTGCCAGTGATATATGCAAATGTGTCCTTTTCCCATTACTGAAAGTGACCTTTATGATTAGATTGGAATAGCAACATCAATTCCTGGGTTAATATGACTTATTGGCCTAAGGGGAGGGAGTGTGTTCTCCTCGTAAGATTTAAAAGTTCAGAATCAGACCCATCCAATTCTAACCTTCACCGTGGCCCCAGGATTCTTGCGTGGCTGGAGACATCCTGCACCTTCCGTGCTGTGTTTGTTCTTTGGAAATCAGGGGAAACCACCTGTCCCAGGAGTGTTAGGAGCTTTTAATAAGAGCTTCACATAAAAGTCAGAAGAGATGGCTTCAGTACTATCATGACATATCGGATCCCCCTACAGGACCCTTTTCAGATTACTTCTAAGCCCCCGTGCCATTAGCTGATTCAGGCCAGATTTAGAGACATGCATGTCAATAAAAATGATTATGAAACAGTTAAGAGTTATTGATCATTGGCAAAACAGTCCCGTTGTTTTGTGTTTTGTGGCAAAACACAAAAAATGCAAGAAGGTGATTTTCCTGGAGGGGCAGTAAGGCCTCACCGAGCACCCCTCGCCCTCCAGCCATCTCCAAACCGACTTTCCTCTCACTTCAGGGGCAATGGATTTAGCTGTAACGTTATCGCTCTTTCCATATTCATCATGGTTATTTATTTGCCCTGTGATGACATTTTACGTTTTTGAAATGCTTTAAAATAATTTGACCAGTTTCTCCAAGTCAACATGTATTAAGAATCAGGGGGAGACAGACTGACTTCAAGACACAGAGCAGAACCAGCGTGTGCTGACAGAATGCCTGCAGTCACTGGCAAAGCTAGCGGAGATGAATGTGGATGCATTTTTTACTGATTTCAAAAAAACAAATTAAAAGTAGTGTTATCATGTAAGGAAGAGAGCATCAGCTGCTGTTAGAAAGAGGAGATTCCTGACACAAAGTTAAAACAAAAAGTAAAGACAAGGTCTGCAACTGTGTGAACATTTATACAGGTTACACTTACTGTTTGCAAATAAAGAGCCATGTTAAAGCTCCATTAAAGTGTATCCATCGAAAGAAGGTGCCCTCACCTTGTTAAAATATTGTTCTGTGTGAAAGAGACATCTGGCTGGGTTTCCCATCCATAGGGCTAAAACGGTTAAGTATTTAATTGCTTAGAAAGAAATCCTATTATTTCAGATTTCGTGCATAATGAATTCTTTTTTGCCTAATTTGAAGACTTATGAAGGGAAATTGAGATTCTCTGGTAAATTTATTTTTGAACAGGCACTTGACAGACGTCGTAACATCTCAGCAGCCTCGGTCTCAGGAAGAGGCTCTTAGCCGCAGATTGATGATCGGGTACCAGAGGGTGAATGTGTGAGACGCACATGACAGTCAAATGAGGTGATGTCTGCCTTTGGATCTGAGCATGAAATCACCGTAAAAACAAGAATTGTGAGAAGCAGGGCATAAATGAATACTTTGTTTCATCAAAACGTCTAATGTTTCTCAGAGGAAGGTGTGCATTTGAGGAAATGTCTCAGTCCCGAGCGTTTAACAATCAGCTTGTACACCTATGAGAAGTCTGGGGGAAACAGACCATGCCTTTCTTTCACAATTTCTGTCACAAATGACTGGCCCAGCAGGTGATTAGAAACAGAGGAGGGGAGAAAAGGACAGATGGGTGAGTGAAGGTGTTGGGTAGAGAGGGGAATTGCAGGCGCCACGGAGCTCCCGTGACGTAACGCAGGTGTCAGTAGGGACTTGTTCGCATGGCTGGGGTGGATGGAGTGAAAGCTTTTGTGATCCCAGAGAAGGTCAATCAGTGCTTTTCCTGTAGACCCCCGACCCCACCACCTTGGATCACTGGGAAATGGGGAGTTCTGATTCAGTTGATTAATATGCCCTAAGTGAACCACTTAATTTCAAAAAAGTGTTCAAAGGCCCTAATAACATTCACACCACACAGACCCATCCAGCCATGATTGATGCGGCTCTTTGGTGAGTCATAAAGCCTTTCAGTCATAAAGCCTTTCAGTGCCGCGCCCAGGCATCATTTATCATTGCGCAGCTCGGCAAAGGCATCTGCCAACCCTTGTTTTCAGACAACTTTGATTCTTGAAAAGTAGGAATTTATTTTACTTACATTTTTATTCTTGCTTTTAGATAATGAAACATGCTATTATCCGATCTGTGCTTAAGGTTTTGACAGGAGAATTTTGTAGGAGGGGGCCGCCACAGCATTGACCTTTGTTGATGGGTTTGATCTTTGCTAAGTGGGATTCTGTTCAGTGGGCTGCTGGCAGCTCTGAGAACGGGATCCTCTGGAAGCGAGAATCGGCTGATTTAAGCCACAAGCAAAAAACTGAGGATTTGGGGATTTATGTCATTGAGTTTCTCTTTGTGACCTTGCCTAGACTTACAATTTAATGAGACTGACATCTTTTTTTTTCTTATACTTTTTACACTTTTTCATTGCTCTTCAAAAACATTTGAGGAAGTTTTCATTATTTAGCTTTTAAATTTAGGAAAACATCTAAGGCTCACTTAGTCACAACATCCAAGAAGCTGAGATTTATTCTCGCTCACCAGACTCGTGCCTCTGACTTCTCAAGATGAGAACACACCCATCAACGTGCTTTCCCTGAACACCTACTACAATAAAGCTTATTTTTCTTCTGAGTTGCATCCTAGATCCTCTAAAGAATACCCTGACAGAGGGTCTGCACACCCTTTACCTCTAGAGGAAAATCAGGCTGGAAGTCATTAGCCAGAGAGGAAGGTTTCAAGAGGATGGTGAGCGAGGAGCTGGGTGATGATGAGGCAAGTGGAGGTGAAGAAACATATGTCTAAGATGTTATTACGATGCCTTCAGATACAGTGCTTGGCCCAGCAGAAAACCCATCAGAGTCACGTGTACACCAGGTCCTGCAAAGCTGTTTTTCTGTCGCTGGAGGTGAGAGTCTGTCACATCATCTGCCTGGGAGAAAATTCTCATCGGAAGGCTGGTGTGTGTGGGGTGAAGAGTCAGCCTCCTTCCTCGCCTGTGTTCTCCCTTCCTTCCCGCACAGAGCCCAGGCTCCTGAGGCAGGTCCCCAGTTCTGTGCAGTTATATCCATCTCGTTGCTGTGTTGCTTGCTTGCTTTTTTTGTTTTGTTTTAAGCCTCATGCCGTGCAGCTTGCAGGATCTTAGTTCCCTGACCAGGGATCAAACCTGTGCCCCCTGCATTGGGAGCTCGAAGTTTTAATCAGTGGACTGCCAGGGAAGTCCCAGTGTTGCTTTCTGTAACTGCCTGAAAAGACATCACTTCGTCTAGGGCACAATCTGATCCTGTTTGGTGACCTATTTGTTCCCACTACCTTGGAACCTACCTTGTCGTACCTACACATCGAATCATAACCCCCAAACGTCATCCTTGCTCTGACATATTAGACGTGGCTGACCTTGTTCTGAGACATCATAAGAATACCTAAGAAAGGAAGTTTGACAGGAAGAATGAACAGAGGGAAGGACCATTTTCTGATAATTTGATTCATAAATAGAAAGGAATGGAAACTGTGGATGAGGACTGAACGCTGACAGATCTCTTACAACCATCCAGCATCTGCTGTATGGTACTCACCTGTCTTGTTAGACGACCATATGGAAATGGATTGGATTATTCCTTCTAATTAATAAATTAGCAACATCTGATGAATACCCAGAGTCCTGAGCAATGTGGGACATACACACCTACTATGTGCTAGGTCCTAAAACCAGTGCATAACAGAGGTTATCTCCTCTCATCACCAAGCAACCATGTGAGCTATAGATCGTCCACTTTCTATAAACGTGAAAACGGAAGCTCAGAAGCCTGCCTGGGGTCACGCAGCAGAGCCGAGATTCAACCTCGGATCTGAGTGATTTTAAAGTCTGTGTTCTTACGATGGGATACGGCAGAAGAACCTTAAGCTTTCCACTCAGAAATTCGGAGTGTGCAAAGGAGACAAAAGATCTACCCGCAGGCAGCGAGCAGAGAACAGGGGCCCAGACCCTTAGCATAATGGTGCCCAGGGCATGGTCCCACCTCCTTAGGAGCCCTAGTCCTCCAGTGCTGGCAGGACATTGCCGTTATCTTTTATGCTGGGCCGCAAGCTCCTTGATTTGAGTTCATTTACTTTTACATCATCAGTGGCTCACACGAAGCTTAGCACACAGCAGGAGGTCCATACAGTGTACTAGGTGGGAGATTATGATGTCAATTCTGTACTGTCAGATCCTAGAGGCCTTTTCCGTTCGTCCAGAGATCTTGTTTCGTGGCAGCGCTTTCTCAGGCTCTTTCCGGGTTTTATAAGCGTCTGGGACCCAGTCCGCGCGTGCAGCACCGTCCCTTCCTTTGCTGACTGTTAAGGCTGCTCCCTGCACAAGTATCAGGGCTTGCTGTTGACATCTGATTCACATGTTTCAATTGTTTTTGCCTCTGCGAGAATTCTGGCTGGGGAATAACAAATACATGAGAATAAGTGAGGAAATAAAAAGGAGAAAGGTGGGGAGAGCATCACGTCCTATTTTTCACAAGAAAAGTTATAAATGCTGAATTGACATTCACTCCAAGAATAATGAGGTGAATCTATATGCAGCTGGTACCATCCCTGACACGTGTGATTTAATTCAGCCATGAGAAGGCCCCGCCAGTCAGCACCTAGGTGTGACCAGACTTATGAAATCTGCTTGGGGGTGTGGAGAATGTGGAAGTGAGAATTTAACTCAAGGTGAACTCACAGCTTTCTCTGTAAACACAAGGGCTTTAAAAGCTGCCATGCATCACCCTCTCTGCTTAACGTGCAAGCAGATATATCTAGGCTCGCAGCCACCAGGAGAAAGGAGAACTAGCCGTGTGCTGGTCCCACTGTCTATTACGAGGGCCCTTTGAACCACAGACACCTGACCACGTCCCCCATCCAGAGGAAGCTCCAAGAAATCAAACCTTAAACCAGTCTGAGAATAAGTTGTTGGTGACTAAGGTTAATGATACTGTATCGTACATTCGAAAGCTGCTAAGAGAGCAGATCTTAAAAGTTCTCACCACAAGAGAAAAAGAATTTGTAACTATGTAAGCTGATGGATGTTAACTAGATCTGTTGTAGCGATCATTTCACAGTGTACACAAATATCAAATCATTATGTTGTACACCTGAAACTAATATGTTATGTGTCAACTATACTTTAATAAATTATTCTTTTGAAGGAATAAGACAATAATAAATAACAGAAAACCCCCCAAAATCCCAGGCAGGGGCAATATGATCTAAGGTATGGCAGGCCATGTGAGGAGGGGATCTTATTCTAAGTACAATGAGAGCCACTGAAAGATGTTATTTATGTGAGCGATATGCTTTGATTTACCTTTCAGGAAGAAGAGAATATACCTTTTAGCAAAAGGGTGCTCGGTGAGGGATGATGGCAGCCTGGACCAGAATGGTAGCCGTGGAAACAGAGAAGTTGATGGAACGAGATACTGTGAAAGAAAAGCCAGCAGGATCTTCTAATGGATGGTATGGGGTAATGAGGGAAAGGAATGAGTAATGGAAGTTCCCAGGTTTGTGGCTTGAGCAACTGAGTGAAGCCTGGCGCTTTAAACAGGGTGGGTGGATTTGGAGGAAGTGGCTGAATCTGAGGGACATTCAGGAGGGAGAATGTGGAGGATGTGATATTACTGGATGTCAGAGGGGTGATGGAATTGAGGTTGGGGAGGAATGACTCCTAAGATATTGCCTTATGCACCTAAACAGATGGGAGTAAGATAGGAAACACCGGAGGAAGCCTGGGTTTGCAGAAGATAATAGCATGACTTTAGTTTGGTGTTTGCAGGGTCTGTAAATTAAGGGCCTTTGAAACATTCAGATGAAGAGGATGAGTAGGCAATTAGCTAAAGTTTTGGATCTCAAAGGAGACGTCTGGGCAGGAGATATATATGTGGGAGTTAATGGTGTACAGTTGGTAACTGGAGTCATGAAAGTAGTTGAGATTGACTAGAACTGGTTTTATACCGTGAGCAGAGGACCCAGGTCCCAACCCCAGGGAACACGATGTAAAGCTCAGAACTTTCAGGTTTGGAGGACAATGGTGGCCGCCCAATTCTGAATCTTCCCACTTCCCCTCCCCAAATACCTATAAATCCGATAAGGAGAGCAAATAAAACCACACATGACCTACCTCGTCAGCAGTAAGAGGAGACAGAGAATACCATGATGCTCAAATGACCTGTAGGTAGAAAACTAACCAAATTCCAACAGCTCCTGTCCTCACCGCATCCACTCACCACTGCAAACCTATGGGTGAGGACAGCAAGGGAAAGGAAGCTTAAGAGACTCAAGAAAAAGGAGCAGAGGGGTACAGAAGACAGAAGAGTTACTCCCAGAAAGAAACAGTCCAAATAGAAAATACAGGATGCAAGTCAGGACTTGGTAATTCATAGCACTGGCTACAGGGAAGCAGCTGGCACGCGTGTAGGAAAGGAAGTGGCCTCTTGGAGAAGCCGCCAGGTCTCCTCCTCTCTTCTGGGGGAGACTCAGCTCTACAGGGAAAGAAGGTACCTATTGGAGATGTGGCAGTGAGGGAAGGAAACGAGGAGAAAATGACAGATCCTGCAGAAACAAAAAGCATGCCAATGCCTCCTCCCACCCTACTGAGGAAACGTGAGCAAGGAGGAGAGACCAGACCCCATCCATACAAAACTATTGTAAAAATAGAAAGCACAGTATTCCGACAGTGAAAATTCTCTCCAGAAAAACAGCTGTGAAGCTGAAGAAAACTATAATGTGATACTTCAAACTGGATTAAATATGTTCGAACAGCATTTGGAGATTTGATGAAACATCTTGAACCAGAAATACAAAAATGAAGAACAAAAATGAGAAGAAAAAGATAAGATATGAAACAGGGGAATACCGAACTCAGGAAAACAATAGGAAAATACAAAATCTTCTCAGAAACGAAGGTTCAATTACAAGGTATCCAAAGGAGAATAGATTCTAATGAAATTTTAATAAAGGATTTTGAAGAAAAACATAGGGAAAAAAACCAAGAGACAAAAAACTAGGTAAATTAAGATGTGAAATGGATCATAGAAAAAGTGGTTGAAATGGAGGGCGAAGTAGGTCCAATATTGTTATAGTTGGAGACCCTGCAGAAGATCAAAGCAATGGAACTAAACTAATGTTTAAAATTATAATCCAAGAAAACTTCCTGGAAACGAACAAACAAACCCTGAACCTATCTATGCATCCATGTTCATAGCAGCATTATTCACAGTAGCCAAACGGTGGAAGCAACCCAAGTCTGTCAGTAGATGAATGGATAAATAAAATGTGGTGTATACATGCAATGGAATACTGTACTTAAAAGGGAAGGAAATTCTGACATAGGCTACAACATGGCTGAACTGGAGGACGTTATGCTAAGTGAGAGAGGCCAGTCACAGAAAGACACATACTTTATGGTTCCACTAATATGAAGAATCCAGAGGAGTCAAGTTCATAGATACAGAAAGTGAAACGGTGGTTGCCAGGGGGAGAGGTGGGGTATGAGAGCTGTTGCTTCATAGGTATAGAGTTTCAGTTTTGTGAGATGAAAAGAGTTCTGAAGATAGTTTGTACAACAGTGTGAAAGTACCTAACGGTACTGGACTCTACACTTAAAAAATGATTAAAATGGAAAATTTTATGTTATGTGTATTTTACCACATTAAAAAAAGCTGGCGGGGGGGCAACTGGGCACACTCAAAATGAACCTGAGACGATCAACTTTGAGATATCCTGGGGTATTTGTTATCTATTTTGGTATAACAAATTACCTCCAAATTTAGCAGCTTAAAATAGCAAACAACTATTATCTCACAGATTCCGTGAGTCAGGAATCTACCCGCAGCGTAGCTGGGTGCCTCCGCCTAAAGGTCTCTCATGAAGCTGCAATTAAGTTGTCAGCACTGAGTCTCACGTGAGGCTCAGTGGGATGAGACTGACCTAATAAGAGATGATTGGGGAAACTTGGGTAAAAGGACGGATGGTGAGCATGTCCCATATTTAATTGCAGATCCATGGCTAAAATAAAGGTGAGATTATGGGTATAATAATAACATAGAAACATGTACGTTCTGAGAAAGTAGAAAGAATGCAGCTCAAAATGGGAAGAGAAGGGAGAGAGAGAGAGAGAGAGAGAGGAAAGTGGAGAAAGCTTGTATGTTGCTGTACACATAAATTAGGAGTCAAAGGATGCCTATTAAACGATAGTGAGAGTGCACATACGCGGGTACAGACGCAACGTCACGCCAGGTCAAGGGTCAGCCTAGCAAGATGGCGGCGGCGGGAACCCGGCACCTGCTGGCCCGGAGCTCTGTGGCGGCTCTGAGCCTGCCCCAGGGCACCCGGTGTTTGGGGGTCATGCACACTCGCCAGGATTGTGACGTTAAAGACTATAGGAAAATTCGAATTGTGGTCATCAGAAAGAGGTGAGTGAAAACATTGCCATTGATTTGATAGCAGAGCCAATCTGAGTGAAGTTGAGAGTGATAGTGTGTGACGGCGGTGGGGGGCTCTTGGTCACATGAAAGTGTGTGTAAACTTGAACAAAGCAACAAAAACTGGGACGTACGGTTATTGTGGGTTACAGTTCAGACAATATCACCGACAGAGTGAATTGCGCACGCTGGGTCTTTGAATCCTTTGGATGTATATCAAACACTACTCCCTGCTAATATAGACTATACCTTCTTTTTAAGTACATAGGAACAGTCTTGAAAAATTATCGTATATTAGGGCAGAAGGAAATCATTGACAGGCCTTCATTAAAGTCAGATGTTACTAACAGTTTCTGAACACAATGTAAGAAAGCTAGAAATTAAAAATGAAACTAAAAACAATAAAAAGGCACTTACACCTGGAAACTAAAAAAAAATTTCTATTTGACAACTCTTGGGTTAAAAGGGAATTAGAAACAAAAATTACAGAATTTCTGAAAAGTTATGATAATGAAAAGTCTATAAAGCAAGAGCATATTACTTCTATTATAAGAAGCAATGTTCAGAAAAAAATTCATAGCCCTAAACACATATATCAAGTACAAATTTTAAATGAAAATAAATGAATTAGATTCCCAGTTCAAAAATCTAGGAAAAAAAGGAACAATAAAATGAACTAAAAGAAAGCAGAAAAAGATAATAAAGATAAATGCAGAGATTACTGAGAGTGAAAACAAAAATAGTAGATCAAATCCATTAATCAGAATTCTGGTCCTTTGGGAAGAAAGTACAAAATGGACCACTAGCTAATTTAATCAAGAAGGAGATGTGACAACAGAAGCAGAGTCAGAGAGAGAGGTGGGGAGAGAGTGGGAGGGAAAGAGAGAGAGAGAGATTGAAATGAAGATGCTACACTGCTGGCTTTGAAGATGAAAGAAGGGGCCACAAGCCCACAATGCAGGCAGCCTCTAGATGCTGGAAAAGGCAGGGAATAGATTCTTCTAGAAGCCATGCAGCCCTTCTCTGGGGTATATACCTAGGAATAGAATTCCTGAGTCCTATGGTCACCTATGCGTAACCATTTGAGAACCTGCCAGGCTGTTTTCCAAAGTGGTCGCACCATTTCACATTCCACCAGCAGTGTTTGAGTGTCCCAGTTCCTCCACATCTTCACCAATGCTTGCCGTTGTCTGTCTTTTAAATTTTATCCATCCTAGTGGGAGTGAAGTGATCTGTGGCTTTGATTTGCATTTCCCTAATAACTAATGATGTTGAGCATCTTTCAAAGTGCTTATTGACCATTTGTGTATCTCCTTTGGAGAAACGTCTATTCAAATTCTTTCCTCGTTTAAAAATTTGTTTCTCTTGTTGAGTCGTAAGAGTTCTTGATGAATTCTAGATACAAGTCTTGTTCCTTTGTTTTGAACATCTTTGCCTGATTTTCATTTTCCTTGACTTTCTGTGTTGGTATCTGTGCATTGGACAAAACAGGTGCATTTTCCAGTCTTCATGGACTGGTCTCGTACAGGAGAAAACCCCCATCAATCAGCCCAGTTAGAGATTCCGGGGGTCTTTGTCAACTCTTTCCCTCCTCAGGGAGAAGCAGACAGCTATTGTTTTTGTCAGCTACTCTGTGCTGTGAGGGGGCTGGGGGGAGCTCTGGCGTCTCAGTCCAAACTGTTGTCTCTGTTCTCTTCCAGGCAGCTAGACTGTGCACGCCTGTTAGAGATTCAAGACTGGAAAGACCAATGCTAGTGCTTCGGACAGTCCTGGAGAGGTTTAGGTGGTAGACGTACAGATCAGCTCTTTCCCTCCCTAGAGGGTGCCAACAGCTGGGGTTTCTCATCCACTCACTGTTTGCTAGGCAGGGGGGAAGGTCTGTGGCATCTGCCAACCCAAGCCCCAATTCTGTTTTACCCCAGGCAGCTAAACTGTTCCAGACCTGTCAGCTCCAGGACTGGCAAGACAGAAGCTAGTCAGGAATTCCCTGGCGGTCCAGTGGTTAGGACTTGGCACTTTCACTGCCGTGGGCCTAGTTCAATTCCTGGTCGGGGAACTAAGATCCTGTAAGCCACTAGGCCAAAAAAAAAAAAAAAGAAAAATAAGGCAGAAGCTAGTCCTCTGAGGAGGCCCCTTGGAGGAGCTGAGGGGGTGCTGGATGTGTAAAGCAATCCCTTCTTTCCGCTGGGTTAAGCAGAGAGCGAGGGGGTCTCTTCCTGATGGTAGGGTGCTGTGCCAGGTACAGGGACAACAGCGAAAGGGAAACCTGAATCTTCCTGCTGACTTCAGTGGGTCTAGTTTTGTGTTCTCCCAGGCGCAGGAGCCTTTCACTTGCTTTCTGGATTTCTCAAAAAGAGACTTTGTGAATTGCTGCTGAGTTGGTGTGTTAGTAGGGGAAGGAGGGTCTAGGGCCTCCTACGCCACCATCTTGCTGACTTCACTCTCATTTCAGCTCAAAGGACCTCGTTTAATATTTACATGAGGTAAGATATAACACAGAGAGCTCACTGTTCTTTCCAAGATTCACTTGTTTTCTTGAGTAAAGTCTCTTTTGGCTCATGTCCAGAGTTCTGGGAAAGTTGAGTGTGACAGTGTCTGCTAGTTCTGATTGCTTTCATGGAGGAGTGGATTTTTCAGAGGTTTTCATTCCAGAAGTGCCTCTTCCCCTTGTTTTTGAAAAAGCTCTGGAAGATCTGTATGTCAGGGTTCCATCAGAAAAACCCATCTAGTAGGAGGTATATATTAAGACATTTATTGCAAGGCATTGGTTTATGCGACGTGGGGACTGTTTACGTAGGTCCAAAATCCATAGAGCAGACGCCCAGGAAGGGTGGGCTGGAACTCTTAGGCATGAGCTGGAGCTCCTGTCCACAGGTAGAATTTCTTCTTCTGGGAAACTTAAGTTCTGCCCTTAAGGCCTTTCAGCTTAATTGACTCAGGCTCACCCAGGTTGTCTCTAATAATCTCCTGTAGTTAAAGTATACGGATGATAGACTTCCATCCTATCTACAAAATACCTTCACAGCGACACCCGGATTAGTGTTTGATTCTTTTCATCTTCTCTCTAGGGAAGCCATGGGGGTAAGTCTCAGAAGGCACCAGGTTTAAAGAGCTGTAAACAAGGCAAGCCAGCTATGACTGCCCAAATCAGATGAAGTACAATACAAAGGTGTAGGAAGCAGTTTGACTCCACGTGCACTAAATGGAAGGAAATTGGATAGGACATCTAATAGTTTGGGAAACATGAAAGCAGAGGTGATGGGATGTAGTGCCAAGAACACTGGACACAGTGCAGAGAACGCCAAGACCACCTGGCTCTGTGACTCACTACCTCAGAGCTAACCAACCTGTCTGAGCCTCAGTGTTCTCAATTGTGAAAGGAGAATAGTAATAAAAATAAAACCATGGGTATGAGATTTAAATGAGAGAAAGTGAAGGAAAGTGCTTTATAAACTGTAAAGCATAACGTAAACACCTGAGTTACTATAAAGACTGCAAAATTAAGTTTTATCACATTGATGATGTAAACCCCATTTTACATAACATAATTCAGAATAGCCAAGAAGACTGGAAGAAGCCAAGAACATCTATACATCAATGGCATATGTATCCTCCACCCACATGGGGACAGTGGATGTGAGCCCAGTCAGCAAATCCCAGATGCCCCCGAGTCTGGTCTCTAGAGCTGTGATCAGTACACACAATTCATCTGTGTATTTTTAGCATTTTTGCTGCTTCTTATTTTTGATCAGAAGAGGCGATGCTCAGTTTATGGCATTTTGTTTAGTTAAAAACTAAGTAAGCCCATGTAGGAAAATATTAAAGGAAAAAATGAATGACTTCACAGTTAAACGCTCAGTGTTTGATTTTGGGGGCCTTGTGTTTGACAATGTGAGGATATTCTGCTTTCATGCCCAGCAGTGCATCTGTATTCGCTGCAGTAACATGTTTTATTCACTCTTTATTCATTTATCTTTAGAGACTTAGAAAGACCTGCTAATTTTTAGGAAATCAACTCCACAGTCTGGTGGAAAAAAAAAAAAAAAAAGAGGGCAGATGGGAGAAGGATGATTTCAATTCTCAGAATTTAAATGGAAAACTCCCTTATTTTGCCTGGTCAAACCCTGGTTTGGGGATATATAAGTACAACCAAAGCCAGAAGAAGGTCCTTTCTGGAATTTTGGGGAAACTATCCGAGGTCATTTAAGGCACTGACCCCCCCCCCCCCATGACCACCAAGAAGCTTAAGAGGAAAAAATACTAGGTAAACACAGTGCAACCAAATTCTTACATTTTAGCACTATGAGGTTTGGTAAAATTAAGTAAAAATAGCAATAGCATGTATTAGTTGCCACAGAGACCTTAACTAATAGTACCTGAGGCCAAAAAAATTTTTAAAGTGTGTATGAAGATATTAAAGTTGTTTCTTAAGAAAATGTCACATATGTTGAAGAACTTAGGCCTCCTTTTTCACAGGACTTTAACCAACTGACCGAATGACTTGAAGTTATGACCCTTTTATAAATGGGTGTCTCAGACAGTCAGCTCCACTGGTAACTGTGATGTTAATTTAAATAACCACAGCAATGTACTGAAAAACAAACTCAAAGGACAGTATAACTTCAGTAAAAACCAAGGGCAATCATGAAATCGCAACAACTTTAGTAAAAGAATGAAAGAAATCTCAGTGTCTCCAGATGGGAGGTGAAAGATCTATGTAGATAATTGTAGCTGAAGTCCATGGTTTTGTAGAAACTACATTGTGATACTAAAACGAGGCTCTCTTTCAGGGGTCAGCGAACTTTCTCTGAAAAGGGCTACATAGTAAAATGTTTTAGGCTTTGTGGGCCATCAGTCTTAGGCACAACTCTACAAACTGCCACTATGGTTTGAAAGCAGCCATAGAAAATATGTGAATGCATGGGCATGGCTGTGTTTCTATAAAACTTTATTTACAAAAATCATGTGGTGGCCTGGATTTGGCCTTCAGGTTGTGGTTGGCTGACCCCTGCTCTAATCAATAAGAAACTACTTTGTTCATATATTACAAGTACAGAAAAAGGGGGAGGGGGAGAGGTAGGAAGGAGGGGGAGGGAAGCATATTACAAAAAATATTTAAAATTAGTGATCAGTTCATTGGGAGGGAAAACACAAGACAGTGTTTTCCAGACCAGGTCATGCATCAGAAGCACCTGGGAAACATTTATAGATTTTCAAGGTCCACCTCCAGAGACTGCCATTCGGTAGGTCTAGGGATATTTTTATATTCCCCAGTGAGACCCTTTGATTTAAAAAGTCAAGTGACAGTAATAAAATACTGTTGGACTAGGAGAAAATGATAGGAAAATGGAATGATATAGATTGACTCTCATAAAATGAAATGTGTGGACCATTTGCGATAAAATTCCAGAGGGTGCATGCCAGGCAGGGCTCTCCAGAGGCAGCTGAAGGGACAGGTGAAAGAAGAGCTTTGACAGACGAGGGGTGGCCGTGAGCTCTGGAGCCCCAGGGGGTACCAGGTCCGTTGCTCACACATTCAACTTTCAATCCTGAGTTGCCGCAGAGCCCAGTCCCAGCCCTGGCTTTGCCGTCAACTCTCATGTGACCTCGGACAAGTCCCTTAGCTTCTCTGGGCCAAGGTTTCCTCATCTGGGGAAACCTCTCCCAGCAGCATGTGTAGGATTCCATAAAACACAGACATATCATGGTGGATTCGGAGAAATCCTAACCTTTGTCCTTCTCTTATGAAGTTAAACTAAACAAGTATTTAAGAGTGAGAAAATTATAGACTACGGCATGTTAATGGCCCTTTGGCAGGATTTTCACAGAATCACAAAAACAGGACTAAACTTCTGAAGGACATTTGGTTTAGATGACGGGGTTTCCGTTTATGCAGGGACTTTCAATAATCACTCGGGAACTTGTCGATTCTACTTTTCCAGACACTTCGCCGGTCTTCTGGGCCACTTTACGGTGCGCCGACGGTTGCAGAGCCAGGCCAGCCGCGTGTGAAGAGGGGCTGCAGCAGGGTCGGGACCGAGCAGGCGAGTCAGGTAGCTCCGTGCACGGGAATCCAAACGGCGGGCAGGTTTCTGCCCTTCAGAGGTAACTTTCATTTTTAACAAAGCAGTCACGTGACTGGAGCCGAGTAAAGTGCTGTTTAAGATAGGGAGAGAGGAAGAGATGGGGTGTGATTTTAAGAGCTGGAAGAAGGCTGTACACGTGCAGGACACACACTATGACCACTGTTTTTGTGTTGATTACAGAATTCCTGGAGAGGCCGCGTGCAGTGGTGCTGGGGCCTCCAGAGTCCATGGATGCTAGGAACTCCAGGGATTAAACCTCTCGGCCTTGCCTTCTTTCCACTCCCCCACTTCATTTTACACATTTATATATTATATGCATTACCACTTCACTAGTATTATATACAGTTCCTAATCCCTTGTAGGTAACCCTTAACCAGTGTTTCCATAAGTCCCGCATGAAGGATTAATGCTTCAGACCAACGCTGGTCATTCTATGAATTAGCAATAACCAATTTTCTGGGACTAATGTGAATTCAACCCACGAAATGAAATAACCAAAATGAAAATGAATGTCTGTGTTCCACAAAGAAAATGGAATTTAAGCTCCCTGCTGACCACAGTCAGCTCTGCTGTAGTGTAACATATGTTCCTAAAAATCCCTGCTCTGTGCAAAATTGCCCAGTAAAAACCACAGAGCTCATGGGAATGATGGGATCAGGGCACAACACCCGAAAATGTCATTAGTGATACACTGAAAAAAAAGGAGCCTATTAATACAAACAGTAGCACAGTTTTAAACATACTAAATGGTCAGGAAATATATAAATACCACAATAAATGTGGCACATTATCTTGAAAAAGACCTGGAGGATGCCTGTGGTCGTGGGTAGTGGGCGTCAGAAGGGCTGCAGCTCTTGGGTTGTTGGAAGTGAGGAAGGGAGAGTGATGTGAGGTCAGAGGCACAGTCACAGCTCCAGGTCCTGGCCACTGTGCCCCCCAGTGTGTGGAGCTGAGGTAGATGTTTGAGGGTGTGTCTGGCATGTTCCTACTGGCACAGTTCAGCTGGGTGCCGTCTTCCGTGTTCATCTAATGTTCTGTGAGGACCAACATGCATGCAGCAAATGTGAAAAGTGCATGGCGCTCAAATGATTCCCTCGCATCTCAATCGCATTACAACAGTTACGCATTTTCAAAACAAGTGCTACAGCTGAACTGTGTTTGCTCACCTGGCACCAGTGACAATGGAACGCTCTAAAAAGCCTTCTAGCCACCAATGGTGTACCAGTAAAGTTCCAAAAAAACGCTGACACACAGAACTATGGTTGGTAAATTTAAAAAATAAGACTGTGTAACTTTAAAGGGTATTCAGTGAAGAGATTTCTTTTCTCTGTCCGTCTTTCAGTAAGTTGATTTTGTCATGGAAGTCTCTATCATTTATACTAATAAACTAGTTCACAGGTTGAAGGCAAAGCTCTAGTTCGTGAAAAGACTCAATTTTACTTTTACTTCTTCAGGGATCAGCTAAAGACACTCTTAGTCCCGAGTATTTAAACTTTGTTTGCAATAGAGAGACACACAATTGGGAGAGAGACACACAATTGAGAGAGAGGCACAAAGGCTCCACCTTGTGAGTCATCAAAGTGCTTTATTTTGTAAAGCCTGGCTCATGACTGGAGTGTACTGTTAGCACTAGGAGATACAAGGCAAACTTCCTCACTCTGTCCAAAGAGTTGATCAACAGAACGGATGACAGAGACTGTTACAGACAAAAATAAAGCATTTTGTAAACTTCTAGAAGCATACACGGATTGGCCACAAAGGAAACAGTTACTCAAATAATGTACGGGTACCTTCTCTTTACTTCAGGGTCTCGCTTTTGTAATCCTGGATCAAAGAAACTACAGCATAACTTCAGAGCACTGAAAGGGACTCAACGCCAGAATGAATGGTGGCGGGGGGGGGGGGGGGAATACTAAATCACCATCTCAATTAATTTAAACACAAAAAATACAGATTTGTACAACAAGGTCACAGTGCTGTTGACATCGTCCGTTGAGGATAACATATCTCTGTGAAGTCAGTTGCTGCTGGCTTCCCAGGATGCCGGCTGCTGTCACCTGGTGTTTTCTGAAGTAAACCCACATACGTTGGGCACAGTTGCAGACTTGATAAGCCCTGAAGGAAAGTCACTGGCAGAGGCAGTATGGTGCGGGGTATTTGTTGAGCTGTAAGTAATTACTGAGGGGTGGATTTTTTTTTTTTCTGAACCTGCCTACAAAAATCATCTCACGTTTTAAACAAAGAATTTCAAAGGCACAGCTTTAGCACAGTGTATGAGTTGATAACCTATTCTAAGCAAGTCTAATACTTTAGCTTGACACCTTTCAGAAAATGCCAGGAAGTTGGTAAATACATGATCGATGTTGGAAATTTATAACTTGATTAGACACAGTCAGCACAGTTTAGGGCAATGAACTTGTGTAACCAGATCTGGGTTAAACATTTTCTTAAAAAAAAAAAAATCATTAGGTTGATAAATGTGCATCGGAGGAAAACAACCCTTTTCCTTTTACTGTAAAAGACCGCCTACCATTAAAATGTGACTGCAGGATACACTTCAAAATATGACAGACATTTCACCTACACTGTAAAGTGACTTTACATGTAAACTTCAAAAATCACATGCTGTACATTAAATTTTTAGATTCAAAAATATCCCTGTTTTCCTAATAATGTAAACAGTAATATTGAGGGTTTCAGTTAAAGGCAAATTCATAACAAAATACCACTGTTTAACTGGAAAATTGAGAGTTCTAAATGCTTTGCTCACCTTCCCACCATGGGAGATGTAGATGCCATTGCCCAAAACTGCACTTTTCAGGTAAGCTTTATTTTTATTTTGTAGCATTAATTACTATGTTGCAACGTAAGAGTGTGTCAGTGAAGAAGCTCCAGGCAAGAAAAGAGAAGTAAGCAGTGTTCCTGGGCGTATTTACTGAGGTGAAAATGTACAGAGAGAGACACTAGGGGCATCAGCTTCCTGCTGGAGGAGGGACCTTTGTCCCCAGACACCGTGAGTCCCGACACCTGAACCAGGATGCGCGGGAGATGCCAGCCTCCTCCGTCCAGCGCCCGGGGTGCAACTATTAAGGAGTGTCAGCGTGCGTGGTAGAAGTGTAACATCTGCAGTAAGTTTTTTTTCCTTTTAATCACCATCATTATTATTATCATCATCATTATTATCTCCATTATTATTACGATTACCATCTCACATCTTTCAACTCCAAAAGATAAACTGATCCACAGTTTCTCGTGTGGTGCCAACCTGGGTGGTCTGACATCGCATCGCCTTCTCCCCTCCCCCCTGCATGTGCTCACTCACTCACTCACTCATTCATCCATTCATCCACAGCTGGAATCAGAGGGTTACTACTCCAAACACACTCTGACCGAAGTCGGTTTCCATCAACCAATCCATCAGTTTTTAAGATGCTCACGTGCGCGTGCGCACGCACGCCCCCCCGCCCCCCCACATACACACCCAAGTCAGAAATAGCTAGAGTGATGCTGGGAAATATCAGGTAGCTGTTAAAGCAAGTAGTCCCCAAATCAGTCATCTTGGCCTGAAGATGTAAACGAGGAGGTGTGCTTCACTGAGTTTGGTTTTCATTTTTCCTGTGCCGAAGCCACCTCTGTCCTTCCCACGCTCACGTCCGTCTTCGGCCATGCAGGACGTTACGTCAAGATGTGGCCAATAAAGTCCAAAAAGCGCTTGGAATACTGTTCTGGGTTCACAGTGGAGATCTCCGCACCAGCCTGGGCAGCGTGAGAGGAGAGGAACAGTGACAGAATTACTATCAGTAGCTGCAGGAACTTCCACTGCAGCTGAATATGAAGCCAGTCATTTTCAAACCTGTGCAGCCTCTACTCGTAACTCAGAATAGCTTGGATATTGGTCTGAATAGCCAAGGCTCTAAGGAATCTGTGTGTGAAAACGAGGCAGAGTCGTAGGACCAACAGATGCCACTGTCACACACACTGTGACTGCTGCCACTAAAAAAAAAAAAAAATCCAACCAACCACGTTAGAGATGCTCCCGTCAAATGTGGAATCTGCGTGGCCTACATTCAGAAGCCACGGGAGGATGCTTCTGTTTCTCAAGAGAGCAGATTGGAGATTCCTTGAGAATGACACAAACAGCAACGTTTGGCCAAAGGGAAACTCCAATGGCAAGGACACAAGGACCATGTTCATTTTTCAGGACCGAGGTAAGCGGCTGGGTGCTCAGAAATGAGGGGCGACGGCCACAGCAGCAGGGGCGGTGTCAGCTGCCGGGGCTCTTTCCTGGCCCCGGAAGCAGGCGAGACACAGCGCTGTGACTGCGTCTCCCCCGGAGGGGCACGGGCACGGGGGTACCATCGTCCCCGTTCACAGAGACCTGCTTGGAGCTGGGAAGCCGGCCCCTCGCAGAGGCTCAGTGGGGGGTTTCCTATGACAAGAACACAGTAGGGCCAGCAGACCCCCCCAGTTACCAGCCAGCCTCCTGAGCTGCAAAGGTCAGGACCAGAGTTTTACTAAGTCACCAGAGGCTGTTTTTACACACGCAGCTCACAGGAGAACCTGTAATTTCCAAGCCTGGCCTGGGCCCCTGGGATCTCCACGGAGGAGCCCCAGTTTTGAAGGCAGAGAATGGTTCCCAGCAGCAGCTCGACACAAACTGCACCCAGCTTTAGGCCGTGTGCCGTGTCTCGGAGCTGAGCTGGTGACTTACAGGGGAGATGCAAATGAAGCCATGTTTGCTACGGCACATTTCCAGCTGCACGTGGTCTGGAATATCACAGCAGGTTTGAGGAGGGGTGGGAACAAACACGGAGCGCCCCCCACTGTTCAGTCTGTTCACCACAAAAATCTCATCAATAAGCCATTAGGACCCCTTCATCAGCTGGCGGAACTGAAGCGCCAAAGCGCTTCCTCCAGGTCACACACTGGAAAGGTGAGATAGGATTCTGGCCCAGCTCTGTCCTTGCAATACACCCAGGTGGTTCAACCAGAGATGAGCATCAGAATTACCCGAGCCTCTTAGAGGCCCCTCCCCCAGCCTCCTGAGCTGGACTCAGAATCAGGGAAAGGGGTGGTGCATCTGTCAGGCACACAGTTTACAAATGGTGCTCATTAGGCCGCGGTGCTGACCCCCGTGTGAGAACTGCTGTGTACCCTTCTCTCTGACCGATAGAGGATTCTTAACACGTTCGGTGGGCTGGGTAGGTCGTGGTCCGTGCGCTGCACACGGCAGGCACACCAAAATAGTTGATGGTGTGACTGAAATATTTCTGTGGCAAGTGGGGTATGGTGTTAGGCTGGTTCCGTTGCTGACACGACAGCCTGTTTGACTTTAAAATAGAGAAAAAGAGCCTTTAGTAGCGGTTGATGTTCTGCTGGGTGTTGGTCGGCTCCACACTGTGGGGAAGCATCTCTCCTGCCAGTGTGAACGAGCCAGGGCACAAGTTCATCCCTGTGGGATGGGGTCTGTGGCCTTTTTGACGCGCCTGAAAGCCAAAATGGATCCCTGCGATGCAAGCACAGAGCAGACTCACGACTTGTGAAGTCCAGCCGGCCAGGCGGGCCTCACTGGGAGATCTGGGGCTGGGGCTGGGTCCTGAGGAGCAGCCCTCCCTCTACCACTGCCTAGGACGCGATCCTGGCTGGCAAGTAAGCTCTCGCCCTCAGTTTCTTCACCTGTAAGCAGGAGTGTATTGGTTTTCCCTCACAGGCTCGTCTCGGGGACTCAACAAGTTACCATAGGCCCGGACAGTGAGAATTCTGAGCAAGGACAGCAAAGGTGAGGGGTTCGTATTACTCAACTTTGAGCCTGCACTCAACAAATTTCTGTAGTAGAAAAAATTACAATCTGCTGTGCGGAAAGGAATATAATATTGTGTATCCTGGAAGCATCTGAAGCAGAGAATAGTGCTTCAGTTCTGAACATTTCATATTAAAACACTTAGTTGTCATCATTCAGCCCTTTTGTCTTTTGAAACATTTTTCGAACAAAAAAGCATTTGTGTAATATTCTCACGATGCATGTGTCTGTTAATAACCCCGGTGGGTGAAAGAAGAGCTGCGCCGGGTTTAAGTGACTTGGGAGCGGCGGTCCGAGCGCCTGCTGGCTCTGACTCTGCATCAGAGCGTGACCCCTGCAGGGAACCAGAGCCAATGAAGGCCTGTGGGCAGCTCAGCGGAAAGGAGCGGACCTGAGCTGGTCCCTGCACGACAGGAAGCAGGGAGCAGAGAGGGAAACCAAACGGAGATACTTACGCCGTGTTTAACAGTTTTTGCAGCGTGGGCAGCTTTCTTTTTTGCATCATAATGAGTCAGAATGTCAATAATTGCCATAAAGTACACCTCCTTCCTAGGCGAATCTGTAAGGGATGAGAGCGATGATTGTGGGACAGGTGATGACAGCACCTGGAAGAGTGCGAGCTGCTGACGGAGGAAGAGGCGAGGGATTCAGTGGGGCGGGGGTCGAAGGGGTCTGAAAACACAGGCATAGAGGCTTTTCAAAAGTCTTGCATATCCCTGTGAAACAGCTTAACTTTCTGTCCCCAATTGTCTCTCAATTTGAAAAGTAAAAAAGAGAATATAACCTCAGGATATCACCAGTAGAGGTGCAAGGCTGAGACTGTTTTTGTTAATCTTCATTTTCTTTAGTGATTGTGTATTGCTTTGGTATAAAGAAAAATGCTATTTAAAAAATACTCTAAAACAAGTAGAAGTAATTATGCTCCCTAATACTTTCTACCATTATATACTGTTCCTAATGAGCTGTTCACTAATTGTCATTGGATCTAGTATCAGAACTGGATAAAGGCATATATCACCTACAGTACCCATCTTTTACATATTTCCACAAATATGATGCTGTTGCAATTATGAATAATATGAAAAAGTACATTTGACTATATCTGATTTTCTGTGTTGAAGAAACAATTTTGCTGAGCAAAATAAAAAACATAACAGGCTTCCCTGGTGGCACAGTGGTTGAGAGTCCATCTGCCGATGCAGGGGACATGGGTTCGTGCCCCGGCCGGGAAGATCCCACATGCCGCGGAGCGGCTGGGCCCGTGAGCCATGGCCGCTGGGCCTGCGCGTCCGGAGCCTGTGCTCCGCAACAGGAGAGGCCACAACAGTGAGAGGCCCGCGTACCGCAATAAATAAATAAATAAATAAATAAATAAATAAAACTCAAACTCACCTGGCTGCTATGCCATGAGACATTTTTTTAAACAATGATGGACCACAATTTTTATTACTCAAAAAATCAGAGGCCTGCTTTTATCTCTAAATTTTTTTTTCCATGTATAAGTAGCTAAGGTAGCATGTAATATTCCTACAAATATCTAATCACCCAGATTTTGAGGATTAAGATGGATCTCGGGCTTCCCTGGTGGCGCAGTGGTTGAGAGTCCGCCTGCCGATGCAGGGGACACGGGTTCGTGCCCCGGTCTGGGAAGATCCCACATGCTGCAGAGCGGCTGGGCCCGTGAGCCATGGCCACTGGGCCTGCGCGTCCGGAGCCTGTGCTCCACAACGGGAGAGGCCACGACAGTGAGAGGCCCACGTACCGCAAAAAAAAAAAAAAAAAAAAGATGGATCTCACTTTAGAGAAGAGGGCCACAGACACCTTAATGGGGGAAAGAGCAGAGGACAGACACAGCAGCAAATTGGAGATTCTCATCCCACACCCTGGGCCAGCTTCAGCACTCCTGAGAAGGAAAGGGCTGGTAGCAATGAGATGCCTGCCCTACACGATGTCCACAGGGGGTTTGGAGTGGACCACGTATGTACCTAGCTCAGGATAGACTTGTGACACTTGAGATCCACATAAAAGAGAGATAGCTAAGAAAAAGAATATTTTAAACCATTCCTTATATATGGTATGGACATTTACACAAGCATGTGCATATGTGTGTTGTGTATGTACAACACACACTTGTGTGGTTTCACTCTGTTCCCTCAACATCACACAATTCAAGGACCTCATCACATTACAGTTCAAAACCAGAGGTTACAGTTACCTTTAACATACTTTGTCCCGAAATCAATTGATCGGGACTCTTGAGAAGGAGTCTTATGGGGCAGCATGCGGTTTTTTTTTTGTTTTTTGTTTTTTTGTTTTTTTGCGGTACGCGGGCCTCTCACTGTCGTGGCCTCTCCCGTTGCGGAGCACAGGCTCCAGACGCGCAGGCTCAGCAGCCATGGCTTACGGGCCCAGCCGCTCTGCAGCATGTGGGATCTTCCCGGACCAGGGCACGAACCTGCGTCCCCTGCATCGGCAGGCGGACTCTCAACCACTGCGCCACCAGGGAAGCCCCAGGGCAGCATGCTTTTAACCGGGGTGATGATTACCAGCAGATAATGCAAAAAGAAAAATCCAACCAATGGTAAAAAGAGTTGATAGTAACTCACTTTCATGGCATTTAATTCCATAAACATCAATGTTTGGATCAAACTCGCCGGGAGCCAAGGGCGGTGAGCTGTTGAGCGTATTTCCAGGACTGTCGGGAGGGGTTCCAATAGGGTGGGTGCCGTCGCTCTCCCCCTCCTCCTCTCCGTCGTTCTCTTCACACTCCACTTCTTCCTGTTCGGCTCTCTCCACATCGTGGATTCCCACCAGGAGGCTGTAGTCCATGAGCTTCAGCTGGGCAAGAAACTGGAAGGTGGGAAGCGACATGGTCAGTTATGCCTTAAACACAACCCCAGAGTTAAAGACAGCAAGCTCACAAAAGGGCGGCAGAGGCGAGAAGATTTCCCCAGGAGCAGCCGGGAGCCTCTTTAACGGTGCTGTCACGGTCCCTGGAAGTTTCTCCAGCCAAAGCTGTAGCCTCGCACTTCAGGCTGGCTCAGAGCTAGGATTACCTCCCTGAGATGCAAAGCGGGATGCTGGGAGGGATGCATTTATCACACGGAGGTCGTACTACACCGAAGAGCAGAGAGCATGACTGGCAAGGAGACGCAGGGAAGAAAACGTTTCTCCGAACAATTAAGACTGGCTAATGGGGAAACCAGGGACCTCCCACGTAGCTTCCAGGGGAGCCCCTGAACGGCTTGTGAAAAGCACTTTGAAACGCAGCACACTCTGGAGGAGAGTATTATGCCGTCCATCACAAATAAGCACAAGCATCAGTGTCCCAGTCAACCAGCAAATGCCTGTGTCTCTGCTCAGCGCTGCCCTTCAGGCCTGCTGGGGGGCTTCCTTCTGACGGAAGCGGGAGCCGGAGACGCTCCTCCATCACCCCCTCCCGTGCCTAGCACAGTGCCTGCCCCGACCGACCCCCTTTATCTGGGGGCTCTCTCTGGCCCGTTCCCCTCGCCTCCACTGCATACCCTGGATGCCCTCCAGAGGTCTGGGCACAGCTGGAGAAGCTGGATAGCCGGGTGGCAACATCTCCCACCCACATGTGTGTAGTGGGTGCAGCGTGGGTGGGGCTTGGTCGGGCCAGGTCCTGCTCCGCTTGCAGGGTAACAAGGCAAAAGCCCCCTTGCCCCATCCCTGCTTCTCCCTCTGGGCCCTTGGAAGGTCCCTGGGAAGTGGCAAAGGTTGCATGCTGCCCGAACTTCCCCTTCTGGTCCTTTGGCAAGGGAAGAATTTGATCTGGTCGCGCCCCTGCCTAAGACCTTTCAGTGGAGTATCGTTTCTCACAGGGTGGAAACAAACTCTAACACTGTCCTCGGGACCTGGGTAGTTTGGCCTCATCGCCTCTCGGGCCATCTTGAACCCTGTGCTGGCCTCTGGCCCCCTCACTGCGCCCCTTCACCTCCCACTTGACCTTCAGGTCTCAACTGCAGGGCACTTGCTCACGGAAGCCTGTCCCGATTCCTGCCGGGCATGTGTGCACTGCACACTTTCCCTTAAGGACACCTGGTTTAGCTGCACACTCATTAGATGACTTGAGTAACTTCTATCTTCCCCAAACAGCGCAGCCCCGTGAGGACCGGGGCTCTGGCCGATTTTGCCCTTGAAACTGCCATTATTAGTCAAATCCATCTCACCTGCCTTCACTAATCAAGGTCTTTTAAGACTTGCATGTCCTCCAAGGGGCACGTAGCCTAAACAATGATATCTGCCCAGCTGCTTTCTAGAAACTTGGAGTCAGCTGTGTCTAGTTTGAGCTAAGTTGGTTGAGATTGGATAGGAACACTGACCCTCCAACTGGGCATGCGTGAGGGTCTTTTCACACGTGCAGAGGATGGAAAGCTCCACCCTTGGTTCGCGCAGAGGCCAGTAGCCTAGTTAAGCCCGTGCAGAAAGCCGACTCCCCTACCTTTTCCCAGTCGCCTTTCCTCACGCTCCCCGGGCCTCAGGCAGCACTGCTGCTGCTTGTCCCATAAACACCTCGAGCCCCTTGCCTTGCGGAGGCGAATTTGAGATTTGCTCTTCCCGCTTGGCTGCCTTGTGAACAAACCCTCTCTGCTGCAAACTTCAGCGTCTCTGCGTTAGGCTTGCACGTCGGGCACAAACGAGCCTGGTTCGGTGACAGCCTCGCTGCACTCCTGACTCCCAGGTAAGTGATGTTGCTACTTGGTATTTATTGAACAAGAGAACAGGATGCCTGCTGCTGCTTCCCCAGTCCTCCTTACCTCTCCCTAACTTCCCCTGGCCCTTTCCTCTAAGACGAGTAACCACCCAAACTAAGTAAAAACGAAGAACAAAGCAACAACAAAAAGACCTTCCTTTGAGACTGCAAGAGGCAGCACCTACTGGAAGCAAAACGAGACCATTTACGATATATCTTTTTTTTTTTTTTTTTTTTTTTTTTTTTGGTACGCGGGCCTCTCACTGCCGTGGCCTCTCCCGTTGCGGAGCACAGGCTCCGGACGCGCAGGCTCAGCGGCCATGGCCCACGGGCCCAGCCGCTCCGCGGCACAAGGGATTCCCCCAGACCGGGGCATGAACCCGCGTCCCCTGCATCGGCAGATGGACTCTCAACCACTGCGCCACCAGGGAAGCCCCATTTACGATATATCTTTGCTCTGCAGAGCAGAATCTCTCTTTAACACGTAGGTTTGTTTGACCTGCAGATGGTTGACGGTACAAATACACTATCAGGTGTGCTTTATGTACGAGAGTACAAAAGGGACTGCCTGTAATTAACCTGCCAAAGGTCAGGCTGGGAAGGGGTGATGACCAGGGCTGAACTGCCACATGAAGTAGGATGGGTCTCCAGGCCCACGTCTTCCCCTGGCACTTGTGCTGCTCTCACAACGTCAGCCAGGCCCAGAGCTCCTTTCCTGGGTCTCTGATCAGACCACTGCTTAGGCTCCTCTCCCAGTAAGGAAACATTTGTATTCAATAAATAAAAGTGAAGTTAGCTCCCAGCATCACCCACTAAACTATCAGTGAAATGAAAAATGCATCTCTCGACAAGAAGTTGTTCTGACATACTCAAGATCAAGGAAACCAGTTGCAGCCCCAAATGGGGATTATATAAGAAATGGGGATTATATAAATCTTCAAATCTGTGCGGCTGAGACAGAAATGGAAAAGACCAAGGACAGCACAGTGGTTAAGAGCGTAGCTTTTGCTGATAAAGGTGACCCATTAAAGTATCAGATAATCCTAAATAAAATTTAAAAAAAAGTTTTGGAGTCAGGTGGGCAATTAAATTTTATGTTACTAGCTCTGTGCCTTGATGATAAATTCACCTCTCTGAGCCTCAGTTATTCTAACTATGAAATGGGACAACACCACTAAACTCACAGTGGTGTGGAAAGGATTAGAGGGAATGTAGTGGAGGCCATGAAAAGTGCCTTGCGTGTAACAGTGGGCGCAGTTTTATCATTGTCTGTGTGGTTACTGTGGTAAAAACCTTTTTTTCATCAAGTAGGTAACTTAAACATGGGGACGGGCTCGAGTGAGGTGGGCCAAGAGGGGAGATGTGCTAAAGAGCCCATTGACTCCTCAGCTCTTATTGTCATAAAACGCCGTTTAAAATCTCTTCTAAAGTAGAGGGAGACACAAGGCAGCAGCAGACCTGAGATTCTTGCTAGAGAAAGTCCCTGCTGGGCATCACAAAACTACTGTGGGCTGAAGGTGACAGACCCCAAAGAGAAGAGGGGTTCGGGGCTCCCTGGAGGGTCTACCTCCAGCTAACATTAGGAACTTAATACACATTTGCTATTTTCTGTCATCCCTTTAAGCTTCTAACTCAAATTAGTGATTTCTAAATACATAAGATTTCAAAGCATGAAGATTTAAAAATCTTTATAATCTCTAGGTCCCATGCTTTCCTATTTAATAATTATCCACCAGACCTTGATCAGCCTCTTTTTCCCTCGGAATATCCCACCTAATCTGCTTCCTTCATAATTAATTCCTCATTATACCAAATCTGAGCCTGTACCTCCCTCAAGGTTTTTATGAGCCCTGTCACACACAAACCCTTCTAGAAAACTGTGGCTAAGGAGCTGTTAATAAACTCTCCTTCTGTGTGTTGTCTTTGGAGAAATGTCTGCTTAGGTGGTCTTCCCAGTTTTTGATTGGGTTGTTTGTTTTTTTGGTGATGAGTTGTATGAGCCGTTTGTATACTTTGGAAATTAAGCCCTTGTCAGTTGCTTCGTTTGCAAATATTTTCTCCCATAGGTTATCTTCATTTTGTTCATGGGTTTCCTTTGCTGTGCAAAAGCTTGTAATTTTGATTAGGTCCCATTTGTTTATTCTTGTTTTTATTTCTATTGGCTTGGGAGACTGACCTAAGAAAACATTGGTACGATTTATGTCAGAGAATGTTTTGCCTGTGATCTTGTCTAGGAGTTTTATGGTGTCATATCTTTTAAGTCTTTAAGCCATTTTGAGTTTATTTTTGTGTATGGTGTGAGGGTGTGTTTTAACTTCATTGATTTACATGGGGCTGTCCAACGTTCCCAGCACCACTTGCTGAAGAGACTGTCTTTTTCCCATTTTATATTCTTGCCTCCTATGTTGAAGATTAATTGATTGTAGGTGTGTGTTTTCTTTCCTGGGCTCTCTATTCTGTTCCATTAATGTCTGTTTTTGTGCCAGTACCACACTTTTGATTACTGTAGCTTTGTAGTATTGTCTGAAGTCTGGGAGGGTTATGCCTCCTGCTTTGTTCTTTTTTCTCAGGATTGCTTTGGCAATTCTGGGTCTTTTATGGTTCGATATAAATTTTAGGATTCTTTGTTCTAGTTCTGTGGGAACTGTCATGGGTAATTTGATAGGGATCACATGAAAAGATGCTCAACATCTCTAATTATTAGAGAAATACAAATCAAAACTACAATAAGGTATCACCTCACACCAGTCAGAATGCCCATCATTCACAAGTCTACAAATAGCAAATGCTGGAGAGGGTGTGGAGAAAAGGGAAATCTCCTACACTGTTGGGGGGAATGTAAATTGGTGCAGCCACTATGGAAAACAGTACGGAGGTTCCTCAAAAAACTAAAAGTAGAGTTGCCATATGATCCGGCAGTCCTACTCCTAGGCATATACCCAGATAAAACTATAATTCAAAAAGATACATGCACCCTGTGTTCATAGCGCTATTTACAATAGCCAAGACATGGAAACAACCTAAATGTCCATCAACAGATGAATGCATAAAGTTATGGTATATATTTATATACAGTGGAATACTACTCAGCCATCAGAAAGAATTAAATAATGCCATTTGTAGCAAAATGGATGGACCTAGAGATTATCACACTAAGTGAAGTCAGAAAGAGAAAGACAAATACCGTAAGATATCACTTACATGTGGAATCTAAAATACGATACAAATCAATATATCTACAAAACAAAAACAGACTCACAGATACAGACAATAGATTTGTGGTTGCCAAGAGGGGTGGTGGGGGAGGGAAGGAGTGGGAGTTTGGGATGAGCAGAGGCAGACTATTATATATAGAGCAGATAAACAACAAGGTCCTACTGTACAGGACAGAGAACTACTGATATATTCAGTATTCTGTGATAAACCATAATGGAAAAGAATATGAAAAAGAATATGTATAACTGAGTCACTTTGCTGTACAGAAATTCACAAACAACACTGTAAATCAACTACAATAAAATTAAAAAAAACTTCTTTACAACAGATTTGAATTTACTTTTTACTAAGTTTATTAACACACTTGTTCTGCTGAATCACCACCTCCCAACACATCTGTGATGCAGGATTAAAATTCCAACCATCCCTATTTCGGTTATATTTAATCGCTTGTTGAAAGCCGTAATAATCCTCTCTTGGAGTACTTTATCTGAAAACAGTCTCATCTTTAACCTGCATGTTATATCAGCAGTTTAGGAGTGTGGCTGCCAGTGGCCTCAAATCCCAGTCTGAATTTAGTAGCTGTGTGTCTTTGAGCAAATTACATAGTGTCTCTGGGCTCAGTTTTCTCATCCATAAATTGGGATAACAGCACTCAGCCTCAAGGAGTTAGAAGAATGAAGGGAGAGAATGACTGCACAGGAAGGACTTACGCTCTACATGCTCTGTAAGAGTTGGCTGCCAACCATCCTGCTACCCGCAGTGCCCCCTCCCCTCCCCACCGCCGACCCAAGACGTGAGGGATGAGATGGCCTATGATGGGGCGGATGCCACAGGACACAAAGCACAGTTTTGCATTGTGTGAAATTTGGATCCCAGTGTGAGCCGACGAGAGATAAGCGTGGGCCCTGGTCAGAGCGGACAAGAAGCGGGTCAGAGGGCAAAAGTGACTTCTCACTCTCCGTAGAGTGCTTTCTTCTGGAGAAAAGGGTTCACATATACTCATGTGTAAAGCTATCAGAACTAAAGTACTTTGAGCGGCATATGAATAGAACAGAATTTCAAACGCAGAAAAAAGCCCCTAGGTTCTAATTTTCCTACAAAAATATTTACTGAGCTGTAGTAAACTCATCTTTTACTTAAAGCATTGAGTCAGCCCCCAACCCCCAAATCCTGTACTTAAACAGGCCGGCCAGCTAAATTAGAAAGCATGGACCTGATGGAAAAATGAAACGAGATTACATTCTAGTCTCATTATCAAGATCAGATGTCAAGCTACTTCACCATAATTACCTGCTTAAAAATTTAATAATGCTTCTGCATGAATTTCAAAACTAGACACTTACCGACCATTGAGAATTTATTAAAATGAAAGAACGCCTTATGCCCTGCCTCCAGTTCAACAAAACAGCTAAGTGCGAGAGCCATGGATGGGGTTAAAATTATCCAAATCCTCTAATCAAGACACTGTTGGAGACAATGAAAGGGCAAAGAGAATCCTTGTGTAATTCAACTGTAAATTTGAACGGCTTCAGTTACATTATTTGTGGGGTCTAAATATCATAGTAATATACAGCCGACAGAAAAGATGAAAACCATCTTTCTAGCAGATCAGATAACCCTAAGGCCTATTTACCATAATTGCTAAAACAATATGATTCTTGGGATCAAAGACTTGCAGAATAATGAATAAAATTCTCAAAGAGCATGTCTACCTGTGTCACTTTGTTATCAGATCAAGTTGACCCCAAAGTAAAAGGGAAATACTTAGCTAATATGCATTTTAATAAAAACCACTGACAACTGAGGAAAAATAAATGCTTAATAATGAGAAACTGGAGAAAAACTTTTTAAAAAAAAGACACTTGTATCCTTCATAAATAACCAATATCTAGGTTCTAATCAAAGCATATACATGATGTAGGTTAAAGTGCAAAAAAATTTCTTAAAATAATTTATAACCTAAAAATAATCGTGAACTAATTTGGTCAGTCTGCATGTCTTGCAATGAAAGATGTTAGAAGATTAAAAAGAAAATTATAATACTGCTTCTACCCTCATGGGGGATATAATCTAATCCATGACATGTGTTCTTCGGCCCAAGTCATTTTGTTTGGGTTCTTTTTTTTTTTGGCCATGTGGCTGGGCTTGCCGGGGGGGTGGCGTCTTATTTCCCTGACCCAGGTTCCCTGATGGAACCTGGGCCCCGGCAGTGAAAGAACCGAGTCCTAACCACTGGACCGCCAGGGAACTCCCAAGTCATTTTGTTTTTAATGACACAGGAGAATCTTTCCACAAAGCCTCTCTGAGGAGCAGATCTGTACTGGTATGTGGAGAACTGTACTTCAAAGTTAAAAAAACCAAAACAAAAACTGCACACACATGAACAAAAGTAACAGCTAAGAGGGCTTCCCTGGTGGCGCAGTGGTTGGGAGTCCGCCTGCCGATGCAGGGGACACGAGTACGTGCCCCGGTCCGGGAAGATCCCACATGGCGCGGAGCGGCTGGGCCCGTGAGCCATGGCCGCTGAGCCTGCGCGTCCGGAGCCTGTGCTCCGCAACGGGAGAGGCCACAACAGTAAGAGGCCCGCGTACCGCAAAAAAAAAAAAAAAAAAAAAGTAACAGCTAAGAAAAACATAGCTTAGTAACTGTTTAAATTAGAACTCTCCTTACACTGTTTTGTAACCTAACAAACTTCAAGAAAAGAACGTTTTTCCTGAATTTATTTCTAGAAGAATTATATATATAAGGAAGTTCGGTGGGAGAACTGCAATGCCATTACAATAAATGGAAGACAGGGAAAGGTGTATTTTTAATTCGTAAAACAGCATTTACAAAGAGAGCTCCATTACAGACTCAAAGCCCATTTCCACATAGTATTTTATTTCTCACCACATCCCCCATGACCCTGGTGTCCTAAACTGCCTTTGTGCCATTCCCATGCTGTGGCAAGGCTGTCTTGATGGGCCCAACGTTACTAACTCCACAGAGGCTGGCGCAAATATGAAGCATTAAGCAACTGAGGCTGGGTTTTGCAACACCAAGATGTGGTTCAGATGGAGAAATCCCCAAATTCAGGTAGTTACTATCCACTTGTCGACACGCTGTGCTCTTTGACAGAATGCCCTCAGTCCCCTCGGCCCCAGCCCTGGCTGTCGTGGGCAGTCAGTCTACCCCCCTACCCAACAGAGAAGACGGTACCGGAGGGAGGGGAGACCAGAAGATGCCGCGTGCGTGCTTTTGTTTGTCCTCTAAAGGGGGGAGCTGCTGAATTGGCACACTTCTCTTTTAAACCAGATCACATATGAGATATACCTGTTTATACCTGCTTTGGATAATGTACAACATATGTTTTTGCCTCGGTTGCCGATTTAAATAGACAGTTTTAAGAGCTCCTGAAAACCCAGTACTGCTGACATTCATACAATGGGCCGTCCCTTATGCTGAGTTTCTTTTTCTTACCTCAACATCCTTCTTCAGTTTTTCCAGGAATACCTTTTTGTTATTGTCATCAATATAAATCTTTTGACCCTCGTTAATGAAATCATTATCCTTTAAAGTTGGCAGTTCTTTGGCCTAAAAAAAAAAAAAAGAAGAGTAAGAAAGAAGCTTGACTAAAATCTAAAAGACATGTATGCCCTCCAATCCTGGAGGTTAAGTTTCCGCTCTTGGAAGCTGAATCTGCCCTGTTCACCGCAGAGGTCTTACCCAAGGCAACGACATGTGAGGTGGCTTGAGTGCCGCAAGGGGGCACCAGTGAGCCATGACCACTGGAAGCATTTCCACTAGGAATGGAGGGTCAGGTGTACTCCATATTATGAGGCTTTTGTAACAGATTTCATGATTTTCATATGAACGAACCTGACTGCTTTCTTAGATTCACTTTCTTAAAGAAGATTCACAAGAAGTCTCCTAGGTATAGAATTCATACCCTTGGAATTCTTTGTCAGGAACCCTCAATTTTCTTACTGGTATAACCCAACTCCACCCGTCCCTGACAACACACACACTTCTGGGATAGCCTTTGCTGGGTTCATGTTACAAATAACATGTTGTCTTGCTCAGAAAAGCACCACCCATAATCCTATCTAATTTCTGAGTCAGGGAGGATATGCAGCCAGAGGTTAGCTATCTGCCCTTCTAAGCCTTCCTGCACACCACTCCAAGAAGGAAACTCTGTTTTCATCTGGGCAATATCGAAGGAAAATGTTTTCTAGAGTAAAGCATATTAAGATGAGAAGTTCTACCCTTTAAAAATAAACGAGAGGGTAGTGAGCTGGCAACTAAGCTATGCTTAGGCTGAGCAACACGAAGTAACGCGTGATTATCAAACTATGGGTCACAGGCAAAGAAAACAAACCGAAAAACCAGCTTGTACTGCAGCATATAAGATAGTAGAGGCCTATAGCTTTAAAACAGTGTGGATTATTCAACTTCGTGCAACCTGCATTCTGGGAGAGTTCAAAACCCCTCCCCACACCTTTGGGCTGACCTTATAAGAAATAACCACTCCTGCTTATTTCTTCCAGTTGAAAGGAATCCAACATAATACATTGCCTTTCTTAGTATACTAATGAATGCCTCCTTTCCATAGTGTGAACTAAATGGGGAGGGAAAAAAAAAGGAAAGAACATACTGTCCTTCCTGGTCTCCACACTACCTCCCCCTCATTCAGAGTGATTAAAAGCTCACTGGGTACATCTGTCTACTGAACCACCATCCAAATCCCTAAACTGCTCACTTTTTCCTTTCTTTCTGTAAGGTACACACACATGTATGTAGACTACTCACATCTATCTGTACACACACACATGCATGTATATTATGCAATTCTAAATTAGCTTTGCTACTCATTTTAACTTTGAGAAAATGTGCAGTTTTGTGAGTTTCGAATTCGATATAACTATTGCCAAAATAATTATCCTTACAAAGCAGGTATAGCAAAGCTCAGAAATCCAAAGATCCCATTCAATAAGCGGTTACTGAATGTCACGTATAGGAATATAAAAATGAATAGGTCAACATTTCTATTCTAAAGGAGTTTGTAATCTTGTATGAGACACACCAAAGCAAGTAGGTAAGAAAACAAGGCAGCATGAGTTTGTAAGGCCTATAGATAAAGAATACGGTTCTTAGGGAGAGACGGGTCTACTTTCAAATATTTCATGCCGAGTCAGAGTCTGGGGAAATGAGATGCAGTGCCATTCTACACAACAACTAGGGAGGGGCCTGGTAGACTAACTCTGTAAATTCATCATTAATCATTTAAAAATGTAAAATGTGGGCTTCCCTGGTGGTGCAGTGGTTGAGAGTCCGCCTGCCGATGCAGGGGACGCGGGTTCGTGCCCCGGCCGGGAAGATCCCGCATGCCGCGGAGCGGCTGGGCCCGTGAGCCATGGCCGCTGAGCCTGCGCGTCCGGAGCCTGTGCTCCGCAGCGGGAGAGGCCACAGCAGTGAGAGGCCCGCGTACCGCAAAAAAAAAAAAAAAAAAAAATGTAAAATGTGAAAGAAAACCCTGAATGTGAAGATGGCGTGTTAATGTTAAATGTTTGAGTCAAGCACACAGACCTGACGTTCTTTTCCTAGAACTGAAGCATAGTTTCACAGTGAATGAAATGCAAGGATCTGAAGTTTAACGAACTCAGAGGCCAGCGGAGCAGCTTTGTCAAAGGTACAAAACGGGTGCTTTAGAAAGCGCTGAGGCCAGATTTATGCACAAGCGCAGGAGATGGAGAGGGTCATGATTCTCCAAGCATTGGACAGCTCGGGCATTTGTCTGTTTAGGGGACGGTGGTGTGTGGTTGCGGGCATTGAGGATTAAGAGCTGCCTGAATTCTGCAACTTATTTTATATGTGCAAGCAGAGCAGGGGAGAGGGGTTTTTGTGCGTGGGTGCGTGTGTGCGAGAAACCTGAAGGCAGGGATGACAGGCTACAGACAGCGGTAAGCGACCCGTGTTGGTGATAGCAGTCTCATTAATGCAGATGAATGCCATTTCAGGGTCACCCCAGCGGCATTACCTCATGTGACAGGGAGAGTATAATCCTACCTCATAACACTCTGGACACCCTGTACTTTATTACTAGGCTTACTTGTGAATTTCGCAGGCACTAGGGTTGAATTTAGATTGGATCAAATTCAAAAAAGGGCAACCAGATTGGTTAAAAGACTTAAGGGCGCATTGAAAGGCTCAAGAGCTGCAGGCCGGTCCTTAGGGCAGCTGCCAGAGGAACCCAGCACTGGTCCACCAATGCCCACCCCCCGGTGTCAGCAGGATGGCAGAGGCTTTAGGAGCACAGGGTTTTGGAGACATGAATCCTGAGGTTCCCACCCTCCATCCACCCCTTACTTGCCAGGGGCCAGTTTCTGGAGCCCCTCCAGGCCGTTTGCATATGTGTAGAAGGGGGAGACCCTGCTAAGCCCTTGACAGGCATCTATTTATTTAAGTGCATTATCTCATTTACTCTTCGAAACAACCTTAACTCTTACTATCCACACTTTACCAACCGGGAAACTGGGTTAAGTGAGACAACACAGCTAAGGTCTCACAGCCTGGTAAGTGGAGCTGGTAAGCCGGTTCCTGCGCTGAGATGCGGACCCGGGCTGCCTGACTCTTAGTACAACTCGACCTTTAGCTGAATGACTGAGGATTCGACCAAAACCCCTGTGACATTTAAATAGTGAGGCAAGTGGTTAGTGTCGTCACTGCCGTGAGCATTCAGTAATGCTGCATAGAAGATGTTTAAAAACAGAGATGAACTTTTTCTACTAAAAACTGAATGACGAGGATGAAGTCCCCTGACAGTAACGCACCCTCAAGAAAACCTTGTTGCCTGGCTTCTTAAAAATGTCAATCTATCCCTCTGATAATAAGCAGCATTTATACTAAAGACACTTTTTTTTTTTTTTTTTGAGGGCAACTGTTTTGCTATGAATTAATGAACATCATAAACTCTCGGTGTGACACTGCCCACAAAGGTGATGTCTGCAGAGCAGCACAGAAGTAATCGTGGGCAGCAACCGGTCCCACCCTTTGTTTTGTGACACTGAATTACTTGCACTTAGCGGGGAGTTTTGAAAGCGTCAAAGTCACTGGGTCTGGTTCCTTTAATGGGCATCTTTCATACCCTTTCTAGCTCAATGCAGATACCAGCCAAACACCAGGGCTGAAGACATCAGCTCAGAAACACTTCTGAACTGTGGACTCGGACGCCGGCCTCCAGCCAGCGGTCAGCCACCTTTCTGAAGTGGTCGTAGGTGGAGTCTTCACTTATTAGCTCTGAATTAAGTTTTCCTGGCCAGTTCCATGTAGACTGGCAGCCTCCAAACGTGATGGGGAATTGCAGTACCTCACGTGGTACTTACCGGGAGGCAGCACCGAGGAGGCTGAGGCATGCGATGGGCCTGCTCTTCCTACACGGCCCTCCCCAGTCTGTCCAGCCTGGCCAGGGGAGTGAGGCTGCGTACAACCAAACCCAGGACCAAGGCCAGCACAGCCCAAGTCTAAGGCTAGTTCCCTTTTGCAGGAAGTGATTGGACTAGGGTGGGTTGGACTCAAAATGGCATTCATCTCTACTAATGTGATGTGTCAATGTACAAACACAGCTAAAGGCGTAAGCAGAGCGATGTCAGTCCCCCTGCAACCGAGCTATCCTTATTTTGTTGTGTGGATAAAATTGGCAGAGTGAATATCCCTGGCACTTTCAATGCTGGGGGATGCCAGACCCCACGTAGATTCAGTATGGCCCAGATTTCTACTTGGGACACTGAAGCATGAGCTTCTGAGCACAGACTGGACCCAGGCCGCCAGGGTTGTATCTCAGCTGCTCCAGTTATTAGTTGTGTGACTTAGAGTAAGTTACTTAACCTATCTGTGACTTGGCTTCCTCATCTTTAAATGGGGGTTAGCAAACCACACTGCTGTGAGGACTATACCCATTCATACACCTAAAAAGCTTAGGGCCCTGCTTGCCATGTAGAGAGTTATATATAAATATTCTTGTTATTTGCTGGTCATATTCTCAAGTATGGCGTGTGTATCTAGAGAAAAGTTCATCACTGATAAATTCAGAGCAAGGTTTTTTTTAAAGTTGCATATTTTTAAAGCACATTTAACACTTTTATAATAGTTGAGGTGTTTAGACCCAGCTGCTCAATCTGTCCAAACCTCAGTTTCCTCATCTTATATAGTGGAATATTAATAATACCTATCCAATAGGGTTAGCGTGTGAATGAAATGACAGTGCTTGGCAATGAGAACTCACTAGATATTAGTTTGCGTCTTAGTTACACATTAGCTTTGACCGTGACCAATACTGTTACATAGTGTTTCGAACTACTAAAGAATACAGACTTGCCCATCGTCTTCTAGCCTTCCTGATTTTCTAAAAGAAGTAGGCTCTTTAAATTTGGGATATCAGTAACCCAAGCCATGTTTAAAATTGCCTGTTTTCAGGTTTTATTATTAGGCACAAACCTCACGACTTTTCTACACACGGCCTTTAAGTTCTGAAGATACTTTCCTTGTTGCACACACACCTAGCACACACAAGTGCAAGGTTATTTCACTTCACTGTATCAGACAAGGTGCACTAGAGGCTACATTGGCATAAGCCCCTACCCTGCCTGCTGTCCAAACCTTGACTGTGAATTCTCTTGGTCAGAAAGACCTCTCGTCACCGCAAAAGCTCTCCCTAGCCAGAAAACCTCACTGAAACCCAAGTGAGAATAAAATGTTGCTTTATAATAATTGGGTAAGTTAAATTTTTAGAGTAATAAAGTGTATTTTATTACTATGGAATAAAATACTTCGATATCTATGGCCAAAGAGAGAAGTTTGCTGACTTGTTTTACCTTAATTTTTCACGTGTTTAGTTTTTCTCAGCAAGTAGGTGATAATAGTGGGTAATTTAGTGAATGTGATTTTGCTGACCTAAAGCAAAAATTCACTAGTTGGAATCCCAGTAGCCAGAAAACAACCCCAAAACTAGAAAGTAACAAGCTCCTTGGGAACACTTCACTTGGTATGAGCTGTAAAAAGAAAATTGTTTCATTATAAACATTCCCTCCCCTGCTTTTTGTAACTACATTATTGGGTGAAAAGTCTTTTGTTTCTTGGGGGTTTTTTTGGCTGCGCTACGTGGCTTGTGGGATCTTAGTTCCTTAGCCAGGAATCGAACCTGGGCCCATGCAGTGAAAGCGCTGAGTCCTAACCACTGGACCCCCAGGGAATTTCCAGTTTTTAGTTTCTTTTAAGGCACAGTATTATATAGGCTGTCGCTTGGCAAGTCCATATTCTTCAATAGTAAGAAACACACTATTAACGGTGTCAGTCATGGTCAAAGATGCTTTATGTGCAACTAAAACACAAGTGGACATGAGAGTTGAGGTATACACACAACTGCATCAGGGCTTGAAGATAACCAATGTGTGGATAGTATTCTAAATGTATAAATGCTTCTGAATATAAGGATTCCCTAGGGTTCAATAAAAGATATAAATGATCTCTAAGGAGAGATTTGGCTAGGGGTTTGAGATTAAAAAAGGAAAAGTGTTCAGAACGAAGAGCTACAAAGTCCAGAGCTTTCGTTTTTAGAACTGTGCCTCTGTGGCCAGCTCGGCAAAGACCCAGGCGTAAATGCAGTGGCCAGAGAGAAAATTAGATTCCAGGAGGGCAAAGGAAGCACGGGGCTCTGCTTCCTCCCGTTAGAACGGTAGACAGGAGGTTTTTTAAAAAGACAAGGCAGTAGAACTTCCCTTCTAATATAAAAATATTTAGCACTTTTTATAAACTTTAAAATTACTAAATTTTGCACATTCTCTGAAAACAAAAGATAATGCTTATCAAAAGGATTTAAATCTTCTGTTTCAAAAAGAAGTTAACCTGTTTGTAATATCTAATTATTTCATTGGGTTCTGTGACCTGGTGCGTGACTGCTGTCATCTGCATGGAGTTTAGTAATACTGAATGTGTTAAGAGTTAGTAAAGCCAGAAATTACATGGAAATCTTAATTAGATCTTTAATGTCACTAAAATGTCTTTTGGATGACTCAAAAATTTTTAAATCAAAATATTTAAAATCTATATTTACAGCCAAAAACTTTAAATACAGAATTCAAACTACAATGTACTGGATTTAACATCATTATACAATTAACTTTTACAAAGAGTCTATTAAATTGCCACTAACAGGAAAAAGAAAAAAATACATGTACTTAAAAATGCACAGAGCCAAAATTTACATAATACAGAGTCACGTTTAAGCATGGAAACCTTAACAGAAAGATGGAATGTACTTCTGTCACACTCGAGTGTTTAATGCAAACAGGATTCTGGCCCCAGAAGGTTTCAATGCAAAGGATAACGCATAGCATAGCACTCCGTGATTACAGGACTTGTATTTCAGAAAGAAATGAACTTTTCCTCAATGTGCTCATTGGACAACCTGTTTTTAAAGAGTCTAATTGTAACCTTCGACATCTAAGATTGCTGCCTGGTGTCCCTTTGATGGGCCATATTATGACAGTCAGAGCTGAATGCACAACATAAAAAACATGTACTAACTATTGTGTCAAGTTAGGGACTGCTTATTATGTTCCTGATTTACTTGTTAGTCCAAGCTCACCTGAATAAAAATAAACTCGCAAAGAAAGTATAAGCCCCTTTTCATCAGGCTTGCCAAAGTAACTTCATAAAAATCAGAGTCTGGAACTGCTGAACAATCATCAACAGGAAGACACTGGAACTCACCAAAAAAGATACCCCACATCCAAAGACAATGGAGAAGCCACAATGAGACTGTAGGAGGGGCGCAATCACAATAAAATCAAATCCCGTAACTGCTGGATGGGTGACTCACAAACTGAAGAACACTTATACCACAGAAGTCCACCCACTGGAGTGAAGGTTCTGAGCCCCACGTCAGGCTTCCCAACCTGGGGGTCCGGCAACAGGAGGAGGAATTCCTAGAGAATCAGACTTTGAAGGCTAGTGGGATTTGATTGCAGGACTTCAAAAGGACTGGGGGAAACAGAGACTCCACTCTTGGAGGGCACACACAAAGTAGGGTGCGCATCAGGACCCAGGGGGAAGGAGCAGTGACCCCAAAAGAGGCCAAACCAGACCTACCTGCTACTGTTGGAGGGTCTCCTGCAGAGGTGGGGGGTGGCTGTGGCACACCATGGGGACAAGGACACTGGCAGTAGAAGTTCTGGGAAGTACTTCTTGGTGTGAGCCTTCCCAGAGACCACCATTAGCCCCACCAAAGAGCCGGGCAGTCTCCAGTGCTGGGTGGCCTCAGGCCAAACAACCAACCGGGAGGGAACCCAGCCCCACCCATCAGCAGACAAGTGGATTAAAGTTTTACTGAGCTCTGCCCACCAGAGCAACATCCAGCTCTACCCACCACCAGTCCCTCCCAACAGGAAGCTTGCACAAGCCTCTTAGACAGCCTCATCCACCAGAGGGCAGACAGCAGAAGCAAGAAGAACTACAGTTTTGCAGGCTCTGGAAGGAAAACCACATTCATAGAAAGGTAAGACAAATGAAAAGGCAGAGGACTTTGTACCAAATGAAGGAACAAGATAAAACCCCAGAAAAACAACTAAATTAAGTGGAGATAGGCAACCTTCCAGAAAAAGAATTCAGAATGACAGTGAAGATGATCCAGGACCTCGGAAAAAGAATGGAGGCAAAGATTGAGGAGATGCAAGAAATGTTTAACAAAGACCTAGAAGAATTAAAGAACAAACACCTAGAAGAATTAAAGAACAAACAGAGATGAACAATACAATAACTGAAATGAAAAATACACTAGAAGGAATCAGTAGCAGAATAACTGAGGCAGAAGAATGGATAAGTGACCTGGAAGACAGAGGGTGGAATTCATTACTGTGAACAGAATAAAAAAAAAGAATGAAAAGAAATGAAGACAGCCTAAGAGACCTCTGGGACAACATCACATGCACAAACATTCAAATTATAGGGGTCCCAGAAGGAGAAGAGCAAGAGAAAGGACCCAAGAAAATATCTGAAGAGATTATAGTTGAAAACTTCCCTAACATGGGAAAGGAAATAGCCACCAAAGTCCAGGAAGGACAGAGAGTCCCAGGCAGGATAAACCCAGGAGAAACACACCAAGACACATAGTAATGAAATTGACAAAAACTAAAGACAAAGAAAATTATTGAAAGCAGCAAGGGAAAAATGACAAATAACATATAAGGGAACTCCCATAAGGTTAGGGAACTCCCATAAGGTTAACAGCTGATTTCTAGCAGAAACTCTACAGGCCAGAAGGGAGTGGCATGATCTGTTTAAAGTGATGAATGGGAAGAACCTACAACCAAGATTACTCTACCTGGCAAGGATCTCATTCAGATTCGATGGAGAAATCAAAAGCTGTACAGACAAGCAAAAGCTAAGAGAATTCAGCACCAGCAAACCAGCTCTACAAGAAATGCTAAAGGAACTTCTCTAAGTGGGAAACACAAGGGAAGAAAAGGACCTACAAAAACAAACCCAAAACAATTAAGAAAATGGGCATAGGAACATACATATCAATAATTACCTTAAACGTGAATGGATTAAATGCTCCAACCAAAAGACACAGGCTTGCTGAATGGATACAAAAACAAGACCCATATATATGCTGTCCACAAGAGACCCACTTAAGACCTAGGGACACATACAGACTGAAAGTGAGGGGAGGGAAAAAGATATTATGCAAATGGAAATGAAAAGAAAGCTGGAGTAGCAATACTCAGATAAAATAGATTTTAATGTTACAAGAGACAAGGAAGGACACTACATAATGATCAAGGGATCAATCCGAGAGGAGACATAACAATTATACATGCACCCAACATAGGAGCACCTCAATATATACGGCAACTGCTAACAGCTATAAAAGAGGAAATCGACAGTAACACAATAATAGTGGGGGACTTTAACACCTCACTTACACCAATGGACAGATCATCCAGACAGAAATTAATAAGGAAACACAAGCTTTAAATGACACAATAGACCAGATAGATTTAATTGATATTTATAGGGCATTCTATCCAAAAACAGCAGATTACACTTTCTTCTCAAGTGCACATGGAACATTCTCCAGGACTGATCGCATCTTGGGTCACAAATCAAGCCTTGGTAAACTTAAGAAAATTGAAATCATATCAAGCATCTTTTCTGACCACAACTCTATGAGATTAGAAATCAATTACAGGGGAAAAGATGTAAAAAACACAAACACATGGAGGCTAAACAATACGTTACTATATAACCAAGAGATCACTGAAGAAATCAAAGAGGAAATAGAAAGATACCTAGAGACAAATGACAATGAAAACACGACAATCCAAAACCTATGGGTGCAGCAAAAGCAGTTCTAAGAGGGAAGTTTATGGCAATACAAGCCAACCTCAAGAAACAAGAAAAGTCTCAAATAAACAATCTAACCATAACCCTAAAGGAACTGAGAAAGACGAACAAACAAAACCCAAAGTTAGTAGAAGGAAAGAAATCATCAAGGTCAGACCAGAAACAAATGAAATAGCAACAAAGAAAACGACAACAAAGATCAATAAAACTAAAAGCTGGTTCTTTGAGAAGATAAACAAAATTGATAAACCTTTAGCCAGACTTATCAAGAAAAAGAGGGAGAGGACTCAAATCAGTAAAATTAGTAGTGAAAAAGGAGAATTTACAACGGACACCACAGAAATACAAAGCATCCTAAGAGACTACTACAAGCAACTCTATGCCAATAAAATGGACAACCTGGAAGAAATGGACAAATTCTTAGAAAAGTATAAACTTCCGAGACTGAACCAGGAAGAAATAGAAAATATGAACAGACCAATCACAAGTAATGAAATTGAAACTGTGATTAAAAATCTCCCAACAAACAGAAGTCCAGGACCAGATGGCTTCACAGGTGAATTCTGTCAAACATTTAGGAAGAGCTAACACCCATCCTTCTCAAACTCTTCCAAAAAATTGCAGGGGAAAGAACACTCGCAAACTCATTCTATGAGGCCACCATCACCCTGATACCAAAACCAGACAAAGATACTACAAAAAAAAGAAAATTACAGACCAATATCACTGAATATAGATGCAAAAATCCTCAACAAAATACTAGCAAACAGAATCCAACAACACATTAAAAGGATCATACACCATGATCAAGGAGGATTTATCCCAGGGATGCAAGGATTCTTCAATATACGTAAATCAATCAATGTGATACACCATATTGACAAATTGAAGAATAAAAACCATATGATCATCTCAATAGATGCAGAAAAAGCTTTTGACAAAATTCAACACCCATTTATGATAAAAACTCTCCAGAAAGTGGGCATAGAGGGAACCTACCTCAACATAATAAAGGCCATATATGACAAACCCACCACAAACATCATTCTCAGTGGTAAAAAACTGAAAGCATTTCCTCTAAGATCAGGAACAAGACAAGGATGTCCACTCTCACCACTATTATTCAACATAATTTTGGAAGTCCTAGCCATGGTAATCAGGAAGAAAAGGAAATAAAACGAAAACAAATTGGAAAAGAAGAAGTAAAACTGTCACTGTTTGCAGATGATATGATACTATACATAGAAAATACTAAAGATACCACCAGAAAACTACTAGAGCTAATCAATGAATTTGGTAAAGTTGCAGAATGCAAAATTAATACACAGAAATCTCTTGCATTCCTATACACTAATGATGAAAAATCTGAAAGAGAAATTAAGAAAACACTCCCATTTACCATTGCAACAAAAAGAATAAAATACCTAGGAATAAACCTACCTAGGGAGACAAAAGAGCTGTATGCAGAAAACTATAAGACACTGATGAAAGAAATCAAAGATGATACCAACAGATGGAGAGATATACCATGTTCTTGGATTGGATTAATCAGTATTATGAAAATGACTCTACTACCCAAAGCAGTCTACAGATTCAATGCAATCCCTGTCAAATTACCAGTGGCATTTTTTACAGAACTAGAACAAAAAATCTTAAAATTTATATGGAGACACAAAAGACCCCGAATAGCCAAAGCAGTTTTGAGGGAAAAAAATGGAGCTGGAGGAATCCGACTCCCTGACTTCAGACTACAGTATAGAGCTACAGTAATCAAGACAATATGGTACTGGCACAAAAACAGAAACGGAGATCAATGGAACAGAATAGAAAGCCCAGAGATAAACCCATGCACCTATGGTCAACTAATCTATGACAAAGGAGGCAAGGACATACACTGGAGAAAAGACAGTCTCTTCAATGAATGGTGCTGGGAAAACTGGACAGCTACATGTAAAACAATGAAATTAGAACACTCCCTAACACCATACACAAAAATAAAGTCAAAATGGATTTGAGACGTAAATGTAAGACCAGATACTATAAAACTCTTAGAGGGAAACATAGGAAGAACACTCTTTGACATAAATCACAGCAAGATCTTTTTTGATCCACCTCCTAGAGTCATGGAAATAAAAACAAAAATAAACAAATGGGACCTAATGAAACTTAAAGGATTTTGCATAGCAAAGGAAACTACAAACAAGACAAAAAGACAGCCCTCAGAATGGGAGAAAATATTTGCAGATGAATCAACGGACAAAGGATTAATCTCCAGAATATATAAACAGCTCATGCAGCTCAATATTAAAGAAACAAACAACCCAATCCAAATATGGGCAGAAGACCTAAATAGACATTTCTCCAAAGACACACAGACGGCCAAGAGGCACATGAAAAGCTGCTCAGCGCCACTAATTATTAGAGAAATGCAAATCAAAACTACAACGAGGTATCACCTCACACCAGTTAGAATGGGCATCATCAGAAAATCTACAAACAGCAAATGCTGGAGAGGGTATGGAGAAAAGGGAACCCTCTTGTACTGTTGGTGGGAATGTAAATTGATACAGCTACTATGGAGAACAGTATGGAGGTTTCTTAAAAAACTAAGAATTACCATATGATCCAGCAATCCCACTCTTGAGCATATACCCAGAGAAAACCATAATTCAAAAAGACACATGCACCCCAATGTCCACTGCAGCACTATTTACAACAGGTAGGTCATGGAAGCAACCTAAATGCCCTTTGACAGACGAATGGATAAAGAAGATGTTGTACATATATACAATGGAATACTACCCAGTCATAAAAAGGAATGAAATTGGGTCATTTGTAGAGACTGTCAATACAGAGTGAAGTAAGTGGGAAAGAGAAAAACAAATATCGTATATTAACGCATATATGTGGAACCTAGAAAAATGGTACAAATGAACCGGTTTGCAGAGCAGAATCAGAGATACAGATATAGAGAACAAACGTATGGACACCAAAGGGGGAAAGTGGCAGGGTGGTGGTGGTGGTGGTGGGATGAATTGGGAGATCGGGATTGACATGTATACACTAATATGTATAAAATGTATAACTAATAAGAACCTGCTGTATAAAAAAAATAAAATTCAAAAAAAAAAATCAGAGTCTCTGGGGCTGAAGATATACTCCAGAAATACTTCTGCAAGCGGGAGACTTTTTAGGTAATCCTTACATTGGAGCTAGGTTAAAGATAATTTGCTTGAATAACATCACATATGTGGTATCAATTTTGGGGTAATAAGAGATGTTAAAGATTTTATAATAAAATCAGTTCTGCTTCTCAAAATATCCAAGCCACAGATTTGTTACATGGAAAGGCAAATTAGTGAATATGGGTAAAGTTCAGACAGAAGTGGCAAAGATGGCAGGTGTTTTCTCACAAAAGGTACATATAACCTTTAACAACGTAAGCATAGTGTCTACACAAGTTCACAGCTTGGGAAGTGATCCAACATGTCTTAATAACTAGTTATTTCCACAATGAGAATGTACACATTTGTGACCAGCATCTGGATACGGAAGTCTCATAATTTTTATTCTGAATCTCTTTGTGTAAATGTAGAAAGAGAATATACCTCAACATACTTGTAGAAATAGCGCTGCAACTAAGAAGCACAAAACCGGATGAGCCCTACCATAATTCTACAATTTAGAACTGTTATGCCTGGTGGAACCCAGCTGTTGGTTATTTTCCCTAAAAGCTGATATTTAGGAAGTGAAACTTACTCCTTTTCTAATACTGTCAGACTTTTCAGAATGACCCTTTAACTCTAAGTGACATGGTGACAGTTTGGTTTTCCTCCATGAGCTGTGATGTGACAGTTAAACCATGTGCAAGCCCTACAAAATAGATTTGTTTCCATCTGATTGGAAGATTCTGTTGCACGGATGTCGATGGTGATAATCTAAGAAATGTCAAAATCTGAAAATGCAAGAAGTTTGCTAAGTCGTATAGTTTCTGGTTTAATACTAATCTAGTGAACATCATAAGTTTATTGTTTTATTATACATCTGCAGCAGGTTGGCTTAAACTCAAGCCACATACTATATTTTGGAAGTTGTGTCTCCGCCCCAACTCTTTTTGAAACCAACTGCATAAGTTGTCAGCTTAAAAAAAAAAATTCCCACATCTAACACTGCTTCTGTGTGACTGGGATAATCTGAGTTCAGTTCATTCCAGTGAAACTGAGTTTATACACTGCCATAAACCAGTCTGGCCTGAGGACTAATGCTGTCATCTGGGAGATGCTCACAGGAGTTACTTCATGTTATCTTTCTTCTTCACATGCCACTCTTACCAAAGTCCAAAGGACTCACTTTAAAACTCCGCTTCCCAGAATAACCCCCATGGTTTACATTATGGGGTTCTTAAGGCTTTACTCAGACATCTGCAAACTTATGTAAGAGTTCAGACCTTTTTTTCCATTAGTAATAGCAATCACCTTAACCCATGCCTCGAGCAGACAGGATTTAAGTGATTGTCAAGTCTGCTGAAGTGCACCTCTGTGGGAGGGAAAGCCTCATTTGAAAAAAGGGATTCTTGCAAACACTAAAGCATGAGGACCAATGAAATCCTTTAATAAATGAAGACTAAGATGATTTATCCCCAAACCCCAAACTTCCATTAGTGCCAGAGCAGGGGCTGGGACTCAGATTTGCTAGGGCTCTGCTTGGTGCCTTTCCCCTCCAGACCCCCTTTTATAAAACATCTCCGGGCCAGGAGGCAGATGGTCCTGCTTCTGCCCGGATGGCGTATCTCCCCCTGCACTCTGGGCGCCAGGATAGCTGTGTCTAACACTGGCTGGCAAAGGGAAATCACTCACAGAAGAAATGAAATCAATCTTTCTTCATTCACAGAAGAAATGAATTTCACAGAAGCTTAAAGCATTAGCGGAGTTGAGGGCCTAAAAAACCTTGACAATCTCCCATTAACTGATCATCCACTGACAACGGAAAAGGAAGCGCTTTTTAACTGATAGCAAAGGAAGGTTCCCAGAAGGACACACTGCTGTTTTGTATCTTATGCTCCAAGCTTACCATCTTTTGTTACCTTGCCTTTAACTCATCCTAAAGAACCAGATGGAGGTGGTAATTAATTATAATTCGTTACAATTTAAAGATCACAAAAGAAATGCTGAAAACTGGTTTAGGAAAGCATTGTTTTTTGTTTTGTTTTTTTTTGATGTGAGGGTATTAATGATTAATTTTCCTGAACCTTCAGTCAGTAGTAGGTAAAATGTAAGAGATGGTGACAGTCAGTTAATTGCCAGGGCAATTCACAATTCCGAAGAATCGACCAGGCAGCTTTTTGTAGCCCATTATCAAAGTGTCAACAGTGATTATTGCCAATATAGTTATACAAATGCCAACTGCAGGGCAGCTGTTTTCTTTCAAACGGGTTCCAGGGAGAAGGTTAGATGTTAAAAGGAATCTTCTTATTGTGACCCAATGACCCCATTATACAGGCTTTACTTTACTTAATAAAACCAGACATGAGTTTTGAGAAGAACTGCATAGAACGATGAACAAAATGCATATCTGTGTAAATCCCCAGGACTCGCTCTCTCTCCCTCTCAAGAACATGGACTCTTTAAAGAGTCAGGTCAAATCCCCCAGAAATCAAGTGAGTCCAGTTATGTTTTCTTTTACTTGCCCGGATTCCCTGCTGGGTAGCTTGCTTGCTGGCAGCATGCTAAGACTGTCATTTGTAAAAAGCGGTCCGCTCAGCTATAATTACTAATTTGATGTCACACTGGAATTGCAGTGCAGCTGTGAAAAGATGGACCACCAGGGAGATTCGCATTTCTGTCTCATTTAGAGGGGGCGATACTGCTGGAGCCATGAATGGAAGATGCCCTTCCATTAATAAAGGAAAGAATTAAAGAATAAAACAAGTCATAGCAGCTGTCAGAATCTGACAACGGTTTAAAAAAAAAAAAAAGCACCGTTCTGCTCTTTTTACAAAAAAAATTCAAGACATCTGTACACGCATGTTCTGATACTTGTTGCCATGAAAGTGATTCCATTATTGTTGGAATATAACTTCTTTATTTCCTTCAGTTCCATCTTCATTATTATGCTAATGCAAATCACACTAATTACGTGTCAAGCTCAAATCGTAGGGAGGGGACCTTTCTGCACCTATATCACGAAATATCTGAAATGACAGTTTTAAAACTTACCATCAACAAGCGAAAAGTATGTGAAATTAAAACAGCTACAATGATGCAAATGAAAGAAAAACTAAGAATTCAGATTACTAATTAAGCCACATCAATGGAGACTCTGTGAAAATTGTTCTTTGCAATTTCGTAGAAAATGATTATACAGTGATTGCAATGAAAATATTCTTGCAGACCATTTCGTTTCATTTATAAAAGGCTAAAATGTAGAAAATATTTTCAGCCTTCTCCAATTATTTCTAACTAGAGATAACATGACTGCTTTGATAATTTATGGTTTTATTCGTGAAGACAAAGAACAGCATGCTTTTTGGAAGAGTCAAAAATATTAACTGATCATGGAAAGAAAACCTGAAAATTGACAGAAAAAGGAAAGCAAAGAAAATTTTTTGAACTTAAAAACCCAAGGGTTTTAAGAGTTCAGCTCCGTTAATACATTTCATTTACTGTTATGTGTTACAGTTAGTAAATGTTACCTTGGTTGTCGCCAGATTATAAACAAACTGCCATATCAGAGAGACATCATGTCCTATTGTCAAGGCAGGCACAGTCTCCAGAAATTACCAGTTTTAATTACTTTCACATCCCACGTCTTCAAGCTACTTCCTCTGTGAGTGCCTGTGCCCAGTGAGCGCCAGTAAGCTAAAAGGGCAGGCGGATGATGCTTTGGAGCTGCTCCTCCTGGAAGAAGAGCTATCAGGAACCCCAAGCCCAGAAAGAAGTAGAAAGCATTGAATTCTTCCTAGGGGCTACTGCGTAGACAATCCTCATGTTTACATAGTGTAAGATACAGTGACACAGGCTGTACTTACAGAAATACCTGCACTTCTTAAATGGAGGAAATATGAATTGGTTATTTTTGCCAACATGGTATGAGGCCAAACGATTTATTTCATTACTTTTTTTTACTTTTAAATCAAGACTCAACGAACTGCCTTAGTACCATATTGTTTTGGAGTTACATGTTTTTGTCAATGAAACATTGTAGTGAAATGTTTCCTTGTTCATCTTCATGATTCATGGGGTAATATGAATTTTTGATAATAAATCCTCTTCTTTTAAAAAACGAAATAAGTCTCAAACATTTTAGAAGGTTAGAAATGTGCGCACTGGGCTGGAACCCCGGCTGTGTCATGTCAAAACTGTGGTGCAAGTTACAGCCTGTCTGTCAAGTAACTTCATTTACGCAAAGGAAGTAATAATAGCCTCCACCTTAAAGGTGGTGGTCAGGATGACATGAGCAAATCGGTGTAGAATTTACAGCAGGCTTGGCATATAGTATACGTTCCGTTCAACAAACGTTGGTTACTATTTCTTACCTTTTAAATCCCAGTACATTAACAATAAAAAAAATAACCCGCAGTTAAGGTAAGGTTTTGCCTCTGTCACCGACTGTGTGGCAACGTAAGCTTCTGGGTCTCAAATCGATCACGTGTGAGGTGGGGAAATGGGACTCTGACCTCTTAAGGTACCTCCTGTCTCTGACGTCTCTAAGTCCACCTCCAGGGGAGATGTTTTGTGGAACAATTTGTGCACATTCAATAGACGATAAAAGCGTCCTAGCAGCATCCTCAGAAAAGTGGGTTTCTGTTAAACACATTCTGTAATTTCATGTCTTTTTCACAGAAACCTACACCAGTGAAGGGCTAAACATTTTTGGTGAGGCGGGGGGTGGAACTGTGGTAAATGCCCTGGGTTCCTGGCAAGTGTCTAGAGGCAGAGCTGCGGAGGGACAGACAGGTAACTGAATGTTCTGCTCTTGAGGATGAGCCGTCATAGCCACGTCAAATACTGTGGCTTTCCTTCCTATGTGTCCTTGTTTTAGGACTTCGGATTCTGCAGCAATCACCCCACTGGCTGTAACTGTCTTTCTTGGCATTGTTATTGTCATAGCAGACCAAGCACCTGGGCATAGAAGCTGGAGAAATCAAAATGAACAGAAAAAAAAGGCCACTAGCAGTAGTCTCAAGAGACCTGGGAACGAAATAAAAACAGAGCAACCCCTGTGGAGTAGCGCACAGCATCAGGGCCACAGCTCTTACTCCGGGGCTGCCTTCTTTTGATGACGCTGAAAAAGCCTTCTTTCAATGCCAGTGTGTGGTTCTTTAAACAGCCCAGATATTTTCTCCTAGCAGAAAATCCCAATAATACTAAGCCTCTGAGTTTCTCATGGACTAAAACTCAAACACCGGCTTGAGTCTTTGGCACCTGGAAAAAATGTTTACATAGCAACATGTAAACAGAAGTTGACAATCTGTTGTTTCTGCTGCTTTTGGCCAAAGCCAGTGGCGTCACGGTGATTTACACAGAGGTTGGAAGTGTGAAAATATAGTCACTGGTGCACAGTAAAAATATAAACTGTCAAAGGAGCCACCGTTTCCTTTTTCTCTGCCTCACTTTTTTTTTTTTTTTTGCGGTACGCAGGCCTCTCACTGTTGTGGCCTCTCCCGTTGCGGAGCACAGGTTCCGGACGCGCAGGCTCAGCGGCCATGGCTCACGGGCCCAGCTGCTTCGCGGCATGTGGGATCCTCCCGGACTGGGGCACGAACCTGCGTCCCCTGCATCGGCAGGCGGACTCTCAACCACTGCACCACCAGGGAAGTCCTGCCTCACTTCTTTCTTAAAAATTTTTATTCATTTAAAAAAATTGTATTGGAGTATGGCTGATTTACAATGTTGTGTTAGTTTCAAGTGTACGGCATAGCGATTCAGTTATACATATAGATATATTCATTCTTTTTCATATTCTTTTCCCATATAGGTTATTATAGAATATTGAGTTCCCTTTGCTCTACGGTAGGTCCTTGTTAGTTATCTATTTTACATATAGTAGTGTGTATGTATGCTAATCCCAAGCTCCTAATTTATCCCCCCACCCCTCACCTTTCCCCTTTGGTAACCATAAGTTTGTTTTCGAAATCTGTGAGTCTGTTTCTGTTTTGTAAATAAGTTCATTTATATCATTTAAAAAAAATTAGATTCCACATGAGTGATATCATATATTTGTTTTTCTCTTTCTGACTTACTTCACTTAGTATGATAACCTCTAGGTCTATCCATGTTGCTGCAAATGGCATTGTTTCATTCTTTTTCATGGCTGAGTAATGTTTCATTGTATATATGTACCACATCTTCTCTATCCATTCATCTGTTGATGGACATTTAGGTTGCTTCCATGTCTTGGCTATTGTAACTAGTGCTACAGTTAAATTTTAACTGTATTGTAACTAGTGCTACAGAAAATTGGGGTGCATGTATCTTTTCAAATTATGGTTTTCTCTGAATATATGCCCAGGAGTGGGCCTGCTGGATCATATGGTAGTTCTGTTTTTAGTTTTTAAAGGAACCTGCATACTGTTCTCCATAGTGGTTGTATCAATTTACATTCCCACCAACAGTGTAGGAGGGTTCCCTTTTCTCCACACCCTCTCCAGCATTTATTGTTTGTAGACTTTTTGATGATGGCTATTCTGACCAGTGTGAAGTGATACCTCATTGTAGTTTTGATTTGCATTTCTCTGATAATTAGTGATGTTGAGCATCTTTTCATGTGCTTTCTACCCATCTGTATATCTTCATTGGAAAAATGTCTATTTAGATCTTCTGCCCATTTTCTTATTGGGTTGTTTGTTTTTTTGACATAATGCTGCATGAGCTGTTTGTATATTTTGGAGATTAATCCCTTGTCGGCTGCTTTGTTTGCAAATATTTTTTCCTATTCCGGGGGTTGTCTTTTTGTTTTGTTTATGGTTTCCTTTGCTGTGCAAAAGCTTTTAAGTTTAATTGGGTCCCATTTGTTTATTTTTGTTTTTATTTTCACTACTCTAGGAGGTAGATCAAAAAAGATACTGCTGCAATTTATGTCAGAGTGTTCTGCCTATGTTTTCCTCTAAGAGTTTTATAGTGTCCGGCCTTACATTTAGGTCTTTGATCCATTTTGAGTTTATTTTTGTGTATGGTGTTAGAGAATGTTCTAATTTCATTCTTTTCCATGTAGCTGTCCAGTTTTCCCAGCACCACTTATTCAAAACACTGTCTTTTCTCCATTGTATATTCTTGCCGCCTTTGTCATCGATTAATTGGCCACAGGTGTGTGTGTTTATTTCTAGGCTTTCTATCTTGTTCAATTATCTACATTTCTGTGTTTGTGCCAGCACCATCGTGTTTTGATTACTGTAGCTTTGTAGTATAGTCTGAAGTCAAGGAACCCGATTCCTTCAGCTCCGTTCTTTCAAAATTGCTTTGGCTGTTCGGGGTATTCTGTGTTTCCATAAAAACTAAAAAAAATTTTTGTTCCAATTCTGTGAAAAATGCCGCTGGTAATTTGATAGGGGTTGCATTGAATCTGTCGATTGCCTTGGGTAGTATAGTCATTTTGACAATACTGATTCTTCCAATCCAAGAACATGGTATATCTTTCCATCTGTGTCATCTTTGGTTTCTCTTATCAGTGTCTTATACTTTTCAGAGCACAGGTCTTTTGCCTCCTTAGGTAGGTTTATTCCTAGGTATTTTATTCTTTTTGATGTGACGGTAAATGGGATTGTTTCCTTAATTTCTCTTTCTGACATTTTGTTGTTAGTGTATAGGAATGCAAGAGATTTGTGTATTACTTTTGTATCCTGCAACTTTACCGAATTCATTGATTAGCTCTAGTAGTCTTCTGGTAGCATCTTTAGGATTTTCTATGTATAGTTTCATGTCATCTTCAAACAGTGACAGATTTACTTCTTTTCCAGTTTGGATTCCTTTTATTTCTTTTTCTTCTCTGATTGCCATGGCTAGGACTTCCAAAACTATGTTGAATAATAGTGGTGAGAGTGGACATCCTTGTCTTGTTCCTGATCTTAGAGGGAATGCTTTCAGCTTTTCACCATTGAGAATGATGTTAGCTGTGGGTTTGTCATATATGGCCTTTATTATGTTGAGGTTAAGTTCCCTCTATGCCCACTTTCTGGAGAGTTTTTATTATAAACGGCTGTTGAATTTTGTCAGAAGCTTTTTCTGCATCTATTGAGATGATCATATGGTTTTTATTCTTCAGTTTTTAATGTGGTATATACCACACTGATTGATTTGTGGATACTGAAGAGTCCTCATATCCCTAAGATAAATCCCACTTGATCATGATGTATGATCCTTTTAATGTATTGCTGGATTTGGTTTGCTAGTGTTTTGTTGAGTACTTTTGCATCTATGTTCATCAATGATATTGGCCTGTAATTTTCTTGTGGCATCTTTTTTCTGGTTTTGGTATCAGGGTGATGGTGGTCTCATAGGATGAGCTGAGTGTTCCTTCCTCTGCAATTTTTTGCAAGAGTTTCAGAAGGGTAGGTGTTAACTCTTCTCTAAATGTTTGATAGAATTCGCCTCTCAAGCCATCTGGCCCTGGACTTCTCTTTGTTGGAAGTCTTTAAATCACTGTTTGAATTTCAGTACTTGTGAGTGGTCTGTTCATATTTTGTATTTCTTCTTCCTTCAGTCTTGGAGGTTGTACCTTTCCAAGAATTTGTCTGTTTCTTCTAGGTTGTTCTTTTTATTGGCATATAGTTGTTTGTAGTAATTTCTTATGATCCTTTGTATTTCTGTGGTGTCACTTGTAACATTTTTTCATTTCTAATTTTATTGAGTCCTTTCCCTTTTCTTCTAAAGGTTTATCAATTTTATCTTTTCAAAGAACCAGCTTTTAGTTTCATCGATCTTTTCTATTGTTTTCTTGTTTCTTTCATTTATTTCTGCTCTGATCTTTATTTCTTTCCTTCTGCTAACTTTGGGTTTTGTTTGTTCTTCTTTCTCTAGTTGCTTTAGGTATAAGGTTAGGTTGTTCACTTGAGATTTTTCTTGTTTCCTGAGGTTAAGATTGTATTGGTATAAACTTCACTCTTAGAACTGCTTTTGCTGCATCCCATAGGTTTTAGATTGTCGTGTTTTCGTTGTCATTTGTCTCTGGGTGTTTTCTGATTTCCTCTTTGGTTTCTTCAGTGATCCATTGGTTGTTTAGTAACATTGTTTAGCCTCCACGTGTCTGTATTTTTTACACTTATTTTCCTGTAACTGATTTCTAAGCTCATAGAGTTGTGGTTGAAAAAGATGCCTGATATGATTTCAGTTTTCTTAAGTTTACCAAGGCTTGATTTGTGGCCCAAGATGTGACCTATCCTGGAGAATGTTCCATGTGCCCTTGAGAAGACAGTGTATTCTGTCCTTTGTTCTATAGATATCAATTAAGTGCACCTGGTCTAATGTGTCATTTAAGGCCTGTGTTTCCTTATTGATTTTCTGTCTGGATGATCTGTCCATTGATGAGAGTGGGTGTCCCCCACTATTACTGTGTTACTGTTGATTTCTCCTTTTATGGCTGTTAGCATTTGCCTTTTATATTGAGGTGCTCCTATGTTGGGTGTATATATATTTACAATCGTTATATCTTCTTGGATTGATCCCTTGATCATTATGTAGAGTCCTTCTTTGTCTCTTATGACAGTCTTTAAAGTCTATTTTGTCTGATATGAGTATTGCTACTCCAGCTTTCTTTTGATTTCCATTTACATGAAATACCTTTTTCCATCCCCTCACTTTCAGTCTGTAGGTGTCCCTAGATCTGAAGTGCATCTCTTGTAGACAACATATATGTGTCTTGTTTTTGTATCTATTCAGCCAGTGTATGTCTTGGCTGGAGCATTTAATCCATTTACATTTAAGGTAATTATTGGTATGTATGTTTTGTTTTGTTTTTTTGTGGTACGTGGGCCTCTCACTGTTGTGGCCTCTCCTGTTGCGGAGCACAGGCTCTGGACGCGCAGGCTCAGCGGCCATGGCTCACGGGCCTAGCTTCTCCGCAGCATGTGGGATGCTCCCGGACCAGGGCACGAACCTGTGTGCCCTGCATCGGCAGGCAGACTCTCAACCACTGCGCTGCCAGGGAAGCCCAGGTATGTATGTTCTTATTGCCATTTTGTTAATTGTTTTGCATTTGTTTTTGCAGGTCTTTTTTCTTCCCTTCCCCTTTTGTTCACTTCTCTTGTGACTTGATGACTATCTTTAGTGTTGTGTTTGGATTGTTTTTTCTTTTTTGTGTGTGTATCTACTATAGATTTTTGGTTTGTGGTTCCCATGAGGTTTTGATATAGCAGTCAATATATATACAAGATTGTTTTAAGTTGCTGGTCTCTTAATTTCCAATGCATTTCCAATATCCTGCATTTGTACTCTCCTGTTCTCATGATTGCTAGTTTTGACGACATATTTGTGTGTGGATGATTCCCTACCTTTATTTCATGTTTGCCTTTACCAGTGAGCTTTCCCATTCATAATTTTCTTGTTTCTAGTTGTGGCCTTTTATTTTCTGCCTAGAGAAGTTCCTTTAGGATTTGTTGTAAAGCTGGTTTGCTGGTGCTGAATCCTCTTGGCTTTTGCTTGTCTGTGAAGCTTTTGATTTCTCTGTCATGTTTGAATGAGAGCCTTGCTGGATACAGTATTCTTGGTTGTAGGTTTTCCCCTTTCATCACTTTAAATATATCATGACACTCCCTTCTGGCCTGCAGAGTTTCTGCCGAAAAATCAGCTGATAACCTTATGGGAGTTCCCTTGTATGTTAACAACTGTTGCTTTTCCCTTGATACTTTTAATATTTTTTCTTTGTCTTTAATTTTTGGCAGTTTGATTAATATGTCTTGGTGTAGTCCTCCTTGGGTTAATCTTGTATGGGACTCTCCGTGCTTCCTGGACTTGAGCGAGTGTTCATGTTAGGCTCATCCTAGGTGACCTCGTTGACACTTCCCTGTCTTTGATCATCCTTCCTGGCAGGTTTCCCAAGCCCCCTTTTCCCGCTGAAGCCCTCTCATGCCTACTGGACATCTCTGTTCTGATGCTGTGCTGACAATTCTAACTACTCTGCCTGCTTCCTTTTTCCATGAGTGGAATCAGCACCTACCCCACTGTCCAAACCAGAAAGTTTGGAGTCACCCTCCTTCCACACACACTCCCTGGCACTGTTCACCTCCCATATTCAATCTCTGAGTTCTGTGGATTCTTCTTCCTAAATCTCTCTATCCTCTTCCACCACCCCAGGTCGGGCCACCATCTATTCTGGGTTATTTCCACAGCCACTCTAGATGGTCCTGCTTACCTGTGTGGCCTCATCCCAGCCTCCAATGAAAGCACTGAGTGCTCCCTCTTTCTCTAGCCAACTGCTGCTCATCCTTCAGGTTTCCAATCACCTCTTCCAGGAAGACCACCAAGCCCGATTTAGGTGCCCTTGCTACGTGTTTCCTATCAAAGCACTTACCACATGATACTGTCATTTCCTATTTAATGTCTGTATCGCTTTGCAGGCCATGTGTGTGTGGTTCATTATTTTAGCCCCTGAAGCTAGGACAGTAACCATAAAGACATTCACAAACTTCTGGATGAATAAGTAAAAGGAGATTTCCAAATCTGTAAAATTCAAACCCAAACTGAGTGATATCATCCTAAATAACTTAATTTAGAAACAAAAACCTTGAGCCCAGCTTTCAAATGGTTTGGTCAAGAAAAGGCACCTCAACATCATGAGGAGTAAGCTGAGAGCACCGGGGCGCCTTTCATGTAAGCAAATCCCCATTTTGGGCAGTTGAGGTTTGCACACGGAAAGCTGCCTCCCAAATTCTTAAACTGATTCCAGTTGAATCTGTTTATAATCCTGCATAATCAACAAAATGTGGTTCAAGTATTACCTAATGTCCAGTGACTCAGAAGAAAGTAAAGAGTCTCCTCGTCCATCCCTAAATCTTTACAGACAAAAAATACGCTAATGAGATCTTAACATTTTATAGCTGGAAAGGAGTTTGAAGCTCATTAAGCCAATATTTTATTGGTGAATTTGAAGCTCAACACTGTCGTTTTACAGGTGAGAAAACTGGGACTCAGGGAGGCAGAGAAACTGACTCAAGGTCACACCTGCCCTGTTAGTCATAAAGCGGGGCTAGGACTCGGGTGCTGGGCTGTACCTGCCAGTTTGGAGCGTGCTGACAGCAGAGGCGGCTGTTTTCTCAAGATCACGTTGATAGGAAATGTTTCACACACACCTCAAACTAATAACTGCTTCACTGTCCAACAGGGCAGCCAACCTGAGGGAGAGAACTGGAGGAGAACGTCCCTCAGGCCCATGAAGAGCTTCTCACTGTAGCGGAGGGGAAATGGCTAGAACCGCATGTCGGCGGGAGTGAGGTGAGAGAGATGCCGGGCACTTACCTTTTCTTTGTCACTTGCTTCCCTAGCCACTGTAGAGCCCTGAAAGAGAAAGAGATAATGAAACCATGCGCACGCGAGGTATCAGCTTCACGTGAAATATGCAAACACTCCGGGGCAGAGAACGGAAATAAATGAGCACCGACTTTGCTCTGGCCCCTCCCCGAGTGTGCTGCACCCTCTGCAGGGATTTCTGTCCACCTGTCTCCAACCCCTTCCCTGCCGTGTCACCTGTGCTGCCTTCTCCCTGGTTCCTGTCCTCCTGCTGGAAATCAGAAAACCCGACAATCACGTGAACAATGACTTACTAAACGTGGAGTCAAACCTCAATCGTCAGAAGTGGTTGGTTTGAGGGTCTTCAAAGTGAAGTGGGCCGTCAGCTGGCCGCAGTGACCACTGGGGCATAGAGGCCTCTTTCCCACGCTGCGTCCTCTAGGTGGGGGCGTGCCCTGGCCCCCGAATGCCCGTCTCCCCTGGCTTAGGGTTACTGATGCATGTGCTTCCTCACTTACCATGACTAAGACCCAGTGGGTACTTCCCGGCCCCTTTCACTTTGGAGGTCCCTTCAAACACACGTCTCCTTGCACCGCTTCTGTGTCAGAACCTAGGCTGAGCACAGAGGTATAAAGTAGAAGAAAACACAGTTCTTGGTCGCAGCAATTTCTACTCTACTGCACTGGTTTTCCAAATGATGCCCTCGGTTCTGTGTTGTCTGAAATGACAGAGTGTTCCTGATGCCGACAGGGGTGCTTTGGGGTAGAGTTCAAGAACAGAAACTGTCCTTTGTTTGTGGAAGATCTTAATGCAAAAGATAGATTAGGAAACAAATGGCCAGTGAATTCCTAACTTTGTTAATACAACAGTGAGCATTTATCCTTTGTGCTCCGTGGTGACCATCGCAGTGTCTCACCCAGCAACGCCCAGTGTTTGCTGAGGATCACGGCCCGACTGACTGCTCTCCCTCCCCTGCCAGCACTGGATGCCCAGACTATGACTAGGTCACTGGAGCGATCCATTTACCTGACCATGTTTTAAATAGATATTTATTGGCCTGGAATACTTGCATTAGCCAATCATTAAGAGAATGTGTATGTGACTTGGGAAAATTTAAAGTAGCTTCTAGGTTGGCCACTCTTAACATTTTTGCTCTATGACCATCTTGCCTTCAAGCAGCTCAGGCATTAGTCAGGACGTGTGTAACGTGTTCACAGCTGGGGAGACTCCTTGTACTGGGGAAGGGGGCCAAGCCCAGGCCAGGGGGTCCCTGGGGCCACTTCTCCATCTGCCCCATGCTCAGCATTCCCAGGTCTGGTGGATCCGAAAGACCCTGCTGCCAACCCAGGGAAGATGCTCGAAGCTTCTGGGGGATGTGTCGGAGGAGCACAAAGCTGACCCAGCACGTGAAGATGAACCGTGTAAACTGGTCGTGAAGGAGAGCCCTCTGCCTGGCTGAGCCCAGCAGCCGTCACCTGCAATGGTTTGTTTCTTCCTTTACAGATTCTTGAATTCGGGCCGTAGTCTCTTCCTCTGTACACTGACTGCTAACAAAGAATGTTCCCAAATTTAAAGGGGAGGGGGGGCTAAATCCTCAGGTATTAAATACTTGTAATACCTGAGTCTCTGTATCTTTAACCAAGTTTTTTAGTCTCTGTGTGTGTTTTCCCCTCGACGATATAATTTACTCTGCTCCTAATTCTCACTGAAGCTTCGTCTCTATGTAAAAATGCAGAGCATTAGCCTGGAAAAACTCATCCAAATTTAAATTCATTCAGAATTTAAAAATTAAAACAAAATTAGAAACATTAAGTCAGTCAAGGCTGAGAGTCTGAGCCATGAAATGATGCCAGATGCCCAGGTTCCCTCACAACGGCAAGTACTGGCAAGAAAAGTTTACTCTACAAGCTAAAAAGGGAGATGAAATCATGACATCCAAGGTTAAAACTATAACATCCAGTCTATAAGCATAATTTACATCAGGATATGCTTGAACAGGATATGCTCAAGCAGGATATGCTTAAGATAGAGGCACTACCTTAAGCATTTCCGGGGGATAAAAAAGTAGAACCAAAACAACTGCCTTTAAGGGACTTATCAGTAGAATGGATGAGACAATGAACATCCATCCACTCCTCCCCACATGCCGTGCCTTATGCTGGACGTGACACATACATATCTCATTAATCCTCACAGCAGCGGAGGTAAGATCACCTCTGTTCTACAGATGAAGAAACTGTGGCTCATAGAGGTTCAGCATCTTGCACACAGCTAACAAGTAGTAAAAAACCAGGACATGTGGCTTCAGAGGTCAACTGGCTTCTTACATGGGAGAGTCAGGCCAATGAAAAGACCTGTAATACTCAGCAGAGTGAGCTAAGTAACACTGCCAAGGGCCTCCTGAGGGAGATGGTTCCAAAGAGCCCTGTAGCCCTGTAGCCCTGTAGGCTGGGATTTCCACCTGTAAAATAGCTACGACTTGGAGGCAGGACAGAGCAAAGCTGTATTTGGGAAGCTTATATTGTTCATCTGAACTCCAGAGGGTAGGAGATAAGCCTAGAACATTCCCCCTCCCTTAGACTAGCATTTCTCAAAGCATAGTTCAGCACCCAGGGGTCTGCAAAGGCAAAACTATCTTTATAATAATACTGAGACACTATTTGCCTATTTCACCACCTTGATATTTGCACGGATACTGCAGATACAATGGTGGGTAAAGCTGCTGGCAGCTCAGCACAAACCCAGCAGTGGCACCAAATGGTATTAGTGGAGTTTGTCACAAAACATATGCATAGCCTCGAGGAAGCAGTTCACCTAACTCAGTCAATCCATCATTCCAAATGACCAAAGCATGACGTAGCCAGACCAACGCGTGCAAAGTTCACCGATGTGATTTCAGATTCCACACTGTAACTCAGCTTTGAGACATTACCACTTGTCAGGTTAAGGTGTGATATCAAAGGAAAACATCCACAAATTTCTGAAAAAGTTATTAAAAACTCCTCCTCTCCTTTTCCAACTACATATTTGTGTAAGGTCTGATTTTCTTCATACACTTCAATCAAATAACTTGGCAACAGGTGGACAGCCAAACCAGACAGGATGTTCTAACTGTCTCACCAAACCTGACATTAGAGAGATTTGCAAAGATATAAAAAACAATGCTACCTGTTCCACTAAACTTTTTGATTTGGAAGGTATTTTTCATAAAGATATGCTAACATGTAATGGTTTTACTATTTTAAATAAGTTTTTTTCAATGTCTCATTTCTAATATTGTAAGTATTAGTAGACATAACCTACATAAGCAGAAGCTTTCTGGGGTCCTCTTTTAAGGGTGTGAAGGAGTCTGAGATAAAAAAAAAAAATTCGAGATCCACTGATGAAGACCAAAGGTTGGAAAACTTTTTCTGAAGAGGGTCAGAGGGGTAGTGTTGCAGGTTTTGTGGTCCAAAACGGTCTCTATGGTAACTACTCAACTCTGCTCTTACAGTGCAACCACATAACGATACACAAACCACAGGCATTGTGGGATTCCAATAAAACTATTTACAAAAATGGCCATGTTGGCTGTGCCACGGAGGCAGGTCACAGCCTGCCAGCTCCTGACCTGACGTTGCCTATGTCGGTGATCCCAGAAGTCAGATCCCCTCACGCCACAATCAGAATTTCCAGTGGTCCACCTCTCACTTGGGGTCTCTGAAACAGCCTGTCTCCAGGCCTGCTCCTCAGCCTATCCCTCACCTCCTTCAGGTCTGCAGTGAAGCGAAACCCTATCCCAAACCGCATCCCTTTCCCATGCTTCCTGTCTTTACTTCTGTCCATGGCACTGATCACTTCCTAGTATACTCCATGATTTACTTACCCCTTTTACTTATTACCATCCGTCTTTACCCACCAGAATGTCAGCTCGTTGAGAGCAGGTTTGGTCTGTTTTGTTCATCGAGCTATTCCCAGCACCTAAAGCAGTGCCTGGCCCATAGCTGGTGTTCAATACATACTTGTTGAATAAAATAGACATGGTATCTCTCGTAGGTACAAGTGGTCCTCGCTTAACACAAAGGAGCGCTCCTGGCAGCTTTGTGCTCTGGGCGCCTCCTAAGTGCTCAGCGTGATCAATTACATACAACGTGGATGACCAAACTTAATGAATAAAAGTTAATAAAAATCAGTCTTACCTTTAAGTCATATTTCCTATATACAGATAAACGGTGGCTGAACACATTTCTTGTAACAATCACATATATTTCAACTCCATCAACATTAAGCCGGTACATGCCCAGGAACTGGGGAAGAAGGGTGATCCCATGACATTCCACTATATACTGCATAGGAGAGAAAGAAAAAAGGTGGGGAAATGATCCAGTCAAAAGGTGTTCATTCAGATGTAAAATGTAACTCTTCTGCTCTGGTGTTTATACAAAGTGATAATGGTTTATTATCCAACTATTAATGTCCTGTTTACAGAAAATGACCATGTTTGTACTGCCTTCAGCAGTACAGGTCTGCATCCACCGTGCAGACACAGATAAAATTCAACTCTATCTCCAGAGATATTTTCTCCCTAACATTCCAAACTAATTTGTAAAGTCAAAACTTGGATATAATGGTGTAGGGTGAGAGGACAAGTGATTGGTCCTTTCTGTAATTCCTTTAAAGTGAAATCACACTCTACCTGGGGCTGCCATCTTCCTCCCTAGAAGCCTTTATGATGATTTCATGAGGTTGAGGCAGCGTGACTTGGCCACTAAGATCAACTCCTTTAACAGTGTTGAAGTCGAGGTTAAAAAGGAAATTGTGGAGAAAGCTCAGTGTTAGAAGCTGGGAGAGTTGGGCTCCAGTCCTGGTTTTCCTGTTTCTTATTGAGACTCTAATGTTTAAATTGCCCACTGGTCTCCCAAGGCAAAAGGAATAAAAGCAAAAATAAACAAATGGGACCTAATCAAACATACAAGCTTCTGCACAGCAAACGAAACCATAAACAAAACGAAAAGACAACCTACAGAATGGGAGAATGTATTTGCAAATGAAGCAACCGACAAGGGCTTAATTTCCAAAATATACAAACAACTCATACAACTCAACCAAAAAACCAACAACCCAATCAAAAACTGGTTTTTCGAAAAACACTTCTCCAAAGAAGAAATACAAATGGCCAACAGGCACACGAAAAGACGCTCAGCATCACTGATTATTAGAGAAATGCAAATTAGAACTACAATGAGGTACCGCCTCACACCAGTCAGAATGGCCATCATTCACAAGTCTACAAATAACAAATGCTGGCGAGGGTGCGGAGAAAAGGGAACCCTCCTACACTGTTGGGGGGAATGTAAATTGGTGCAGCCACTATGGAAAACAGTATGGAGGTTCCTCAAAAAAACTAAAAACAGAGTTGCCATATGATCCAGCAATCCCACTCCTGGGCATATACCCAGACAACACTATAATCTGAAAAGATACATGCACCCCTCTGTTCATAGCAGCACTAGTTACAATAGCCAAGACATGTAAACAAACTAAATGTCCATCCTCAGAGGAATGGATAAAGAAGATGTGGTACATATATACAATGGAATATTACTCAGCCATCAAAAAGAATTAAATAATGCCATTTGCAGCAACATGGATGGACCTAGAGATTATCATACTAAGCGAAGTAAACGAGAAAGACAAATGCCATATATCACTTATATATGGAATCTAAAATACGATACAGATCAGCATAGCTATGAAACAAAAACAGACTCACAACTATAGAGAAAAGACTTGTGGTTGCCAAGGGGGAGGGAGGATAGGAATGGGAATTTGATTTTAGCAGAGGCAAACTATTATACATAGGATGGATAAACAACATCATACTGTATAGCACAGGGAACTATATTCAATATTCTGTGACAAACCATAGTGGAAAAGAATATATATATGTATAACTGAGTCACTTTGCTGTACAGCAGAAATTAATACATTATAAATTAACTATACTTCAATAAAATTAAAAAAAATAATTTATGAAAAAATACTCTTCTTTTTTTGGATACATTAAAATGAATACTTTGTAATATTTACAAGTGACATTGAATAAAAAATTCATGTCAGTGAAGAAATAAATCAACTGCCCACCAGAGCAGCGGTGTGAAAAAGGGCTTGCCCCCACTCTACAGACAGATGGACACACTCTGGCCCCATGTTGGATTCATCAAATCCAATGAACAAGTCCCAGAACTGACACCATTTCCAAGGAGAGTTGCAAAAACACAACATGCGTTTATCAGTCTTGAATGACGATACTCTAAAAGGCCACAAGATGGAGACACTTCTCCTCAAAAGACCATCCTTACAAACTGGGTCCCATTGCACTTTCCAAAGGAAAGTTAGGTTTTCCTTTCTTTAAAATGAAGGGGAAAGAAGATTTCAAAAAAGCTCTTTTATTCCCATGACATGTGTGTGAACTCTCTAGGATAACTGAACAGCATGAATAACATGATTCCAAAACTGTAAAAATGGTACCTGTTGTGCCTATTTACAGAGATGTGTCTGGAAGAATGGTCACTATGGTAATGGTGAAATTTAGGGTAACTGCTTTCTTCCTTTTTTAAAAAAAACAAAACTATTCTGCTCAAAGTTTTCTGTTGTACAGTGAACATTTTATAAAAATAAAGTAATCAGAATGCCCTTTCAAACTTTTTAGTGGTAAACACTGTAATAATCAACTCTGATAATATTAAACCAACTTAAGATTTTTTTTAAAAAAGCCTTTAGTTTTTATCATTAAAGGAAAGATGAACAGCATCAGTATAGGAGTTTGATTTTTGCCACCCAGAGTTTTGGAAGACTTTAAAGATGCTCCTGCCCTTAAAAAAAAAATCTTACTGACCGTAATTGAGCTATATTTTAGTTTGATGGATTTTTCTGAGTTTCACCCACAACCTGCTCTTAATGCAAAGTCTGATCAGAGGAACATTTTCTATTTCTCGCCTTTCAAAAAACAGTAAATTAACTTGATTTTCGCTAATACAAAATAGGTGGTAAAGAGCTCTTGGCTGAAATGAAGATTTCTCACATCTGATGTAAAGAAACAAAAGAGAGTGGTTGTCTGGTACCTCTGAAGAGAGATGGTTGGATGGGCCTTTTAAACACATGGAGGCACACAGGTTTCAGTGTGGCTGTTCAAGTCCCCTGCCTTTGTGCCATTCTGCTCAGTTATTCTCATCATGGCCTACCTTTTAAAAGTCCTGCTGGTAGAAGATATCTCTTAGATCAAAATCTTGGTACAGTCACAGAGCACCCGGAACAGAGCAGATACTGACCGCTATCCATATTGATGAATATGTTAAAGAAACCTGACTACAGGAAATCACCGACAAGCTGTTTTTTTCCCCCAGGGGAAAACACACACACAGATTACATTCTACAACTCCTCTATCTTTAAGATTACATAAGTTACTCCATGTTAAAAAAAACAGATCAAATTTGATCCACTTCATCCAGCAAGTTTCTATGTGCACTTGTTCTCAAAGGCAAGGCTCACCTATGAGGCTCTCTGATGAGCACCTTGAAAAATAGAGAGTTAATAAACTTAAAACTCCTGAGTTTATAAATATGTACGAAACCACAACCACAGAAAGCCTCTCACGTTAGAGTTCAGTATTGACAAGCAGCAGTTGGTAGCAAAGGTTTAGAAAGCATTTATGCGTCAAAACTTTGCAGAAGAGAAAATTCTGCCTGTGAACTGAATTTCTGGGTGGGCGCACTGGGAAGACGCTGCTTCACGTCAGTGGAGGAAGGTCTCACTGGGTCTGTGAGCACCTGGGCTGGGGCACCACTGCACACGGAGTCACTGCGTGTGGAAGTTGACACAAACGGGCCCAGATACGATTCCCCTCAGATTCTTCACCAGCTGACCCAGGAAATGCTGTGCACACACCCCCTACACCAGTGGGCACATCTATGAGGGTTCCCCCACCCCACAAACTACTGGACGTTATCCCACATCTAGGGAGACTGTAAACTCATGGCCACAGCACGCTGCTCGAGCCTTCCTGATCCAGCTCCACATTCACTAGCTGTGTGACCTTGGGGAATTATTCAACCTCTCTGTGTCTCTGCATTTGGAGATGAGGCATAAGATTAGTAGTTAGAGCACAGGGGTTTTGTGAAGGGTGTGAAGATCAGGGAAACAGCACTGCAAGGATGGCGGTGATTCAAGCGGGAGCCAGACGAAACCAGGACCCTGGGGCGAGGGGTGGGAAAGGAAGTAGGGAAGGAAAGGGCGACGGAGGCAAGCTTGCACCTGAGGTGCTCCTCAAATGCTCCCTGAGAAATGGATTCTGTTTAAATGCAGGATGGGAACTCCCAATTTCAGGGAATCTCCACAGAACAGACTTACCAAAAATGAATAATGTTGCATGTGTGTGTATTTATTTATAAAGTGAGGTGATATTTTTATAGATGTAAAAGAAACACTAAAAAATTATATTTCTCACTCATATTGTTTTTAGGATCAGAACTCTAAGCACTTCCCCTTCAAAAACTTAACCACTGACAAATTAACAAAACAACCTGTAAATAAATGCTTCAAAAATTATTTTAAAAGGGTGTATTGGTAGCACTACAGTATCATGATCAGGTTTTTGGCACGAGCAACCTTTTTTTAATAGTTACGGCCTCAGCCATCTATTAATTTCTTTTTAACATTGTTGATTTGATTGTAAGACAATCTAAGGATGAATCTTTGCTTCATCCTTTTTAAATGCTTAATTTCGAATTCTTGTAATTACAAGAATGGAGAAATAGCGACTTAATCCCGAGGGTCACTCTTTAAAAACGGTGTAGGGGAATTCCCTGGCGGTCCAGTGGTCGGGACTTGGTGCTCCCACTGCCAGGGCGCAGGTTCAGTCCCTGGTCGGGGAACCAAGATCCCCCAAGCAGCTCAGCGTGGCCAAAAAATAAACAAATAAATGAAATAAAATAAATAAAATAAAATAAAAAATAAAAATAAGTGTAGGTATTTCTTTCACTTTCAACCACTGTTCTGATGTGGCTACAAGGCAATCCTGCCTAACTGGCAAAGGACATAACGCAGATGTTCCTTGTCTGCCATGTTAAAATCTCAATTTACAGACTCAACAGGTGCAGTGCCCTAGTGCCACCCAGTAGACTCTTTCCTAGAGGTCAGATGAGTCTGTGGACTTCTGCCCTGTGCCACTCTGAGGTCCCAAGGGAGATAAGAGGTCACAAGTGGACCAAACACTTGGCGAAGCTGGTCATCCACGTGTGGCTCAGGAATTAGGAGCACACATCTGCCAGAGGGCTGACTGTTCTGAGGGCCCCAGCTGTGTACGTACAAGCCTGCAGAGCCTTCCTCTCAGTGGCTCCTTAGATCCGCTCCTTTCCAGAGGGCTTCCCATCTGTGGCCCAAAGCTGGCCTGTTATTTCCACCCCTCCAGGCTCTCTAGGTCACCTTCTCTCACATCAAACAGGGAAAGTCTTGTCTGGCACATGAACTGGCAGCTTTCAGATGCTTGCGATTCAGTGATGACACTGAGCTTCCATCTGAATAAGGCATGGAACAGTTAGTCCCAAATTTTTAAAAAGTGACCTTGATGGTCATCAATTCTTCTTACACTTACTATATGGAGCTAAAACCATCACAAGTATTCTTGGGATCAGCGTCCATATTCTCAGTGTTAAACTCACGGCATTATCTACATTTGCATTTTTAAAATATTGTTTTTTATTAAGTATTTTTCACTTTTGCATTTTCATAGCTGGATGCCTCGTGTCACCTTGCGTTGTCATTTACCCTGCAGTGGCTTCTGTTTTTTCCAAGAGTGCTTCTCAGACACTTGTATTTGCTGGCAATGTTCATCTGTAACCAATAACAGTTTTTACTTTTTTCTGTCTTCTTTTAAAAAATATCTTCTTGTACGAAAACTCCATGGTGTCACCAGTAAAGGCAAATTTTATCTCTTCATTAGTCTCCCTTAGAGCTTTTTCCTATATAACAGCTTGTCAGAACTGTAATGTAATGACAAATTGACGTGGTGAAATAGGAATTTTAAAAACATAAAATGCAACAGCCACAAGATCTTGGTTTCCTTTGCTCTTGGGTGCTCAGCAAGAATAACAAGTATTATGAATCCCCGATTTGTTGCTTCTTCTCATGCAAAATGAAATGCCATTAAAAGACTCACAGCTGACTGAAGGTTTCAGCAGAGAGGATTCTAAGTGATGTACTGGAACGGATAAATATTTATATCTCCGCATGATAGTGTGAACCTGGGCTCCAGCTCTTGGAAATTGCTGTTATTATCATGTTTCACTCATTTTTTTTAGAGGCTTGAAGTGACAATTTAATATAGCATCAAATTAATACTTCAATGTAAAGTCTTGCTTCAGTTAATGTTTTTGAAAGGTTAAATTATCTGTAATCCTTATTGTGCCTCTGCCTATGTTTACAGATCGCTGCAACAACATTCTTTTCATAACGGTGGGAGGGGGAGAGAAAGAAAGAAAAAGGGAAAGAAGGAAGGAGGGAAGGAGAGAAAAAGGAAAGAGGAAAAAAAGGAAGGAAGGAAGGAAGGAAGGAAGAAAAGACAAAGAAAAGAAAGAAGCCAGCCTGAAATTAAGGATTGGTTTGCTTTAAAAGGACCAAATAAATAAATAATCCAAACATTCCTTGAATATTTTGAATTATCCTTCAAAATTCCTTGAATTTTGGGATAATGGTCCATGTCAGTTAATATGATATCTTTTGGTTTCAAATAGTTTTAAGTCATAAAAGAATGTAAGGATGACTCCATTTAAGCTAATGTAAGTATAAAATTTTACTACTTTTCTTAAACTTAGTAAAAAGCAGGCTTAAAAGGAATAAACATTCCTCTGCAGTATTTACAAACATTCTTAGTACTGAGATACTGCAGAATATACCTGAATGCAAACATTGGTGCCCCTAACTGTTTGTTATGCTGTTCTAGAGACCCATACATAACATCATCATTAAAGATGAAATGGCTTTGTAAAAAACGCCTTATCAGGGACTTCCCTGGTGGTCCAGTGGTTAGGACTCTGAGCTTTCACTGCCAAGGGCCCAGATTCAACCCCCGGTTGGGGAACTAAGGTCCCACAAGCCGTGCAGTGTGGCCAAAAAAAACCAAAACAAAAAAACTCACCTTACCATAAGTATAGATGGAGTTTACTCAGTGGTTACACCTGAAATGCAGATGGACTGCCCCAAGCATCCCGGTGTTATGCGCTCTGGGAGGCCTGGCTGCCCAGCTCTGGACTGCAGTCAGCAGCCTTTGGTTGGCAGCTCCTTCTGGGCCTGCCTTCCTGTCCCTTTGGCCCAACATGGCCGCATCTGGGTGGAGGACCCCAAAGGGCCCCACCAGGTTGGCTGGCAGCCTGCCCCTCCCCCTCTGTCCAGTCTTCCTCCTTTCCTCCTCCCTCACTGGCTTCCATCCCTAATCAGTATCCTGACTCCACATGCTGTAGGCCTTCTGCTCAGGCCAGTCACTCCTGAGCAGCAGACACAAGAGGCAACAGATTCAGGACCTCCAGGAATGGCAGAGCTTAGGACTACCGGAAATAGAACTTGAAGAGTTATGCATAGAGCATTTGAAGAAATAAAAGGATGCAAGTTCAGAAATGAGCATATATAATAAAAAACGATCAGGAGTGCACTGGTGGATTTTTTTAAATGGAACTTCTAGGAGGAAAAATATGATCGTTGAAAAAAAAAAACCATTGGACGGGGAGGCAACAGATTAGAACAGCTGAATAGAGAATTAGGAGTGGGTGACACAGCTGAGAAATTTATCCCAAACGGAGCAGAGATGTTTGGAGAAGGAAAACGGGAAAGGAAAGTGAAGCGCCGTGGAGGCTGGAATGAAAATGTCAAATCCGTAGATGCTGGAGAGAGGCGGGGAGACAGGCGGTGTATGAAGAAAAAAGAACAACGGGAATTCCAGAAACTGGAGATAACGTGCTGCAGGAAACACGTGCTGCTGAGTGGGCTGCGCAGCTGGAAACCTGGGGAACGACGGCTGGGACGCTGGGAACAGACGGTGACGCCCCCACCTGCAAAGTGTCTGCAGAGTGGAACTGGAAGGGGTGCTCAGGGACCCTGGCGGTGGCAGCGCCTTCCAGACTTTACTAAGAGAGAAGAAAGAAAAGTATGTGCAACTTCTGAAGGCACAGAGGCTCTGCTGGGAGTTGCCTTGAATCTCATAGTTCCAGGTGCTTATAGGGCTTCACACTTTAATGTGCTTTTCACATTTCGACTGGCCTCTCCTCCAAAGAGAACAGAAAAGCCAAAGAGCAGACTCGGAACGTTTCTCCTGCTCTGGAAAGCTGGTCCTGTGCTGCCACTTACAGGGGCTTCGTCAGCATCACCCGGGAGCACGTGAAGAACACAGCACCTCAGGTCCACCCACGATCTACTGAGTTGGAATGTAAATTTTTTACAAGATGCGCGGGGGTTCCGTCTATAATCGGCAGTTTGGGAAGCGCTGAAGGAGTGTGTAACTTCTTCTCTTTGGGCAGCACGCCCTCAATTTTTAAATTTTAATTTTTGGCTTTTAAGGGACCTATTTTCTCGGTTTCTCTCTGTTCGTGGCCAATGTGACTGTCCTTCATGGGAGGATAAAAAGATGTACTCCAAGGAGGTTCCAAAAAAGTCAGGCATTCACCCCCCAATCCTTTACTGAAACTTGAGGTACTAGCCAGCTTTTCCAACAAGGATTTCAGATTTTTAGGTGTAACTTCTAGATTTGGTTCCAGTTACTGTCTCCCAAATAACAAAGGACAAGGAAGGATTTTTAGGTTACTTTATCAATTCTGTCAACTCAGTCACTTTGAAATAAAAAACAAATAAATTTAAACACTACATTTCAAAAACATAAAAGATATTCCTAACACTATTTTCATAAGGCATTTCTTGATCATCTGCATTGGAACTTGTTCCCTCCGCTAAAATTTCTAAAATTTTATTGACGTTGACTCTTAATTAAAGCCGAAGCCACACGATACCAAAACTCCCAATGAATTCAGGTCAAAAAAGAAAAATCAGTCAATTTCGAAGAAATAAGACATTCAAGAAGGTTCTTGACCATTTTTTCCTTTCTGAATGCTCTTCAGCATTGCTCAGCTAATCAGGTGATAATCGTCATTTATTTATTATATTTTTAAATTTTTATTGGAGTATAGCTGCTTTACAATGTTGTGTTAGTTTCTGCTGCACAGCAAAGTGAATCAGCTGTACATATACATATATCCCCTCTTCTTTGGCTAATCGTAATTTGTAAGACCTGAGTTTGTCCTAACCTAACAGAAATGTGAAGAAAAGGATATTTACACCAAAGCACTAAGTTATTTTCCCAACCATAAAAAAAGAGAAAAAGGAAAAGAGACATAAAAGTTTGCTCTGCTTAATATAAATTTTCCATTCGTCTGAAAGATGATGCTATGCTTTCTTAGCGAACAGTGGAAATTAGGGTAGGATTTGGGCAGCAAATAAGGACTAAGGCAAGATGCTGGAGCTTGGAAAAAAAAAATCTAACTCCTCATGGTTTGAATCTTCAGATTTTTCTGCATCTGTGCCACACTCTACCAGAAACCAGGCCCCCTAGTGGATTCAAAGAGCAAATGATTTCGACACTGGGACTACGGCAACTAAGTATGTGCAAGAAAGGTATTTAATGATCTTATTCGATCATTTACATAGCACTTATCATATACCAGGCACTATGCTGAGCAGGTTATATAATAAATATCAATTCACCTGATTAGTACAACACTGGATGAAGGAGGTACTATTATCCAAATTGTATAGACAGAGAAGCGGGTGCAGAGAGGATAGGAAACTTGGCCAAGGTCACACAGCAGGTCTGGAGCAAAGCAGTCAGCTGCAGAGTGTGTGCCCTGAAAACCACCTGTCACACAGCACTGCTGGTGAGGTTGGCTCATCAGAAAATTAACCCTAAGAGGAATTTATTTAAATATCTAGCAATGTTCTACTTCTCCAGAGGCTGGCCTCGGGGTAATTTTAACCTTCCAGAATACAGCTGCACCTCCGGATATATCTTACTAAAACAATAAAACAATGAAAGAAAAGAAAAAAGAGACGTCAAGCGCCACGGAGTAACCAAAGCTGTCAGAAAGCCCATCCAATTTATTCCGCAGGAGCCGCCCTCTCTGAGAGCCTGTCCATCTACTGATCTGGGATCTGAACACGCCTACTGACCTGTCCAGGTGGGGTGGGGGTTTTCAGAAGCAAAGGCACATTCGAAGGTAAAAGCAACAAAAAGCAAGAAGAAATAAATGAACTGACAGTCCCCACACCGAAGCAGGAGACAGAAAAATTTTGACTAGACATAAATCCTGAAAGTAGTCTAGGCCACCTTACATCCTCTCTGGAATTAGGTCAAGAGTAAATACACGGCACAGGGAAAACAGTCAATAGTATTATAATAGCTTTGTGTGGTGCATAATCTATAAAAATATCGCAGCACTATGCTGCACACCTGAAACCAGTATAATATTGTAAGTCAATTATACTTCAAGAAGAAAGAGGGTAAATACATGCACAAACGAATGAAAGGGTGAACGAAATGCAGATGGGGAAACTGAGGTTCAGAGATCGCTTAAGTAACCAGTTTGTGACAAACTATGACTTAGGTCTCCTGACCTTCAATGTAGCGTCCTTTAAATAAATCATATTAACAATGGTGACTCTCAATCACTAAGACCCTTTACCTCTGTTTATTTAAAACTTGTTTTCTTCCAGCTTTATTGAATATGATTGACACACAGCACTGTACAAAGTTTAAGGTGTACCACATAATGATTTGATTTCCCACATACGTCATGAGATGATGATCACAGTAAGTTTAGTGAACATCCAGCATCTCACAGAGACACAATAGCAAAGAAATAGGAAAAACGTATTTTCCTTGTGACGAGAACTGTTAGGATTTCCTCTCTTAACAGCCTGCATATGTAACACACAGCAGCGTTAATATTTATCATGTTGTACATGGCATTCTAAGTACTTATAACTAGAAGCTTTTACCTTTTGACTACCTTCATCCAATTCCCCCACCTCTGGTAACCACAAATCCGATCCCTTTTTCTATGGCTTTGTTTGTTTTTCAAGAATAACTGACCTACAACACTCTGTTTTAAGGTTAACACTAAGACCCTTTATATTTAAAATACTTTTTATAAGAAGCAAAACACAGATGCTGAAGAAATGAGAAATGAGCTTTTTCTGGATAAAGAATATACCAAGAAAATAATCATTCTGTAGCAGTGAAATGAAATATTTAGTACTGTGACAGCCCCTGGAGCATGTTAATATTTTGCTCCCCAATGTATTTTATGTAATAATGATGATATGTCAAATCTGCATGTTTGTTACAGTAACTACCCCAGAGGAGACGTTCAAACTGTAATTTCTGTATAGTCAAAAAATTCTGAACTCAAAGATGTCATCAAGAAGTTGATATTTGAATTGCATGTCACACTGTATTAGAATAGTATCATAGTCACTTATCAGAATAATATGTTTTCATCAGTCACTGAAGTATCACATTGCTTTAAGAGTTCTGAGACAATTTAAAGAAAGCGGAAAAAGAATGCATCAGCGCGACATTAAGTTCCAGAGAGGAGTGAGTGGCTGAAGCTGCGTCCTAGAATTCCATTTATTCAGAAGCCAACGCCTGAGCATTTTTACCCTCATAGGTACTAACCCAGCGCTTCAAAATTTCCTTCACAATCGGCAACAGCATAAGCGCTGTAGGACAGATTTCAAAAGGAATAGATGTTATAAAAGATTGATTAGATGTTTAATGGAATTAGAGGCTGAACAGTGTTTTTGAGAAAAACAAATGAGGGGCAGTCCCAAGCTTCCAGAAACAGAAGGGAGCTTCAAGATGTTCACAGACCTCACTGCAAGCAAAACGCAGTTGATCAAGCTCGGTGCTTTGTGTCCACCTAGAGGGGTGGGATAGGGAGGGCGGGAGACACAAGAGGGAGGAGATATGGGGATACATGTGTATGTAGAGCTGATTCACTTTGTTATATAGCAGAAACGAACACACCATTGTAAAACAATTATACTCAATAAAGATGTTAAAAAAAAATAAAAATTTTTTTAAAATGCAGTTGTTCATATTTGAGAAGAATAAGCAACTGCCAAGAAATAATTCCTGGGGCTTCCCTGGTGGCGCAGTGGTTAAGAATCCGCCTGCCAACTCCGGGGACACGGGTTCGAGCCCTGGTCCGGGAAGATCTCCCATGTCAACAGAGCAACAACTACTGAGCCTGTGCTCTAGAGCCTGCGAGCCTGCAAGCCACAACTACTGAGCCCGCGTGCCACAACTACTGAGCCCGCGTGCCACAACTACTGAAGCCCGTGTGCCTAGAGCCCGTGCTCCGCAACAAGAGGAGCCACCGCAATGAGAAGCCTGCGCACCGCAGCGAAGAGTAGCCCCCGCTCGCCGCAACTAGAGAAAGCCTGCGTGCAGTAACGAAGACCCAACGCAACCAAAAAATAAGGAAATAAATAAATAAGTAAATTTATAAAAAAAAAGAAATAATTCCTGATGTTACAGCAGAAAGCGTGACAGTAAAGGAAGGAAGCTGACTTTTACAGGCACCTCAGAGCCTACAAATCCAACCAAGCAGTACCTTTGAAGGAGTCACTTTGAGAGGCTGGTACTTGATGTGATGGTTTAAACACCTGAGAATCCTCTGGTTAACAGCAACAGCGTGTGTGTATGTTTGTGTGTGTTTCAGTGTGTGGTTTAAACACCAGTTCTCAAGGTGGCTGCTGCGATATTGCCATCAATGGTCATATTCATGCCATAAGACTACACTTTCTCAAGGTGACACTGTTGTTACTGGCCACTGGTGTAGGACTTGATGACTGCTATGACCACCACCACGTGTGGAGAGCCTGGCGTGTGGCAGACACTGTGCTGAGTACCTGCCCTACAATCGTCAGGGCTCCGGAGTCAGCTGATGTTTCCATCTCCACCGTATAAATCAAGAAGCTGAGGCTTTAAAGTCTGGAAGTCACGTGGCTATTAGTGAGTGACAGGGCTGAGATCTGCACCCAGGACTGTCTGACGTGGGACTTCACGCTGTTACTACTTCACAGTACGGCCTCATACAGCTCTAGCTAGGGGCTGGGATCGTGCGCTCTACCAGGCCCTTGTGCTGGAACGTACTGAGGAAGGGAGTCGGGGAGGGGGGATTGGGGGGTGGGAAAGAAACAGAAAGAGATGGCTGTTCCCAAGGGTAGTTTCACTTTATGCCCAGGTGATGATGAGGGGATAATGCTGACGTGAAAAGGAGGTGGTGAGTAGACAAACCCTTTCTAAAATCAGAAACTTCTCTGGGCAGGAGATTGTGAGTGGTGGTGGTGGTGGGGGTGGGCCTTTCTGGGGCCAGGACAGGAAGAGACCAGTGCAAGCAGGAGAGGATCTGTAGGTGTAAATGGATAAATACTCAGAGGTCAGCACCTCACTTCCAGCACGTGCAAAATCACTTCCGAAATGTTGCCAAACCTTAAGCAGAGTGATTTTAAAATCAGAGTGGTAATCATCACAACTATTGTACAGAAGGGTATTTAGATTAAACGTGTTACGTCTATTAACTACCGATCTATTCATTCCTAAATGTTAACTGTCGGTAATCCGGCCACAGTAATTTTTAAAAACACAGCTAGAGGGAATTTTTCTGTCAAATGTGTTCTAGTCATGTCCTAACTATATATTTAAATCTTTGGCCTTGATGATAATTTGTCACAAATGTCAACCTTCTCAGAGTTTCACATAAAGATAAACATTACCTGGTGGTATTTCTTTAGGATGTTGTGCATTTCAGCCACATCTTCACTCGTGATGGTCTTGATGATGTACCTCTTGTCGTAGGACGTGTGGAACCGGGCTCCGCTGCGGGCTTGGGAGTCGTTGGGAAGGGGTGCACTCCTGGTCAGGGAATTCTTCCCGTGGGATGACAGGGGAGGAGGGAAGAGAACCGGTTAAAGACTAATTTCCAGGTCATTTGTTGTCACCACAAGTTTTCAAAAACATCTGTGTTTGGAAGAAGTTGCTAAGTAGGAGGACAACATTTTCTATTCATTGTACCTCAAATGGCAGAAATGAAAACAGCGATTCTAATGTCTAGAATTATAATCAAAGTTACTTTGTTCACCTTGTTCTTTTGAGTTGGACAAGAGCTGAGATTTCCCTCTCAATAAAATTAGGTTCCAGCCATGAAAGGACATCTTACTTTCCCTGTTTCCTTGTATGACAGGTATTCTGCCAAGCGTTATACACAGAGGACTTCTCCCAACTCTGATAACATTCCCATGAAATGGTTACTAGTGATATCACCGTCGTTGTACAGACGAGGAGATGGGGATCAGAGAGGTATAATCGTTGGGAGAAAGTCACACAGCTAGTAAGGGGAAGAGCCAGAATGCCATCTGCAGTATGGCTGGCTCGGAACCCAAGTTCTCAACTAGTCAACTACTCAAGTAGTAAACAACTTAATTACTAAACCCTGTGGCCCATGGCTGCCCTGGGAGGGCCTGGCCTGGGCAGGTGTGCTCTAACCCAGCTCCAGAAGTTTCTGACCTGGCCCATCCTCCACCCCACTTCAGCCATTTTTGAGGATGATTCATCTCCTGGAGAGGATGGGGCAGGGCTCTGAGTGGGCGCTCTTCTGCAATCACTTCACTCCAGGATCTAGCATTCCATTCCATACTCACTGTCACTCCTGCTGTCTCCCCTGCTCTCACCTGTGACTCCCCTGTTTGAATCTGTTTTCCCAGAGCCTCCAGGAAGTCTGTCCCGCTTTCCCCCAACCGTCTTACACTGGTCACCAGGCTAGTGGATCAGCAAACCCCCAGCATCTGAGGAAGCCTGGTCTTCGCCTCTGCTAACTGTGCCCTTGAGAACCGACCTCCATTCCCTGCCCAGCCCCTCTGGACGGCGTATGAAGGATTCTCAGGGAAAGACAGTCCCACTTCACCTTCCTCTCCCAAAGTGGGCATTTGAAAGCCCCAATGAACCAAAGTCTGTCTAGTTAGGGGGACACAGATATCTTTAGAGAGGCAGGTGGTATCACTGCATCATGACTGTCAGTGAGAGTTCCCCATCAGTCTAGAATGTTCAAGCCTCCTTAACCTTTCCTTCTTTCCCAGATGAAATCCACCAGGACTGAGCCGTATGAGGTCTTAATGACACTGCGGTGGTGCAGCAACTTGTGGAGGGCCTCCTCGGGCTGAGGGAAGTGAGCGCATTCTCATCTCCAGGACCAGCCCTGGCACCTCGGCTGCTGTCTTTACATCCTGAGACAGCACATCCTGATCTGAATGTAGACGGGCACAACTGCCAAGTGCAGAGCCGCTCCTGCCAATTAACTGAATTTGCTTTCCTTAGCTTATGAGAAAACTTGAGAGAAGGGGGCGGGAAATCAGTGTAACTCCCAATGATTTTAAAAAGCAGGAACTGGCCATGTTAAATGATGAAGACAGCTGAAACTCATCAGATAGGCTGCGAAGGAGGAAAAGGATTTTCAGGATGAAAATGGCTATAACAACAAGAGTCTGATTCTTACTTATATTGATTTTTTTCCCTCAAACATAAAAATCCTCCTTTATACCACTTCCTACTAAGAACAAAGGGGAAGAAAATCAAAGTGAATGCCCTCTTCGGGGGTTTTAAACACTGGCCAAAAAAAGCAATCATTGCTCTTGGCTTAAGGGTCTTTTTCCTCCCAAACATTAATTTGTAAAAGGTTATTCCAAATAAAACAAGAACACTAGGAACTGTAAGATTACAAATTACTTTCAGGGATAAAAATCAAAGCAGGAACAATCAACTTAATGAAAGACAGGCGGACCAGGTTATAAACTCTGTAAAACTGACAACACATGTAAAATAACTTTTTGGGGGGAGGGGGGAATAGTAAAGGATAATTATATTTAGCAAAGGACAGAATTACAGCAGCATCAGTTTCATAGCCTGTTTTCTTAGGCGTACTGGATATGAAAATGTAACATTCTATTACGGACCAGTGGGAAAGAACAGAATTGAAAGCTGCAGAGTCAGTGATTCTCAGACTCTAATGAGCAACGGAGTCACCTGGGGATCACGTGACAATGCAGCGTCTGACCTGGCAGGTGTGGGATGGGGCGTCTGAAGCAGCAGAAGACGCCGATACAGCTGCAGCGGGTCTGCAGACCACACGTGAGAACCAAGAGTCTACTGAATCGTGGCTACGAGGGGATTTGTCTGGTGCAGAGTGTGGAGAGTCTAGTGTATTAAGTGTGTTATAATTACAAACGTACCTGCCTGAATGCCTGTCCCATTATAGTCTGTCCAACTCTGGTTTCATTAAAATGTGAAACTTTACAGTGAAGAATGATAGTTCATTGCATTCACTGCATTAATTCATTAATGAAATGTTTAATAATACTACATTCAAAGCAACGTATGGATTGACAAACTAAAGGGCTAGAAAGGCAGAGTCAAAAATGTACAAACTCCTTAGCACAGATGCTATCTCCTTCCAAATTCTTTGCCTTTCCCTTCAGTTTCAGACATTGATAATTATTTATTACAGATTTTGTATAAGGCCATAGGCCCTCCCATAATGGCCTGGCATATAAAACTTTACAAATTCTCATCTTGATTCTGCCTTAACTCAATTTTTCAATAATCACGTAAGTAGTCCCAACCCACAATATCTACTTCCAATGTGTGGAGGAATTTTTTTAAGGCTCATTGTTTTCCAATAACCAGTGAAATTAGGAACAATCACACTGTGTCAAAATTCAGAATGTACCTTTTATAATCACTGGGAATATAAAAATATATGAATCAGATTTAAAGAAAGCCTTAGACAAACAGACGATCAGAAGAGTGAATGCGATTTTACACACAATGTGTGATCCTTGGAATGGCTCTAAGGCCTGGAAAAATCCATACTCATTTATTTCCACAACATTCCTATGTGATAGAAAGAGCCAGGTGCATTTTTCCACTTGAAGATAATAAAACTGGGGTACAGTGGAACCGAGTGACACGCCTAAGGCTCCCGCCTAAAAGCTTCCTCTGAGGTAACAAAAAGGGGCAATTTACAAAGACAAGGCTAAACTTTTGCCATTAATTAATACCAATCACTGACTTTTTGTAACCTTTGACATGAGATAGAAGTGAGTGTGTGTTGGTAAGGGCAGTACCGAGTAAGGCAGGGTGCTGGTCTGGGACCTAGAACATTCTCTCCACTCACCAACCCTTGGATATGGCATTCAGCATCTTTGAGCCTCAGTTCCCGGGACTATAAAGTGACAGAGGATAAGCCCAGGGGAGGGGGCAGGCTGAACTAGGTCTCTCCCTCAGACCTCCTATGACTCTAAAAAATGTATTTCCTCGAAGATATGGCTCTAGGAAGTGCAGGGCAGCACAGGCCTCAGAAGGTGATTTGATGTTTTCCAGCAGAAGTCCAGTCACAAGAGAGTCCAACCACCATCTGAGCAGGGGCATGATGATGGCTTAGGACATCTGGGCCAGGACTAAAGAGAGATGGCAATAGTTCTTAGAGCAGCATGGAAATAACACATCAGAGGTTCCAGATGTACTTGGACAATTTCAGCAAGAACGAGAGGACGAGCTAAGGGAAGGAGGTTGCGGACACACATGGAATGTAGTCAAAACAGTCTGCTATCTAGAAATTGAATATTGAAATTCCTCAGTGTCCCTTGTTGTGTCACAAAGGAAGAGTGAACCATAGCCTCATACAGGATGCCTGGGCAAGTCTGGGAGGCCAGGAGGAGAAAGGCCTGAGAGAAACAGAGCTGGGGAGTGACCTCCAGAAGCCCCAGAGGGTCCCCTTATGTGTAAATAAACGTCATAATCAAAGAGCATGACAGGTGGAGGCAACCCTGGAGATTATTCCAAACCACCCAATTTACAGATGAGAAGACAGAGGCCCAGAGGGCAGAAACCACTTGCTTTGAGACCTGAGTGGGACGGCATCCGTGGAAGGCCTTGCAGAGGCCTCCACCCCGACTGGTCTTCTGAAATATCCTAATAGACCTACCCTAGTCTAGGAGCCATCAGAAGAGCAGATATTCTAAGCCCACGATGTACACACTCATCAGAGGGTTCTGAACATCAAAACTATCTCTTGTGTTACATTTAGTTTATTCATATTCTCTCAGGTTCATATTGTCATAAGCAGAGGTCTGATGACCTTTCAGGTTCCAAACAGCTCTGATATTGAAGCTAGAAGACAGGATAAGCATATACACGGGTGCTCTACGTTAAGACTGTGTGACTTTGGGCAAGTTATTTAAGCTCTTTGTGCCTCAGTTTCCGTACTAGTAGAAAGGTAATAATGACGAGAACCACCATCACTAAAAGTTTGCCTGGGGGTTAAATTAGATAAGACAGAGTTTTGATAATAGTGCCTGGAACAGTAGCACTCCTTAATGGTAGCTATTATTATAAATAGCAAATTTCAACCTAGAAGACATTTAGAGGTGCAGATCAACATTAGCAAACTACTCTGTGAGCTGGTGAGTCAAAAATGAAGGACTTACGGAATGGGTTCTTCCTGTTGGCTCCTTTCTTTGGCTGCACAGTGTGGCAGGCAGGATCTTAGTTCCCCGACGAGGGAACGAACCCGTGCCCCCTCCAGTGGAAGCAAGGAGTCCTAACCACTGGACCGCCAGGGAAGTCCCTTCAGTTGGCTCTTGAGTCCACCCTGGCCAAGCCTCTGGTTCGTACCCAGTGAAGATCAAGAACCACATTCTTGTCACTCTCATACTCTCCATTTCACGGCTTACTTTCCACAGCCCTCAATAAGAACCACTTGCAGTTTGAAAAAGAATTTAAAACATTTTACACAAGTTAAGTTTCAAGTCAAAAATTCCAGCCCCACTAGGTCTCCCTTCTATCCGTGGCCCCTGCTCAGCTCCCAGCATCCTCTCCAGCCAAAGGGCAGGAGGGATGGCAGAGAGTAGGCCAGTTCTTTAAAAGATGGAGAAAGCACGGGGGAGGTAGCCAGCAGAGCTGGGGTGACCCCTTCCCGAGGAGGGGAGGAAAGCAGGCTGGCTGAAGATGCCGACGGACTTGAAGGTACAGGGGAGGGAACGTCAGGGAGCCTGACGGCCGGGCCTCTAGTGACCTTGAGGTGGCGGCAAGGGCAAGGAGGGTGAGCCACGGCGGGCTGTGGGAGGGCTTGAGGGGAGAGAAGGTTTGGAAAAGCAACCTTGGGATGCCGGTCTGGAAAGTCATTTGTGTAACGTACTGGGCTACCTCAAAATCCACAATCCCGTTCAATGCAGAGCCTTAAAAGGCTTATTTAATTCAACACTGAAAATACAGACGTAATAGAAATCTGACATAGTGTCTGCCCACAACCGTCACTCCTTTACTACCTTTCTGTCCTTTTCAGGTTTTCAGGTCTCAGCATGTATGGCAGAAAGAGAAGCAGTGAGAAGTTGAGGGCAGTCAGACCCCCCACTCCTTACTCTGTTATCTGGTTATCTGCAAGGAAAGACAGTAGGACTTAATGGTCTCTAGGTTTCCTTCTTGCTCTACTAATTAGGATTCATTAATGTGTTACTGCTTTCAGTTTGTGGAGACTTAGCAAATGGACGATGATTTGCTTTTAGTTTGGGGGAAATCTAAAGATGAATGTCCACAAACCGCAACAAACTTGCTTTTATTCATTGGCTACCCTTTTCTTCTATACGTTTGATAGTTGTATATTATAAACTATGTAATTCCTTAAATTCACTTGTTCTAAGTGGAAATACTATTAACATAAGCCCCTACATCAAGAAAAAGGCAGCCAAAATCAATGGTGGAGGGGGAAAAAGTTCTCCTATTGAATATAGACTAATCTGAAACTCCAAACATTCTTCTTCCCTAATGGCTTTACTGAGATATAATTCACACACCAGACCATTTACCTATTTAAAGCATACAAATCAATGGTTTTTAGTACAGTTACAAAATTAAACCACCATTACCACAATGGATTTTAGAACATTTTCATCAACCTCAAAAAGAAACCCTATACCCATAAGCAGTCCCTCGCATTCTCCCTCCACCCCACACCTAGGAAATCTCTCATCCACTTTCTGCCCTAGAGATCTGCCTGTCTGGACATTTCCTATTGCACAATCATCCAGCACACAGGCGGCTGTGATTGGTCCAAACATTCTTCCCCCGAGTCCCCGGAGCACACGCGTCACCCCGAGGGGTCCAGCTGTAGACCCTGGGCCGTGTCTGGGCGAGTGAGGCGACATCATGGGTGCTCCCTGTTCAGTCCAGTGTGGTGGACCCGTGACAGCCAGCCCACGCTGCTTCTGAGGATGCTGCCAGGCTTGCTGGGGAGCTGGGGATACCATAAACCGCTGGACAAAAGTTAAAGTTCTAGGGCTTCCCTGGTGGCGCAGTGGTTGAGAGTCCGCCTGCCGATGCAGGGGACACGGGTTCGTGCCCCGGTCCGGGAGGATCCCAAATGCCGCGGAGCGGCTGGTCCCGTGAGCCATGGCCGCTGAGCCTGCGCGTCCGGAGCCTGTGCTCCGCAACAGGAGAGGCCGCACCGGTGAGAGGCCCGCGTACCGCAAAAAAAAAAAAAATTAAAGTGCTAGGGCAAAGCTAGTAGATGCAGGGCACGTAAGAACAGGATGATTTAGTCCATTTTGCTGGACGATCTTGCCTCTGGATAAGTAAGCTCACTGTCCACCACTCCTGTTTTCCACAGCCAAGTACATCACAGATCTACAGAGACAGGCTGGGACCTGGGACCCTCCGCTGCACTGCTTGCACCTGGACAAGCATCTCCTCCAGCAAGAGATACAAGGAAACTGTAAGGGACTAAAAACAGCTGCATGCAGTCGGGGCAGATTGTGAACAAGATACAAAAAGACCAAAAACGCAACTGCCACTTCTGAGGTGTCGGGAGAAAAGCAGGGTCCTGCACACGATCCCTGCACCCAGCACCACCTGGGGGAGGGGCTGACCACCCTAAGCCCCCCTCCATCCCACCCCCACCCTCACCCCGTTTAAAGGACCAGCTTGCCCACTCAGTGAGCGAGCATGGGCACCTGTTACGTGCTTTCGCTCCCTAGTGCTGCAGTATGAGTCCCAGTAAGGCCTTGCCTGAATTTCTCGTCTGGCCTCTTATCAATTTCTGTTGATTAAGGAGTCCAAGAACCCCGGTGAGTAGCATTACAACACCACATCTCAAACCTCAAGAGCTGTGTTTGAATCTCTAGTGCCATGTCAGCCCTCAATGAGAAATAAAGGAAGATAATGAGAGATGAAACTCACTCTTGAATGGCCTTCCTACATTTATAATTGGAAATTTATTCTCCTTTCCCCAAAGAAAGGGATTAATGGTGCTCGCCTCCAAGCCTCTAAAAGTCTACATTGAAGATGTTTATTTCCACAGTGGGAGGTCCAGGATTACTGGGGCCTCCAGGGGGGTGGAGGAAATGTCAATTTAATTAGCTCATCTTTGCCACCAATTTTTCTATACTTCTCATAAAAATGTCACGATCTATCAACATCAACCATTACGGTCCCCTATCCATTTTTTCAATACCCAAGCATTTTGAACATTTAATACCCTTGAACTACTCATATAGTCTTACAGACATTTGGGTTTTTTTTTTCCATTTTGATATGAGTTTGTATTTCTGCTAAAAATAATGTATGAAAGTTTTTCCATTTAGTCAACAGGAAGGCCATGTACAATCAATTCTGCCATGCTCAAATGTGTAAAAGCCAGCACCTTACAGAGAAGACACGGCAGTATCATGTACAGGAACCTGAGTGACAGTCAGTGACCTATTGGCCGTGACTTAATAACAGATTCAGAAATGTGACAGCTGGGAGGGCCTCAGAGAGCATGGAGTCCTTCTCCCTCATTTCACAGATGAGAAAACTGAGACCTACCAGGGCTAAGCGACCAGATTAAGTCACAGTATCCGTCACTGAAGATCCAAGACGCAAACCAGCTTCTCAACTCGCAGGAAAATGTTCTTTCTCCCAACTCGGGCTACCTGTTTCATGGATCTGACACCTGCCCTGCTGACAACTCAGGATTACGATTACACGCCTCAAATCACACGGCCCAGGAGCCGGGAGCCACAGCCTGGACCTGGGTTTGCGTTTGACGGATCTGAGTGAGCAGATGGTCCTCTGACCTCATCAGGGAGGGAAAGACCAACGTGCTAACATCATCATCAAGGATTTATTAAAAGCCCACTGTGTTTAAAGCCCTGTGTTATGCTCTTGGGGAATTTCAAAGAAAGTCTGAGCTGTGATCCCAGGCGTGGAATGGCTTTCACTGCAGAGGGGGGCAGAACACTGTGCAATTGAACACTTATTAATCATGAAACAACTTACCAGAAAAGAAGGAAACAGATATGAACAGTAATGACCAGCAGAGAAAGAAGAAAAGTTGCAGGAACGTCACTGAGCGCCGTGAGATCGCCTTTACAAAGATCAGGTTGGTACTTGACTCAGATTAAAATACCAGAGGCCTGTGTCCGAGGCTCCTGATAAGCAAACAGGCAGCATCTGCCCTGGACAGGAGCTCCCTGGCAGGGATGATTGTCAGCGCTCGGCTGAAAACGAGGAGACTTAACCCAACGTGGGCTCAGGAACGGAAAACGCAGGCCAACAGCAAGGCTGAGCTGTCAGGTGGGGTCAGTTTGTGGTGGGGCAGTAATTGGTTCAACACTTGAGAAACAGCAGAAAAAGCACGTGAAAAAAATCTGAGGATGCTGATGGGCTGGGAGCGAGTTTTCCCTAAAGTCTGTCAGGAGAGACGTCCAATCTGAGGGGTGCCCTTTGGCTTCCAGCCCAGGTGGAGTTTCTGTCCACTATTCATCGTGAGAATTTTATTTTTAAACTTGAAACAAGAACATCAAAAGTTTAAAACGTTAGCTTTTTTTTTTTTTTTGCGGTACGCGGGCCTCTCACCGTTGTGGCCTCTCCCGCTGCGGAGCACAGGCTCCGGACGCGCAGGCTCAGCGGCCATGGCTCACGGGCCCAGCCGCTCCGCGGCATGTGGGATCTTCCCGGACCGGGGCACAAACCTGCGTCCCCTGCATCGGCAGGCGGACTCTCAACCACTGCGCCACCAGGGAAGCCCTAAAACGTTAGCTTTTAAAATTAATTATTTTAAAATTAGAATCCTCTGTTACCAATACAAAGAAGAAAATGCATCCAATGTGAATAACGAGCGATTCTAATTCGGAAGATGCGGCAGGGGAAAAGCAAACCTAGTATTATCCTCCACAAAGAACCAGAGGGCTCAGTTTCTATTATATGGTGTATTTAGCTTTAACTGCATCATCGCCATCCTGTATAACTTTTTGGTTTTTGGTGGGCAATCCTTCCTGCAGCTCAGAAACTTCAACCGAAGCCTCTAGTTGACTTCCCAGGCCTGTCATAAGAGGTTCTGATACTATGAGAGACTGGAAAGAGGGATGCAGGTTTTCTTTAAGAACATTAAAAATCAAGATGCCTGGGTTTCTGTAAATCTCATTAGCATCTAATACAGAATCTGTCATGTAATAGTTAAAAAAAATTCCTTCATCCTTTCTTCTCTTCTGCATTCCCTATGATGTCTATCACAGAGCCTTACACACAGTAGGTGCAAATAAACACACACTGAGTTGATAATCGTGCGTGAAATCATCCACCTATGGGGAGCGGAGCTTAAAGTGGCAGAGGAGATGGAAGAACAGAACTGTAGCAACCGTAACAGCGAGGCCTCTGGGGGAGCATTCAACTTGAAAGACATCTTAAAAGAACGGTCATGGGGAGTCACATTGTCCCAACAATGATCAGAACACAGTTCACCTCCGTGCATATTACAAACCAGTGAAGTGATTTTAAAAAGCCCTAATAAGTTGGAGAAAATTTTGAATCTGAAAGCACTGAGCATACATGCATACACATACGCACACAGGTTTACATATGTATGTTCAGTGACACTGTTGTTAATAATGAGTATTCTAGAGCTGTTGCTTGAATTTATCTTTAACAGCAAGAAAAAGAAGTTGTTTTTAAAAGACATTTTCAAGAAATCAAAACCAGAGGAAAGATACAAGTGTTTACGGAGACAGCAGGAATGTTTCTCAGTTCCTTTCAAGAAGTTTAAGTTGGCTGACGGAGGTCAATTAAGTTGGCTAATTACTATGTTCTACTTTGATCAGATGGATCGATACTGACTTTTTTCAGGTGCAGCAAAACTGCATTCACACACGCAAGGCAGGTGGCGAACATTTATCCATTTGATATAACATGAAGGTTTGAATACTAAATGAACCGCACGGTGGAACTCCTTTTCGCCACAGAGATTTAAAAGTCATTTGTCCAATAAGCAAGCGCTTCTGAAAATTAAACAGAGCAAGGCAAGGGGAACAGTGAGGGGCCTGGGCCCCTTGAGCCATCCAGTGCCTCCAAAGAGGATGAGACGCCGGGTCATTGATCCCACTTTTTAAATCAGATTGAGAAAGAGAGTTCAGTTTGGCACTAGGTGTCAACTGATACCTGTTACCTGTTCTGGCCACAGTGAATGAAGTGTCCGGGCAGTGGTGAGCCGAAGAGCCGAGACCACAGCCCCGCCGGCCCCCGCAAGCGCACTGCACTCCGCCTCCCTGGCTTGCGGCGCGCAGGCACCCAGACGCACCAAGCCAGAGCCACTGTTGGCACAACTTCCTCCGTTTTCCAAACCAAGTAGCCAACAAGGTGGGCTAAGCCCCATGTGTACGATCTTATCTTCCGTTTAAACTCAGGGGCCCTGCCCCAGCTGAAAAAATTTTAAGAGGTACAAACATTGGGAAAGGAACATAGAAATGGGGCCAGTACAATCGGCCCTCCGTATCCGCAGATTCCGCATCCGCAGATTCCGCATCCGCAGATTCCGCATCCGCAGATTCCAACTGCAATTTGATCTGCAGTTGGTGGAATCTGTGGGTGCAGAGGGACTGTGTATGTCTGGTTTACTAAAGTTACTGTAAACACCCACTTTTTTATTTTTAAATAGAAATACAGTTGCCAAAGAGAAAGCAGCAATCTAAATGCCAAAAGCACCAGGCATGGCTGAGGGAAGGAGTGGTGTTCAAATGATTAATTACACTCACACCGGTTCTCCCTTGTACTGATCTCTCACGCTAAGAGCTTAACAGACTTGCCAATTAGTTCCGTGTGAATCATCCTCCACTCGCCTAATTTGCCTTCAAAGTTTGTATCAGCAATTTGCACTTACTTAAATATCAACTTACATGGTTTTGTTTTTAGGGGGGAAAAAGAGAGGAAACCCCGTTCCTGTCTTAGTATTTCAGCAACTAAGGATCTAATAGATCCATTTGGGATCTCATTTAACAGGGCTGGTTCTCAGAAGAAATATAAGGACTTCACTGTGGTAATGAATTGAGGAATTTAACAAGATCCTGTAGCACAGGCCCTGAAAGTCAGTTTCTGTGAAACGCCAGTATAGCTATTTTATTTTTAAAAATTAAAATTAGGGCTTCCCTGGTGGCGCAGTGGTTGAGAGTTCACCTGCCGATGCAGGGGACACGGGTTCGTGCCCCGGTCTGGGAAGATCCCACATGCCGTGGAGCGGCTAGGCCCATAAGCCATGGCCGCTGAGCCAGCACGTCCGGAGCCTGTGCTCCACAACGAGAGAGGCCACGACAGTGAGAGGCCCACATAACGCAAAAAAAAAAAAAAATTAAAATTAAAAAAAAAGGGAGGGGCACAAAGGAAGATACACACTTGAATGTAGCAGCAGAGTCAGAGGAGATTTTCTTAGGATGTCAAAGTTATCAGCTGTTCATTCTTTTCAAAGCATACTATTTTCATACGGCCTCTTGAAATGTAATAACAGTTCTTACGTAATGTAGAATGATTCCTTTTTATTTTATACGAGGCTTTTTTACAATTCCAAAATTTATTCTTTAAAGGTGACTTGGCTTTTGCAGCAGTAAATTCAAGTCCAAGTGTGATCGAAGTTCTTTCTCTCTTACACATGAAGCCCACACCTGAACACTGGCTCCATCGCAGTTTTTAAAAGCAAACCGAGCGCTCACACCCTCCCCGCCCACTTCCCCTCAGCCGTCTCCGGGGCGCACCCGAGCCTCTACTCAGAGCCCGGACCTCCGTGGAAACCTTGGCCAGGTCCACAGAGGAGGGAACGTCACCGGCAGCCTGGCCAGCGTTGCTTTTTCAAAACATGGCAGCTTCAAGGCTTCTCATGCCTGAGTGAGCCTGTGAGAGATTCTTGGAAACTTTCAACAATGGGGCAGGGCAGGGAGGCCCACAGATCTATAAGAAAGCATGCTGGCTAAGCTTGATTTGCCTTAGGGCCCTGTTTTTTAAGGGAAAGTACAGGGTGAGCTGTGCCAGTATTCACCTTGTAAGGTCACCAGGGGCAGCAACAGGACACGTAATGCAAGATAAAAGGATTTCTGGTTTGGGGCAAACGAGAGAAAGTGTTTACCACATTTAAAGTAAGTCAGTACTCTTACAGTAAAATAAACGGCCTGCCATAAAAGACCAGAAAGCAGCCCTTGTATCTCCTGACTTAGATTTCTGCTCTTAAAAACATCCTTGGCTTTTACGAATCTGGCCAGCTCTGTGAAAATCAGGTAACTGGTGCCTGGTCCGTTCTCAGGAGAAATGACCAGAAATGACCAGATCTGACAGCGATTTTAAAAGTTGAAATTGAGAACTGGGCAAACATGGGGAGAAAAGCAACAGGGCACATCTTTACATGGTGGGTCCCAAGAGCAGGAGACGGTGCTGCACAGAAGTGTCCCTGGGACTGGCGGGCTCCTGGTGGTGACAGCGGTGCTGCAGTCACTAGACCGCTGGGCACTGCAGGGTTCTAAGGGGGTCTCTGACAAAATACCGCGGGGAGGGCCAGGGTGGGCCAATTCGGCAAATCAGCAAGAACGAAAACAAATTTCTAAGATTCCTAAGTGGCCTCTGCAAATAAAGGAAATGTGAATTCAACACACAGACACAGCCCTAGGGGCTGCCAACCCGTTTGAGGGCAGAAAATCAAAAGGAAGCTCTGCGGGCAGAATACTTTCATCTGTAAGTGAGAAGATTATATAAAACTCACAGGCTTGCTCCCTTCCCAAAGAATAATTTCTTCTGCGGACTACTGAAATCATATTGTATAGTGGTCCCTAACTGAAAGAACCCTTTATTTCAGAAAGAACACTGAAAAATTCTCATACAAAATGAAAATTACTCTTATCTAATTACTTGTCATGACGAAAATGTGAATCCCATTTTACAGTGCAAAAGGCACGATGAAACCCATGTGAAACGAATGTTACGAAAGCAACTCACCTGGAAATCCTGATCATCGATTCCAAACCTCTCCCGCAGGTTACGGAAAACCATCGGGCAGTATTCCTTAAACTTGAAGTGGCTCGGCATGTTTTCTCTGAAACAGGTTGTGGAATAAAGTTCAGACGTACAAACAGTGAACCAGACTTGAATCTGCCACCATCATGCTCTCCTGCAGCCAAAGAAGCACTTGGGGTTCCTGACCCACAGAAGGCACAGGTGGGTTTCAAGGGGCCAATCAGAACCCACAGTAGGATCCGGGGGACAGAAGGGACAGACACGCAGGGGAAACGGTGAAGGAAAAGCAAAGAGCTTGGCGAGGCCGGGAGGGGCAGCACAGAGAGCCACAAACAGGGCTCCCGCACTGGTCCTGGGTTGCCTGCTGATGAAATCTTACAAAACAAGACTGACTCTCACTCCTAGATCGACCTGTTTTATCTTTTATATACATACCACATTCTATATTCACATAGAAAAGATCCCTTCAAAAGGTCAACCTTTAAAGGGCATTATGAGAATAATTAACACATCAGCTTCACATTAGAACAATGGCCCCATTAAGGAATTTCACGACTGATCTTCACATGGGAGGGATTTCTCTGCGGCTCATCCCACTCATTCAGAATTGCTTCCCCCTTTGTGTTCACACGCACACACACACACACCGTGCCCCCACTGTGGTACTCCACACACTAAGTGATGGTAATTTGTATATGTGTCCATTTTCAACCACCCGCCTGACTGTGAACCCCAGAGGGCAGGACTGTTTCTTATACATCGGTGTATGTCTGGCTCTCAATGGACTGCCTGCCACAGAAGGTGGTCCATAATGATGTCTAAAATGACATTCAAAAGAGGGAGAAATAGTCTCAATGCCCAACAAGGCATCCAATTATGTTTTATAAAAATGCACCTTCATTCTTTATTGTTTTAGGAAGTAGTCATTTCTGTTCATAAAGGAATCATCAGGAGAGTTTTGTGTAAGAGAGCTGAGGTCCATAGCTGCCCAAAAAAAAAAAAAGAATCCAAGCAATGTACAGCTTCAAACATTTAAATAGTAATGAGAACATCACTTTTAACATATAAGATATTCACAGAGAACAATATGCCGTATGCAAAAAGATATTACCCAAGAGGGCCTGCTGTTGCTTCTCTGAAAATGACAGATGGTTATGTTTATCACAGGATAAACTTTATCAGCAAAACTTCACTCTCACCCATTGAAAAATAATGTGATTATAGAAATTCACAAAAAGTCAAATTCGAATTCACACTCCTGGCAGCCACGTAAGTTGTACAAAAGGCTGTGCTTGTACTTACTTGTTAAAAAGGTGATTGTCCACCTTTATCTTTGAATAGGCCTTGAAGTCATCTGGCATCAACATAACAGGGATTTGAACATGGCTCAGTTCATTGATCTAGAAAAATATAAAATAAATGGCACAGGTTGTAAGTATCTAGGTGCGAAGTGCTTGACTTAAACATGTAATTTACCAAGAAAACCTCCTGGATGCTTGTACTTCCTGGCCCACATTCCTCCCTGTTCCTGCCCCAAATCGTCTCTTCTGACGCCTTCCCCACTCTTTTCATCAGCCGTCACCACTGCCCCCAAGCACACATCGGCTGCAACTCCCCGGCTCAGCCCTGTCTGCCGCTGGCCCCCCGGATGGCAGGGACAAGGGAGGGGTTCTGGAGGGTGAACCCTCAGGGCCAGCTGTCCCTGCTTCTCCCCGTCCACTGCCCCTCCAGAGCCTTGACCCAGAGCTCCTTTGATCCCATGTCCAGGTCAATTTTCCTCTGTAAAGAAAATATTCTCTCAAACAAAAAATCCAAAAACACAAAAACAACAACAACAACAACAAAATTCTCTGAGAAAGAGGGCTTTTTAATTTCTGATATAAATATTTGTTGAATTAATCAATAAGACTATTTCTTCACACTTCGGGGTACTAAAAAGGAACGCTGCCATTCATGTGGTCTTTACCTTTCTTGTGGGAACTAATTTAAAAATAAGTATTGGGATAGGGCATGAATTTACCAGAAGAGGAACCTTCATGAAGGAAAGGATGGAAGCATGTGGCCCTGCAATTGGATGAGAGGGAGATGGGTTGGCCAGGGGTCAAGACAAAGACACATCTTTATGTGGTTACAGAGAACAAAAGGTTAAATCCATTTCGGTTTACATTCCAGTGAATGGCAGGGACAGGGACAGCTTTTGACACCTGACTTTGAAAAAGTTGAACCTTCTCTTGGTTAATTATTTTTGCATTTAGCTCCCAAGTGATAACTCCCTGGTTGCTAGTAATAAAAACCACTTTAAAGGTTTATACTTCCAGTAAATGTGAGATACTTGGAAGGGTTCTCAGTTACAAAAACAAACAGAATGAGTTTCTTGATGGAGCAGAGTTGTTAACCCACTGCTGGGTTCACAGAAAGCAGAAGGAAATTTTCAAGACCTTCCTTCCCCTAAAGTGAGTTTAATCGTCCATAGGGCATGTGGTGACCATCAGGTAAGTGTGAAAGGAGGGGTTTCTCTGAAGATAGATGCCAACTTCACACTTTGGGTCAAAGCGTAACTGCGGAGCTCAACCCAAGACTTCAACATTAAACTAGGACCCCTGAAAGAAGTGAAAGTGGTCCCAAAACCCAGTGGAAGTAAATGTAAAGGGTGCCTGGAAGAAAACACCCTTAACACAGACCTCCAGGATTCCCACAGATTAAGTTCAACCAAATATGAGTTCACAAAGACAACAAGAGTGGAGTCAACAGCAACAAAGACTGATGTTATTTTCAAGGCTTCAGCTGGGAGGACAATCAGATACAGAATAGAAGATAAAAACTATGAATAAAATGTATGAAGACAGTAAGAGATGGACTAGCAAAAATGAGTAAACTATGAGACTTTCAAAATGACCAGTCAGACTTGAAAAAGAATCAAATAAAAATTTTACAAAATGGAAGCTATAACTGTTGACTTGAAAACAAAACAAAAAGCCTCTGACCTAGTATTTACGCAGCAGATTGGATAACTGGTATACCAGAGGGTAGATCTGAGAAAACTACCTAGAAGACCACAGACAGAAAGAATGGAAACGTAATATATGAGAGAATGGTTAAGACGGGGAGTGGAGTGGGTTTAAATGGAATCTTAGAGGAAGAGAGCAATACAGAATATGGGGAAGAGATAATATTTGAAGATGTAATGGTTGAGAATTTTTCATGACTGTGAGAGTTATAAATCTGTAGATGCATAATACCTAATGTACACAGAAGAAATCCACACCTAGAGACACTGCAGCTAAACTAAAGGATACCAAAAACCAAGAGAAGAAAAGTGGTCAGGGAGAAAAGACAGAACACAACAAAGAAATGACTATCAGACTGACAGCTCACTTCCCAACAGCAAAACTGGAAGCCCACAGACAGTAGAAGGATATCCTCAGAGTGGAAGATTACTGTCAACATAAAATTGTATACTGTGGTATAATAAGAAATATATTTTGATCATTGTCTGGGTTTCTGGCACAAATCTCCTAAAACCCTTGCAACTTCCTAAGTGACGGGAGTATCTTTTGTCGTTCACCAGAAGCCCTTTCGGGGCATACCTGAATTCATGCTAATGAGGTGACTTAGGTTCAGACCCCTAGATGGCCTCAGGATGGGGCTGGTCACCAGAAAGACCAAGTGACTGGATGGTTGGAACTTTCAGCCCTACCCACTGACCTCAGGGAAGGGGAAGGGGAGATGCTGGAGATGAAGTTCTATGTAAACTTTTGAACAATAAGAGTTGGAAAGCTTCTGGGTTGGTGAACACATCCATACGCCAGGAGGGTGGTGCACCCCAGTTCCATGGGGACAGAAGCTCCTGCACTCGGGACCTATGTACCTCTGCATCGGTATCCTTTATGTTTATGTTGTTTAAAAATCTGTATCTTTCTTAATTTTGTGTCTGTTTAAACTGTCAATAAAAGCACATTCAAATGTTCCTCTATAATGATGGATCGCCCGTTTTCCCTGAGGTCCTAACAATTTTTGCTCTATACTTTCAGGCTAATTAGGTGCTTATAAAATATGAATCCTATCTTCCTGGCTAATTGAACCTTTTATCATCGTGCACAGACCTTCTTTATCCTTAGTAATGCTTTTGTCTTAAAGTTATTAGTTTATTTGATACTAATAATAATAAACTGGTAAACATATATAAATAATAAACTGGTAAACATATATAAATGTTTAAACATATATGTTTAAACATATAAAATGTTTAAACAAATGTTTAAACATATAATAATAATAAACTGGTAAACATATATAAATGTTTTTCAGAGTTCTGTGAGCCGCTTAGCAAAATAATGGAACTGGAGGAGGGGACTGTGGGAACCTCTGATTTACAGCCAGTTGCTCAGAAGCACACGTAACAACCTGGACTTGTGAGTGGTAACTGAAGTCGGGGAAGGGGCAGTCTTGTGGGACTGGGCTAATAACCTGTGGGGTCTGATTCGATCTCCAGGAAGACAGTGTCAGAACAGACTTACTGCTTCAGGATATTGGAAAAAAACACATGTGGGACAAACCCATTAAAACTATCTTTCAATATATTGGAAGATTGGGATTGACATATACACACTATTATATATAAAATAGATAACTAGGGGCTTCCCTGGTGGCGCAGTGGTTGAGAGTCCGCTCGCCGATGCAGGGGACACGGGTTCGTGCCCCGGTCTGGGAAAATCCCACATGCCGCGGAGCGGCTGGGCCCGTGAGCCATGGCCACTGAGCCTGCGCGTCCGGAGCCTGTGCTCCGCAATGGGAGAGGCCACAACAGTGAGAAGCCCGCGTACCGCAAAAACAAACAAACAAAAATTAGATAACTAATAAGGACCTACTGTATTGCACAGGGAACTCTACTCAGTACTCTGTAATGGCCTATATGGGGAAAGAATCTTAAAAAGAGTAGGTGTATGTATATGTATAACAGATTCACTTTGCTGTACACCTGAAACTAACATAACATTGTAAATCAACTATATTCCAATAAAAATTTCAAAAAAAACTATGTTTCAAAAAAATGAGAGCAAAATAAAGGCTTTTAACTGAGAACTTATCTACAACACACCTCCCTAGAGGAACCTACAAGCTTTAGAAGCACATTATTTAGACTCTATTAAAGATGTACTTCAGAAAGAAGGTAAACATTGTGGCTGGAAGGTCTGAGATAACAAAAAGAATCAGTAAGTAAATAAACTGGTAAATATGAGGACAAATGTAAGTAAACGTCATCTATATAAAGTAATAATGCCAAATTTATGAGATTAAAAAGGACAGAAATACACACTGAATAGCAACAGGGTATAAGTTGGAAAGTAGATGGCCACGGTTATAATGCTCATGGTATTGTTCAGGAGGAGAGGTAAGATATTAACTGCAGACTTTAAGTATTATGCTACAATTTCAAGGGCAAACATTAAAAGAATAAGAAACACAGTAGATAACTTCCAAACTAGTAGAAGGGGAAAAACAGAATAAGAAAACAAAACTCAATTAAAAAAAAAAGAAACGTGGGGCTTCCCTAGTGGCGCAGTGGTTAAGAATCCACCTGCCAGTGCAGGGGACACAGGTTCAAGCCCTGGTCCGGGAAGATCCCACATGCCGTGGAGCAACTCAGCCCGTTCGCCACAATTACTGAGCTTGCACTCTAGAGCCCGTGAGCCACAACTACTGAGCCCATGTGCCACAACTACTAAAGCCTGCGCACCTAGAGCCCATGCTCCACAACAAGAGAAGCCGCTGCAGTGAGAGGCCCGCACACCGCAACAGAGAGTAGCCCCCGCTCGCTGCAACTAGAGAAAGCCTGTGCACAGCAACGAAGACCCAACACAGCCAAAAATAAATAATAAGTAAATAAATTTTAAAAATAAAAAAAGAAATGCAAGCAAGAGATAAAAATTTGCACAACAAAAGTGGGACAAATAGAAAGTTAGTGATATAAATAAATCTGGATATATACCTAATCACAATAGGCATAAATAGGCTAGCAGTTAAACATAAAGACTGTCATAATGAATTAAAAACTATAAGGTATGTGCATGAGACACACCTAAAACATAAGAACTCAAATACATCAAAAGCTAAGGGACAGAAAAAATATATTAAATAGTACTAAAAATTACTGAAAAGCTAGCCTACTTTTATTAGTATCAAATAAACTAATAACTTGAAGACAAAAGCATCACTAAGGATAAAGAAGGTCTGTGCACAATGATAAAAGGTTCAATTAGCCAGGAAGATAGGATTCATATTTTATAAGCACCTAATTAGCCTGAAAAGTATAGAGCAAAAATTGTTAGGACCTCAGGGAAAACGGGCGATCCATCATTATAGAGGAACATTTGAATGTGCTTTTATTGACAGTTTAAACAGACACAAAATTAAGAAAGATAGAGATTTTTAAACAACATATTGAAGCCAATATGTTGCATACCTATTATATTATGGCCAAGTATTCTTCCAGATGATTGGGATACACTGTGGAACAAAACAGATTAAGATGCCTGCCCCCTCTGGAGCTTCTGTTTTAGTGGGAAGAGCCAGAAGATAAAACAATAAACTTAGTAAATTACTGTGTTAGAAGTAAATTATCTACTATGTTAAAAGGCTCTGGAAAAAGGAAAAAGAGCAGGACAAAAGAGCTAGGGAGCACGCATCAGGGCACAGGTGAGAGTCACTGAAGTATTTAAAACAGGGTGGATTCAAGTAGGCCAGAGTTTGGAGGAGATGAGATTTAACATTGCAGTGCAAAGGCCCTCGGGTAGGGACATGCCTGGTATGCTTGGGACAAGGAGACCAGTGTGGCCGCAGCAGATTATGTGAGGGCAGAAACAGTAAGAGCTAAGATCAGCGGTAAAGGCAAGGGGTTCCTATAGGGCCTTCCGGGTCACTAGAAAGACTCGCTTTTACTCTGAGAGATAAGGGAGCTCTTGCAGCTTCTGGGTGATAAAGAGATGATATCAGTGAACTTAGGGCTTAGAAAGATGACGGGGTGGTGGGCACAGGCATAGAAATAGGGAGACTAGTTACACGCAAGTGTAGTAATAGCCTGTTTGTTTTGGTTTTTGGGGTTCTTTTGGCCGCGGCTTGTGGCCTGTGGGATCTTACTTCCCCGACCAGGGATTGAACCCACACCCCCTGCAGTGGAAGCACGGAGTCTTAACCGCTGGACCGCCGGGGAAGTCCCGTAATACCCTGTTTTGACCAGGACGACAGCAGTGTAGTTAGAGACGGGGAGTCAGATTGTGGATATTTTCGGAAAGTAGAGACATGATTTCCTGGAGCTCTGAGCAGGGGTGTCAGAACGACAGAAGCTCAGGCCCACTCACAGGCTTTGGTCTGAACAATTAGAAGATGGAGCTGCCATCGACCGAGATGGGGGAGACTTCTCACCGTGTTTCTCTTTACGCTTTTTGATTTTTGAATCATGTTAAAGAATTGACTGGTCTAAAAATTTAATACTTCTTTAAAAACCCTATGACAAAAAAACATATATGCAAACTATCAGCTACAGTTATAAAATATATATTCATACAATATTTACTACTTATAATAATTAGTATAGAATTATATTATGTTGAGCACTGCACAGATTTTCAGATTGGATACCACCACCCTCATTTCTGGATCCACGTTGACTTTCGTGTGGTATTTGCTTTTTTTTCATATAACCGTTGAGATTCCAGCTTCCTAAAGATTATCACTGTGCTACAGGAAGTAGTGCAAAGTTGAAATTGTGAACTCCCTCAAACCAGCAGTTTGCATGGTGTCTCACAGATGTAGAGAGCGCCCTGTTTCCCTTGAAATTTTAAAATCTCCCTCCGTACTCCTTGTGAATTTGCTGCAGTGCCCCAGGGCACTGTTTGGGGACCACAGCTATAAACAGCAGCAGATGTTTAAAAGAGCAAATGACATAATCTAATTATAGAATAAGATAATCAGAATAATCCCCTAAATGCATTGTACTGGATTATAACATATAACCACTTTATATTCACCTCAAACGACCTTCATTACAATCACCAGTTAATCCTCAGCCCGTATAAACTGATGATCTCTATAACCTTCCCAAGCAAATAACTTTCTTGGGATAACGCTATATCAACTGCATTTGTGCAAAGCCAAATTACAATTCTGTTCCTATCAAATTATGGCAATAACTTAATCAGACATCACTTTTAGCCCATTCTATACTATATTATTAAAATCTCCTCTGTGTTATGGCCCATAAAAATGTATGAAACTTCCACTAGACTGATTTAAAATCATATAATCTCTCCCATTCAGTTTACTCATGTATCTTATAATATTAACTAATTCTCAGAGTATATTTGTAAAAAATTAAAATCTATATATCTTTATGCTAGCACTGGAATATCAAAGTTTGGAAAAAAAAGAGAGAGAGAGAGAGAGAGAGAAAGACCTGGAAACCAAGACTTGTGACAAGCACAGTTAGAATGAAGCTGGACGGCAATTAAATCCATTTCTCAATATCGTATGGAAATAGAAGAGAATAAATAAAAACAAAGGAAATTTACAGGGTGACAAGGAAAAGTGAAGGAGCAGACAACTTCATGTTGCTTTCACCAAATTATACAGAAGAAAGTTGGAGAGAACATAATAAGTGATTCCTGTCGCATCTCTGCTTCCAGTGATTTCTGAGAAAGCAAAACCCCACCTGGCAGCAGGAACATGGAAATCCATCCATTCCACTCTTGTGCTGCTGCGATCTGTGTTGGTAACAGTATCTTCCTTAGAAAGCCAGCGGGGAAAGAGGAACTTTGGAGATCCTGCTCTGAAAAATGTTTTGTTCTAAAAACATGAAAACCTTCCAGCCCAAATGGAATGTGTGATCTGTGAATTTCCCTCATCGATATGTGTTCCATACCCATCCTTGTTATGTGAGCATCCGCTCTGCTGGGCGCCGTGCAGAGACCAGTGTTCACCCAGTCCACAGTCCAGAGGGGCCCACATGTTAGCTGAAGAAGTGCACAAATGTGAAGTTCCAACAATGACAAGTGTCGGGAGGAAGGAGGTCATCGGGCTATGAGCAAGCGGGACGGAGGCGTGGCCCAGGGCGGGGATGGAGGTGAAGGAGGGGCCAGCCTGGAGCACGAGGGGGAGGGGACAGGGGTTCCAGGAAGCAGGGTCGCAGATGCAAAGGCCCTGTGGCGGGGTTGTGTGTGTGTGGGGTTCAGTTAACTGGAGAGACGGCAGCTTAATGTGTTAGGAGTGCAGGAATCCAGGCGCACAAGACGGGATGGCGCTGAACCGCCTAAAAGGGCTGTAAGAGGCCACAGGAGCGCTCCAAGAGAGGACGCACGGGGCGGAGGGGAAGGGAGAAGGTTCTGGCGATACAGCACGGGTCTAAACACGGGCTTGTGGGACAGGACAGCGTAGTGCATCTGTCGAGAGAGCGCACTTCAAGGGAAGAGTCCAGTTTTGAACTTGTGAAATTTGATGTGCTCTTGAGACACCTTATGTGTGTCAGGCAGGCAGGTGGACTTGTGGCTCTGACATTCCCAGGGGAGGCGAGGAGTGGGGTGGGAGGGAGGAAAACAGGCACGTTGTGTGTAAGACACAGGTTATCCACGGGGGCGGCGAAGGCGAACAGGAAGAACTGCCTGCAAGGGAGGGAGTGAAAACAGGGTCAGCTCGTGGGCAGCAAGGAGCGAGCGAGTCGAGAACAGAAGGGGACGAACAGTGGCGAATGCTTCTGAGAAGCGGAGTGGGACGGTGATTGTAACATGGCAGTTGGAAGCGTTTGGGGCCCTTGGGCTGGGGGCTCTGATGGAGGACAGCCAAGGAAACCAGGCTGGGGAACGCTGAGGAGAGCAGGGGGAGGTGGGAGAAGGCAGACCCGGATCTGGCTAGGTTTTCAAAAGTCTGGAAGGAGAGAGATGCGGAGGGGTGAGGGATGGAGGAAGGGGCTGAGTCTAAAGACGGGATATTCCTTCTTGGGGAGGTGTGGGCTCCGGACTCCCAGCCTGCCTGAAGGGAATGGCTTTGGGGAGGCAGTCAGTCCCTCCATCAAGAAGAGGGAAAGGGGACAGGGGCTGTGCAGCGTGGCAGAACCTGCCCCAGGGGAGACGGGGTTCCCTCCATGGGCTCCTCTTCTCTCTGGGAAGGAGAGCCATGACGACCTGCTGAGGGTGAGAGGCAGGCCGAGCGGTGCGGGGGCTTAGAGAGAACACAGAGAAGCTGAAAAAGTGATTACAGGATGTGGGAGAACAAGTCTGAAGAGAGAAACGTGGCTGGGCTTTGGGGCAGAGCTGGGAGTCCGTTCGCGGTGATGGTTAGTGCACAGGGCACCAGGCGAACCCGTGCAGTGGCATTCCCCAGAGCCGGGCCGCAGGAAGAAGCTGCTGATAGAGGATGATTGGGCTTCTTTGGGTCTGAGGTTTTTGCTAGTTGGGTGTGCCAGAAAGATGACACAAAGTGTCACGGAGAGAGCAATGGAATTAATTCTAGGATGATCACTCAGAAATGGAAAGTCAGTACAAAACACTCATCCCCGACCACAAAGAGTTTCCCACTGTAGTTGATGGGGCAGCACATACACAGTGTGAAGGACAAAGCAGCAGAGCAGGAAAGCTAGAGTCCAGACAGTAAGTGTCCCAGGAACTCAGGGCAGGGACCCGTGACAGGTGTGCGGAAGGGCTTCTGGGAGGGAGTGAAGCCCGATGTGGCTCTTGAAAGATGGAGAGACGTGACTAGTGTTTCATTTAAATACATTTTGACAAGTTCCATCTTCACAAACCAAGAGTTCCCCAGGAAGGAAGGAATGTTTGGCCCTCGTTATTTGAGAAGAAAAGAGATGAGAAGTCAAAGCCAATTATGATGAAATTAAAAGAGACCCTTAGCAAAGGAGAGATTTTCATGAGTTCCTGCCTAACCTTTTACCAGCACCGCCAAGTTAATAGCTCTGTATCTTTCTGGTGTTTGCACTATGTAATGCTTTTAATACCTGTTGATTCTGTTGTGCTTTTTTGTGTATTAAATATTTTTCATTTTTCCAAATAAATAAATAAAATAACGGAGACCCATAGCGATCCCCCAGTCTAATGCTAATGTCTCACTGTGCAGATTACAGCACCCCCTGGTACGGCCGAGCCTTTATAATCGAGAAGGAGCTTGCCACTGAGTTGTACTAGACAGCTACTGCATCAGCATTTCTTCCACAATGCCTTTCCTTCACAATGCCTTCACGTTTCCTTTGGGTTTCTCTCCATGCGCCAGCCACCCCCTCCATCCTCTCCCCACACCCCTTGGTCAGGTGAATAGCTAGATTTAATGATTTGCACACAAACACTTCACAAACCACAGGCTCTACCACTTAAAAGAACCTCTTAAGTAGTGAACAATATTTTTCAATAGTGTATCTGTGAGCCCCCCCTTTTTTTCTATAAGCACATTTAATTTTTTTATATATAGGGCTCACCAGTCATTCATAAGTTTTACCAAAATATTAACTACAGCGCTGCCTGATCATTGAAAGGCCTGGATAATTCTCTCCTGTAGCCTATTACTTTGACATCACACAAACTAAAATATATCCTTGTCTCTAATTCACCTTAATGAGCTGATGCAGATAATGACAATGAGCTATCATCTGGAATAAGCCTGAGTTGATTTTATTTGTTAACTTCTATCTTCCACATAGGGCAATGGACTGTGAACTTTCAGACTTCAGCACAAAATTCTTGGGTTTCAAAGTCTTCAGTCTGAGAAAATTTTAATGTATTAGTTTGGCATTCTACCTAGCTCAACCATTCTATTGCTATATGGCCCACCTCGAAACTGGTGGCACAACTAATAATGGTTTATTATCATTAGCTTACATCAGTTTTTTTTTTTTGCAGTACGCGGGCCTCTCACCGTTGCAGCCTCTCCCGTTGCGGGAGCACAGGCCCTGGACGCGCAGGCTCAGCGGCCATGGCTCACGGGCCCAGCCGCTCCGCGGCATGTGGGATCTTCCCAGACCAGGGCACGAACCCGTGTCCCCTGCATCGGCAGGCGGACTCTTAACCACTGCGCCACCAGGGAAGCCCTTTACATCAGTATTTTAACAAAGCATTTATACTTTTCTTCCTGTCTTTATAGATATTCTATACATATAGGAAACACACACACATATATAGTTTCATTTATATATGCTACATAATATTCATGAAAGAAAACAAAAAGATTTGTGTTAACCATTACTATTTTGAAGGAAAAAATAACACACCCCGCAGGAATAAGCATGCATCATGAAATCCAAATAGTTTTTAATTTATGGAGATAAAAGTGCTTTTGGAGTTTACTTATTAAACTCTTATTTGGTTAGTTAAATAATAAACTGGAAGCACTAGTTGTATTATGAAGGCAACATTTAAAGTTCCTTCAGGTTGCAAATATTTAATAAACTCTCACAACAAAGGTGCAATACCACTTTATACTTAATAGTTGTCAAACCACTTGGGCAAATAGTTTTTCATTTTCTATTTGTGTTGACAGTCACATTCAGAGTCCTATAACGCTCATGATTGTATATTGTAGATACTCCCACACAGAGAAGCTGTAGGCTTCTCCCCGGTGCCCTGGGAAGGGCCTCTTGTTCCTGTTTATACCGTGTCAGTCCAACAGACTGATGTGGACCAGCCCAGACTTTCCGCTGAGCCACTGGGCATCAGAGTGGACAGTGCCGGAGCCCAACATAAGACATTAAATAAAGAAGCTTTGTTGTGAACGTCAACAGACACAAGGGCAAAGTGGAGGGTGGGAGGGTGAGGAAAAGGTTTAGTACAAAGTGCCCAGGTGTTCCTGATTGTATTACAATTCTAGAGTCGGGGAGAGTGTGTAGAGGGGAAGATATTGTTGACATGGAGGATGGTAGGGGGAGGAGGGTGGGGGGAGCTGGTGAGGTCTAGGCTACCCTTGGCCTTGACTCACATTAGTACTTGGCATTAACCTTGCTGCTCATAATTAGTGGACACCTGCCAAGCATCACATTCAACACTCTAGACACCGTATCTCATCTGATCTTTAACCAAATGGAGTAGGTACTAGTATTATTATCTCCATTTTCCAGATAAGAAAATTGAGGCTTAGTAAGATTAGGTAAACTAGTCCAGCCTAAACCTTCCTCAGTCAGGCAACTCACATGAGTTACCTCAAATATGCAAGTCAGAGAGCACGGCTGGCTGACCCTAAGATCCTTTGGAGATCCTGACAGCCTCTGAGGCAAGAGTCACAGCAACGTCAGAAACCGTCCACCTGAAATTCAAGTCTTGATCATGTTAAAAACTTCTAAAGGAGTCCTTTCCTTTTTTTTCTTTAAGGAGTAATTAAACAGATGTTTAGAATAAATGATTAAATGCATGTTTAATTGGATATGTGCCATAACCTACAATGACATCAGCTGTGATTTTAATAAGTGCAATCTAACTTTGCAAAGACCTGTATCACTGAGTTTTCATTTCTCTGACATCCCTTGTCATTTCAAAAAAAGGGAAAATACTGTAAATTAACTATATTTCAATAAAAAACAAAAAAATACACAAAAAAAGAAAATAAATATTCCTCAAAGTTTCATTAAATCCTAATGAATCCTAAATAGTATCCTTAAAGGATACGAAATTGAGTTCCAAAGTATTTATTTAAAGTACGCAGGCCATTCACTGTTGCGGTCTCTCCCGTTGCGGAGCACAGGCTCCGGACGCGCAGGCTCAGCGGCCATGGCTCAGGGGCCCAGCCGCTCCACAGCATGTGGGATCTTCCCGGACCGGGACACGAACCCGCGTCCCCTGCATCGGCAAGCGGACTCTCAACCACTGCGCCACGAGGGAAGCCCGAAAGCCATTATTTATTAAAGCAAATTGCTGAGTTTTCCCTTATGAAAAGTATGATTAACACATGGTACAGTAAAACTCATGTGACTTACTTTTCCTTTTATATTACTATATGACCCAACTCACAAAAGGTATCTTGATCGCTCTCTTCAGCAAAACATTCAAACTTCTATCCCACTCAAGTCACCTCCAATGCTGCAAAACATGGCTTTTGTTTATTTGTTTTGTGTATTAAATCTGCTGATTGCAAGGGGTGTCATTCCTGCAGAGGTAACACTGAATTCACACTGGCAAGAAAACCGAGTTTGCGGTTAAGCTGCAAACCTGGGAATGATAAACAACTACTGGACAAGGAATAAATAAGTGAGACCCAGCTGGTAATGGTTCTGAAGTGAAGGCATACAGATGTGTCCTCACATAGCCATTTCACACTGAGACATATAAAAAATCAACTTCACTAATTTACATGATTTTTTTCAGTCAAAACCATGTTTATAAATCGTGAGGCATTATTAATGACACTTCATTAATTCAGATATATGCACCCTAGATACTATGTTCCCAGACGAATGCAGAATTGTATTGGTTTTCATTCAGCCAAGTTTACACAAAAAGGACTGAAAAAAAACCCAGAAATCTCTCACACGCAGTAGACACTGAGATATTTAATCTGATTATAATAGACAATTCACTACAAATTATGCCACATTCAGGTGAAACAGGAGGCATCCAGCACGTCAGGCCGCGGGGTATGGTGCTGGGTATGGAAGCTGGTACACGGGCACTGGTGGGGGGAGCACGTCCCAGATTGGAGCAAGTCGGACACGGCAGGAGTGGGAATTATCTTAAAAGGGCTATTTATTCCTCCTCAAAATCTCAAGACACAGATTGAACCAGGCTTATTTTATCTCCTGAACATTTCCTACCACTTAAATATGAATGCATATTTTAAAACACAACTTGATGATAATAATAATAAAGAGGGTAGACTGAACAATGAGAAAACGGAACAACATAACCACAAAGGATTCAAGATCAGTAAGGACCCACTGGGAAAAAGAACTATAATGTGTAACTTGACATGACTGTAATTTTGGATACTATTTTAACTTTAATTAATTTCTTAGGGAAATCAATAAATATGTCATACCAGATCCCCTAGACTTTACAAGTTTTGCAATTGCGTCTAGCTTCTACAGAAGAATCCTGACTTCACAATTTAAAAAAAAGGGATACAAATTCACCATTAATGTTAAAACAAAAAAATCTCTTTTCCCCCCTCTGTATTCCTTCATATCAGTGTCTGAAAATAGATACTTTCCACTTACTGGACTCATCCTAAAAAAAACCCCACAAAATTCCTTTATGACTCTATGGTTGATAAGCATAGGATTCCTCCCACCCGATAATTTACTCTGAACATTTCTGCCCCAGGGTTCATTGGCTTTAGGAAGTGAATGAGTCGAAAACTAAAATTACTACTACCAAGAGATAATAGTTGAGGGTGTTCCAAGAGCGATTGGAACAAATCACAGCTGGATGGTCTAATGCTTTGGTCCCTGTTCCACAAACAGCAGGGGTCGTTTAAATGAGAATGGGAACTTTCCCTGGTTCTCCCCCAAAGGTGTACAAAATGACCTCCCGCGCATTTTTAAGAAAATAGTTTCCATAGCGTGACCTAGAAAAGGTCACCAAGATTGTGCAAGTCTCTCCACACTCTTGTCCAGACCATCTGCCTCCCTGTTTCTGGAGAGGGTGGGGAGCGGTAGCTTGGGGAGCAGCCACGAAGCAGAGAGGTGTAATAACATTAAGGGTTGTAATAACAAACTTTAAGCAATTAGGTAGCCTGCCTGGCGTGTACAGAATTGTCCAAATTAGGTGCAATACCTATGACCACCCCTTCCAAATACCTTCTGAAGAAGACTTCTAAAAAATTCTTGAATTATATGTTTCTTTGTAAAATGGGGATACCACCACCAATTTACATACTGAAGTTTCTATTTTATGGTGGTGGTAGCAACCATAACAATCTCAGAACAAAGAATATCATAAAAGGACTTTTTTCTACTAATTTTCTTAACAAGTTTGTGGCAGTGGGAGAAGATCACCTAAAATTTTTAATCTTATTTTTACTTTTTGATACCTAATTTCTTATTCTATGTTTTAAATTATATATATTAACTTGAACATCAGCTCTCATTTGGAAATAGTTTTATAATCTTGTAAAGAATATAGGTTGAAATAATTTAGAATTTAAAAAACTGATGTCTCAATACGATTCTAGCATGAAGCCCACTCTTGGAAAGGTGTGGCTCTCATTACAACTTAGACTGCAAATTGAACAGCAATTTGAAAGTTCTGAGGTTTCACAGGAGCAGACACAGCAAATTAGAGTCAATTACAGAGGCAGGAAAAAACAAGCAGTTGAAAATGTTTGTGAATTGTGTTTTTATCTGTCCTGAGGCAAGAGGTCAATTTTCAACAACTGCTCCATCAACACTCATTTACTAAGATTACCATATTTTAAAAGTTAATATCTTTCTGTGTGCAGATAAGACAAAAGCAAAGACACACGTAGGTTTCAATTAAAGCCTTCTTTTGAAATGTGAGCTACCTTTAGATGTCTAGAAAATAAATGTTTTATTTTGACGAGACAAATAAAAGTGTTCCGATAGCAAAGCTGGATAGAGATGTGAATCAGAGTACAAAGGTCTGCCATTCCAGCATCTATAAACTCAAAAGCCCAAGTTAGTAACCTTAAGGGGATTTTTGTGTTGAACAAGGATCATTAAATCAATCTTTTGATTAATGACTACTTGACTAAAATTAAAACATCATCAGGAATACTTAAACTCTTGCTTAGAATCTTACTTTAATTTGTATCAGAGACGTACACTCTACCACAGACCATCTGTCAACGTGGTATCTTCAAGCTCGATCAGACACTTCTGATGGGTGTTTCTCACTGGTTGACCTGTGGCCAACTTCAACGAAAAGAATGAAGTCACATTAAAATTTTACCTCCCAAAGACTCTGACATGAAATTATTGAAATAGACCAAAGATTTAGAGGCTATTACAGAGGTAATACAGGCTTTAAAAGAATTCAAGAAAAATTTGCTGATGAAAACAATGTGAATGTGGTCCATTCAAAAGGAGCCTGGGCTTGGAGTCAGGAGACCTGTGACAGAGCCCTGGTCCTCCTACCACTTCATCACTGCCTACCCTTGGGCAAATTGTTCTCTTTTTTTTTTTTTCTTTTTTTTTTGCAGTACGCAGGCCTCTCACTGTTGTGGCCTCTCCCGTTGCGGAGCACAGGCTCTGGACACGCAGGCTCAGCGGCCATGGCTCACGGGCCCAGCCGCTCCACGGCATGTGGGATCTTCCCGGCCCAGGGCACGAACCCGTGTCCCCTGCGTCGGCAGGCGGACTCTCAACCACTGCGCCACCAGGGAAGCCCCCAACTCTCATGATCTCGCTTTATACTTTTAAAAAGTGAGTTGGAGAAGATAGAGATTGCAAATGATGTACTGTTTGGCCTAGACTGTGATTTAGAAAATGTCTGAATTAATCACCAATTTTTTTCAGACTGGAGAAAATTTACATACGGATTTAGATCTCTGGCTTCTTTGAAAAAAGGGAAGATCTGGCATCCTGCCCAGCATCACTCACCCGGCGCTGAGTAGTGGCAGAGATGCGCCCCTAGTCGGGCACAGGACCCACCATTCCCTATAGTCTTCGGCCTAATGTCTTTGCTCATCCCAGGGTTTCGGCCACCCCTGGGCTCCAGTGCCTGGCATGCAGCAGACAGTCTCCCAAATGTAAATGAATCGTGAAACAACTGTCCCCAGAGATTCTCTTAATCCTAGAAGAAACAGAAGACCTCATGAAGTATGGCGTTAATATGGGTGGAGGAGGCAGGGACAAGGTAGAAAGATAAGCCACAGCTCCAGTATTATAATCAAGAACAGGCATGATCTTGGGCCTTCCTTGAAATCGACATAAAGATGTGGAAGGGATGCTAAACGGAGATGTACGCCTGCAGCTGCCTGTGACTGTGTCTCCAGAGGAGCATCAAGGTGGACTCACAGGAAAGGTGGAATGAGAAAGACAAGAGCCAGGTGGAGATGAGATGACCTGGTGTATCTGAGGCCAGCCTACCCACGCAGTACCTCCCAGATACGCAAACCAACCAACCCTCTAAGCCAGCGGAAGTTAGGTTTCTGACACCTGCCATTGAAGACATCCAAATACAACACTCAAAACACTTAGTGAAGATAGAATGAATATAAACCTCTTTCATCTGGGGAGATGAATGCTAGCAGCAAGGACGCAACACTTCTGGAAACTGATCCTGAAAGTTTCCAATGAACATATTTTACTTCTCATAGTCAGAGATCTAACATACGCCAAAATCACTGAATACTTCCTGATGGCTTTCTGGATATTCATCCTGCAATGAGGTCACCCTAAAAGGAGGGTCCCCCAAGTGGATTGTGAAAGAGAGGCTTCCATAAGGCACTGGAAGAGCCGATGCTGGCAGCAATTCTGGCAGGGGGCCCTAAGTCCCACAGCCCTCCAGGAGTGGGGCCTGGCTGGCTACGGAGAAGACAGGGTGGGGTCCGGTGTGGAAGACAGCTATCTCCCCGGTACACCCAGGGGACCACATCTGCTGAAAAATCAGTGAGAGATCGCATGCATTTAGAAAACCTATCACTCACACACGATCAATAAAACCTACCAGATGATGGAGAAGGGGATGAACATGTATAGTTCAGCATTTCTTTTTTTTTAAAAAAGGATTTTTCCAGCAGTTGGGACCTATATTAAGATTCCAGAAGGGAAGCACTGAACTCCTGATTTGGTTAGGGCTGAACTTCTGTTTTCCTTTCCATCAGCAGAGCAGAGGGGCGGCTTGTTTTATTGCACAAGAAAGAACAATATGAGGAAGGTTACCATTATGCAGTTTATATAGCTTTCCCGGATTCCCGTGTCAAGTGATGAATTGGCCATGCGTTTTTATCTCCTTCCCTTCCAGAAACCCTGCTAAAATGACAATAAAGGAAGCTTGCAATGGAAAAAACAACCCTAACAAAGAAAACTGTAACATGGACAACATAAGAGGAGAAATGTCAAAGAATCTTCCAAAGACAAAAAAATAAAGGGAGGATTGTTAACTGATAGAAGAGGAGAGAAAGATGCTACTTCAGTGCCCATGGCCACTTTGCTTCAGAGATGCAGAGGCCAGGCGCCCAGGGTTCAGGTAACAGAAGGTGCACTGCCCGTTGCCAACCACAGCTCCCCGCGGGAGACAGGGGATGGATTCTTTAGAGAACTGAACCCAGGAGGCTTCAGAGTTGGGAACACCAGGCCCAGAGCAGGGCTGGGCTGGGGCACGGGAGGAGTGGAAATCTCCGCTGTCACCCCTGGGACCTCAGCCCTTGCTCTCTGCTCTGCTCCAGACACACCCAAATCCAGTGGCCACGCCTCTCAGAAGGAACAACCGCTGAGAAAGGCTGTCCCACTCCCCACCCACCTTCATGTAAAAGCCCAGCAGGTCAGGCGTTGCCACGTGCCCAGAGGGCGGGATCTGTTTTCCAACATCTCATTCTGAAATCTGAATGGATAGCAATGAACCACCAGATATAGAAGGAAAGCTTCTAATATGGAAGAAAAGGACTGAAAGAAATCTACAATTTTTAGTGATATATAACATCACATAATATTAAATCACCAAATTCAGTACTTCACAAAATACTCAAAATAACTGAGGCAGGGAATTCCCTGGTAGTCCAGTGGTTAGACTCCATGCTTCCACTGCAGGGGGCACAGGTTCGATTCCTGGTCAGGGAACTAAGATTCCCACAAGCTGTGCAGTGCAGCCAAAACCCACCCCACCGGCAAAAAAACAAAAACAAACAAAAAAATCTGAGGCCTAGTAAGGTGAACACTATTCCTTTAACCAAAAGCTGTGTATTATTTTAGCCAAAAGGAGGGATGGAAGGAGAAATGAAAAGGAACAGGAAATATAGCATCATCTATCATGGCAGAAAGTCAACAGGTGATATCTATAATTGACAAATTCATAAACAACCGTATAAGCTTATTACCTATAAGCATAGGGGTAAATACAAGGGGAAATTATTATTATGAATATCTGTGTGTGCTAATATGGAAAGTTCTCTAAGAAACAGTATGAAGTGAAAAGAGCAAGATGCCTTTAATACACCCCCATTTCTGTTTTTGAGAAATGTTATACATTCCTATATTTGTATATGAAACTTATAGGAAGTACCTAAAAGCTAGAGGAGCAGGTTTGGGGGTCTGGGGTGGAGGTGAAGTTCCTCACATGGTTATTCTCATAATAATGATGGAGGGGAAAACCAAAGCGCTCGTGAAGTTTCTACCTCAGGGGCATATCATGTAACTCCAAGTCAATGGTTCCCCACAAGCAGTGCATGTTCCCCTGCAAGGAGATTGGAGCATTTCTATTTATCTTTTATCTAAGAAAATTAACCTTCGCGAAATTTATTTTACAGTTTGACATATGGCCTCTGCAATCCATATATCAAACTGTCATGTGCTGTATATTGTAGGGGAGATCACCTGAAGAAATAGTAGGAACCCACGTCTTGGCAGTGGAGGGGTTGGCAGTGGGAAACACCCCAGCTTCGTCCATGCCTGGTGTGTTGCAATGGCTTGCATCTTACATGTGCCCACCTGGGTGGATTTACAGAACATACCATCTGGATTTAACTAAGCTAAATCAACCCTCGAAAAACAGACCTGTGCTTAAGAGGATACCCGAAAAGAAACCACCAAGTGAAACTAATACTAAAAACACAAGCACCAGTTAACAAGACTATGGCAGCGCTAAGAGAGCCGAGCTTCTGCCACATTCTCTCCACTGACTATTTATGAGGTCAAAGAACTGATGATTTAATCAGATAGGACAAGAATGGTTCGAGAACAACTGAAATTATTGAGAAGACTGTTTAAAATGTGGACTCCCATACATTTTGGTTAACTGATATACGTACACTTCCCTAAGTCTTAGTACGTTGTACCTTGAGACATTAGCTGATGACAGATGGAGGACAGCTATCAAAATGGGCAAGTCGTTTAAAAACTAAGCACTCAACCAAAGACAAACAGCTGTAGTTTTTTCAATGATGTTTAACGTCATGTAATACTAAACTACCAAGTTTAGCACTCCACAAAATGTTACGAATTTAATGATTAACATACTGAAGCTACTTTCTGGGTTCCTTTAACAGCCAAGGATTAAAAACCACATACCACTCATTATTCCCACTTAAGGTAAAAATGGCCAAAAGTACATGAAAAACCGATATGGCACCAAATTCAAATGAGTTCCTTTGTCGGCAAATACTACTGGCAGATACACAGAAAATACTGGTCAGTATTTTAAGACTTGAGGATGAGAACAAATTATGTAGCCTGCGTGATTTCCTTTATAGCTGCATCAAAGTGAAGAGGATTCTAACATGTTTCTGCTTTTGGTATTTGCTAAATGATCCCATATATTCAAAGAACCACTGTGTGTGGCTGAGAGGGAAGCAGAGCCCGTGTACTTTAAAAAGCTGTGGAATTTAAGGCATGAGCCATGCACTTTTCCTTCGCAAAAACACAAGTGTTCCAAATTCGTGGACCTTTGCAGGGGTGGGAGGTGCCTGTCAGTAGCATGCTACTGAGAAGCAAAAAAATAAACACGTGTTAAGCTTCCTTTCAAAGTAAAGACTCAACATGGGGTAAGAAAATAACTGCTTTTTAAGAGAAACCAAAGCTTTGAAAAGAGAAGGTTCTAAGAAAACAGATGTTGGGAGATGTTTCCACTGTTTTGTGATCTTGTAGCCAAAAACAGTGTAACTGTGCCATCTGAAAACTCCTGTATCAGCACACTCAAAACCTTGGAAGTAGAATATTCCAGCCTATTAGAAATCTTGCCAAACAGTTTCAAAGCTTATTTGTTACTACTGGGTGCTGAACCCATTTGTTAAAACTTTAAAAACAACAATACCTTCCAGTAAATTTTAAAGTTTTCAGGAAAATTAAAATTTAACATCTGAAACTCAACTAAAAGCTTTGTCAAGTCAACTGAAACTGGCAGGATGGGCCGAGACAAGGCATATGATAATTTAGTGACAATGGCTAGTGATACACCTCTTGTTTCCATTTATAAATCTTTGTGAGTATATTTTTCAGCCATTAAACAAAAGCCATTAAAACCAAGAAGTGGGGTGGGGGGGGGAGGAAAAGACTGGGAGTTTGGGATTGACATGTACACACTGCTATATTTAAGACAGATAACCAGCAAGGACCTACTATAAAACAGAGGGAACTCTGCTCAGTATTCTGTAATAACCTAAATGGGAAAAGAATTTGAAAAAGAATAGATACATGTATATGTATAACTGAGTCATTTTGCTGTACACCTGAAACTAACACAACACTGTTAATCAACTATACTCCAATAAAAACAAAATACATGGAACCTTAGAGGTAGCTTTAAAAAAAATCAATATTAAGACAAATTTTTCTTCAAATACACAAAGTATACTTCTCTCACTAAAAAATTAATCATTTTTAATGAGGGCAAAAGACTTCTTTATAGTGTTAAAATTATTTTAACATATTTAATCTTACCATTTTTCACTTTTGGAGATGCTGTAACATGTACACAACATTAAGATTTGCATACGAACATTATGTATAAATAAGTATACATGTTAGCATGCTTAAATTTCATCCACATGATGTGTGATCAAAAATAGCTGGAGTAGGGCTTCCCTGGTGGCGCAGTGGTTGAGAGTCCGCCTACCGATGCAGGGGACACGGGTTCGTGCCCCGGTCTGGGAGGATCCCACGTGCCGCGGAGCGGCTGGGCCCGTGGGCCATGGCCGCTGAGCCTGGGCGTCCGGAGCCTGTGCTCCGCAACGGGAGAGGCCACAACTGTGAGAGGCCCCTGTACCGCAAAAAAAAAAAAAAAAAGCTGTAGTACATTGTTCTATGGGGGATTTTTCAAAATGCACCTATCGTTACCCATCCACTAGCCCTGTGGTGGGGAACAGGAATTTGGCTGTGTGTTCTGTAGTATAAAAAGTCCCCAGGTATTTTTGACAGAATCCTCTCCCCCCTCTTTTTCCCCCCGCACCCTCCCCCCAGGAAGCCAGCGGGCCCTCTGCTGCTCGGAGCATTTAGTGATCACGAGTGAGGAAGAAGCTTGATCCTGATACATTTGTGCTGGCCAGAGGCAGGCATACGGTTCAGCATTCGCTTGGCCATGGCAACAGCTCATTTTAAAAACTGTCCCCACCAAAACCTTCTTATATACCTGCTTTTTCCCTCGTAACAATGACGTAGGATTATTCTCACTGAGCAGATGAGAAATAAAGTTAAATAACTCAGCAGAGAGGGTAAACGGCGTCCCTCAGATCATGAGAAAAGGTAGAACTAGACGCCTCTCCGCTAAGCCCTATGCTCGTGCCAACCTCGCACACACTGTTCTGACACCGGACCCTACAGTCCCGAAGGGGGTGCCCCATGGAAAGAAATGGTATTGCAGCCACCCCTGTGGCCCCATATTTTACAAAGGAGCAGGGGTCCAGCTGAGCCCCTTCTGTGGGTCTGTGGGAGGATGCGTCCGGTTAGCACAGGTGGGAGGAGTTTGCACAAACTTTTGAAAGTTGGGAACATAAATGTGTATCAAATGATTGCAAGGGATTAACCGCACTTTTAGTATCCAATCTTCTAATCACAATCTTCTAGGTTAATTTCTCCTCCCCCCTCCCCCATTTCTAAAATACATTTTGTTCAAAAACTTTAGAGTAACCTGCTTCTGAGCCTTTTTATCTGATGTGCTGAATTAATCATGTTTTCCTGGTGAGTTACATTCTTTAGCCTAAAAGACTATTTCAAGCATGTGTAAATGCATTTTCTAAAAAATGAAAGCCAATAGGCAACTCTTGTCCAAAAAAGAAATAATTGTTTAGCAAACAACAGACCAAAGCTATTTTATTCAGAACAATAGGATACTGTTTCTAAGACATACCAAACTACATTTCTTACATAATTTTCTTTTGTCACTGAAAATGCTTCTGAAATTTGAGGATAAGCTCAACTTAGATTTCAGTTAAAATACCTACACTTCCATCACGTTGAACTACAGAAAATCACTTTTTTGTACAGATACAAATTTATTTTCCATTTGCTGTAAAGCACAGGGGTGTGGTTTAAAAAATAATCATTAGCTCGGCTAATTTCTTCTTCATGGCTGAAAATAGGATCTTTTTAACCCTTTACTTAGGTGCATATATACTCACAAATAAATGTCCTGAAGTGTTTTACAAATAATGCAAGTAACAAGCACTTTTATTTAACCTGGTTTAAAAAAAAAACTGTCACCATTTCATGATTCATTAATTTTCAAAAAGATGTCACACCAATGAATATAGATCTCCTATCCACAAATACTCCTAATTCACAAACTATCAAAGAACAAAAAATGCTGTTTGTTTTCATTATTTTAGGAAAAAGAGTACTTGTCATCACATGAGTTTTGCATAAATTAATCTCTCCTTTCCCCACCTCCTCCCACTACATTCTATGTACTCTATCAGCTATAAAAATAGGTAAGCAAAAATCCCCAGAGAATTAGATGACAGAGAATCTTAATTCCTAATTAGCTCAACCGACATTAATTTCTCATTCTCCAATGCTATGAACATGAATTAAGGATGCAACACACCAGATTTAATCCAGGCACTGCTCATTTGATTTTTTTTTGTCTTCTTTCTTTTTCTTGTTTGAATTTTATTTTATTTTTTTTATACAGCAGGTTCTTATTAGTTATCTATTTTATGCATATTAGTGTATACATGTCAATCCCCATCTCCCAATTCATCCCACCACCACCAGCCACTTTCCCCCCTTGGTGTCCATACATTTGTTCTCTACATCTGTGTCTCTATTTTAAACCTGGAAACTTCTAAAAGTCTGGACAGGGAACTGTACTCTTAGCTGTTACAAAAGATCCAAATGTTTCTTTCCTCATTATGTTTCTTTCTTTTTCTTTTTCAATTTGTCTGTGCTTGTGGGATCTTAGTTCCCTGACCAGGGATCAAACCTAGGCCCACAGCAGTGAAAGTACGGAGTCTTAACCACTGGAGAGCCAGGGAATTCCCCCTCATTATATTTCAATCATCTTTTTTCTCAATCATTTGAGGCTAATAGTGTTCATTAAGATAAGGAAAAGACTGCAGGAGGGCATTTAATCCACTCCCTGCGCCAGCATCACAAATATATTCCCAGGAACAACACAGGACACAGGGCTGCCCTAAGTGGTCTCTCCAAGGTAAGGTATGAGGTTTAAGAGGCAGATCTTAAAATAGTGCATTAGTTTTTTTAATATTTTCTCAGGAACGTCTCCTTTACCTTAACTTCAGGAGTCAACTTTTGCATTCACGTATATTTTCCTCTTTGATCTTAAAGGCTAAAGGTTCAGTGTCTGAAGCATGCTTGCCTTTGGAAAACATGACTTAAAGAGCTAAACAAAGTTTATCAGTCACATCTCAGGTAGAAGGCATATTTACTAGAGAGAAACGTGACATAACTCCAAATTCATGTGTTGTCAGCTCTGAATAAGTTCATTCCTGGTCATTTGGTTTTTTTCTATTGATACCTCTGAACCTACTTAAGGTAAAATCAAGGAAATGCTGTGTGAAGTTCCATGAGAATCATGAATATTTTTTAATTCTAGTAGAGAAAGACCAAAATTTTATTGTTTCATTGTTAATTATTAATTTTTCTCATGCTCTCTTTTTTTCCCCTTTTGTCACAGGTCAACACAGTATCTCAGGAGAGGCCAAAGGACTTGAATTTTCCTATGTCTCTCAGTAGCAGGAAAGGACACTTTTGGCCACAAGCAAGTCATTGTGGCCTGATGGAAATGTTCAGTGATGACACACAGGAACCACTTACACCTTTGAAAGTGAAGAACGAGAGTTTTAACCAATGCTCACTGGTACCAATTCAAGATAAAAACGAAAACAAAACTCAGACTCTCTGTGGTAGACCATGAACAGGAAGGCAGCCAAAAACTACTGTATTGCTTTTTTCTGCTCACTGAGGATGTGAGCTCTAAGAAATATTTGAAATAAACCTGCATTTGTTAAACCAAAATCTAATATGTGAACAAAGAGAAGGAAAGCCACTTAAAACCCTGCTACAATACATGACAAATTATGCTTTTCATCACTGCCCTCTATGATCAAGGCCTTTACTGTTGAATTTAAGAATCCCCGTGATATTCAGTGACAGCAATTATTCAAGGGCCCCAATGACCCCTTATCTAAGGACAAACTATGGAGACTATGCGACTATAGGCATTTGCCGTAACGGCAGAATAAAGCAAAATTTCTCATATCAAGAAAAGTTGGCCCATAGTCAGCTTTTTTACCCCAATAGATTATAAGCACGTTAAGGGTGGAAACTAGATTTTATTCATCTTTGTACATTCCTGCCCAGCCCAGGGACCAACTACAAGAAATAGTTGCTGAACAAATTTTAAGCTAAATCTATCACTTATAAACTTAAAAGGGACTCTACTATTTTATCTAGCAAAGACAAGTCCTGCTCTTTGTATCAATCCCTCAGAAAACCAAAACCTGCAATGCCAATGACTAATTCCTATTTACCCAGTTATCAAAGTTTGGGCTGATAGAATGCAAGATGACTTATGGAAAGATCATTTTACTGGCATAAAATCAAATAAATTAAATATTCTCCAACCCTATCTAATTCTACCAGCTGAGCAATTCTTGAGGAAGATAACGTTTGTTTTTGTACATCGGCATAGCATTTCAAACTTACAAAGGATGTTCATATCTCTTACTTAAATCATCGTTATACTACATGAACCTCTGACATCATCCAAAGGCCCAGAAATCACAGAAAAAACGGTACCCTAAGTCAGGGGTCCCCAACTCCCAGGTACTGGTCCACGGCCTGTGAGGAACCAGGCCACACAGCAGGAGGTGAGCGGCAGGAGGTGAGCGGCAGGCGGGCGAGAGAAGCTTCATCTGTATTTACAGCCGCTCCCCATCGCTCGCATTACAGCCTGAGCTCCGCCTCCTGTCAGCATTATGGTGACTTGTATAATTATTTCATTATGTATTACAATGTAATAATAATAGAAATAAAGTACACAATAAATGTAATGCGCTTGAATCATCCCGAAACCACCCCCCCCCCAACGGTCTGTGGAAAAATCGTCTACCACAAAACCGGTTCCTGGCGCAAAAAAGGTTGGGGACCACTGCCCTAAGTACTTTAAAGTGTTACTTTACACTAAGGAAACAGTAATTCCTCACATTAACAAAACAAAACAAAACACAAGTTCCTCTCCCACTCCCATATAATTTGTTGACAGCAAATCAAACAGAATAGAGCATTAATGAAACTTAGTTCAATAAAGCTTAAGAATGTATTGTTTTAATACACAAGCATCTTTAATCTCACCATCTCTAAATAAACACTATTGAAAGCCTGAAAAAGAAAAAAGAAAAAGAAACCAGCTATTATAAGCATGCTTTACTTAATACTTTACTTAACATTTGGTTAAATGTCATCTACTTGAGTTCTTTAAAAATGTGGATTCATCAAGAGCTCGAGAGACCCTGGATTACTCTAAGACAAGGACAGTAATATCCCAAATGACACAGTAACCTAGAGGGGGATGACTATTTTTATTTCAAGGAAAGCAAAATATCAACCGAGTTAACTATAAAAAAAAGGCTGTCCATTAAAAAAAAAATTCTATGTTATATTTCAAAAAGCAAGAGTGACTTTTAGATAATAAGATAATAAGTAAAACACTGTAGATAAATTTAAAATACAAATAATAACATAGCCAAATGTAATATTTGAGGTGGTTTACCACTTACACTGAGAAGATAGGCCTAACCTCACCAAAGCTTTAGAAAATGTCATTTTCCTAATTTGTTGATTTGTTAACCCAATCTCACCATTTTCTCCTATCTTTTCTATTTTTTTAACACTCTAAGGGATATATACTTCCTATGTAAAGTATTACTTCACAACAAAGATGACAGAGCCTGTAATTATTGATGGCAATAAATATGCTCAATTCTAAAGAGGGGGGAAAACCTTCCTTTCTAAAAGATTTCTTTCAAAACGGGATTAAGAAAAAAAAGATATGTTACCTTCGCTAAATGATGGAAAACAGAAAGAGGTATTAGGTATTGCTATAGTCTGAGTATTTGTGCTCCCTCAAAATTCATATGTTGAAATCTTAACCCCTAAATATGCTGGTAGTAGAGGTGAGGTCTTTGGGAGGTGCATAAGTCATAGGGGTGAAGCCCTCAGGAGTGGGATTAGTGCCCTTATAAGAGACCCCATAGAGATGGCTACACCCTTCTGTTAAGCGAGGACACAGAGAAAAGATGCCAGCTATGAGCTAGGAAGAGGGCTCTCACCCAAACGTGACCATGCCTGTGCCTTGATCTTGGACTTCCAGCCTCCAGAACGTGAGAAATAAATTTTTGCTGTTTATAAGCCATCCAGTCTGTGGCATTTTGATACAGAAGCCCAAATGGACTAGGACAGATGTTCTCCCCAAAAGTCTGACCTTTTAGTTGATTGGATCGTGTACGTGATGGTCTGTACTTGATAAGCAGGTTCCTCCTGACTAACTGCTTGCCCACTAGGCTAGGTTTCCAACCAGAGGCCACAGCATGAATAGAGTATATAGGACAGACTGCCTTCTTGTTTGATAGGAAGCTGTTAATGATACAATACCATTTCCTCCACCCAACTGCCAATTTTAACAATGACTTATAGTACATCGATGACTGCAATAACAGTTTCATTACGCAGCTTATACTCTTTCCTCTAACCCTATGACATAGAACACTAAAACTGAGAGTCCTGACAGCGTGTATTATATACTGTGATGTTACAAAGATTGTTTCAAATGTTCTACTTTGCAGTCATTCAGAATATGTTACACGTTTCTAATTAGATATTAAAATACAGAATTACTAAATGACTGTTAAACATCTAACTAGATAGAGATGATCTTTATAACACATGGAATGGAGTTCTGCTTTACCTTGTAAATGTGAGTCCACCAAGTCAGCAGCTTCTAGAACTGCTGCATTTATTCACTTTACACCAGTGACCATGCTGTTCTGTTTTTAGACATTGGCAACTGTGTAATTATCAGCAAAATTTTAGAAAGAGCCAGAGAAGAGAGCAAAAGACTCGAAACGAGTAACAGAAAACTCATGTTCTACAAGTCTTACTTTCAGGAACCACAACACCCACTAAAGCTCAGACACGTGTGCAAATTTGAGGTCTGACTCATCACCTGCCAGTTACTGCGATGCACCTGAGTTCTGAGTCCTCTCAGCTCCCTCTGTCCTCCATCCCAATTAAGCCAAAGACTCAGGCCAAGTTTGACACATCAACTCTCTCACTCTTTTTACAAGAGCAAACACTAGTGAATGGAAGGAAGGTTGGCAGGAACTAAGATGCCAACTTCTCACAGGTCAGGAGCCAAGTCATGTACGCTGCCCAGATAAGACCATGGTACACTCCCCACACCAAACGATGTGCACTTGAACTTGGTGTTGATACTCCCTCTCCCAAATATAATTTTTTAAATAACCTTTTTGTAAATAACAGTAATAATAGATTGTAACCCAAAGAATAAGAATCTATGAGTTCATGCTAAGGTAACAAACAGACAGAGGAGAAGAGGAAGTGATTCCTTACAATACAATTCCAACTAATAAATGTAGAAGGAATGATGGCAATTTAAAAAAAAAATCATCAATTGGCAAATACTACAGTAATAACTGTTTCAGGCAAGAATCATCAATGGATGCTAAAATTAATGAGCAAAAGAATGGTGAGAAACGGGATGTTTACATAGTCTCCAAGTATCTCCCCACCAAATGCTTATTAAGAACAAAGGGAAACATAATTAACTGTACAGTGGAGGAAGCTGATACCACTATTATCAAGAGATCAAAGTTAACATCACCAGTACTGAGATAAATCAACATCGCATGTCTTCTGATATGATGCACTGAGATGGACACAGTATCGATAACCTGGTATTCTGATGAAAAGCACCTAATCTGAATCCAATCATTAGGAAGCTAACCCTAACTGAGAGCCATTCTATTAAAAGAAACTGGTTAGTGTTCTTCATCAAAAGCGTAAAGATCCAGAGAGACACAAAAAGATGGAGAAACTGGTCCAGACGGAAGGAGGCTAAGGAGATAAGACAAGCAAATGCAACACGTGATCCTGGACCAGAAAGGAAACTAAAATGGGACAACTGGGGAAATGTGAATAAGATCTATTAATTTCATAATAACATCGTATCAGTGTTAATGTTCTGATTTCATTAATGTATTCTTGGCTACGTACGATGGTAACATCTAGATGAAGGGTATATGGGAATTCATTGTACTATTTTTTGCAACGTTTTTATGTCTGAAATTATTTTAAAATAAAAAGTTAAAAAAATTAAAATTGTGTTTTTAGTATAGAACATCCATCGTTTCTCTCCTCAATCATCTGCACCCTGTTCACTGAAGTTAACTTGGTCTTATGTCAATTTGCAGCTCTTATGCCACATATGCATTTTATATAGTATTAACTGGAATATTTCTCTCATGCCCTATTGGGATAAGAGTGCCATCTGTTCTATTCCATGAACAAGAAGCATGTCCCTCAGGGGTAAGACAGGTATCTACAGCCCAGGCACCAGGCTCAGTGCCTGGCTCAGTGTTGAATGAATGAATCAATGAATCGATCCTTAATGCTTATTTTTTTAAGAATTAAAATTATGGGAAAAAAGTCAAGGGGAATAGAAATGATATATTCTTGACTCTGTTCATTATCAAGTTTTATGAATAATTCCCAGTCAAGAGGGGGAAAAAAAAAGCCTTACTTTTGGAAAGCAGTTGGGTTTTATTTTTTGTTTTATTTTTATTTATTTATTTATTTTGGTTTTCTATCTATGCAGCACCTTTTCATCCTCAACATTCATTATTTCTAAAAATTAACAACACCACATTCTCAAGGCTAACATTTATTTAGGGCTTACTATGTGTCAGGTATCTGCAAATTGCTTTATAGTCTTTCTTAGGTAATCATTTTAACAACCCTGTGAAATGAACAGGACTGTTAGACTCTCCAGCCCTAAACAGATAGGAGGCTGAGAGCAGTTCAGTGACTGGATCAAGGTCACAGTGACCTCTACACAGTGTGGCCTGATTCTGTTCAGCCGTCAGAGCAACTCCAGAACCTGGGCTCTCAGCCATGGCACTCAACTGCCCCTTGTCTTGTATACACATAAATAAATAAAAAGGACACAAATTTTAAAAAGAAACAAACAAACCAAAAAACCGCCTGTTCAATTACTTAAAGTAACCAGAGGAAAACTGCTTAGGGGGCAGATGGCAACTAATTAAAACAAACCAAAGGCTCTATGTAAAGTACACTTGTCCACTTTAAGTTTACACAGTTTTCTGCTCTTTTTAGGTTACCCAGTCACCCACAGTAGAAATTCCTCAGGAAAAAAATCCTAGCTCTGCCCGGTCAGTTGGTAAAGAGAGGGGAAAAAACTATGTTACCCTCATCATTCAGTGTAGGCTGCACCTTCTGGGTGCTCCTCCCAGGAGGAGAGGGTGCAGGGAGAAAGGGGGGGGGGCGGGGGAGAGGGACATGGGGCAAGAAGCCCAAGAGGGAAGGGGTGCCGTGGGGGCCCAGGGCAGGCCACCCCCAGATGTGCCTCAATGGCATAGTGACTATTTTCAATTAAAGTGACTTAAGAAACTGCCAACCCAAGAGGGACACTCTGACCCTCCTTTCTGTCTCCCTGAAAGCAAGACATAAATTCCCATGAAAGATGCCCTCCCTGCCTGTGGAGGTGGAAGGACACCCTTATCACCAAAGATAGGGAGTTGCGGCCAGAAGCCTATATAAACAAACCTGGTTACTTCTTTCATTGACGACCCCAAGCCCAAACTCTGTTCAAATTCTTCACTAATTGGGTACTCCAAACCTAAGTTTCTTTGTCCCATCAATTCCTTGCAAATTGATTTCTTTGTCTAAAACATGTAAAAGCTGCCTACTTCGGCCACTCTGTAGGTCCCGTTTCCGTGAGACCTCCCTGCGCATGAATTAAAATGTGTTTCTGTTTCTCTGGTGAATCCTTCTTGTGTGGATCTGATTCTTAGTCCAGCCACGTGAACTCAGCAGGGGGAGAGGGTAGGGAGAGGGGGAGAGGGGGAGATTTCCCCCTCCCGGACGGCGCTGATTCCTTCGCAACTGGGCTGTCATTCTGTGATGCCACACCCAAAAGCTGTTCATAATTTTATGCTCTAAAAACACTTCATACAAGTGACAACCAAAGAGGTGAGACAACAAATACTAAGCATTTTAGGGTAGTTTTGTTTTCTCAAATTCTCGCCCCAGCCTGGGGACAACTGGCCACAGGAAGTGAAAGCTCTACACGTAGACAAAGATAGTGTATCTTTTCGAGGCATCTCAGACGCAGTGTTCGGAGCACAAGCCCATGTGCTTGGGGTTGCTGGGAGGACCCCACTGAGTCTACAACACTGCCTGGCACTTGGTCATCGAGCCTGGCTGTCATTGTCATCAATATCCCCGGGGTGCTGCTCCGGAGAAGACCCTTAGTAAATCTCTGCTGACTTTCATTTAAAACAAATTGTGGTTACATCAAAATGTGATTATTTAGATAAATAATTACTCGGGATGCCATGTACAACATGATAAATATAATTAATGCTGCTGTGTGTTATATATGAAAGCTGTTAAGGGAGGAAATCCTAAGAGTTCTCATCACAAGGAAAAATATTTTTTTTTCTATTTCTTTAATGTGTCTCTATGAGATGACGGATGTTCACTAAACTTACTGTGACAATCACTTCATGACGTATGGAAGTCAAATCATTACACGGTACACTCTGAACTTATACAGTGCTGTACGTCAATCATATCTCAATAAAACTGGAAAAAGGAGAAATGCTTATTTGGCTTAGAGACCTGATGAGTCTGCAACTAAAGTGAGAAACTACAGCTGACATTCCACAGAGCAGATGCACTGCAGCTGAGAGTCCAAGGCAACCCCGAGCGCCTGGAAAATTTCTGGCCACAGATTACAGCAAGGACCAAAGAACTCAGTTGAAAGAGGATGGGGGAAGGAGGCTTGACCAAAACAGGACTGTGTTCCAGAAGTTACGTTGCCCGTTTCCTTCATGACCATTAGCAAACCTGAGACAACGGTACATCACACCTTTTGTTCTGAGAAACTGTGATGATGTCTTTCTCTGGTGTCTCCCCTTCCTTTCCTATAATATCTCTTGTTTACTGTGAACCTTCATTTCCTTAGTGGTTGCAGATCTGCGGAACATTTAGACACTTGCTGACAATGCTGTTCACACAACTTTAGAACCCTGTATATGCTTTTGTTGAGCTCTCTGCAGCAGTTATCATGCTCTGCATACATTACTGCTAACCTGTTTGGCGTTTACTCACTTTTTAATTATAATGAAACACCATCTTGAAAAAGTCTGAATTTAGAAAGCTAATTAAGAGGTGGTTATTCTACATTAGAAAAGGAGGTGGCTCTAAGGAAGAATCCACTGAAGTGTTCTTTTCCACGGCCCAACTCTCTGTCTCTGTCTCTCAATTCAGCAGAGTACAAAGCTTTTAGGAAGCATAGATTTTTTTAATCGATGGAGAAACCATTGAGGAAGAAGCACAACTGTTACATGAAGCAAAGATTATCTCTAATTTCACCAAATACTTGTTGACCTGAGCTAAGCTGAAGAATGTCTCCCTAACTGTCAGGGTTCATTGTTCTCTTGCAAAGGCAACCTCGTAAACTTGGTGCTGTGTTCCCCCCGCAAAAATACCAATTTGTGTAAAATCCAGACCTTCCATAGGAGACATTTACTGCTCTTCAGGTGAGGTTTTAAAGATGTAATATACGTATCCATATTTTTTAGAGATCTATGTAGTGAAGGGAGACTAAGACGACAGGGCTCAAAACCAAGTGACAGAAACAGACATATGTAAGTTGAGTGAAAAGTACCAGCAGCTTTGCGGGGAGAGAGGGAAAAATAAGTGGAGCACAGGGGGTTTGGGGGGGCAGTGAAAATACTCTGGATAATACTATAATGCTGGATACATGTCATGGTACATTTGTCAAAGCCCATAAAATGTACAACACAGAGTGAACCCCAATGTAGACTATGGACTCGGGTTGGTAATGAGGTGTCAGTGCTGGTTCATGGACTGGAACGGAGGTACTGCCTGGATGTGCAGGATGGTGATGGTAGTGGTGCGCCTGGGGGCGGGGGTGAAGGAGAACTCTGGAACTTTTCCCTCAATTTTGTTCTGAATCTGAAATATCTGTAAAATATAGTCTATTAATTTAAAAAAAAAAGTGCTACCAGCATCAGGTAGGAAGAGACTGTTATCCACAGAGTTTGTCTGAGGAGATGCTGGAGCTGGAGCTTGGAGGAGGGAAAGGACTTGGGTTTGGATAAAAAGAGAACGTGGCACTAACTTGGAAAATGACGTGGAGTTTTGTTTTTGTTTTTGTTTTTGTGGTACGCGGGCCTCTCACTACCGTGGCCTCTCCCGTTGCGGAGCACAGGCTCCGGACGCGCAGGCTCAGCGGCCATGGCTCACGGGCCCAGCCGCTCCGCGGCATGTGGGATCTTCCTGGTCCGGGGCACGAACCCGTGTCCCCTGCATCAGCAGGCGGACTCTCAACCACTGCGCCACCAGGGAAGCCCAAGACGTGGAGTTTTTTTGTTTTGTTTTGTCTGTGTCACGCGGCAGGCGGGATCTTGGTTCCCCGATCAAGGATCTAACCTGCGTCGTCCCCCCACCCCACCCCCGCCGCCGGCAGTGGAAGCGCGGAGTCTTAACCACTGGATGGCCAGGGACGTGGAGGACTTCAAGGGACCAACTGACAGGAGTCTGCGTGCCGGGTCCAGAGGGCTGGTTTCTGTTCCGTGGGCAGTGAGGAGGTACAGAAGGTCCTGAGCCAGAGGGTAACAGGACAAGGACCATCTAAGGATTTAGCTCCTTACTATGTGGGCTGGAATTTGGAGCAAAGATGAAGCCTGGAGGCCACAGTGAGGCCTGAGGCAATGAGCTGGGGCACAGGATGTGGCGGCAGGGACCCAGGAGGGGAGGGGGGAAGGGAGGGGCTAAGAACGCTTAAGAGGTTTTTGAGCCTTTGAGACTAGAACAGTGAAACCATTACCGAAAATAGGAAATACAGAAAGAGAAGTAGATTTCGGGTGCATAGAAGATGTATTATTTTGGGTGTGCACAGATTATTCATGTGGAGAAGTCTAACACGCAGTTACAAATGTGGTTCTGAGGCCAAAAATATTTAGAAGTAACCTGCAAAGAGATAGTAATTAAAGCTTTCAGAAGAACCGCCGTTATAGAAATTGATAACACTGCAAAGGGACTCATTCAGAATGAAAGAAGAAAGTGGCCAGAATCTTCAGGAAGAGGACTCAGCAAAGGAGTCTGAAAAGGAGTACTTAGAGATGGAGGAACCAGAAAGCAGCAGGGAATGCTCCCTCCTGGCCACACTCGGGGATACAGACATCTACCCCTATCATCACAAATCATTCACACGCCCCCTCCCCATTTCACTACAAGGCATAGATATTGTTAAGCAAAACCTACACTGTTACTTTCTGAAAGTTTACTATCTAGGACAAGGAATACAAATGTGTACTTCAAATCTGAAGTACAGACTTCTAAACTATAAGTTCAGGGGATAAATATGTGGTAGACTGCACATTAGCGGTCCCCAGTGGATCCCTTCTCCCACATTCACACCCTCAGGTAGCACGTCTGCCTCACTGACTCTGGTCTTGGCCTTGCACGTGGCTCGTTTTGGCCAGTGGGACATCAGCGGAGGAGACAAGACCATAAGCACAAACCTGACAAGTTTCTGTGCCCTGGGCTTGTCCTTCTGGGCTGCCGCTGCTGTGACAGCCTCAGCTGACCGCTAGACACTTGAGAGGGGCCATCAGGGGCCAGCCAGCCTTGGTGGGTTCCCCAGGTAACGGCAGCCGCGTGAGACCAGAAGCACGGCCCGGCAAAGGCTGGCCCAACCTGCAGGATCATTACCGGATAAAGAGCTGTTGTTTCTAAGCCACTGAGTTTTGGGGTGATTTATTGTACAGCAATAACTAACTGTTGCGGAACATTTTAAAGATGGGGGCAAAGCACCTGTATGTGGGGAGACAAGAAAGAGCAAATGTGGAAGAAGTCTGACGTTCAGAATGAAAGGTTAACTCACTCTGTCTCCACAGAAGATTGAAAATGGCCCCAAGATTTGAGACTGGGGTTCGTCCCTCTGGCACTGAACACCTTTACCAGACGGCTCTTTTTATTTTTTAAATTTTTATTTATTTTCTGGCCGCGCCTTGTGGCTTGCAGGATAGGATCTTAGTTCCCTGACCAGGGATCGAACCCACGCCCCGCAGTGAAAGCACCAAGTCCTAACCACTGGACGGCCAGGGAATTCCCAGATGGCTCTTTTTAAACTGTTACATTCTCACCTGTTGTTTCCATCCATAATAATCTACAAATATGGATTTCAGAATTTAAGAACAGAGAGGTTCTAGAGATGACCAAAAGACAAGGAAATTAAAGCCAAAGCAGTGACTCATTTCTAAAGCGCCGCAAATTAATTACTTCTAGCGTCAAAACCAGAATCCAGAGCTGCTACCCCTCAGCCCGATGTGCTCTGGGCTGTACAAACCTGCCCGGTCATAACCAGACTCTAGGCATAGTTTAGTGTGTAAGGACTCTATTCATAGACTCACTGTCCGCAAGACAGCCAGCCTTTTACATGCCCTAGTGCACACGGGGTGCACGGTCTTTTCCTCTTCGTCAAGTCAGGCTCAATGGTTGGATGGAATCATCCAGGTGGTGCTCGATGAAGTAACACGCAGCAAGGCAAGGAGCATGAAGTGCACAGGCTAAAGGGTGGCAGTAACCACGGGGCCGAGACAAGCCCAGAACTCCGGCTGCCACCAGCACCAGAGCAACTGAAAACCACGCTGCTGCAACAATTAGCCTTGATGCACACAGAGTCCCAGGATGTACAGTACTTGTTTACTGAAAGGGTTTCACAGTACGCTTTGAAACAGGCATTTCTGACTCACAGGATTCACAGGATGATTTAAATGGATAATTTGAAAATAAGCGCCAAGGCAATTCTGTGATGGCTCTGCAAACAAACATTGTCTCTGGAAAATCTGCCCTTTGGTGACCCAGCGCTCGCAACTTGGCTGCCTTATTCTCTCCTCATCCCTCTTTGTGAACGGTCCCCCGGGTTCATTGTAAACCTACAGTGGAATTTGCACTAATGATCTCCATCGGGGCTCCAGGAGGGTTGCATTTGGGGTAATAACCTGCATTTTGAAGCAGGTGTCATCTTCCTGGTTGACTGTACTTGCTAAGAATAAGTTAATATAATTAAAGTAAAAAGGATTGGGACTTCCTTCGTGGCGCAGTGGCTGAGAATCCGCCTCCCAATGCAGAGGATACGGGTTCAAGCCCTGGTCCGGGAAGATCCCACATGCTGCGGAGCAACTAAGCCTCTGCACCACAATTACTGAGCCTGTGCTCTAGAGCCTGTGAACCACAACTACTGAGCCCACGTGCTGCAACTTCTGAAGCCCGTGTGCCTAGAGCCCGTGCTCCGCAACGAGAGAAGCCACCGCAATGAGAAGCCCGCAAACCGCAACGAAGAGTAGCCCCCGCTCACTGCAACTAGAGAAGGCAGCAACGAAGACCCAACACAGCCAAAAATCAATAGATAAATAAATAAATAAATAAATGAAATAAAAATAAAAAGCATTAGGATTTGACTTTAAAAACACTATATGGGGGCTTCCGTGGTGGCGCACAGTGGTTGACAGTCTGCCTACCAATGCAGGGGACACGGGTTCGAGCCCTGGTCTGGGAAGATCCCACATGCCGTGGAGCAACTAGGCCCGTGAGACACAACTACTGAGCCTGCGCGTCTGGAGCCTGTGCTCCGCAACAAGAGAGGCCGTGACAGTGAGAGGCCCGTGCACCGCGACGAAGAGCGGCCCCCGCTTGCCAGAACTAGAGAAAGTCCTCGCACAGAAACGAAGACCCAACACAGCAAAAATAATAAATAAATAAATAATCCACCTTTCTGATGAGGTAGATTAAGCAATGTTTATAAAAACACTATATGATATAAAATGAGGTGTAGAGATATTAAAAGCACATCATATTAAACGAACTCCATTGTCTCTACCACACTGTCCCTTTTCTTTGAATAATCTCTTTATAGCTCCCTGTTAACTTTCTATATATGTGTGGCCATGTTCTTTGGTTGATTTGACCTAAACTTATAACCTGTCTCAGTAACTTCTCTCCTCCCCTCTCCAGAGAATCAATTTTCCTGACTTCCTGCCTCCAATTATCCTTAAAGGATGTCTTGAAAGTATCCCATATTTAAGTGTGAAACCAAAAGGAAGGGCAGGAAGAGTCCACAACTCCTGTCCCTCCTTCCCTCTTCTTTTTTTCCGACTTTTTCTTGATCTCATCTAAACATTTTTCAAAATAAACATTTAAAATAGAAACTGTCTACTACCATTTCCCTAAATGAACAGGAAGTTTTTTAAAGGGAAGGAAAAAGAAAAACACTTTTCTACTATTATTCTATGTTCAATCACAAGAAATTCTGACACACTTTTTTTGGTTTTTGTTTTAGAAGAATTCTGTGGGGCCTTGAAGTTCAAAGAAGGAGATGGTCTAAAAATTACAGTGTCTTGGAATATTTATTACAGTTTTTCTCTAAAATATTAGCAGTGGTATACCCAAGTAAAAATCTTTCTTGTAACTATCCACATTTTTTAATCTTCACTGATCTCCGGCATCTGTTCGAAAATAAATAAAAGTATTTTTGTTAACAGCACCCTGAGGGTGTGCTGTGACTAACAGGGTAGTTAAGCTGGCAGGTATATTCTCGAGGCCAGAACCACATGCACTAGCTTGTACCTTCAACCAGAGGCAGCAAAATCAAATTAGTTTGATTAACAGACAGAGAAGACAAACTTACAGTTACCAAAGGGGAAAGGTGTGAGTGTGGAGGGGATAAACTGGGAGCATGGGATTAAAAGATACACATGACTGTACATAAGATAGATAAACAACAGTGACCCACTAGGTAGCACCGGGAACTATACTCAGTGTCTTGTAATAACCCATATATATATCTCTATATATACATCTATATATAGATATCTGAATCACTTTGCTGTATACCAGAAACTAACACAACATTGTAAATCAACTATACTTTAATCAATCAATCAATAGTCTGGTTATACTGATAGGAAAAACAATTACCCAAACATGTGATCAGAGTTGGCAGGGCGGGGCGGGGGGAATCCTCAGTAAAAGGACACCCATCAGGGCTTCCCTGGTGGCGCAGTGGTTGAGAGTCCGCCTGCCAATGCAGGGGACACGGGTTCGTGCCCCGGTCCGGGAAGATCCCACATGCCGCGGAGCAGCTGGGCCCGTGAGCCATGGCCGTTGAGCCTGCGTGTCTGGAGCCTGTGCTCCACAATGGGAGAGGCCACAACAGCGAGAGGCCCACGTACCGCAAAAAAAAAAAAAAGGACACCCATCAAAAGGAAGATATCAGAGAAAAAAAATAAAGTAAAAGGCAAATAGATAATCCAATGAGACCAGGAAAAAATACCTGAAGCACATTTAGATCACTGTCAACTTTTACCATGAAAGTAAGCAAACCAGAAACTGCTCACAGAAACCACAGCTCAGCTTGCCAAAAACGCCCTCCTGGGCTCCCCTGTTTATACTTAAGAGAAATCAAAGAAGGTTTAAAAGGAATTAATATTTTAATTAATTGAGACAAAATAAATGCATTTCTCTTACTTTCACCATTCAAGGGTCATGATCAAGAGCTTTTTTAAAAAAGTATGTATATCCTCAACTTTTATCAGGTCCAAACAGACTTGGAAATGAGTAAGGAAAAAAGTGGATAACACACCCAAGAATGCAAATCGGTAAAAACACAGAGCGTGCACCATCGCAGACGAATACCGTACCTAAAATTTCTTTAAAACCAGAGCACAATTTTTCCAAGCCCAAAATGCCTCTAATTTTCCCAATCAAAACACTTATTTGCTATAGCTATAAAAAGAAGTACCTATAGCTTAAAACTGAGCATCTTTTTTAGTGATCTCTTACTTCAATACGCATAAAAGGACTTTTATGAACACCGACAAAACTAAAAAGTTGTATTTAATTCATCGAAGCGGGAACAATTAGTCGTGCTATGTCCTCATCTACACAAATCCACAATCTCTCCAAGCAGAACACACAGAACACAAGAAGGAAATTACTATGCTGAATTTCATCCAACTCACAGCTGTATTCCAATTTTCAAACTTAATTAAAACTGGCAGTTTTACTGAGAAGAATCAAGTTTCAATCAAACGGGTGTGTGGTCTTTTTTTTTTTTTTTAAGAAAAAGCAAAAGAAAAATCAAGATGTCCCAAGCAAAGGATTAACAGAGCTTTGATTAGAATTGAGAGCCGCGAGTTAGACAGGTGTTTTGAATTACCACCTTTATTAAAACACAATCCTTTACATGAAGCCCACTGGATTTTTCATTAGTTCTAGAATACTGAAGGAAAATGTTTGTTTAGCTTCACATAATAGGGACCCATAAATCATGGAAGAATGACGACGGTATTACATCTGGGAAATTCACGCCTTCAATATCTCCCTTGGTAGCAGCACCAGGTATTTTAGAACCAAAAGAAACCTTGGCAACACTCAAGTGCTCTTTCTACAGACACAAGAGCATGCCAGTCCTGGGGCAGGGCGAAATGAGAAACGAGATTCATCCCGTAGATGTGTCAGCTTGTTGGCCAACACGTCTTTTTCATGGGAATAAAAAATTAGGGGAAAGCATTTAAGGAGCAGCAGAATAGGCTGGTAGGACGGCAGCTGTGGCAGGCAGACAGGCTGGCCGAGACCCCCTGCCCCACAAAGGACCCCGGGAGTGGATTATGCTGATGCTGTGTGATGAGGCAGCACTCCCGGTGACCTGGGCACCGCCCTGGGGACTTACTTGCCTGCCCTCTTCATGGAGTTCTGCTGAAAAAGACAATTATGGGCACATCCTAATATTCAGGCTTCTTGCTCGGTCCAATTTACTTACCTTCTTCTCAGCCTGTGGGAAAATGGAATCTAGACTCCAGTGATCGACACTAAGTTGCTTAAACATGGCTCCGTTTTGTATTCCCTATTGCAAAGCAGAAGTAAAGTGCAGCTTAGATAAAGGAGAAGCAGTTGTAGTTAGATGAAAGAGAACGACATTTAAGACTCTATATAAGCACGTAGCAAAGAGGTGGAGCCCAATGAGATCTAGGGGAAAATTATCCAACAAAAAGGCAATGCACAGTTCCAAGAAGCAAGAGAAAGATTTTGGGGGAAAAAATACGTAATATGTTTCACATTCCATTTTGAAAAAAATATTGTAATGCCTCTACCATATCAAACCTTATCAAGTAGACAAGTGCAACGTATGCTTGTAGGGCAACAGCACTTTTAAAATTTATCATCAAATCTCATGGTAAATTTATGATATTCTACAACAAATGACGCTGCAGACAGAAAAGCAGTTTTAGATTCAGAGGGTACCCAGTACCCTGCAGACCCCCCAATATAACTCCCTCATTTTATAAATGAAGAAACAGGATTGAGGGCATTTTGAAATGGTCCTGAGCTTACCAAGGCCGCTGTGTCACGACAAACACAGTCTGTCTCAGAAAACAGATCCTCAGAGATCACATTAAGCTGATGACACTGGCATAAAAAGTGAACTGTTATTGTCTTCAAGAGACCTCATATTTACTCATCTAATGCACACTCAGCCACCTCTTTTGAATGCCCTGCTCACCACTCACATCCCTCCCCACACCCACCTGTTTAACACAGGACACAGGACTCTACTGACATATACTAGGACCCTATTCCCTGGTCGTCAGACTTCCCCACTCCCTGCCAAAGCTGCCCTGTTCAGGGCTGGCCCCAGCCCCACGCAGGTGCAACGAATCTTCTTCCCCAGGTTGGACTGGGGAGCTTCACGCTGGCCTCTCCCTGCCGCTGAATGATGAGATACAAAGAATGGAGGCTGTCAGCATCCTCCACAATTTGGCCTGGAGAGGGCTGAAGCAGAAGATGAAACAGACAGGTCCTAGCAGTGTCGGTAGCCCTGGTCCCTGCCATGCTGCAGGCTTTAACCTCCAGAAAGCACCCTAGTATCCTAGAGACAAAGCCCTCTTTCTGCTCAGCTACAATCGGATATAATATTTAATAACATAATTAACCCAGGTAAAACACTTTTCATTTCATGATCAACTCCCCTAGGAAACTGATAGCCCTGGTAGTGCACAGCAGATCAACAAATAGGACCACATCTGAAAGCTAACTTTCCACATGCACTACAAAGAAACATCTTCTCTGTTTTCTGCAGGCTGGCTCTCTGGTCATGAGGGACCCACCTCTGGGGTGATGATGTGTCTCTCAATGAAGACAGGGCCTGTCCCCAAATGTAGCTGGAGAAAGGGCCAAGAGAAGAGAAGGGAAGGTTAAGATTTCCTTGGAGTTCCAACTCTATTTTTACTTTAAAAAATAATTTGATAAACAACAAGGTCCTACTGTGAACCACAGAGAACTATATTCAGTATCCTGTGACAAACCATAAGGGAAAAGAACATGAAAAAGAACACATATATAAAACTGAGTCACTTTGCTGTACAGAAGAAACTAACACAACATTGTAAATCAACTACACTTCAATATAATTTTTTTATTAAAAAATAATTCAAACCGTCTGATACTGCATTTTTATTCTTTCACCTCACACCAAGGAAGTTAACTGAGAGCTTGTATTTTGCTTGCATTTTGCTTCTAGGTGGGTTTAAGTACACACATTTTTCTTACCCACAGCCTTGGGCTCCGAGAGACAGGAAGCAGAGGAGTTTGGATGGCAGGAAGTCAAGACCACCCTTACTTCTGCTGGGAATAATTGTTGGGAATGCCATCTGTTTATCAGAGTAAAAGCTACAGTCTCTACGCTGAGTTTCTAACTTACGAGGGACATGTTTTCCTCCCCTTTTGAACCCGAGCAGGGGTGGGAGCCAGCGTGATCTCCCTGGAAGAATCTCCAGGAAGCTGCTCTCTTTATAACCCCTACCTGCAGAGTTAGGACGACCCCCAAGTGTTAGACGCACACATCAAAGAAAGACCAAGATCATTCTCAAGATAAATTGGCTGACATAGTCTTTTCTTTAATTACTGCCTTCTTTTCTGTAAGAAGACTGAGTCTTCTTACAGAAAAGAATCAGCAGGAAAAAAACAAACAGGATGAAAGTTGACTAGTCTGTCAACTCGGCTGACCGCCATGGATGTTTTCTCTCCTTAAAATAAATAAACAATATTGTTTGCTTACACTACAAAGTTTTTTTCTAAAGAGGATGGATACCCACTTTCTAAAAGAGACTTTATGGCTCTCTGGCAAAGGCAGAATAAAGACAAGGCTTTGGGACTTCCCTGGCGGTTCAGTGGTTAGGACTCTGAGCTTTCACTGCCGAGGGCACGGGCTCAATCCCTGGAACTAAGATTCTGCAAGCCTCGAGGCGTGGCAGAAAAAAAAAATCCCACAAATAATACAAGGTTTCATAACTCCCATTGTCATTATTCTTCTCATTGTTTCCTGAGCTCCAAGAAGCCTATTAAGAGTGGCCACATGCCTGTCATTCAGTAGCACCAGCAAGGAGGGAGGATCACATTCTAAGTCTTCCCAGATAATTCGGTGTCTAAATACTCTGTGTGTGTGTGTGTGGTGTGTGTGTGTGTGGTGTGTGTGTGTGGTGTGTGTGGTGTGTGTGGTGTGTGTGTGGTGTGTGTGGTGTGTGTGTGGTGTGTGTGGTGTGTGTGTGTGGTGTGTGTGTGGTATGTGTGTGTGTGGTGTGTGTGTGTGGTGTGGTGTGTGTGTGGTGTGGTTGTGTGTGTGTGTGGTGTGTGTGGTGTGTGTGTGGTGTGTGTGTAGTGTGTGTGTGGTGTGGTGTGTGTGTGGTGTGTGTGGTGTGTGTGTGGTGTGTGTGTGGTGTGTGTGGTGTGGTGTGTGGTGTGGTGTGTGTGTGTGGTGTGTGTGTGTGGTGTGGTGTGGTGTGTGTGTGGTGTGTGTGTGGTGTGCGTGTGGTGTGTGTGTGTGGTATGTGTGTGGTGTGTGTGTGTGTGGTGTGTGTGTGTGGTGTGTGTGGTGTGTGTGGTGTGTGTGTGTGGTGTGTGTGTGGTATGTGTGTGTGTGGTGTGTGTGTGGTGTGTGCGTGTGTGGTGTGTGTGTGGTGTGGTGTGTGTGTGGTGTGCGTGTGTTTTCCTGCTTTGTCATAAAGTAGATGTGCCATTATTTTGTGAAAGGGTTTGGGATGTAGGTAGAGGCAGGGACACAGACAAGAAAATGAAAGGAGCATCAGGAGGTTTTAGTTAGAGATAAACACACACTCGCACGATTCGATGGTTAAGGCATCCCCTCTCAAACCCCACCTGAGACCCATCACAACGTGCAAGACAATAACAGAAAAAAATGACAAGTATTCAGTGTGCCTTCAACTATATGGAAAAAATGAAAAGTGACTGGCGATGGTTGACAGGGAATGCTTCTTCCCACAACTAGCCATCGCATCTGTGTTCCAAGCAACAAGGGAATTGCCCCTGAAAGGTCACAGAGGATGGGGCTGTGGAGACTTGCTGTGCATCGGGTCCATTGAGGAAGCTGGCAAATTAAGCCACAGTGACCCAATGAGAATATGCTACTGACAACAAGTATATGCAAAGTGACCCTTTTGGATTTCATGCAATAAAATCTCCAGTGAGTAACAGAAGTCAGCCGTAGCCCTTGGAAGCAGAGGGCTGAGAACCACAAAAAAAATACAATGTGAGAAAAGAATTAAGAATTATGTTCCAAGAAAAACATTTAGAAGATAAAAATAAAATATCAAGGAGAACATCTCAACCGTATCTTTTACCCCTGGGAAATCATTCTAAAAACCCTCCCGAATCCTTTCCTACATCTACCCATCCTTGAAGGCTGTTCAAATTTGATCTCTCTCCCCCTCAAAGCCATCCCGGGATGTTCCAGCCTGACTGATCTTCTTGCCAGTCAGTGAGCCTCTGCAGGATATTAACAGACCATTCAGTGTTTATACATATAGTTTTCTCCCTCTTTTTCTGCAAAGGTTGTATCTTAAAATAGACTGAGTAAAGGAAAAAGGAAAAAAGAATATTAGGCACCAAATAATCAGTGATATTATGAATAGAAAATATTCGGACAACAAAAACAACTAGCACTCATTTAAATGAAGGGGCAAAGCTGCATAATGCAGTCATTCTGTGAATCTTCTGTTCGCCAACATTAAATGGCCCTTAGGTTATTACCGTATCAAAGAAGAGGAAAAGTAATATCAAGGAATTTTCTTCCACGGAACAGCTTCTTTTCATTATTCCTCCTATTCAAATTTTTATGAATATCTTTGAAGATCTTTAACTACTTGTCCCAGACAATGAACTCTCTGCGTCTTTTAAGTATTTTTCCTCAGACTGAAAAACAATCATTAATGTGAGTTTGACTCTTTTCGGTCATTTCATAAATCTCTCTGATTTTATGGGAGGGGATCCTGGAACACTTTTTTTTTTTTTTTTAATGCAGTTTAACTCCAGGAAGAACAGAAAATTGATTAACCACAATCAAACATCACAAAAATGTCTTGCTCTTTGTGGTCTGAAACAGGCGTGTTTTTTCCACTTGCTTCAAGGCAACAAATATAATTAAATGTAACTATTTAAAACCTACTCCAAGCCTAACTAGCAAGAAGTGTCTTTGCCAGACCACAATGTCTATGAGAGATCAATTTGGCCAATAAAAGCTGGAGAAACACATTCCTGAAATAAGAAAGCAGAGAGATGTTTCTGATTATGAGAATGTAGCCCAAAGGTATTTGCTTAGGGGCAATAAGCACATTCTTGACACCAATACCTTACCATCAAGAAGTAATCTCAAAATCTCATTTTTACAAGTCGGAAAGCGCTGATTTAAAAAAATCACTAACATAGGCACTGGGATATTTTCATTCATAGTGCTAACTGGAGTTTAGCTTATATGTCATTCAAGTTTTGAGAAAATTTCTCCAGAAATTCTTGCAAATGTGAGACTGAGCATGCATGCATTTGTTTAATGGATTCTCTAGAAGGCTTTGCCAAATTCTAAATGTTCCGTCATGCATTTATTCACCAGTTAGCAAGCAACTTATGAATAATTTAACATTTTCCAGTATTCCACTGACTATCAGATGAATCTATGATGTCTCGAAGTTTCTTTCTCCTTCGACTATAATTTTTCGATTCAAGAAAAGTTTCTTTGTTAGGTTCACATTTGAAAATATTAACTTGGCTATCAGATGATTCATGTTCCACACATAAAGGGCAGAGTGATGGGAATCACTCTGGAATGTGAGAAAATATTCCGAGCCCCAATACATGCCAAATTGCCACTTCTTTTCTACGCAAGTGCCATGTTGCGTCTGGTACCTTGTCTAGCCATGGGGCCCATGGCTACACAACGGAACAGGGGATTAACTCGATAGGAGGAACAAAACATGACTCCTTGTGCAGTGTAGGAGGGAGGTCTGATCCTGGACCAAAATGCTTAAGCAGATTTTTTCTTCACCAAACGACCACCAGCCCCTTCTTTGCTGTGTTTCCCTTAAGGTCATTCACACCACCCTCCCCTCCCATCTGGCTACAGGAAACCAACAAGAGCACCCCCAGTCTCTCTGTTATCGGTACTTGTTCATCCCTTGGGGACTTCTCAGGTGACAGACAGCTGATCTGATGATCCATCCGAGGAATTTACTAGGGGGTGTCAATGTTTGGCTGTCACGTCACTCTTTTTTTTTAGCCTCAGTTTTCTCAACTGTAAAATGGAAACAGACACCATGAGATATCAGGGCACACTGTAACAGTGCTCTATCGATGTGAGGCCATATTTGAGCTGGATTTTGTTAATAATCGGGATTTCTGGTCTCAAAAGTATAGTCTCACATTTAGGTATCACTCACAGTATGCCGCTGACAGTTAACATGATAGAAATAAATTCATTATTTTATTGTTTTTAATATTTATTTATTGTTATTGTTATTTGGCTGTGTCGAATCTCAGTTGCGGCACGCGGGATCTTTGTTGCAGCATGTGGGCTCTTCGTTGCAGCGCACGGGCTTCTCTCTAGTTGTGGCATGCGGGTTTTCTCTCTGAAGTTTGCGGCACGCGGGCTCTCTTGAGGCACGCAAGCTCAACAGTTGTGGCTCGCGGGCTTAGTTGCTCCGCAGCATGTGGGATCTTAGTTCCCTGACCAGAGATCAAGCCCACGTCCCCTGCATTGGAAGGCAGATTCTTTACCACTGGACCACCAGGGAAGTCCCAAATTCATTATTTTAAATGAACTTTTCTAGGCATGGTCTAGCTGCTAGCAGAACAGGACATACTGAATTCATCTCTCCAGTTTTTAGAAGTGGTCTATTCCAAAAAATAAAGATTCCCCACCAAACTTGATGAAGTATTTCCTCTTTTTTGGAAATATACTGACTTTGCTTGAATTTTTTTTTTTCCATCTTTTACTGGCTGTCCCCGCTCTGGCCCATTTCTACGTGTCAGGGTTGGCTGGGCTCAGGCCCTCTCGTGCTACGTCCTCTCCCAAGGCTCCCTCTTCTGCTGCTGGGTGTGACACCTTCCGATTTATAACCCCAGCTCACACTTTCCTCTGATCCAGTGGCTTTCCTGACAGCTCCATGGAGATGGGTCAAAAGCACTCACTACCCAGTTAATTATGCCAGAACCCAGGAAACTTTACTCTTTTTTTTTTTTTAAAGTCTACAGTGGGGCTGGGAATCTGTATTTTTTTTAATTAATTAATTAATTTTTATTTTTGGCTGTGTTGGGTCTTCGTTTCTGTGCGAGGGCTTTCTCTAGTTCTGGCAAGCGGGGGCCGCTCTTCATCGCGGTGCGCGGGCCTCTCACTATCGCGGCCTCTCTTGTTGCAGAGCACAGGCTCCAGACGCGCAGGCTCAGTAGTTGCGGCTCATGGGCCTAGTTGCTCCGCGGCATGTGGGATCCTTCCAGACCAGGGCTCGAACCCGTGTCCCCTGCATTAGCAGGCAGATTCTCAACCACTGCGCCACCAGGGAAGCCCCAGGAAACTTTATTCTTGACACTTCTTTCACACTGACCCGTGACACTCAATCACTCCCTGAGTCCTGGAGAGTCCACTTCCTAAATATGCATCCGTATCTGCATCTCTCCATCTCCACCACCGTAATCCAAGCCAGCTCCACCACCTGGTCTGTCTACCACACTAGCCTCAAAACTGGTCTCTGCTGGCATCATTTAAAAACACTCATCTGCGGGACTTCCCTGGTGGTCCAGTGGTTAAGACTCCGCGCTCCCAATGCAGGGGGCCCGGGTTCAATCCCTGGTCAGGGAACTAGATCCCGCATGCCACAACTAAGAGTCCACGTGACGCAACTAAAAGAGCTCGCGTGCCACAACTAAGACCCGGCGCAGCCAAATAAATGAATAAATAAATAAATAAATATTTTTTAAAAATCGGGGGTTGTTTAAAAACAAAACACTCATCTCCTATCACTCTATACTCAAAAGATGACTTCCGACTGCTTTTAGGAAACAATCCTTCTTGGGATCTCAAAGCCCTGCCTGATAGGACCCTGCCCAGCTCTGCAGCCCTGTCACCCGTCACTCCCCCAACGGGCCTTCTCGCCTCCTTCCAGTGAGCCTCAGGTCTCATGTGTGCTTCTCCGCCTGGAACTCTCTTACCCACCCCACTTCCTGCTTCACCTGGCAAGCTCACCTCCATCTTCAAGGCTTAAAGGCATCTTCCTTAAGAGCCTAGCACCCCACCACCACCTCCAATTCAGATTAAGTCCACTTATTATTATTATTATTTTTTTTTTTTGCGGTACGCAGGTCTCTCACTGTTGCGGCCTCTCCCGTTGCAGAGCACAGGCTCCAGACGCGCAGGCTCAGCGGCCATGGCCCAGGGGCCCAGCCGCTCCGCAGCATGTGGGATCTTCCCGGACCGGGGCACGAACCCGCGTCCCCTGAATCGGCAGGCGGACTCCCAACCACTGCGCCACCAGGGAAGCCCAAGTCCACTTATTATTAAGTTACATCTTGTACATGCCCTTTTCAGCCTCATCGTGATTGTCTTTATCGCTACTGGTGTCATGTGTTTAGAGTTTGTCTCCCCAGGAGAGCAGACCAGGACCCTTAAGTTTAGTGCCACCCAAGAGTCCGCTCAGGTTCAAGCTCAACGGATCGGACAGCCTGGCCAGCACTCATTCCCCATTTCCACTCCTTCTTGTGTGCCTTCCTGTACTGCCAAGGCGGGGGGCTAAAAACTACATTTCTCAAACTTCCTTGACAGTAGCCCTCTGGATATAAAACCAGAATCCCTACCTCCAGCTCAACCTAGAGCCGCTTCTTCTGCATTTGCAAAGATTCTTTGAGCCACTGTTAATACCCACTAATCCATCTGGTTACTTATCATCTATTTATTTATTTTTAGCTGCGTTGGCTCTTGGTTGCTGTGCGGGGGCTTTCTCTAGTTGCGGCGGGTGGGGGCTACTCTTCGCTGCAGTGTGCGGGCCTCTCATTGCGGTGGCTTCTCTTGTTGCGGAGCACCGGCTCTAGAGCTCAGGCTCAGTAGTTGTGGCACACGGGCTTAGCTGCTCCACAGCATGTGGGATCTTCCCGGACCAGGGCTCAAACCCGTGTCCCCTGCATTAGCAGGTGGATTCTCAACCACTGCGCCAGCAGGGAAGCCCCTTTATTATCTAGTTATATCAGCTGCAGTAGCTTCTGATTTCTGTAACTGAACTCTGACTCGGACAGTGCTTGACGTGGGTTGAGTGACCACTTGATATTCATGAACAAATTTATAAGCTACACACGTGGCAATTTTTAACTATCCACTTTAGCGACTGTCTTATAGACTTATAGCTGAACTGTGATATTTTGCGGGGTGATTCCTTTGGCAAAGCAATGTCTTCAGAGTGATGTAACACTGTGGTTACCTTTCATTAAGAAATAATTAAAATCAGAAAGTTTAAATATCTGTGATAAAAAGTCATCAAGCCTATTATTTTATGGGTCGAAGGTGAACAATTGCTTTTAAGATAGTCCAATGTGTCTTAAAACTCAGAATCAAAAAAGTCTGTCACTTGGATAAAGAATATGTGGTACATATCTACAATGGAATACTGTTCAGCCATAAAAAAAGAATGAAATAACGCCGTTTGCAGCAGCATGGATGGAGCTAGAGATTATCATACTAAGTGAAGTAAGTCAGACAGACAAATATCATTTGGTATCACTTACATGTGGAATCTAAAATATGGCACAAATGAACCTATGAAACAGAAACAGACTCACAAACATAGAGAACAGACTCACAGTTGCCAAGGGGGAGGGGGTGGAGGAGGGAAGGATTGGGAGTTTGGGGTTAGCAGATGCAAACTGGTATATATGGAATGGATAAACAACAAGGTCCTACAGTATAGCACAGGGAACTATACTCAGTGTCCTGTGATAAACCGGAAAAGGAAAAGAATATGAAAAAGAATGTATATGTATAACTGAATCACTTTGCTGTACAGCAGAAATAAACACAACATTGTAAATCAACTATACTTCAATAAAAAAATTTTTTTAAAAAGTCTATTACTGTGTGCTAAGTTCAGTCTTAGAACTCAGGTTATATTTATTATGTGCGATGCAGGGAAATGGAAAATGATAGCTGGTTTGATGAACAGAAAACAAATAATTCTCAATGGAAAATGCTGCTCCGTGCTCTACTTCAAAGCTGCTTTAAAATGTTTATGAGAAAGGCCACCCCTGGGGGTGTGAATCAAACTGGATGTAAGTGAAGTTCGGGGCCTCGCCAAAGACAACTCTGAGAAGGTCCCCCGAGACCCTGAGCCAGGCTGATGCAGAAAGCTAACTCTCAAACTTCTCAATCCTTCTGTCTTCTCTGCACTGCCCAGTGTCGCCGGGGAGGTGAACTCCAGCATCAGCAGGCTACAGGTTCCACCCCGCAATCTTCATCTTTTCTCAGAGACTTCAGTCAGCAGAGACACTGCACACGCTGCCCTGAGACAGAGAGAAGAGGGGAAGGTGCTTCCTGCCCATCAGCAGCTTCTAACGGGGTGGTGAGAAAACGACTGGGGGTAAACTTGCACAGACACCTCTTCTGTCGGCTTAAAGAATCCTGCTGGGAGGCGGTGCTCTGAGATTCGCACCATAGCTCTGACAGATGTCAATCTGACACTCCCAAAGTTGGTGGAGACTTTGGTGAAGGTCTGCAATCTGAATAACTGTAGGTCAGTATTAATGCCGAGACCAAACAGCTGTAGCCTCTGAAGTGACTGTACGTTTCGTAAAGTTAGATTTTTGGGCAAGTGCATCGTGTCCCTGTTGCCAAGGGGCATAGATTTTAATAACTCGGAATAAAGGAAATCTCCTGGCTAGGGGATCTGGAATGGTAAATGACTTTCTGCTGGGCAGAGATGCCCAAGGCCATTCCTATTTCCAATTTAATTTTGGAAAACAGATGTTTCAGGAAATTTTTCAGGAAAATTTAATCTCATAATCATTTCCAGAAATGCCATGAAAAGGTTCCTGAAGGATGAAAATGATTCCATTTCCCCAAGGTCGGCTGGTCAGTTACTCAGCACTTCTTGAACTTTCCCCTAGGAGAAACATCAACCGTTAAGGAAATGGAAAACACAGCTCTTGCTTTCCAAGAACTTACAGTGTAAGGAGGAGGGGAAAAAACGGAGAAACACAGATCCTTAGTGGACAAATGATTCCAATCACAAAGTATAAAAAATTACAAACTAGAGAATTCTATTAACAACTACATCTGTGAAAGGTGTTCTCAACACGGGCTAAGATTTCAGGATTTAAAAGGTGTTGGGAGGGATGGTGGTTAGCTAGACTGAAGAGAACTAATTTAGTTGTCTCTGAGAAGCAAGGCCTTCAAATGGTGGTAGCTTATAAAGAGATGCAAGGGCGGGGGGTCACCATGTAATTCCCAGCAAAGGACCTGGTCCTTCTGCTGGTGAGACGAAAGCACTCCCTAAAGTGTGAATCAATGCAGTGCCACAGAAAGTAAACTGATCGGGAGCCACAGGACCTGGGTATGTGATTCCAGGCGAGTGAAAACCCCTCAGCCCTCTCCTCACACTTTGAAATAGGCGTTAGAACATTGTCTGGCTATATCACAAGGTATCCAACGAGATGTGTGAGACTGTTTTGAAAACTATGAAGGGTTACGCCTGCGACTCTTCAAGTTAAAGCCAAAGGGGAAGGCCCTGGCAAGAGCAGGTCTGGAGCTTCGCCGAGGAAAAGGCAGGGGAAAGAAATCAGGGGATGAAACAGTGCCTCTTGAGAGGGAGGAGATGGGGCGCATGCAAGATAAGTTGACGGAGGTCCTGGGGTACCACCAGGTGGAAGCATGATTGGACCCAACGCCAAGGAGGCAGAGCTCCCTAGATTTCCAGGGAAGGAGGAGTTCTTAAACCAATGGGATAGGCACTGTGGAAAGTTTCGCTAACACTGCACCTGTCTCTGCACACCTGGATGGCATCTTCCAGGCTGGAGCTCTTTGCAGGAGTGGAAGGCCTGTCTGTGACCTCTGCCCTGACTTTCACAACTGCAGAGATCCCTGCTCTACCTCTGCAAAGCCTGATGCTCCACGTTTCAGACACCACCACCTCTTGATTTAGCTGGTTCACATTTTATTTGTTTTGAAAATACAGGTGAGTCTCAAGAACAGGGGCAACCGCATATCATTTTGATGGATTTCCTTCTAGCCTTTTTGGGTTCAAAATCGTTTGCAGATGGCTGAGCCCCTAACTGTAGGGGTTTACTGAAACCATCCTGCAGCCTACTTTTCTCCCTTAAAAAGTCTTCAAAATATTTTGGTGCATAGGTACTCAGTAACTATTTATTGAAAGGTAAACATGACTAAATGGCTAGAAAATATTCTAACATGCATCTGAACCATAATTCATCATTTAAAAAAAAATACCGTTGACCCCCATATTTTGTCACACCCATGATTTGCTCAGGTGGAGGGTTTAGTTTCTCAGTTCCTTTATCAGGCTAATGGCTGGGTCTATTACGCAGTGTTGCTTTGTTCCACTGGAGACTCACAAAGGATTGGAAGGGACACCATTAATTCTGACAGCATGAGCCATCAGCCTCGTCAGCATCTTGGGAGAGTTAAACCAAGAATTCTACCCATCTTTAAGGACCAAGTTCACGTGCGTCTGCTCTAAGAAGCTTTAATGCCCTCGTCACTCCAGCCCTCAGTTGAGAGCCCTACTCTCAACTCGTATAGCACATTTGATGAAATGATTATATAATCGCCCCCAACTGTTAAATGTCATGTTATTTTTTTTTCCTCTTGGATTAGTCCTGTCTCCCTGTGATGGACACCTGCTGTTCTTGCCACTCAGCATCTACTCAGCTCCTTCTGGTGACGGCATCCCGTGTCCTTACCTGGGGCAACCAGCCCCTCTCTGCTTTCCAGCCCAGCCCCAGAAGTGGAACACGTGAACACCATCAGGGATAGAGGACCCAGTCTGAACCAGTGACAGGCCCAAGACTTTTATTCAAACTTTTATTAGGGCAAGAGACACTTTCCTGCTGGACTCAATGATGAAAAATGTAGAGCTGGGGCAGTCCAAGCCATCTTGCCACCACAAGGGTGAAGATAAAGCAAACACCAAGCAAGTGGCGTTGAGATAAAAAGGAAGACGCAGGGAGTGGTGAACTCTGGGAGCCTCTAGGCTGAACGACGCCTGGATTCTGTACATGTGGGACAGGAAGTGCCCTTCTTGATCAAGCCAGCTTGAGGTATTAAAACTGATCTTAGAGTCCTAAATTATTTGCCAACTGGATTTTAAATTCCCTGAGCCTAAGTAAGTGTCCTCTGGCTCCCAACAATATCGAGAACAGTGTTCGATGTTTAATGTAGACCTTGGGTCTAGGAATATGTTTTATTTTGTTTTGTTTCTGTCCTAGCACCTAATACTGCGAAGGACACACCAAACATCTGTTTGTTACTTTTCAGAACTCATACTTCCAAATGGAATAAGACAGTCTCCTAAGTATCAATCCCATCACAGCCTGCTGGTGGAGACAGTGCTGTTGGTAATGCCGTGCTTCTTGCCCTCTGCCTATCCCTCTGGGTGTCCAGGAAGAACAGGTGAGAATAACCCCAGATCACTTAGGGCGATGAGTGATTTTTTAGGAACAAAGCACCAGTCTTCTGTCAACACCTCCAAATTTCAAGGGACTAACATCTGCCTTTTCAAGGAACTTCTTAAATTTGATTTTTTACTTCTGTTGGGGCTATAACAATTCCTCCAAGAGCAATTTCAGATTTGTCTCTTCACCTGAAGGATTCCAAAAGGGTGTCTTTAATCTCCACACTCCAAAGCAAAGAGAAAGACCCATGTCACTGAAAGAAAGACTATTTTTACAAAAACAAAACCAAAAAAGACTAAAAACTAGAACTAATTTAGAGTCTATAGCACTAAACATACTGTCCTTCTTCCTTTTTTTTTAATTGTGAAAGGAACACTTAACATGAGATCTACCCTCTTAAATTTTTAAGTGTACGATACAGTATTGTTAACTTATAGGCACAATGTTGTACAGCAGATGGCTAGAACTTAATCATTATTTATTTAGTTAGTTAGTTTTGGCTGCATTGGGTCTTCGTTGCTGCGCACGGGCTTTCTCTAGTTGCGGCGAGCAGGGGCTACTCTTCGTTGCAGTGCACGGGTTTCTCATTGCAGTGGCTTCTCTTGTTGCAGAGCATGGGCTCTAGGCGCATGGGCTTCAATAGTTGTCGCTCGCGGGCTCAGTAGTTGTGGCTCGCGGGTGCTAGAGCGCGGGCTCAGCAGTTGTGGTGCACGGGCTTAGCTGCTCCGCGGCATGTGGGATCTTCCCGGACCAGGGATTGAACCTGTGTCCCCGACACTGGCAAGCGGATTTTCAACCACTGCGCCGCCAGGTACGTCCTGACCTTAATCATCTTGCTGTTTGTTCTTTCGTTTGTTTTTTTTTTTTTTGGTACGCAGGCCTCGCACAGGCTCAGCGGCCATGGCTCGCGGGCCCAGCTGCTCCACGGCATGTGGGATCTTCCCGGACCGGGGCACAAACCCGTATCCCCTGCATCGGCAGGTGGACTCTCAACCACTGCGCCACCAGGGAAGCCCCTCTTTGTTCTTAATATAAATGTGTTCTCAAAGAATATACCCACCAAGGAAGACAAGACTTGATGACAAGCTTGAATTTTGGAAATGTGTTCTCTACCACGTGTGACTCTTTGAAAGGCATATAGTATAGCTGGCCTGTCTACCTGCAAAGCTTAAAGTCCAGGCATGAAACAGGAGATAGTAGATGGGAATATTATTATTACTATGACTTTTTAAATGGCTACAATCATACTAAATTTCAGAACCAGTATCTTTTCTTTTTTTTTTTCTTTGATGGATATAAGCTGGCACTATTGTGAAATCATTTTCAACTGGACTTACAAATAGGACCAGCCTAGTTTGGGGGTTACAAACCATACCGAGGTCACTGCTACAGAACTATGTGACACCAAATGTACAGACAGAAAAAGAAACGTGTAATTTTTTTCTAAGCAATCGGCGATGAGTAAAATGCAAAAATACTTGACTCAACCCAGAGGGAAACTGTTTTCGATAAACTTTTGTTGATCTTTTCAGAATTAGACTTTCAAGGCTTTGCTCTAAGTTGAACATGTGGCAACAAAATGTCATGCCACAATATAAATCATTTTAGAAAAATATTGCCAATTAGAAAATGCAACAGTTATGAAAAATGACTCCAAGTGTTGAATGTGACATAAAGTACAATGAAAGAGATTTTTTTCATTGTTGGAAAGAATTGCAACACTTTGCAACGTAATACCATCTTTAACACTTGAAGTCCATGCTCTGGTGGAGAAATCAGCCATGGTACGTTCATGTTTTGCATATATATAGGAATCTGAGAACTTTAAAAAAAATTTGTGTTGAAGTGATGATGCAAATACATTGAGAAGAAAAACAAGAAGGATAATCAGTTTAAAGCACAAAAAGGTCGAAATACAGTGAGGCAGTGAAAATTACTCAAATTCAAGAATCGCAATTAGAAGAAATTCCATACCTATCTGTTAAAAAAAAAAAAAAGAAAGAAAAACCTCAAAAAAAAAAAAAATGAGAAGCTTCTTTCACTAGATTTTTACCAGATCTCTATCTCATCAACCCACAGGGATTATATAGTTGCTATGTAGCGAAAGATCCCAAAGGAATGCAGATGAGAATGTCCTTTTTAATTAACTCTAAGCCGCTATCCTAAACCCAGTAATATCCTAGGCATTTTACATATATTATTCCCTAATGTCTGCAGAACAATTCCATTAGATATGAATTTTTATCTCCACTTGAAAGAAGAGGAAACTCAGTTCAGAAAAGTTAAATAACTCACCCAAGATCACAAAGTCATATTTAATCCCACACAAAACCCACAGCTTTTCAGGTCATTTTGATAAGGGCTCCAGAAGGCCCCAGAGCAGATCTCCAGGCTCCTGGAGGCTGCCTGGGGCAGCTCAGGGCTGTGGAATGTGCACCAACCAGAATCTCAGAGATCTGGAGCTGTCCCTGGCCCCCCTCGGGCCAGACACAGCCCCAGCCCTTGGGCCTCAGCTCAGGAGGAGGTTGGACTGGGTGGGTCCTGGTTCCTTCTCTTTCTAAGAGTTGAGTTCAGTTTGAGAAATCTAGCTTTAAGCAGGTGTCAACGACTTTTTCTTTTCTTAAGCATATATCACCTCATATATGCACAATACATGTCACTCTACACCTTTTAGCCACAAAATGACTCACCCTAAGGACAAACTGGACAGAGGTCATACGGGACAGGTCTATTGGGAATCTATTGGGGATCTTTCTAGAGGCTGTTTTCAGGGTGACAGGGCTGTGGTAGGGTTGGTGATCTCATGCAGCTGAAACGTCCTGGTCTTAAGCAGCTTTCCCTCCCACATACCTCCCACCCACAGAAGAACTCAGTCTCTCCCAGCTGCAAACTGCAGACAGTGTACCCTTATCACACCCTGCGGCAAGCTTTGATGGTTGTTTCCATGCCTGTCTGCCCTGCAAGATGTGGGCTCCCTGACGGCAAGAACACCATCTCACTTATCCCTACATCCTCGGCACCTCCTCCTTGCTACGATGCTGCGCACATAATCAGCATTCAATAAACGTTCACCTGAAAACTGACTTTCCTTTCTTTCTTTTCTTTCCTTCCTTCCTTCCTTCCTTCCTCCCTTCCTTCTTTTTTTTAAAGGCAGGCAGGAAGGCAGATGAGAGAAAAGAACCTAGGTGATCTATATGCTCTGTGACTCACAGATCCCATTCAACACACACCCGAGTACAAGCCTGTCTCATTTTGCTCAAAAGACCTATTCCTGAAAGACAAGATTTATGCATTGAACTCATATTGCTAATAATTTCCAAGAATCTTAACCTTAAATTCAGATGGAGCATTTCCTTACATTTTTCTGTAATAATCTGTACATCCTCCATCTCCTGACAACAATAAATACTTCAATATACTTGACAGCCTCTATCACTCAAGAAAATTTGCAGCATTTTTTTTAAAGCAAAAAATGTGCCATGGAACCTGGACACGACCCCAGTTAATCTACACTGTTAAAGACTTGAGTGTTTTAACCGAGACCCTTTGTTTACACCCACAGTTGCAAAACCACAGCACGACAAAATCATTTGTTATCTGCAAGCGCCTAAAATGAATCAGATGGAGTTTTCCCAGGAAAGATGCATGCTTATCCTCCAAATTCATCTTGTTTTTAATTCGGACTTGTGTATATGAGGGTATACTATCTGTATGAATGCTTTTAATACATGAGAACAAAGACGTGCAATGTCACTTGCTCTGAAGCGGGCCATGGAACCCCCATCATCAAGGACACCTTCCTCCCTCCAGACCCCGTCCCCAAGGTGGAACCAATCAATAAGCCTTCAGAGGAGGCCATTTTAATCCAAGTGTGAATCAGAAGGCAAGATGGAGCAGACTTTGAGAGCGATGTTTCCTAATAATGGAAGAGCAGGGCTGACAATATTAATGAGGAAACAGAAAAGCAGTGTGCCTGGACAGCAAAGGGATTCCTTGCCAGAAATGGAAAATCCCACCCACAGGGTGATGAGATCACCGCTGGAGAGAAGCTCAAGGCTCACAGTACACCCTCAGCCACTCAGCCCTTTCCCTCCCAGCTGCTCCTTTGCTGGTGTGCAAGCAGCCAGCCCACTGCCCTTCACATTCTGGAACACTTTTCTTTGCACCTCATTCTAATTGTCGAAATCAGTGGTCTAAATCGAAAGGTTCTTTTAAATTAAACCATAAACTCCTTGAGGGCAAGGAACTTGCTTTTTACTGATGTTCTTCCCCTTCCCCTGACACCTGGTATAGGCAGTAGGTACCAAACAAACGCTGTTTGAATGAATCAGTCAATAAATGAGTATATTCTTTTTGGTATTTCTGAGCAGGGCGTTACAGATACTTGACGCAGAATCTAGGGTTGAGGACCAGAGAGAAGAGGCTGAAAATGAGAGAACAAGTCACAGGAGGAAAAGCACAGATGAACACTGGGAAAAATGAGGAAAGGGGATGGGATGTGGAAAGAATCCTATGAAATTCAGTCAGAGGCCAAAATGGAGCTCACAGTTTGTTAGAATAAAAATTCCTTAACCAGCAGAGACGACAGCATCTGACTCGGAAACATCTGACTCTGAAAAGCTGGGCACAAGCCATGACAAGAGGAAAACCCAAGTAAGTAACCACTGATGACTCTGGAGGAAGCAGAAATGAAAAGCTATCTAGTCTCCACACCAAATCAGTATCAGGTCAACATCAGATATCTAGTCAATACTGGATCTGCACCATTTCTTATCTACTTACATTCTCCACCTTCCTATTCCACCACATTTTCATTTTTATAGATAGACTGAAATCGTTTAATCTCATTTTTCTATCAGATTTCATTGTTCCATCAGTTCTATCTCCTCTCTTCCCACATTCCAAATCCTTTCCTTTTCCACTTTCCTAAATATAACTCAAAGATCCAAGAGGCTTTTGTGAGATCAGAAGCGTTCTCTCTGGTTTGGGTCCAACATTTCAGTGGGATTCTGCTGAATGCTGAAGAGGATTTCTGAAATGTAACGCTGTGAGGTTTCTAAGAGGCAACCTCAACTTGATACTTGCGAGCATGCCAGCAGATGCAGTTGAAAACATTTTACACATAATTAAGGATTCTTGCCTTCAGTGTTCAGCTTTTGCCCTTTAATATGCAAGGCACATCATTGTTCATCTGGGGGGAAAATACACTCCTGAGCCAGATTAAAAGCTTATTTGACAAGATGTGAAGTCAAGCAACATATAAGGAACCTCTGGCCTGATCTGAGGACCGCCTGAATGGCTTAGAAACGAACAGCACCCCCGCCAGGAAACAAAGAAATTATACTAACGGTGTATCTGGACTCAGAGAGGTGGGGAAATGGCTAAAAGCCAATGGCAGGGACATCTGAACATGGTGATGCAATTCTGACCATCTGACCGTGCCTGGACACAGGGTGGAATGCACACATGAAGGAAGGTCTGGGACAAGCAGTGCAGCCCACATGCGGTTCTCCAACATCCAGAATATGTAGCCCAGGATGAGAAGAGAGGGGAGGCAGCTGGTAAACTCTAATATTCTGGGATCACCCTGGAATTAGGATGCATATTCTGCTAATCCTACCAACAGTCTGGTGACCACTGGCAGATTAACCATTCGAGCTTCGTGTCAGCGGTAAATTGAGAGGATCCTGGCGATTCTAACTGGATGTCAGTCCTTGGCTTTCCAGTTAACGCACCATATGATCTCCGAAGACATATTTCTGGGTCTATTTCTTTTTCTGTAAAGAGGTCTGTTTGTTGTGACTGTAACACAATAGTAGGTGTTTAATATATATTTGCTAAATTAGTAAATAAAGGAATACTTAACTGAAATAACGTATGCAAAGAACTCGCACACAGTTGGGGCTTAATAAATGTTCACTGCTTTGACCCTCCTCTTCCCCTCTAACTTTGAACTTTGTGTGTTTTTTCCATGTGGTTTTCCAATTGGCTTTTTCTTTTTTTGGCTTTTTTTTCTTTTTTTCATTTTATCAAATGAGAAAAGTCATTTTATTCTAATTATAAAAGTAATACATGTTCATTGTAGAAAGTGAAAATATTACACGCTACATTTATAAGTCGAGAAATGCACTTGTGCGTAGGCACCACATTTCATTAAAAGTTTGAGGTTATCTCAGAATGCTTAAACAAATACAAAGAGAAGAAGATAAAAATCACTCACTCTATCATCCAGGGATATCACTGTGTCTCAACATATATTCCTCCGGACTTTTTTCCATGCAATACTCTATAAATATTTTTTTTTTTTACAAAAATGGAAATCATACTATATATATTATTTTGCAATTTTTTGTACTGATTTTCCATATAAATACAGTTACATCATGATTAGTATTAATAAGACTCAACTATGTATAGCCATACCATAATTTAACCATTCTTACTGTTGTGCATTTATAATTTTCATATTTGGCCCTTAGAGCTGCATAATAAAGATCACTGTACATACTTTTTTTGGAAGATGTTTCTAATTAGCTAAATCATGATAAATTCCAAGGAGTGGAATTACTGGGTCAGAGATATGCATAATTTGAGGCACTAAAATATATATATATATAAAATTATATATGTATATATAATTTTATATATATATATATATATATATACACCAAACTCTTGCCCGGAAAGACCTTATTATATTCTTTTTTTTTTTTTTAAAAGGGCTTCAAATGCTTGGCTTATTTATTTATTTATTTATTTATTTTTGGCTGTGTTGGGTCTTCATTTCTGTGCGAGGGCTTTCTCTAGTTGTGGCAAGCGGGGGCCACTCTTCATCGCGGTGCGCGGGCCTCTCACTATCGTGGCCTCTCTTGTCGCGGAGCACAGGCTCCAGACGCGCAGGCTCAGTATTTGTGGCTCATGGGCCTAGTTGCTCCGCGGCATGTGGGATCTTCCCAGACCAGGGCTTGAACCTGTGTCCCCTGCATTAGCAGGCAGATTCTCAACCACTGCACCACCAGGGAAGCCTGACCTTATTATATTCTTATCAGCAATGTATAACTGTTGTTTTAATTTACCTTGCTTACTACTATAATTGAACATTTTTGTATTTACTGGTTGTTTATATTTCTTTATCTCTGGGTTTTTTTTGTTCATGTTTATCATGTTATTTTCTACTGAATTGTTTTTTCTTGATCACACACACAAAATAGTATGCTTTTATGGTTGCCAAGTTTTCTCCATTGTTTTCTTTTGATTTTACTATAGTAAGCATTGATGATAAGACGTTTTCATTTTTATGTGATTATATCTATATTTTTCCCTTTATGTTTTCAGTCTGGTATCCATGTGTTTTTAAACAAAAATTCTACAATTTTGAAACTTACTTTTTAAGTTTTAATACTAATAAATGGTATTTATTACACAGATTTAACACAAAAGAAAATAGCTTTATGATGTATACAAATTACTATCCCAGAGCCAAAGATTATTTTCATTTTGTAAAGAAATGTATTTCTGCATAGGCAGCACATTTCATTAAAGGTTTGGGGTTTATATCATAATGACAGGAACACACAATTGAACATTAGACATCATTGTTCGCTTGTTCCCTGCTGTAAGAAGTTTTATTCTTGTTCACATTATATTGACATGGGGTTTTTGGAAAAAAAAAAATTCAAATAGAGAAAAATTAGGAAAAAACAGAAAAACATTACTATAATACTAATACCTAAGGTGACCACATTAATATTTTAAACATTTTTATATACATATCTTTATGCATATACTCAATACATTCATATAGAGACACACAGACATACATATACACACATACATACTTCTACATAAACAACTGGCTCTATAGCTGTCTTATCACTTCACTTTTTTCCCCTAACCTTCCTGCCCCTCCCAAGATATGACAGTAAAAGCACTGCAGAGAGGAAAAAAAACACACACACATTAAAAAAAAGAACGCAATGCAGAGAAACATTCTGTATTTTTAAAATATGGAATCTTATTACATACACTTCTCTGAAATTTTCTTTCCCTTAACTACATCATAGAGTTCACCCAACTGGTCTAACTCTTACCCAATTGGTCTAACTCACTTTTAATAGCTGCCCAATATCCCAGAGTATGAGTGTATTACAGGTTATTTGGCCATTCCACTCCTGAAGGTTATTCACTTTGTTTCCAATATTTTGACACTATATACAATGATGCCATAAATGTACTTGTATATATAAGACCTTCCTGCCCAGTGCTTTTATTTCTAGGGAAAGACTAACATGAGTGGGACTGTGGCTATGGTCTATATATACTTTTAATGTTGATAGTTATCTCCAGGTCATTTTCCAGAAAGACTATAAACATATAGCCTTATCTTACAATGTTTGAGATAGGTTTCTAATAAACTTGACCATGTAGAGATTGACTTATCACTTATATCCTGAGGAAAAAATTAAATACCCACTGACCACATTTTAATTATTCTCCCCAAATTCTAATGATACGGTTTGTGCTACTTTTAATACTATCTTTGTTTGCCATGAACACTATTTTTTTTTAACATCTTTAACACTCTAATTATTGATACTACTTAAGGAACACAGAAAATAAAATTTTCCACCATGAATTTCAAAATCAACATCTGAAAAATGTTGAGCGTTATAATGACTTTAAAATATATTGACAAACTTACTGATTATCAACCACAGTTTTTTATGCTAGCCATCTAAACTCCAGGGGGGGAAACACTGAGTATATACAAAAGTCACAAAGGAAACCAGGACCTTTCAAGTCCTCTCTCCCCAGTTTATCAAAGAATACCTTTTTATGCAGCAGGAAGGCCTTAATTTAGGAAGTCTGTTTTGAAATGTTATCAATCCAAAATGATATACTCAAATACTTAGGGAGAACCAAGGGGCAGCTCTAAAATTCTACGCAGAAGGCAACTCCAAACCCGAAAACATCTTGCAGCTGGCTTATCATCAGACGCTTTGCTTCAGTGTCCACAACCCCCAGCTGCAGGTCTGCTCAAGGACCTAAGCGCTCACTGCACTGTTTCCGGGCACGCACTTTTCCACAGGCCCTGTCAGACACGGAGTTGAAGCCCCATTTGAAACAGAGCTGCTCCAGCAGTCACTTGCATTTGATAAACGCTACCCCTTTGCTCCCCAAATACACATTTTCCCATTACCTTTGCAAAGAGGTTTTAATAGTTCTATGCTGATGAGTGATATGCCAGTACAGCATCAGAATAACCAGCATTCGAATCTCTACAGGAAAGTTCATCACTGGCTGATGCCATTCTATGGGCCATGTGTAAAAAGGGCAGGTGAATCCAATTCACGACTTACTTTAGGAAAACTTACTTTTAAAAAACGAAAAGACTTTGACAATATTAATAATTATACCAAATAAAATGAGAAGAAAAAAATACTCATGCTTCTAATACACAGACTGTAACTTTGTAAAATAAAAAAATAATAATAATAATAATGTGTGACTGGCACAAAAATTCATCAGATTCAGAATAATATTTTCCACATCATGTAAAACACCTTATTTTACCAGGTACGAATGCGGGTACTAATGGTTTCATATGATGCTTAAAGAACAAGATCTCAATCAAGTAGCAAGGAAATTAAAATAACTATACAGTTCAATTACATTCTATTAAATAGTCTTAAATTAAATTTCCCATCTAGGAAAAAGAAAGTAACCAGCAAATTTTGATGTGTGTATTCAAATACAGCATACTACTCTTTTTTTTTTTTTTTCAGCATACTACTCTTGAAATACTGCGTGATTATTTCATAGAATATCAAATCACAATTATGGTAGCAAATATCTTAAAATCTCATTATAAACTCCTTGGCTTTGAATGTGTTGGCTTTCATCCAAAAGTTTTAAGTGGGAAAGTCACATCTATGTGGTTTTTAATCATTCTTCAACAAACAAAGGGTCATTTATAAAACTAATGGTCATAAAAACAATTAACACCTAACAAAGGAATGAATTCTCATGTTACATGTTTCCCTGGACACACATTTTTCACACCAAAACATTAATATGGGAGGGTTATAAGATTAAAACTCTCTTCTAAAGTTAATCCTTTACTTGTATTTCTTAATTAGAAAATATGTGTCTTTCAGACACTTTTCCCCACTTGTAGAAAGAACATTGGAAAAAAACTTTGAACACCAGTTTTAAAACCCCTCTGAAATATTTTAGAAGATAGGTCATGCTTTCATGATTGATATGACTCTTAGCCATGGAAAATCCTGAAGTTTTCAGTGGACTTACATAAGTAATATTTTTAAATTGTTCTTTTAAAATTTCTGCATTAAAATTTTCAAAATTCTCTAGAAGTTTCTCTGTAGGTGTTTTTCGTCAGCGAATTAAAAGACAATGGGCTGTCAATGAAAACTAAGGCCTTTCCTGGCTAATTACCAAAAAAAGCTTTCCTTCTGCTAGATGAACTAGATGCTTCTGGATCGTGTTTCAACATGGTACAAAGTAAAAGCCCTTTGTTGGCTTACAAGTTAAGTAGCTCCCAATTCAAAATGCATTTTCCCTAAAATTTAATGTTATAAATAGAAGTTGGTTTTCCAAATGAGTCCACAAAATTCTATGACCCATATGTAAATGAATACTATTACATGGGTTTCAGTGCAGAAAATACCAGAAAATAATTTCCTTTGCAATATCCATTCTATCATCAACATTAGACATTAAACAAAAACCAAACACTAATGGAAATTATATTAGAAATTTTTACTCATCTTGAAGCCTGGTGCTTGAAGCAAAACATAATTTGGGCTGTTTTTGTAAAACAAACAAATGAGACAATTTAATAGCAAAAATTTAATAGCAAACTTTGGGGATGTATCAAGTCTGGCTTCTGTTGTGTTTTTTTTTAAAAATTATAAGTATTTATGAATTTGTAATGCATATATATATTTAAAAGTAATACAGCAGAAATTAATACATTGTAAATAAACTATACTTCAATAAAATAAAATTTTTATGAAGGTAATACAAAATTATGGTGGGTAATTTAGGGAGTTAAAAAAGTATAGAGAAAAAACCATTTGTAATTCTGAAGGCTGGCTTCTGTTAACTTCTGTTCTACATGTTTCATTTTTAGTGAAACCCTGGTTTCAATACCCATTCTTTTCTTGCTAGCTAATAATACACTACTATTATATAGAAAATTATCAGTTTAAATTTATTTAGGAAAAACATGCTTAACTGGAGAGAAAGACGATTTAAACATTTCTACGGAGCTTTCAAGAGTTCGGGAGACAGAGGACACTACTTAAGCCTCACTTTAATTCAGAATGTATGGTTCTGAAATTCTCTAATAGGCGTCACAAGTGCTAACCATATGTTTTTCAACTATAATTAGGGGAGACTTTTTTGGTACACAAAGAGAAAGAGGAGAGGTTGAAGATCAAGAAAAGAGGGGAGGGAAGGTATGTTTATATAAACGATAAAAAAAAAAAACCTCTCTGAAGTGGAAACTAAGTTATGAGAGAAGGAGAAAGGACAACCCTGGCCCATAATTCATCTCCACCGAGTTAGAAGAGCAAGGCTTGTGGTGGAACGAGGCAAAGCTCTGGCTGGAAAGGCGGTCACAGCTCAGAGAGCAGCAACCATACCGATGGTTTTCAACTCACGAAGTTCCAGGCGTAGGTACCAGGGCAGTGCAGGACTGGAAGATTCGGCACATTCACTTTTTAAATTTTTACCAAATAATCATTGCTAGCAAAACACAGGACTGGTTTTCTGATTTATGATCTGCACATTTGTTTATTTGCAGAAGCGCAGTGTAAACGAATATGATCTGTTTGCTGACATACTGACCATGGTTACAGAAAGGGAGGTTGTGCTAGCTGAGGCTTCATCACAGTGTTGGAGGGGTCTCAGCATTTATCCAGGTATAAATGATTATGCAACATTACAATGACCTATACTGTCTCTTAGTGCTTCCATCAATTGCAGTCGTAACGGAGTAACCATAACAACACACATAATGTAACTCATTCTGACAATTAAAAAGACTGCACACCCGTTCTGCAAGTTCTACCTGATTAATTTCTCCCAGATGTAAACAGCTGTGCCCTTATTTGCTCCCAAGCCTCCCTTCTATAAAGTCCAGGGGTTCATTTATTCATCCTCTCATTCAACAACCACGTATTACATATGTATTGTGTTCCAGGATCTATTCCAGGGGCTAAGCAGTGCAATTAATAATGACTGTAATTTTTATATTTCTTGCTCATCCATATTTTCTGCTTTTACCATAAGATTATATTGCTTATATAACTTTCAAAGCTAAATCAGTAAGAACTCACTTTTATACTTCTCCATGGTACCTAAAAACAGTTTACTTCACACCACGGAAATCTTAAAAAATAGATTATAATATGACTACTTGATATATTATAATGAACTGGTATTTATCATTAATCATAAAAATGCTTGGTTATCTTTTTCCACTAAAAATTCTTGCCAGGGATAGTAATGTAATTCTAACCTTTAATTAAAAAAAAAAAAAAGGCAAGACAGTTGATTAGTTTCACTTCTAATATAAGTGTGACACTGGAAACTATGATTTGATTGCAAGTATAGTCATAGCTGCAATGAGCACAAAGGTCCTGAAATGAATGGACTCCAAGTGAGAGAGCAGGAAGGAAAACATCACACTGGCATCCTCGCACTGGCATCCTCACACTGGGCATCCAGTGACTAATGACTGTTGTGTGAATGCCCTTCCCTTTACTGAATACTTACCAGGCACTGTGGTGAATACTGGTGCTTACAGTAATCTCTTAGTGAAGAGTTGGGGAAAACCTTTTATATATACTTATGTGTGTATATATAATACATGTATATATATAATACACATATATACACATATGCATGTATATATAATCATATATATTTATAAATATACACACATATATATGAAGTAAGAATATATTGGTCTAAAATATTATCAAAATAGCTAATTAAATACTATTTATTTAATGTCCTTAGTAATAAACAATTGTAGAAATATGAATAAAAATGCGAAGAGCGAAGGGGGAAGAAAAACCTAGTGAACCTTAACTGCTGGTCTCTTCTGGACGGAGACAAAGCACTGATTAATTTTTAACAAGAGTTGATATTCATTGATTACGTACTATGGTCAGCCATTGTTCTCGGGTGTTGACCTAAACCATCTCATTTCATCCCCAGTACCATGTGACTAGGGCACGCAGCTGGAAGGGGGCAGCCTGAGTCCTGGCACTGCTGGAGATACAGCAATAAACAAGACTGCAAGGTCCCGCTGTGTGGAGCTTCCACGCTGTGTGAGTAATCATGGGCGTGATGTAAGCAATTACACACGGGGTGCCGGGGGGCAAAGGGGTGCAACCAGATCTAACAAGCCAGGGCAGGACTTCTTGAGGAAATGTCATTTGAGACTTGAAAAAAGGTTACTGAGAAAAGACACTTCTCACTCTTACTTGCCTTAATTTCCAGATTTAGTTAGAATCTACACATATATGCACACACACACACACACACACACACACGAATTAGCAGTCCAGGACTCTCCTCCAAGAATCTTCTTCTAGCTAAATGTAAAAGAAAAGCTGTTCTTTCACGGAGGATGCAGGCCCATTACCATTAAGAAACATAAAAATGTTTGGACTAGCACCCACTGGGAAGAATAAATTATCAAAGTAACTAATAACGTGTTGATATGAAATAATTTCTTTCAGCAACCAAAGCTCCAACGTAGATCAAAATTATTACAAAAATATGCAGCTATGTCTTACATATATTCTAACAACGAAAACCATATAAGGTATATCTCAACCTAAAGCAAAGGTTCTCCCTCAAAAAGACTCCTCGTAATTCTAATTCTTTTAAGGATAAAGACCAATCAACAATATGCAGTTATTGTTAAAAAAGAAAAAAGGAGCCTAGCCATCTAACACCCTTAATTCCATTACACCATGAATAACATATCAGCAGGGGCAGTGTCCTCAAACAGTGAATCTATTTACACCTTCACATTCTGCTTCCAGAGAATTTCAAAAATGGATAAAGAGATTCCTTGTCCACAGTGATTTAACCTTACAAACATGCTCACTTCAGTCTCTTTTTATGCATATTTCTCACTAGTGCAAATATCTGAAAATACAAAAGAATACCTGAGGATATGCATAGGGGCAAATCCAGCCAAATGTGTGGGACAGCTACACGTATGGGGGATGGGAACTGGGGAAGGACTAGAGAAAACAGAAACAAGCATTTAGGTCCAGAAGAGATGGATGCAGGGATAAATTCCAGAAGAGATTAGGAAGGGGCAAAAAGAGACACATGGAGACCTACAGAACAAGACAGACACGGAGATAAAGACCAACAGATACAGACCGGGAAACGTAAGGAAGAGTCTGACATCTCAAACCTGAGTCATGCCAACCTTGATTCAGGATGTGCTTGTTCAAAACGATGCCAAATGCCAGAGAGTAAATACCCAGCCCTCAACGTCCTAAAAAGGTGGGCTGAGGGGTAATATGTTATCAACCAAGGAAAAGCAAAGGGGATCAAGACATGACACCCCAAAATATGCCACATTGACATAAGAATTATTTTAAGCTGAAAGTCATCTGAGTTCCGGAAATCCTGTAGCTTCTGTAGCTTCTGCTTAAAAGCAGAAGCTCTCAGAAGAACTCACAGTCATAGACCCCATCTCTGGCAGCAACTCTGATCTTCCCTTCTGGGAAAAAGAAGCCAGCACCAAACCCAGACAGATCTTGTTGTCACGAACTCTTACATCTCCCATCTATTCTTCTAAGGGCCCGTTTCCAATGACTTCCAGTGACTTCCAAAAGGTCATTCGCTTTTCCAAAAGCACCTTCTGTCCCTCCCTTTTCCCTTCTAAACTAGGGGTATAGACCCCCAATTCTCGCCAGTCCTCTGAATTACTCATCACTGGGTACTCACAGGTGTGTGTATCATGCACATGTTAAAAAACTTGTATTTGTTTTTCTCTTGCTAATCTGTCTTTTGTCAGCCTAATTTACAGGGCCCCAGCCAATGAATCTGTGATGGGCAAAGGGGAAAAAAAGACATTTTTCTTCTCCTATAGTAGCAATGTAAAATTTTTCAAGAAAATTAATGAGTTCTTTGGAAGTGTTCTAATATTAACTCAGCCTCTTTTTCAGGTGCAGAAACAGATCCAGGGATCTCATGTCCTGCCTCCTGGTCCAGGAGGTGGACCAATAACTCCTCTGAAAATACCCAGATACTATTTGGACCAATAACTCCTCTGACCACTAAGTCCTCTGAAAATACCCAGATACTATTTGCCTTGCTGTGCGATTGCCTCTGGCCCAAATATCCTACAAATCGCCTGATCCCCCAGGGTGGCAACTTCCACTGAGTTCAGGTATCACCTCCTCCAGAAAGTCTTCCCCACTGTTCCCCACCAAGAATGGTTTGGGCTCCTTCCCTACATCACAAAATAGTCCATACACATTATCATCATGCTTATCATCATGACTAAACTGATTTTTTAAGGGCAGGAACTGGGGTCTAGTGCTTTGTTTTCCAAGAAATTAATGCAGGAAAATGCAATCAATGTTTATGAATTAATTAATTTAAATGACCACAAAAGTCAAAGGCAGACCTAGAACTAGAACCAGGTGTCCCCGTTCTGGTCTGGGGGTCTGGTTTCAAGTTGAGGATATATTAAACTAAAAAGTAGCATGCAATACCAACAAAGAAATTTTGAAAGGTATACAAATCCCTCTAACAGCACTCAAACATATACCAAACACAATCCCAAAACAACCATAACTGCCTTTTCTGGTCCTGTAGCATCTCACACCAGACCCTTAAGAAAAAAGGGGGAAAAAATCCCACTATTCACCTAATTGTGGACTATTATGTAACAGGGAGATAGAAGACACTGTTCCCAACCCAACCAATAATAAACTAGACCCTTGCACAGAATGATTGACAGTCCTTTTAATTGTTATCCCAGGGAGAACAATAATAGATACTATTTTTATTCATACCAGTATTTAATCCTTTTTCCTCAGTAATATACTGGATGGCACTAATTTCTATGGGTTAATTATATATTCCCTCAAACAGAATAGGTTTTTCTTTAGCTTTGTTTTATTGAATTCACAGAGCCATCCCAGAGGATTACAGCCAAATGAAGTCATCTCGCCAACTAAAGACCAACTTATTTTCTGCAGAAATGTGCTGTGCAAGCAAACCTTCTCTACTCCACCCTCTTGGTTCTACACAGAACCTTTGCTTTGCTTCTGCTTCTTCCTCTTTCTAATGTGGTGTCATGTCTATTTCATGCATGCTGACAATGAAACATTTAACCACCGGGAAGCCGACTCTCACTTTCCCTAACATTTTAGCGTTAAAGCAACTGGAGATAGTACCTTGCTCATCGTGGGTACTTACAAAACTGTTAACTAGCCTTGACATCTGTATCGACACTTGTCTCCCTAGTAATCCCTTTCATTTCACTTCACTTTCTTTGGGTGAATCGTCCCTTCAAAAGCAGTTTCCATGCTTCTTAGACACCTCTACTCCTAAGAATCATGCTACAGCAAAGAGAGACAGACAGACAGATAGACTGACAGACTTGGAAGCAAAGAAGGGGAAGCTAGCTGCTTTTTACAAGTTACATTTCTCTTGGACATTCTAGTTAGGGCACTCTGTTCATTTTTTTTTTTAATTATGTGTGTAGATTGTTTCTGTAATCTGTGAGTTTCACATCAAGACAGTAAAGGAGATTACAATTATGTTTTGCAAAAAAGGAGGTGTGGGATCTACCCAGGTTGAATATTCCAACCATGGAGCCCTCGCTCACCGGGTAGTCACCACGAATCACGGGCATGTCCGTGCTGCCCACCCCCGCTCCTGCAAGTTACATTACTGTGGGAAGTCAGACTGAAACTTACCAAGCAAGTCAAACAGTTAAATAACCACCAGCTGTAAAGTTGTGGTTATAAAGGAAACAAACAAACAAGGGGTTTGCAGGGAAAAGGGGTGAGGGAAGGTTTGTTTAGATATGGGAGTCGGGGAAGGATTCCCTGAGGAGGGAAGGCAGAATGTCCAAACCGGCTGTGAAGTGGTATCTTACACTCGAGGCTCATCTAAATTCAGACCTGCCACAGCCCACGTGTTCAAGAGCCACAGCCCTAGTGGCTGCCATGCAGGATGACTGCACAGAACGATGAGACAGAATCGGCTCTAAGATGCTAAATGCTGAAGATGAGGAACAGGTTCATGGGGGTTTAGTACACTATTCTCTCTAATTTTTTTTTTTTTTTTTTTTTTTTTGCGGTACGCGGGCCTCTCACTGTTGCGGCCTCTCCTGCTGCGCGGCACAGGCTCCGGACGCGCAGGCTCAGCGGCCATGGCTCACGGGCCCAGCCGCTCCGCGGCATGTGGGATCTTCCCGGACCGGGGCACGAACCCGTGTCCCCTGCATCGGCAGGCGGACTCTCAACCACTGCGCCACCAGGGAAGCCCTATTCTCTCTACTTTTGAAAAGTCTTAAAGTTTCCATTAATAGAAAGATTTTTTTTTAATGCCCTCAAAAGCACCTCTAGTTGTTAGTTTCCTATAAATGATTTACTTAGTTTAACTCATAACAGGCAACAACAGATTCTAAAACCATCAGAAAAAAATTTGTTAATGAAGCTAAACTATAACTCTCAGTCACTGAGGCATCAAAGTGGCCCTCTCACCAGAGTCTAAATAACAGCAATGATACGAACATTTATTAAAAGGAAGCTGAGTGTGTCCCACGGTAGAGTCAAATACGACAGGCCACTAAGGGCTCTTAAAACAATCTAAAACTACTAAAACATACCCTGCCACTCTGGTACTTTTAAGTGAAAAGCTGACCAGTAATTACGTTAAAATAGATTTGACAGGGCCAGGCCATCAGTTAAAACTCCTCTAGGTTTTTCACTCCTTTTAAACCAGTAGGAATAAACGATACAAAAAATAATCTTTGATTTTAATTGCTTGACTTTCATTTCTAAAATGTCTTTATTTTGTCACAAACGCCTGAAAAACATCAGGTACATCCTTCTTAGCCCTGCCAATCCCCCCTTCAACAATACATAAGAAATTAACTATCAGTTACGGGACCTCAGCAAAGAACCAGCACAGGCTCCACTTTCCCAGAGCAATCCCATTAGTTTATACATCAACATACGCTGGGTATGTGTGTGTCCTTATGTGGACCACCAAAATAAATCCACATAGAAGATGGGGCACACTGAGATACCGTTCTTAGTGGCTATTTCCAAAACTTTCTGCATTTCTTTCACTCTGTTGGTCTGTGGAAAATAGTCTATTCTTCCACCATAGAATATTATGAAGCTATTTTTAAAAATGTGCTTCATGGGCTTCCCTGGTGGCGCAGTGGTTGAGAGTCCGCCTGCCAATGCAGGGGACATGGGTTCGTGCCCCAGTCCGGGAAGATCCCACGTGCCGTGGAGCGGCTGGGCCCCTGAGCCATGGCCGCTGAGCCTGCGCGTCCGGAGCCTGTGCTCCGCAACGGGAGAGGCCACAACAGTGAGAGGCCCGCGTACCGAAAAAAAAAAAAAAAAAAAAAATGTGCTTCATATGTATTGTCCTGGAGGGGGTCTGCATTTAAAAAAAAAAAAAAAACCCAACCCCTGTCAGTACTAGCTGTAGAGTTGAAAATAAATGAATAAAATAACATATTTTAAAATTCTCTAAAATCTTTGTAACCTTGGCTTAGGCAATCATTTCTTAGATATGACACCAAAGGCAGAAGCAACAACAACAAAAAACAGATAAAACAGACTAACATCAAAATTGAAAACATTAATGCTGCAAACAATGCTATCAAGAAAGGGAAAGAGGGCTTCCCTGGTGGCGCAGTGGTTGAGAGTCCGCCTGCCGATGCAGGGGACACGAATTCGTGCCCCGGTCCGGGAAGATCCCATGTGCCACGGAGCGGCTGGGCCCGTGAGCCATGGCCGCTGAGCCTGCGCGTCCGGAGCCTGTGCTCCGCAACAGGAGAGGCCACAACAATGAGAGGCCCGCGTACTGCGAGAAAAAAAAAAAAAAAAAAGAAAGGGAAAGAAAACCCACAAAATGTGAGACAAGATTTGCAGAGTACATCTCTGATAAGGGGCTTGTATCCAGAAAGAATTCTAACTCCATAATAAAAAAGACAACCTAATTGAAAGATGGGCAAAATATGTGAATAGAGATTTCTCAAAAAAAAAAAAAGATATAAAAATGGCCAATAAGCATATCAAGACCTGCTCAACATCATTAGCCATTAGGGGAGTGTGAATCAAAAACACACTGCACACCCACGAGGATGGCTATAATCAAAAAGACAGTATTAAGTGTTGACAAGGATGCAGTGAAATTAGAAACCTCATACATTGGTAGTAAGAATGCAAAATGATACAATTGCCTTGGAAAACAGTTTGGTAATTCCTCAGAAAGTTAGACAGAGTTACCATCATGACCCAGCAATTTCACTCCTAGGTATATACCTGAGGAAAACAGAAACATATGTTCACACATAAACTTGTATGTGAATGTTCTAGTGGTATTATTCATAATAGCCAAAAAGTGGAAACAACCCAAATATCCATCAACTGATGAATGGATAAATAAAATGGGATGTATCCACATAATGGTATATTATCTGACCAGAAGAAGGAATGAAGTACTGCTATATGCTACAACATAGATGAACCTTGAAAACATTATGCTAAGTGAAAGAAGCCAATCACAAAAGGCTACATGAAACTACAGACAAGAAGGAGATTCATGGTTGCCTACTGCTGGGGATGGGGGTTGGGACGGTGATATGGTTTGGTTTCTTTCAGAAGGGATGAAATTAGATTGTGATGATTGTTGTAGAATCCTGTGAATATACTAAAAGACACTGAATTGTACACTTTAAATGGTACTTAAGTTGTACATTTGTATGGTAGGTGAATTACAGCTCAATAAAGCTGTTAAAAAAAAAAAAGTTTGCTGTAAAAAAAATTCTCTAACTAGCAAACCTAGAAATAGAAGATGAAGACCTTGTAATAAATACCTTTGAATTATGTGAATTTTTTATAATCCACTTAAATAGGCTGCTGTGGTCATTAAAAACCATGTTTTTGAAGTATATTTAATGATGGTATAATAGTAAACAAATACAGCAGAGTACAAAACTACATATAATTATAATTTTATAAAACAAGAATATATTTGTAAAAAAAAGAAAAAAGGATTCTCTCTAGGATGGCAGAATGGTGAGTAATTTAAATACTGTGCTTTAGAATTTTCTATCCTTTTTCTAAATTTTATCCAACAAGCATACATTATTTTTACAATCATAAAAGCAGCTATTTAATTTTTCAGATGAACCACATGCACCAGGAACGCAAGCATGTGACTGTAGTTATTATTTAACTGCAGATCCTTTATTAATATCGTATATTAGAGAATATTTTTCCCTTTCATTTTTCATAGTAAAAAGTCGCATATATCCCCCAACTTTTCCCATTGGCTAATTCTGCATAACAAAGCACTCCAAAGTATAGTGGCTTAAAGCCACCACCATTTTGTGGGCTCACAATTCGAGAAGGGCTCCACTCCGCTCTCCAAGGTGACCCCACTCTGACTTCTGGGTCTTGGTAATGGCTGTCAGCTGGAGGGCCTTCCTTCTCCACATCCCTCCTTCACCATGTGAGAGTCCAGCTCAGGCCTCTTTTCCTGGAGGCTGGTGGTCAAGAGGGCGAAAGCGGACTGCAGGAAGCCTGTACCTGCAGCCACCGAGCATCACAATCCCCATATTTCACTGGTCAGAGCAAGTCAGATGGGCCAGATTCAGAGGGAAGAGCACAGACTCTGCCTGTCGAGGAGAGAAGCAGTACGTGACGCAAGAATGGGAGGGATTGTTGGGGAACCTGTCTGCAGGCAGTTTGGAGACACACCCAGAGAAACCCATTACCAGTAGAGTCAGCCCTAACACAATAGATAAACTTTGTATTTGGTGAAAGGCTGCTATCTGGCGCCTATTTTCTTTTCTTTTCTTTTTTTTTTTTTTTGCGGTATACGGGCCTCTGTTGTGGCCTCTCCCGTTGCAGAGCACAGGCTCCGGACGCGCAGGCTCAGCGGCCATAGCTCACGGCCCAGCCACTCCGCGGCATGTGGGATCCGGGGCACGAACCTGTGTCCCCTGCATTGGCAGGCGGACTCTCAACCACTGCGCCACCAGGGAAGCCCCTGGCCCCTATTTTCTACTGTTCTTGTAAGAGATGCAGTCTACTGAAAAAATGCTGGCCCCTTCATTTGATAAATAGCCCCATTCCATTTGCTAAAACTTCACTATTTAAAAAAAACAAAATCACAGAAAAAAAAGAGGGAAGACTCGATTTTAGTCATACTTGGCTATAGCAGAGAAGATAGTAAATATTCTAGGCTTTGTGGGCCATACAGTCTCTGTCTCAACTAGTTTACTCTGCTTGACTGTAACACAACAGCAGCTACAGGCAGTATACAAACGAAACAAGTGTAGCTGTGTTCCAATAAAACTCATTTATGGACACTGGAATTTGAATGTCATATCATTTTCACCCGTCATGAAATATTCTTGTAATTTTTTTAAACCATTCTTAGATTGTATGCAGAAACCATGCTTGGCTCAAGGGCCATACAGAAACAGGCAGGGGGCCAGATTTGGCCCACAGGCAGGGGGCCAGATTTGGCCCACAGGCTATAGTTTGCCAACCCCTGTGCTATAGTTAATTCAAAAGATATATTAAAATGCCAAGAGAGGAAATACTCCGCTGAGTACCTTATACACACACAGCCACATGCATTTCCTGTGTAGAACCTTCAACCTGCAGCTACCAAGTTCTCACTGCCCTCAAACTGCTCTACCGAAGAGCCGTTTTACCTTCCGTTCAACTTTTCTAACTACTTCAATTCTTGGTTTCTTTTCTTTTGTTTTGCTACTGACAACAGTAAGGCCTGTGCTCTTCCTGTGTCAGCCTTCCAACCTCAAGCGAGCCCACTTTGCCTTTATTTACTAGAAAACGCCAGCAACCTAAAAATGACAAAACTACCCTATTCTGGTTATTTTATTCCTAGTGTAGTGTTTTATTCAAATGATTTAAAAAAATACTGATGATCACATTAACAGTATCCAGGAACATAAAAAAAAAAAAATGTGCAGGCAACTAGACACTTGTCAGTTTAGCTCAAAACATACGAAAGGAACAAACAACGCTCTTGGTGATGGTATGGTGGCAGGACCAAGCTGCCAGGTACAGAGGGAATGACAGCCTCTAAAATACTAAGAGTATCTGCTCTGACATTGAACCTGCCTCGTCTGTGAACTCCTCACATTTGAATCTGGCTCTTAGTCTTTATTCAGTGAGGGACAACTCGAACCTGACGTCAGCTAAGGGGTCAACATACCACATTAACCCTTGTTTGGAACACTTGGCATTCTCACCAGGCATCTGAAGAGGCACAGATGGTCCGGTAATCTTTAAATATGCATGATCTGCCTCTGAAAATGCTGTCAGCGCCCCTGCCCCAGGAAAGGAGCAGTGTTCCATCATCTCCCGTGTTACCTGCAGTCCTTTTTTCAAACAAGACTGATCGTTTGGATCCTTCAGTTTTTTTTTTTTTTTTTTTGCCTAGCAGAGGCCATCTCTGATACCAAGATAAAAAAAAAAACTTATTTTACATGATAGTACAGTACAAACAAAAATGACGAGATTTTATATTGGATCAGGTCAGTAACCTTATCCTATTCAGTCCCCAACCTTTCACCAAGGGAGCTAAGAGATGACAGGTTACTGTCTGTGACCTTGACTCTCCAAAGTGATGCTAATACCACCACAGAGTCAAGGCTTTCCTTGAGGATCTTAATACTATTCACATTTTACATTTGTACTTCATTACCTAGAGTCTGCCATCACATTTTAAGTCACCAAAGAGACAGGCTCCACATGTGGGGCGTATTGATCCTGAGTTTTTCAAACACGGAGGTGGGACCACTGCCCAGGGCCTGAGTCAGAGCTGGGTTTGCTCCCACCCCTGCTCCCCCCCCCACCCCCCCCCCCAACAGTGTCTGCTCAGCCAACTGGCTCCCTGGGCTGTTTTCTCATCCGTCAAACGTGAATGATGACCTATGCCCTCTGACCTCTCAGGGCTGTGTAAAGGTCAAGCCCGTGACAAAGGTACAGCTGCTTTGTAAACGTTAAAACAAAAGCTATTTTCTTTTATTATAAACCTTCTTCCTCAAGCATCAACAACTAACTTTTGTTCAGGTCTGCAGGGGCTGGGAAAGAAGTCAGATGAGCCTATGTTTTTGTTTTGGTTTGTAATCACAGTTTCATCTTTCCAGACTGAACAGTCCTTTTTGATTTTAATTTCTTCTCCTGGTTTGGTAGGTCTTTTAGTTGTTCCTCTTAACTCTTTCCAGCGCTCTTGTAGCCCTTCTACCAAATAGCAACACACACACACACACACACACACACACACACACGGCGCGTACACAAGTGTGCACATGATTCAAAGCGTAAGATCTTGAAATATTTATAACTGTCCTGGAACCGCCCAGCATTTCCTGGACATCATCGGCTATAACAGGCAGCACATGAGCCAAATACCTGTTAGAAACAGTCTGAATGATCCTGAAATACAACTTTGGAGCCCGATAACTGGCTACATATAATGTAGGCTCTTTTTTTGTAGTGGTTCTAAATGCACTGCTTTACAGTTTTTTTTCTGTACACGATGTAGCAGGCTGGCTTGCCCACTCCTACAGCTTCAGAGCTGGGGCAGATCACCTTCAGCCTTATCTTCCCCATTGGTTTGTTATTTTCCTATCTGAAAATGCTTAATATCAAAACATAAATTCAGGCAATCTCAAAGATATTACAGACTGGGTCTCCTTTTATTAAAAACCAGCATCAACGTCTGTGATATTAACAGTCAACACTAAGTATCCTTTGTCCTGTCCCTTGTTTCTTCTCTCACAGCCAGTCCCTCCACTTCTTTTGCCAGAGGAAGTTGTCGAAAAACTTTTAAGCCTCTCTCTCTGTGCCCCCCACCCAAACCCCAGCTTACAGCCAATGTGTTTACCATTATTCTTTGAACTGTACTTGTTCGTGTCATTATACCCTTTTGTGTACATGTTTATAATATATATATATATACATATATATATATATATATATATATATACATACCAGCTCTACTTATCCCCTTAAAGATATTTCCTACCTCAAAAGGAAACTATATTAGTGAAACATCATTTATGTCTATCAGAAAACTGGAAGCTCCCTCCCAATATACACTATCAGCTCAAGCTCCCTGTTATCAAAGGGATTCCTGGTCTACAGGACACCAGAGTCACCTGGGGCATCATCCTGGAAGCAGAGTCACCTGCTGAAAACTGTTACGATGTCTCTGGTGGATGGCAGAGGGACTTGTAAAAATACCCTCAAGTTCTTTGAAAACTTCTGGGAAAGAGCCCGGTCTATTACTGCTGTTTCCTAGCATTTCACTGCTCGGCCAAATCATTTCAAGTTGTGCTCTGGTGGGTCCTTAGAGCATTTCTTATGCCCATCTTGCTCGCAGCTGTTTCTCTTTAGCCCAACATGTACAGCTGCTTGACTGCTCGTACTGTCGGCTGTTTCGGCAAGTGTCCAGCCTCGAAAAACAGCGGGTTAAGAAGGATTACTTTCATGCTTGTGCAACAGATGCAAAGGAAAAAAATCCTCGTTACTGGTGACAATCTTGTCGTTTAATGTCAACTATGGCAGACAGGCCATGTGTACTTTTTTTCTGGAATTCTCAGGTTTACATTTTCAATAGGATTTTGATTCTTAAAATGGTTCTGCTTTCATTTGAGAGTGTTTAAAGACATGGAATGAAAATTATAATGTATAATGACAGCATAAGAGATTTTATGCCTATAATTTTTAAGAGGAGTTTAACAGAGTACCTGTGCATATTCTTCAGTTGATTTTCTTTTATTTACCCAGTGATTTTTATATTTAGTATTGGGTCAAGTACTTACTGCTACATAGGGACATAGGCAGAATGGGCTAGGACATAAGTCTCTACTTCTCTGAATCATAATGTCAACTGCAATACATTTCACAAGAAAAGTGAGTCATTAAAATAAAATCTTCCTTGTGAATTTTTGGTCATGATACAGAATCAAAGCCCCAGGGTCAAGAAAGTTAAAACTTGACCCTGTACAAACAACGATATATAAAATTAGATACATGTATATATTGTAGAGCACAGGGAGTAGAGCTAATATTTTATAATAGCTTTAAATGGAGTATAATCTATAAAAATACTGAATCACTATGTCGTACACCTGAAACTAATATAATATTGTAAAGCAACTATACTTTAATAATAATAATAAAAAAAGAAAGTTAAAAGGTACCTAATCCCATCACCTACGTGGTGCTGCCACCCCTGGATAAGGACAGGCCTTGGGGGCAGCCGCTGTCAATTCCAATGCTGGAAACTGGGCACTGCTCAGTTAGCAACTGTGTTCTTGGTCATTTGACACCAGTAATAATTACAGTTTTGTAATAATTCACTTTTTACATAGGAATGTGAGTAGATTCAAGACCACTGTATCTCTTTGCCTCTCGCTTTGATATCCATTCCTGACCGAGGGGTTAGGGGTGGGCTTAAGGCTGGGGGTCAGGAAGGCCACCCAAACCCAATGTGCCCGTGGGAGTTTCTCCGGGTGTGAATGTTTACAAGTCTTGTCTACCACCCTGGAAAAAACTGTGAAATGTGCTGACCCAGCAGTGTCGGAGAATTTCAGGAACAGGAAACTCATTATTCCCAGGCAGCTGACTTCATCCTTGGACAACTTGACCTCCTAGACAGTTGTTCTTATCTACCGAAGGAAATCTAATCTCCAATCAGCTCTGTGTATTACATCTTCATCAAACACCACAAAGGAATGGAGGGGAGAGGACACGGAACCCCTGGGTTCCTTTCAGAGACTTGAAAAGTGATATTAATAGGTGTCAAAGACTACTTTCTTCCTGGCAGTGATTCTACCTTAAAGAGACAATCAGTAATTGAAGCAAGCAAGCAAGCAAGCTCTTCTTTCCGTTTTAATCTACGGACAAAGGCCAGTGTGGTAACGAGTGGGTTAGCACCACTTTAATATTTTAACTTTGAAAAGGAATACAGTTCACATCTTATTAGAGAGGAGTAAAAGGGCCCACCAAAATGAAAACAATACGAAACATTTTCTGACTACGTTAAGGAAGCAATATGAATAGAAAAATTTGAAAATGATCACGTAACACGCAAGAGTTAAAATATGGTGTCAATAGAAAACAGGATTCTGTACAGACTTAAAACAAAGGACTGCACCTAATAAACCTGTACACAGTCTCAGATATCAAGCACAAGGTTAAAAACCACCTTATAGGATTTACTTTCATATTTCTTCAGTTGTAGTGCTGGCATATGATAGGAAAACTGCACGGTTTCTAAAAGCATGAAGTGTTTTACTCACAAAAGCCGAGGCACTCCTATTTCCGTTCAGTTCTTTACGTATGTGCGTGCCTGGAACCCAGAGCCAAAAGATCTGGGCTTATGACAATTTATCTGCACATCTCCAAATAACCAATTACATCAAGACTTAGATTTGAGAAAGGAATCACATCAGGATTCGGCTACATGTCTGTCTGCAACTTGAAAGACACCGACCTACCCTTTTCTCCTTTCTGGGCAAGGTTTTCCTTCTAGGTGAGTTCACAAAGCGGGGCTTGCGGGAACCCTTCACGGGGCTGCTGGGGCAGGGTCCCCTGAGCTCCAGGTCCTTCTTTCCTTCCACCCCCCCCCCACTCCCCACCCCCGCCCTTTCTCCAGGCCGCTCCACCCAGAGCCCTTCTTCCCCTTTCACATACCTAGAAATGTTAACAAGCGACTGGTCTGCAATGTCACTGATCCCTCAGATGAAACAGACATAGGTATTCCTCCGTGAATACCACGAAAGGAATATATGGCTTTGGTGTTATCGACCTTGGGAAAGTGGAACCCGAGGAAAGCAACTAACGAAGCGTGACCACGGCAAACTGAGGGTGTTGGTACAACGCCCGGTAGGGTCTTCATTGACAGCTCAAGCTTTTCTTTGGCAAAAGCTTCCATGTCAAAAAAGGATGGATCACTCTAAGGACAGCCCTGAACAAGGCCCAAATTTGCTTACTACTCTTTTTGGACAATTGAGCCCTGAGCAGTGTGGGAAAAAAAAGAGTCTTGTAGTAATTGCTTATCCCTAGAAAATACTGTATTCTAATTATTTCTTTAAATGTGTATTAATCTTAACCTTATTAGCATTACATCAGTGGCAGCAGTAGAATCATAACAATAATATAAAAAGCGGTTAGTGCTAGGCACTGTCCTAGGAGTTTTATGTATATGAACACATTTAATTCTCAAAACTACCCTATTTTGGGGGGAGAAGGACCCTATGAGCTAGGTGCTAGTACTATCCCCCGCCATTGTACAAATGAGGAAACTGAGGCACAGAGAGGTTAATCAACTTGCCCAAGATCACAAAGCTAACAAGTGATGGGGTCAGGACTGGAACCCAGTCAGTCTGGCTCCTAAATCTGAACTCTTGGGCACCGTGTGACTGTCTTTCATAAGTCTCCAATACAGGATCAGGTCCCACTTAAATGATTAGGGTACCCCCTCCTTGGAAATCATTCAACTTCAAAGATTTCCTGAGATTATTTACCATCGTAACGTGTGGTCCACGAACTAGAAGATTTTAAATAAGGCCAACCCTTTGTTTATTATGCAACGCTGCCTGGACTGTAAAATCAATATATATGTATTTCCTCCAAACGAGAAGAAAAATTAACAACGGGAGTCAATGTAAAACACAAGAGCAGTGGGTATAAGTTGGCTGTGGGGTGCTCAAGCAAACACTTCTACCACCCCTGCCCCTTGGTCAGCGCTTGCTCCCGCTAAAGGATTGGAAGTGTCCTTAATCTCCGAGCTCACGTCATCTTATGTGTCCCCACAGAACAAACTGGGAGAGGCAGAGGAGGGGATGGTACTCACACTTGACAAATAAGAAAACCGAAGAGTTCTGGGGAGGCCTGAAGAAGACTGGAGGCTCAGACGACGCTGATGCTTAGTGTCTGTTGCCAAACGACAGCCGCCGTCCACACTGCCCACGACACTCCGTGCTCACTAGCAGCGTTCAGGATGGCGGCTGGGATTCAGCTGAACCCCGAGGTCTTTCCCTGGCAACCTGCCCTCAGCCCGACGACATCAGGCTTGTGCCCTCCTGAGTCCTTGTCATCTTCCCTCCTGCTCTGTCTCACAGGACCTTGGAGGTCAAAAACCGGGAGTGCTTTTCCAGATCCATCACTTTTTTCTTCACATCTGTGTATGACGGAGCCCCAGGTTTCTCCTCATTCTCTCACACCTTCTCCGCCTTCTCGGGATGACTGACTTCTATCCCAGTAGATTTCTGTGTATATGCGTCGTCGCATGAGAAAGAGGGGGCTGGGCTTTTATTTCCTCCAGAAGGACTTAGAGAACTTTTTGGTTACTGAGTTTTTAAAATTTTTTACTCCTTACTTTTCATCATCAAATATAAGTCCTTACACCGTCATTTGTACAAAATACAAGTTCTCTAACACTTAGAATTGCTCTTTATTTATGTGTGCCCCACCTGATGCCACAAAGGATGAGGTGGTTTATCCATGACTGTGACAGCTGGATGTCATTTCCTGCATTTTCAGTTGTGAGCCCCTGATAGAAAGGAAACGCAGCTCTCGGCAGAGGGTGGACCCACAGGGCTTTCGTAAGGGACTTTCAAGAACACACTTCAAAGCAGCACATGGCTAACGTCTCAGAAATAAGCTTTTCTTCATCACATTTCTAATAATTACTGAAAACGAATTACTGGCATTGTCCATCTGGACCAGGTATCAGAAAACTGTCAGTTTCTTAGACAACAGAAAATAGTCTAAAATCTACACCAGATCATTTGAGGAAGAGCGTAGGGTAGGATATGCTCCTAAGTAAGCATATTACGGAAGCTGTATTTGGATTCTTCTCCTGTAAGGCAGGTACTTGCTATCTCTACCCTAAACGCTGTCTTCCCTGCTCTAGAGCTCAGGATTTGGGGGCTTCAGCTTAGTACTGCTACTGAATGCTTCTGAGAAAGATCCAGGTCCTGCCTGTGACCTTGACTTAGACAGAGATGGCCCTTCATTATGATGGGTCCACGAGTCAGGTTCTCATCTTACATGGTCTTCACTACCTACCTACCAACATACCTACAGTATACGAAACTTCTCTCAGTCAGCGATGTAGAAAACACGTCCTTAGCCACTCAAGAATGACTTCATACTGTCACCAAGCCAGACTGGAAAAGCTGATTCCTTAAAGCAATCATTTATTCAAGCTTTATCTCTGTATAAAGCCAGACGAGGGGAAGGCCATACACTTGGCCTACATTACTAAGTCCCCGTGTCACATTCTGCCCTTGGCTTTCACTGAAGTCAGTAATAAATAGTTATGCATATCCAATAATTTTAATCCTCTTTTACTCAATCGGGGTCATTCATTTTGTCATTTAACTCCCTTCATAGCAAATTCCCCTCAGAACCAGGGAATGGAAATAAACTAGTATTTGTCTTCCCATTAGACAAGAATAGTTATATAACAGCTTTCTCAGGGCTGCTATGAAATTCAAACCTAAGTCTCAAGTTCAAATGTCCTTAACCAAGACTGCAAAAATTTATAGTAAATATATATGGCCCTCTCCTTCTTTCCAACTTGATATTTTCACCCCGCTTGCTTTCTGTTTTATTTTACCTATATTTTCATTGTTAAAAGCCTAAGGTTTTTGGAGAGCTGACACCTATAAGGATTTCATCTTCATCAAGAAAAAGAGTCAGAGTGATGATACACTGCATCTTGATTCACTTAGAAGGCTACTTCTCAGGAAAGAAGACTCAGTAATATCTAGACGAAGCATATGTGTCTATGATAAAAGGAAGGAGAAACAGAAAGATGAAGATGATTTCAAGGCCATATGCTTGGGAAGCAAAAGAACACAGCAGAGAGATGTGGGAAGGAAATTAGTCTTTAGGAAGCTAGTTATCAACAAATCTTCACTAGTCCACATCTGGGCAGCTGTTGGTCATCTACACACTCTCCAGGGATGAATTTAACAAAAACTAGCCTGGTGCGAAGTCGGGAAACGTCGGCTCTATCACTGAGTGTTGTCTCTTTATTTCTGTGTCTGCTTTCTCATCTGCAAAATGAAGCCATTAGGGAAAAAAAAAAGTCGCAAGCACTATCCGGTTCTAACATTTTATGATTTTTGAGATGGAATCTAAGAAATGAAAAGAATCTGATGAAAGAGATGTAAAGCTGGAGTCACTCCTTCATTTACATACTGTACTAGAAGAATCTCCTTAGGGGTGTGTATGGGGAGAGGAGTAAGCAAGACAATCAATCTACTGGTGCAAGAAAAAATGACCAGAACATCCGTTCATCATTCTTTTTACCTTAAAAGGAAAGAAATGCATCTTAGATCAACATCAGCACCCTCATTTGGGTTCACTCGTTAGATGGCCCTATGTCAAGCGTCTGGTTTATTTACGGTAGGAAGTCATCTTTGTGGTTTTATAAAAAAAAAAAAACCTTTAAGCAATGAGGTGAAGAGTGACCACAAAAATATTTTGTACTATACAGAGGTGATATAGTTACTTTATGGCAAAATACATAGAAGAATTTGTTCTAAATTTACTGACATATTCTATGATGACAACTGGACTGGCAGATTTTTTTTTTTCAATGAGCTTACTTAATCCCTTCAAGGTAAAGATGAGGTTTTAACAAGTGCAAGAAAATAGCTGCCTTTTGGAAAGAAACATACTATGGAGAAAGCATTTTGAAAAGAGATGTGCTTTTGTATCTATAGAGAACTTAGAAATACTTTTCTAATCTATTTTAACTTTTTTTTTTTTTTTTTTTTTGCGGTACGCAGGCCTCTCACTGTTGTGGCCTCTCCCGTTACGGAGCACAGGCTCCGGACGCGCAGGCTCAGCAGCCATGGCTCACGGGCCCAGCCTCTCCGCGGCATGTGGGATCTTCCCGGACCGGGGCACGAACCCGTGTCCCCTGCATCGGCAGGCAGACTCTCAACCACTGTGCCACCAGGGAAGCCCTATTTTAACATTTTCAATAAATATAAAAAGGTTTTTTTATTTTGAACTCCCTCATCCTTATTAATATAAACTCTAATACCTTTTGTGAGAACATAATGAAAATAGAAATTTACCAGACAGATTTTAACCAAAACTGTTGCATAACTGGTAGATTGCTTAAAAATGAGAATTAATTTTAGTTAATAAATTTAGCCAATAATGCTCTTCGTCCATTTGGATCAATAAACCTTTGTGAGGTAACCTTCTTTTCAGCTATTCTAAGTTTTAAAACCAAATAGCAAAATAAACTGAATGTAGGACTAGACTTTCAAATTGCTTCCCCGCTAAGTGTTTACCGAGATTTTTAAAGACAATGGTATAAATTCATCCACAGTACCTTCATTAAGGTAAAAAAAACACCCCACAACATATCAATGATAATTTTTAACAAGAGCAAGTTCTTAGCTTTAATATTTATTTTATCTTTAGTGCATCCTTTTAAAATTCCTGTAGATTATAAAACATAAAATAATGCAGTAGCACACACATGACACGTATAAATTAAAATGCAAATGTTGAGAGCATGTGCTCAGATTTTTTTCCCTGATGTGATGCACAATAAAAACTTGGACACCTGGTAAATCTGTGGTAATCACACCAATTTATCTTTGTTTTTCCCAAGCTTGCAAAAAAGTAACAACCTTTAGAATCATTATTTACTTAATCATTTCTCCCAATACAATAAATAACGCCTTAAGTCAAAGGATTTCCTGGGATGGCTCCCCAAAGAAAAAAATCCCTTGTACCAAGCAAGTATATCTATTTCACAAACAGAAATTTACAAGTTATTTCTGCCTCATCAAATTCAATATGTAAAAGATTTCTTTCCACCCATCACACCTTAGTACATGTCTTGTTTTTCTAACTGTAAAAGTACTGCAATGAGTAGTAGTGGGGAAAATAAATCAAACTATAAAAAGACAGAAGTAATCACACACAGAAAAAGATATAAGTAGAAAGTGAAAAATTATCTACACTCCCTTCCCTCCTCAGAAAAGCATGTAATATTTTTTAAATGCACTGGCTACTTTCTCACTCAATATTCAAAGTCACTTCTCCATAGTAGAACATTCACCTCCATAAACATGTTTAATAGTTTCAATGTATTTCAATATACAGATACATCTTATTTCACTTAGCCCAAATATCACACTAATGGACATTCATATTATTTCCAATTCATGTACTACTATGAAAGACCTGTGTTTTGGTTTTTGTTTTTTAACGAAACACAGGATAGAAGGTCTCTCCTCAGTTGGTGTATCCAATAGTTTTAGGTAAATATTTCTAGCTTATAACTCATTACTTAGCATTATTCTGCATATCATCAGAACAGTCTTTTCTTCTCATAAATACCAAGTTGAAATGAATTCTTAAATGGTCTTTTGTTTCAGATTTGCAGAAATGGGGGTGAATTTGTTCTGAAATAGTATTTGGCCACTCTGGTTAAGTGGAAAACAACAATTCCTTTCAAAATGTTACTGTGCACTGAAGCTTTTTCGAACTCTTGCAAAAATTTTTCACATGAGGAAACAAGGTAATTTCTTTAAAACAAAAAGAATATGAAAGATTTATATTCATAATTCTAAAAGTCCTTATTTTGAAATTAATGAAAAATTGATAGTTTATTTAACTGAAGTCACACTATGTTCTCATTCAACACACTTCCCAAAGCCTATTCAGAATGGTCTGTGACTCATAACACGTGAATAAAGAGATTTCTTTAATAAGATAGAATATTTTCTGCTTTTTGTATCAAGCATTTAATATTTTAAAATAATTACAGGATAGGAATATTTCTCTCTTAGGTAATCACTCAAGTTAAATATATATTACCATCTTTTATAAAAGGCCCTTAATTTTCTAATTCAAGCTTAAAAAAAAATCAATTAAGGTTCAATTTTTAAACAAATGTATTCTCCAGGGGCTAATTTTAAAGCCTGCATCCATCTGAAATAGTCAGTAATTTAGGCCTCCCGAAAATTGGTAACTGTATCTACTACTGTCACAACAAAACACATTCACATAAAGTGGAAATAACAGCTAATCTGGATGGCTCTGGTTTATAAGAATTCCTTTCTTTCTAAGAGTTCTACCTTTGTTCCTTCAACTTTCTTCAATGTTCTCAGTTCTTTTTCTTCAGCAAAAGAGAAATGTTACTTTTTATATTGTGTAAAAGAATTAAAATAGGTAATTTTATTATATTATGAAAATACACAGTATACTCATTCATTTCTGCCGAAAGGAAAAATTACCTTGCTTTCTCCTTTCTGTATACCAGTTATCTAAACAGTAAGGAGCCGGGCACTCACAGTTAAAATCGGCTAAAGCTTCAACCTCCCCTCCCCAGCCTTGCCAGGCTGCAGGATGGCTGTAAAGTCAGCACAGGTGACTGACATGTTTACATCAGATAAGGCCGAGCAGAGCGCACAGCACACACAATCAAGCTCCAAGCCAACAACAGGACTACACACGGGTGATAAAAAGCAAACACATACACTCTGACTGTGGACTCCGGTGGACGCCCATGACATCTTCTGAACAGGTTCATCTGAATCATTCGTAAGTCAAGTCTGATGTGAAGTAGCAAGACTAAATAACTAATGACAAATTCCTGACTAGGATACTTCTAGCTGGAGAATTTTGCCTGCCGATAAACGCCATCGGGTTCGGTGTACCATAAGTTACGTAGGGTAGGACCAGTTAAAGTGAGTCAACCACAAACAGTGGATACCACACTGCTTCTGAGATCCAAGGACTCTGCCTGACAAATCACCAACTTCCAGTGACCCACACCACCGTCCCACTCTATGTCAGAGCAAAGAGGAAGGGAGGGAGGGAGGAAGGAAAGAAGAAAAGGAAAGGAAGAATGAGAGAGGAGGGAGGAAAGGAGGAAAGGAAAGGAAAGGGAGGAAGGAAGAGGGAGGAAGGAAGGAAGGAAGAGGAAGGAAGAGGAAGGAAGAGGGAGGAAGGAAGGAAGGAAGAGGAAGGAAGAGGGAGGAAGGAAGGAAGGAAGAGGAAGGAAGAGGGAGGGAGGAAGGAAGGAAGAGGAAGGAAGAGGGAGGAAGGAAGGAAGAGGAAGGAAGAGGGAGGAAGGAAGGAAGGGAGGGAGGGAGGGAGAGGGAAGGAAGGAAGGAAGGGAAGAAAACGGAAGGAAGGAAGGAAGGCAGGAAGGGAAAGGAAAGGAAAGAAGGAAGGAAGGAAGGAAGAAAGGAAGTTAGAAAATTATCAAGCTTTATTTTCAGAGACACTGAGGATTCTAAAGCAGAAGGAAGAACGAAATTGTGAGAAGTGGGTCAGCTGAAAGCGGCTCTCCTTAGAGGGCAGACTCCTCTGTCCGCCAGCCTACCTGGCAGCCGGTCCTCCATCCCCCAGACTTGACGCCCCCATACTGCCCATGTGGGCACCCCTTTTATTATTCTGCCTAAAGCTTCTCTAAACAGAGCTTGAAAAAGTTAGCATCCTCTTAAAAATATATATGTGAAGAAAAATGTATCTTTTTATTCCAATCTTTCCTGTTCAACTTAGAAATACTCAATCAAGACTAGCAGATATGGGCTTCCCCGGTGGCGCAGTGGTTGAGAGTCCGCCTGCCGAGGCAGGGGACGCGGGTTCGTGCCCCGGTCCGGGAAGATCCCACGTGCCGCGGAGTGGCTGGGCCCGTGAGCCATGGCCGCTGGGCCTGCGCGTCCGGAGCCTGTGCTCCGCAGTGGGAGAGGCCGCAACAGTGAGAGGCCCGCGTACCGCAAAAAAAAAAAAAAAAAAAAAAAGAGTAGGAGATGTGGTAAAGGGCTCTCACCCACATTGCTGGGACTACAAACTGGTGCAGCCCCTCCGTGAAACAACCTGGCAACATGTACTGAGAGCCTTAACATATTCATACCCTCTGAACAAGTAACTCCCCCAAAGGGGAATCTGTTCTAAGGAAATCATCCAATATAAGAAAAAGTTTTATACAAAGAGATGTTGATGGCACCATTATTTATGGTAGCAAAGAACTGGAACCAATATACAGGCTATTGAAACTTCATTAGACTTCTAGGCAGTCATTAAAAATTGTCACTGTGAAGAATACTTAATGATATGAGGAAATATAGAGACAGTATAATCTCAAAGAGATTTTTTAAAAAGATATTGGAAAGATACCCACCAAAACATTGACATTGATTGCTTCTGGATAAAATGATCACGGTAATTCTTCACTATATTTGTCAATATTTTTCAAGTTTTTCATATAGAAAATATACCCCCCACACACACACACACGTCTCTCCTCTTAAATGCCACTGAAAACCATGAAAAGCTCTAGTTCACCTAAACAGACGTAAGAAAAAAGAAGTTCCATATAACACAAAACAAAAATATTCACTGTGGCCTATTTACTGGACCAAATTTTCATTGACATGTTTTAAATCTGTGAATATCTGATGCTGAAACTGCAAAAGAAAAGTAAGTCAAAGGGACACACTAGCTTCTCCTAACCTATATTTTTCATTTAAAATGCCTCTTAAATTTGCTCCTGTCCTCCTACTTTGGCTCAATGTGCCAAAAAAAAAGAAGTGTCTTCTGGGTTTATCACAGTTGTTTCTGAACAGTTCTTGCTATGCCAAAGCATTTGAACTTTTCACCTGAGTGCAGGCAGAGCCTAGTTTATGAATGGGTTGTATTCCAAGTGTTCATTTGGAAGGTGGCTGTTTGTTTCAATGCGGAAACGTATTCCAATTCCTAATGGAGTAAAAGCCTGGGGTCTTGGTCCTATGAGGGAGCGGTTAGTTGAAGAGAAAGTTTCTTCTCAGGCTTCTGGGCACAGAAGAAAGCTAGAGCACAGTTTCAAAAAGGTAAAGCTAATTAGCAGCACAGTGAAACGGGTCATTTTGGAACATGGAAACTTCAGGAGTCAGGGAAGACGTGTGAAAGATGCATGAACACCGCAGGCCTTGGGTGTGTGAAAGACGGAGAGGGCAACGTGGTCGGGCTGGAGGAGGATGACTCAGGAAATTCAAGAGTAAAGAAATTAAGTTTCTGCTTATTTAGATGAGTGTCTTCAAATTTTTTAAGACTATGGATGACTCAGTCAGCAAGGCTTCCAGCACCATTCATACCTGGTTATCCCTGGAAACAAAACAATGACAACTGGGCTTCCCTGGTGGTGCAGTGGTTAAGAATCTGCCTGCCAATGCAGGGGACACAGGTTCGAGCCCTGGTCCGGGAAGGTCCCACATGCTGCGGAGCAGCTAAGCCCGTGCGCCACAACTACTGAGCCGTGAGCCACAACTACTGAAGCCGGCACACCTAGAGCCTCTGCAACAAGAGCAAGCCTGCTATGAGAAGCCCGTGCACCACAATGAAGAGCAGGCCCCGCTCAGCGCAACTAGAGAAAGCCTGCGTGCAGCAACAAAGACCAAACGCAGCCAAAAATAAATTTATTTAGAAAAACAAAACAAACAAACAAACAAAAACAATGACAGCGATTGTGTGTATGTTTGTGTGTAGCGGGATTCCAACCTGGGTGTACGGGTATGCAAAATAAACTGTAAATACAAATGTTTCTATTTATAATGCGATAGGTGTTCTTGAAAAACTTTAGGTTCTGCCTAACACTAAAATAGATTTTAGGGAGAACACTCAAAACCTGTGGAAGGCTTAAAAAAAAAAAATGTTGGGCTTCCCTGGTGGCACAGTGGTTGAGAGTCTGCCTGCCGATGCAGGGGACACGGTTTGGTGCCCCGGTCCGGGAGGATCCCACATGCCACGGAGTGGCTGGGCCCGTGAGCCATGGCCGCTGAGCCTGCACGTCCGGAGCCTGTGCTCTGCAATGGGAGAGGCCACAACAGTGAGAGGCCCGCGTAACGCAAAAAAAAAAAGAAAAAAAGAAAAAAAAAATGTTAAAAATATACATGTCCGTCTTCAAAACTGTTTAATTCCTAAGAAAAACAGAAGAAATTTTACCTTTAAAAATACAATTGTGAAGATCATTCAACACAAATAATATAAGGAACGATTGAGTTTATACAGACTAGAACCGAATGCACATAGACTGGACAGAACCATGAAATTAGTTCTTCCAAGACATTGGACCTGGCCACCTGAGTCAAGCAAAGAGCAAGGACAAGGGGGACAGGTGTCCCGCTGTCCTACCTGGTCTGCTCCTTTGGCCACATCAGGTATTTTTGCATCCAGTTGCTGTTATCTGGAGGCATTAAACAGTGCTGTGCCCAAGGAAAACTGTGTAGGGACCAATTTCTGCCTCGTATGTCAGCACTCCCCACTGACCAAACTTGTGTAAACTAATTTGTGTAATGTAAACACGCACATAGCAAAAAAGCCTGCATGATTACGCATTTTCTAAAGTAGATTCAAATCTGTAAAGGAAACCCCACTTTCTTTTCTTCCATCCAGCCTGACCACCGCGTGAAAGCTTCCTCCAGGATACCAACACTTAGGAATTCCAGATGAGAAGTCTGGGATGCATGACCTGAGAAAAGCAGGGCAGCTGCTAGCACACAGGGCACCTCTGTGCACATCAGAAGATGAACTTCCTCTGTGCAGGCAAATTACAAAAAGGGAGCTGTGGCCCTCTGCCGCGGGTGGTTGGCAGTACTGCCCCTTCCACCCAGGTGCCTCTGTGCAGGTTATGTGATTGCAGTGCCATCCAGGTCCCTCATTCTGGGGTCGGTTAATACAGAATACCTTCCTCAACATGCAGGTGGAAACAAAAACAGAGCATGTTTATTACAGTTACAAATAGCACTAAGCTCTGAATGTTAGGGGGTCCAGCAACTTGCAGATAGGATTTGAATCCTAAATGACCAAGCCCAAAGGAATCAATGTAAACAGAAGCAATTTAAATAGGAATACGTGGGACTTCCCTGGCTGTCCAGTAGTTAAGACTCCATGCTTCCACTGCAGGGGGCACGGGTTCTATCCCCAGTCAGGGAACTAAGATCCTGCATGCCAAGAGGCACGCCCCCCCCCCCAAAAAAAGGAATACATGCAAGAGAATGGAAAAAAACAGAACTGTAAAAATAGAAGATGGGAAGCATAATGGCACCTGAGGAAAGGTTCAGCAGGTCCCTGAAAATGACACAGGCTCTTTATGCTTTTTTTTCTTTCTTTTTAATAAATTTATTTATTTATTTTTGGCTGCATTGAGTCTTCATTGCTGCACGCGGGCTTTCTCTAGTTGTAGCGAGCGGGGGCTACTCTCTGTTGCGGTACGCGGGCTTCTCACTGCAGCGGCTTCTCTTGTTGCGGAGCACAGGCTCTAGGTGCGCGCGCTTCAGTAGCTGGGTCTCGCAGGCTCTAGAGTGCAGGCTCAGTAGTTGTGGCTCGCGGGCTCTAGAGCACAGGCTCAGTAGTTGTGGCGCACGGGCTTCGTCGCTCTGTGGCATGTGGGATCTTCCCGGACCAGGGCTTGAACCCGTGTCCCCTGCACTGGCAGGCGGATTCTCAACCACTGTACCACCAGGGAAGCCTCCTTTATGCTTTTGTACGTGCTGCTTACTCTGCCTATGACCGTCTTCTCCAGCCTCTTTGAATGCCAACTCATTCATCAAGATACAACTCAAATAGCACTAACTCTCCCTGGGCAGTTTATGAAGCCTCTGTTGTCTGGAGATCTGTGCACACAACCTGGGGAGAGGGGTCCCTCGTCCAGAAGGATTCCAAGGCTTGAGAACTATCACTGTCCCTCCACCCAGGTGCCACCCAGCAGCCAAGCCTGCACGGCAGGAGACCCAATGGCCGCAGCTGTCTGATCTGATGGCCGCTCTCTTTTTTGTCTCTACCCTTCTCTCCCTCTTATGGAATCTGAAATTAGGATGTAGGGTGACTAAATGCCATCCGAATGGACCTGGATCTGGGGGCAAATAAACATTGTTGCTGTGTGGGGTCTACTTGTACAAAGCAGCTGAGAAAAGACAATATTATTAGAGAAAAGGTTCACGAAAAGTGATGCAAAGATTAGCGAGAAAGCGAGGAAGGAGGAGCTTTGGATCCTGGTCTCTGTTGGACTCTCAACGCCCATCTGTTCCAGGAGCTGCCCCATCACCCCTCCCTGTGTTTTCTTTTAGCTGATCTGACTGTCATTTACAACCAAATAAACCTTGAAGGCAGTTCTGTTAATTCACCAATTTAGCACCTTGTTTACATAATTACATGCCTATCTTCCCACTAGGACTAGGAACTCCTTACAAGCAAAAACTGTCTTTTTCATAATGCTTCCTCTAAGGCCTTAAAGAAAACACCTCAAAAAAAAAAAAAAAAAAAAACCACCCTAAACCAATTACAGGTTATTGGTAGTAGAACTTTAGATATGAAAATGACATGTTACAAAATGAAGTACATCAAATGCTGGATTTACCTATAAATTGGAAGATTTGTGAAAACACCAAAATAGGAAATAACATCATTTCCACATATGAGTAACCTAAGTGCAGATAATAAGAACTCCTTTTGGCTAATAGCCCAAAAGATAACCGTTAATGTAATGGAGAGTGTGAACAGAAGAAAACTATTTAGGTACCCAAACTAGAAAACCTGGGGTTGCCCTCAACTCCTTCCCATCCATTTCCCCCGGGTAGTTACCAAATCCAGCTCAGTCAACTTCCCAAACATCTCTGGGGACACCCTCTCTCTGCCACCACGGAACTGCCCTAGTTCAGACTCTGGTCGCCTCTTACCCAGAGGACAGCAATGGCTTTAGCAGAATCTCCTCTGGTGGCACTGAGTCCCATCACTGACCCATCCCTGGGGTGGCCACAGAAACACCCGAGCACCGCGGGGCTCTGACTTCTCCCTTGTTGCCTGTCACTCCCTCTGTTTAGAAACTTTGATGCTGATTTCCATTTCCGCTAATAGGGTGGAACTAGGTTATTCAGATCAACTCTGCCACTGAAAACAGCTAAACATCCTGAATAAAATATTTTTTCAAACATCTCCTTAAAGGCATCAAAGCGCTGAAGAGGCAGGAGTTACCTTGCCAAAATCTGAGTGAAAGCAGAGTGCGAGAGCCATGAGCTCCCACGGAAGCCACTCGCTCTGACGGCTTTGATGGTCCCGTGGGCTGAGAGGAACAGAAGTCGGATTCCCAAGGTGGGGATCTAATAGGAAACCCTTTCTCCATAAGGGTAGGATCCAAAAGGGTCACAGCCTCAGCGTAAAGGTGATCCCAAAATAAACCCATTCCACCCCCAGGGGACTGCAGCCCAAATGTATATCACCAGCAAGTCCAAAAACTCCCAAGCTATGAGCTTAGTCTAAAATGGCCTTGGTCTGTAGTGCCCCTAAGCCACCTGGCCCAGGAGACAATCCTCTCTAGAGGGACACACTTTCACTCCAAGACTTGAAAATCCTCCTCGAGTAATGGTTCAAGGCAAATGAGCAGCTCATGGCCAAAATTACCAAGCAAACATGGGAACAAGGCACCATGACTAAGAACCAGCAGAAACGTAACATGGTAGAAAGATACCCCGGAAGACTCAAGGTACTAGTATCATCGCTATTCTCACAATGCTTGAAGAATCTTAAATTTAACTTACGGCACGTTTCTGAACACTAGAACTTTGAGAGGCATGCCTGAGGCTGTTAACAGGCCCCAGCTACGTGGAATAAAGCAAAAATGACATTGCAGTGCACTCTTCTATGAAATAAGGTCTCGGATTGTTCAGAAATGCTTTCAATGCCTCCACACAATTGACTTGGTGAGGTTCTAGGAGAGAAGCTGTTGACTCTCCCTGAAACTTCTCTGCCATGTTCACAAGGCAAAGTTCTCGCAGGCGGCTGTGGCCATCGGCTGTTGGTTTGTCATCAGCTTGTGGTTACCCCACATCTCTTATCACCAGCTTGCAGCGAGTCCTCCCCTACTCTCCCAGGCGTTGCTCAACCCGCTCAGCAAACCGCTCTCAACACTCTGCTCAATCCTAGCAAAAACAGCGTACGTGCTGATGAAAATTCAACGTGGAAGGGCTCACAGCACACCCGTGGAGCACTTCAGCGGCTCCACTAAGTCATTCAACAGTATTTATTGGGTACCTACTACATGCAAGCACCGTTCCGGGTGCAGGGAGGTGGCAGCAAATATGACCTGGTCTCAGCTGCTGGTGAGCTGAAGTTAACAGGTTCACAGCCCAGCCGGGGGAGAGAAGTAATAAACATGTAAACACCTCCTTTTCCGACAGTGTCAAGTGTCACAGAGAGGATAAGAGCTGTGTGAGAGTGGAGGGGCTTCTTTAGATGTGGTCAGGGAGGCTCTCGGAGAGGGCAACCCTTCAGCTGACAAAGTAAAATGACAAGGGGCCCGAGGGAAGAACATTCCAGACAAAGAGAAAAGTAAACGCAGAAGCTCTGTGGCTGCTCTGAACTTGGCTTGTGTAAGGAACAGAAGACCAGCGTGGCTGGAAGGGAGAAGGCACAGGGCATAGTTGGGGCCAGGCCAGTAAGAAGTCTAAGCCACTGGAAAGAGCTCGGGCTTTTTTTTTTTTCCTCTTCAAGTTTGTACTTTTTGTTTATTTGGTTTTTAAAAAAATTTTTTTTTGATGTGGACCATTTTTAAAGTCTTTATTGAATTTGTTACAATATTGCTTCTGTTTTATGTTTTGGGTTTTTTGGCCACGAGGCATGCGGGATCTTAGTTCCCTGACCAGGGATCGAACCCTCACCTCCTGCACTGGAAGGTGAAGTCTTAACCACTGGACCGCCAGGGAAGTCCCTCAAGTTTGTTTTTATTTTTTTACTTATTTTTTTCTTTTTACAATGTTTGTAAGTTTCAGGTGTACAGCAAAGTGATTCAGTTATACGTATATAGGGAGGCCTCTGGAAGGTTTTCTCTGAAGAAGTGACAGGACATCATTTACGTTGCCACCGCTGTTGAGAACTGGGACTGAGACAGGGCAAAGGGACCACCGAGGGACCTGAGGGCCCCTGCCATGTTCTAGAGGAAGAGAATTCATACGGAAAGAGAGAAGTATGCAGAGTCAGAACTCAGAAATGCGGGTCAGGAGGGAGAGGTGAGGAAAAGAGAAGGATCAAGGTTGGCTCCTGAGTTTGGGGCTTGAGCACCTGGGTAGATGGTGGTCCATTGACTGAGATGAGGGAGAAATTAGTTCAGGGCATGACGGGAGGTGGGGCAGGGCAGGGAGAGGGAACCAGGAGTCCTGGTGGGGACACATCTGAGGTGCCCGTTAGGTAGTCAAGTGAAATATCAAATAAGAAATTGAAATATGGAGCCCGGCGGGGAGGTCAGAAGGGAAGATGTCCATTTCTTAACTATGAGCGTGAAAAGCCAGGGGACTAAACAAATAAGGTCATGCAGATGAAATACACTCTGTAGTTCCAGAAGAAGACCCTGGACAGAGTCCTGGGGCGCTCTAACATTTAGAGGCTGAAAGAAGGATGAAGAGTTCGATAAGGCACCTAAGGAGTGAAGGAAAACAAGAATAAAACCAAGAAGGTGGCCTCTGGATCTGAAAACATGAAGGTGAGGCTGACAGGGGCAGCTTCCCGGGAACGGTGAGGGTGGAAATGGCAGGTGGGACACAGGGGGGCGGGACAGCCACTACAGACCACAGGACAGAGCGGCTTCAGGCGAGGGTTTTCAACTTCTGCTCTAACAAGGAGCAGAGAAGCAGAGTGGATGCTAACATGAGAGATGTGACACCAAAGGAGGGTTTCTGCTGTCAGGGCTGTTTATTTTGTTTCCGAGATGGGAGGTCCCAGAGCCAGGAACGCCGTCCAACACCAAGTGAGGCAACAATGGAAAGAAAAAGTCTTTTTCTCCAATTCGGTGGCCACCACCCACAGGTGGCTATCGAGCACTTTAGGGAAATCTGAATCATAAGATTTAATTTTAATTAAATGAGATTTAAATAGCCATCTGCGACTAGCAGCCAGCAAACTAGACAGCACGGTGCTCCAGCGCATCTGCAGGCTGATGGATTCGGTGTCCAGAAGCTGGTGGATTGGGTAGCAGGGAGAGTGGAAGGCGATACCTTCTACTTGTTCAACGCCTTCTAAAGCCTTAAAGGTAATCAGCTAGCGGGTGGGGGAGACAGAGGGACAAAACACCAGAGGGAAGTTTAAGGAGAGTGGAAAAGTAAGAAATAGATTCAAAGAGCAGAGAACACCCTGAGAGAGAATAGTACAGTTCCAGGGTTGAGTACCACTTGCTTTTTATGGTAAATTTTAAAGTGGCCCCTGTCAGAACTGTTAAGTTTTTCTCTGGCAAACAAAGCCTCCTCGGCCTTTGAAAATCTGCCCTCAAACTACCTTTTCAACCATCTCCTAGCACTCCCCCTCATTCACCTCTGTGGTTTTCGATCTTCTTGGTGGCAGAACCTTTTTTCCCTTGTACCTGTACAGTATGTATTCCTTGCCCGCAATTAAAAAAAAAAAAAAAAAAGTTGACAACGATGAGAACAAAACCAAGCTGCTGTGGATGAGGCTGAGGCGAGGGATAAATTCCCCCACCAACTCAGCCCCCTCCCCCCAGCCTCAGAGGCACCTCCAGGGAACCCCAGGGTTTGAAACCAAAGAGTTACCCCAGACAGTGCTTCTCAAACTGGAAGGTGCTTACAAATCACCTGTCTTATTAAAATGCACATTCTGCCCCAGAAGGTCTGCAGAGAGGCCCACAGTTCTGCCTTTCCAGCAGGCTCCTGGGTGACGGCTGTTGCCATGCGTCTGTGGATTACACCTGGAGTGAGCGGCGAGGCCCGAGGCCACGGCCACAGCAGAGCCCTCAGCATCATTCACTCGGTCGGCTTACCTTTGCCAGTATTTCCCCTTGGCCACACACACCCCTCCTTGCCTCCTCCAGCTGGGAGATTCTATTCCATCTTCAAGGGCCTCTCAATGTCACATCCTCTTGAACCTTCTCCAAGAGTCCTGGGCAGAAGTAATCATGACCCAGTCGCCCCCACCTCCAAACCCCCCGCACTTTCCCCCTTTCTCACTCTGCTCCAGCCACACAGGCTTCCTTGCAGTTTTCTAATCATGCCAAGTCAGCACCAGCCCCAGGGCCTTTGCATGAGCTATTGCTTCTGCCTAAAATGCCCTCCCCCCAGATATCCTCATGCCCAACCCCTTCATCTTCATCTCTTTACTCAAATGTCTTCTTCTTAAGGTTTATACTCTGACCACCCTATATAACACCCTCCACCCCAGCATTCCTGATACTATAGTCGTTTATACACATGTTTATGCATATGTCTGTTTCCCCTGCAGTTATGAGCAATTTGAAGGTACGGTCCACAATATATTCATTTTGCATCCCAAGCGTCCTGCATAGTGTCCTTATGTTAAAAAAAAAAAAGGTGAAATATCAAATTAATAGCTGACACAACCTGTAACTAATGAATCTGAATTACATTTTTGACTCCTTGAACTGCCTGATCAAGGCGTTAAAGATACAAAAAAGAACATTATAACAAAGCAGAAAAAGACATCAAAGCAAGGGCACAAAGATAACTCTAAAATGATTAACTTGTAACTCAAAGATGCACAAGGATGCCAAGTGCAATGGTGATGTTTTGTCTGTGAACCAGGATAAGAGAACAATTAATTTAACATGCGCTCTAGTAATTTTCCATGTTTTGCCATTTAAAATACTTTAAAAATGATAAAATGAAAGCTAACATTTATTGAGAACTTGCCATGTGCCAGCAACTCTTTAGGCATCTTACAAGTACCAACGTATTTAACCCACATAACCTCCATAATAAGCACTATTAATATCTCCTTTCCTAAAAGAATTGGGACTAAGGTCACACAGCCAACCAGACAGTGTGGCTTCAGAGCCTGAACTCCTAACCACTGCGGACCGGTGAAAAACTATGCTTACTTTGAATGTCAAGGTTTATCTTTAGGTAGGTTACTGTTTTAAAACTCCCTACAAGACTTTTCATAAAGAAGTTTTATATATGCCCTCTTCCTACGTGCTTTGAATATAAGCAATGCTCTTCTTTCTGTAAAGGAAAAACTGTTTTCTCTTTTTCTCCATGCTAATAGCTAATACTTTGTCAAAGCCTTTAAGACTAAGGAAGGAAAGAAAAGATCTCCAAGAAATGAATAACTCCCGGGCCTGTCCCAGGTAGCACAGTTCCACGGTTAAGGGTACGAGATTGAATCCCACCACCTACTAGCACTGTGATCTCGGCAGGTAATTAATTCAACCTCTGCCTGTTCCTACTATTCTTCCGAGCCGCTGGGCTTCCCACCCCACACCATCCCCAACTTATTCTTGCGACGGTTCTTAACTGGGTTCCATGAACCCTCAAGTGGTCCGTGGATAGAATTCAGGGGATCTGTGAACTGGGTAGGATGTATCCTATGTGTTTTCATTAATTTGTTCAAAAGCATTGTTCTAAGAAGGGATCCACAGCCTTCACTGGACTCCCGTGGGGTCCCTGGCACAAAAAGCGGAAATGTGGTTAAAAGTATATACCGAGAAATAAGCTAGGAGGTATTTTTAACTGTTCAAGAAAGGAAATAAACCTGGTTTGGTTGGTAGAGGTGAGAATGTTAAGATATGGAGTCAAGGGAAATACCTAGGTATTCCTAAATAAAACGGCATCTTTTACCTCCCTTCTAACCTTCTAGAAGAAGCTGCCCCACTTCTACTCATTGGCTCCATAAATCTTTAAGCTCTCACACCTGCACACACACATCCAAATCAACCACTGTCTCAAAAGTATATCCATGAACACCGTGGTCTCCAGCACATCTAATTCTGCTAACCTTCCGGCTGACTTTTCTCTTGTCTCACATTTCTTCCTTCTCCATCCCTCCCTCAAAGCCAAGCATCCCAGGTGTTCCTATTTCTCCCTCAGAGATTGAATTTACCCCCATGGCTTCAACCACCAATCCTGCATGGATAACTATCAATTCTCCATCCCAGCCCTAACCTTCACCTGAGCCCCAATGCTACCTTCCAACACCCCGCAGGTGGGCAGTCATTAGACTGTCCACCACCATCACCTGCAACTCAACACGTCTCAAATCAAAAATCTGTGTATCCTTTCTCAACACACAATTCCTTCTCTTAACTTTTCAAGCTCGATCACATGGTCACCATTCTTCCAAGGATTCATCACATGCTGTCAGAGGACAAATCCTGAACATTTTTCCTTATTTTTAACGATATTCCTTCTACTGTATGGCTACTCAAAGTACAGGCTGTGGACCAGCGGCGTCTCATCACCTAAGAGTGTGACAAAAGCAGAATCTCAGGACTCGCCCCAGACCTGCTGAGTCAGAATCTGCATTTTTAAAATGTCCCCAGGTGATTCAAACACACATTAAATTTTAAGAAACACCTGTCTAGCGCTTATTAATATGCTACCAGCCTAACAGCATCGGAATTTGTTCATTTTTAGGTATCAATTACTGAATCCTTATTATGTGCCAATTACAGTGCTAGGCTTTAAATACATTATCTTACCCTCAAAATAATACTGTGAGGTAATCATCATCATCTCCATTTGTAAGAATGAGTAAATTGAGGCTCAAGAGAATAAATCATCTATCTGCTCAAACAGCCCATCAGGATGGAGGCAGGATTTGAACCTAATCTGTCTGAACACAAACCATTTGGCCAAATTGCACCAATTCCCTTAAATTCCAAAATTTGTATCTCCAAGGGTATGTTGGCAGATTTAATTACTCTGGGTGACTGCATTTTCTAATCAACATAAGGTAGATTTTGTTTGTTTATTTACAATTCTTGCTGAAAATCTTTCTAAAGACATAGCAAACAGCAGACAATCCTATCATAGAAAGAGAAATCATGGTCTTGCCAAGGGCATCATTCTGAATATTCAAGTTCATTCTAAGGTAGTCAATAAATGGAGAACAAAATGTATTCTGTTCTCAGGATGTAATCCCAAGTTTTAGGGGGTATGAAAATATTTCCCTAATAATAAACTTTGTGTGTGTGTTGTATGTGTTGTGTGCTTGGCATTCTTCTTTTCTCTAAAGTAAAGGGAAGAAAGAAAAATTGTGTGAGACTAGTTCTTGAATGAATGGTTATTTGGGTTCCATTCACTGGGTTCATCTAATGTCTAGCTCATTACTGTTCTCATTTAATTGCTTCATTACGTTCCATTCAGACACTATTTCATAGTTATTTCACTTTTAAACCCTAGTCTCCTTCTTTTACCTTCTTCAGTGCCCAAATATAAACCCATGAACCTAAAAGACATCACTATTTCTTCAATATTATTTCAATTCCAGGACCTTGTTGAGAATATAACAAAGGCGACGATGCTCAGCTCAGAAAACCGCGTTATCTGCCAAAACACACAAAACATGGCGCATGGGCACCAAGACAATCTTAGACAAGTACTAGGTAAGTACTAGCTCTAACACTAGGATGGATACCTGCCTGATGTCACCTGTCCCTTCTCTGGGAACTGTTCTTCCCCAACTCCAATGGGCAAGAGCTGCCACCTTTTCTCAGCGGCTTGGTCTAGGGAAATGCCACAAATGATGGAAGCCAAACCAGTCAGAATCCTTCCATTGGACTTTTATAACTGAATCGGAGACAGAAAGACCCTTTTGGGGGGTGGAAATTACAAAATGTGAAATTCAGGAAGTATTAGTTCCCTGCCCTGTAGAGGAAACCGGACAGCAATGAGCAAGAATATAGCCAAACGCACCCAACGACACCCAAGCACCTGGTTCCAATTATTGCCAAAGCCCAGCCCCAGCCCTGCTCTCCTGGTCTGCTTACCAATTTGTCCTTCCACCGTGACCTCCAAAACCCTCCTAATATTTACAGATTTTGCCTCTGCTCATCCACATTTCCACAGCTTGCAACCAAAAAAACGAACACTAATGTTGGTTACTTCGAAACACTACGTTTGTTTTAAACAAGTTTTATGCCCTTTCAATTTTTTCTATGCAAAGGTCTTCCTTTAGATATTGAAATAGGCTTTTAAATACTCATTTCTAAAAGGCCCTCATTTCACTCCGCATAAAAATCTTTTAGAATATCTATTTAAAACAAGGCTTGACTCCTAACATTCTACATGCATGCTCCACACACTAATAAAATATAATTGTAAGAAGCTAACTCCCTGATCATTTTTAGTTTAATTCCAAATGTAACAAGACAAAATTGCCTCAAGTCATCTTTTCCTTTATGTATTCAATTATATTCTCTGCTTAAAATACTTAAAATAAAAATTGGCAGTGATCCATTCACTGATGGGTAGTCTAAGTCAGAAAGCAGTAACATATCGAATTAACCACACAAAGTCAAGCTTATTCTTGTCATTGAGAATTACCACCACAATGGACTTGAAATTTTCCACCTTAACTGCAAGTTTCTATATTTCAATCAAATAGACTTGGACTTAATAGACTGCAATGCAGTCTGACTACAGTCAATCCCACAAACTCTTAGTTCACACATCTCTTGCAATCACCACCGATTTCCTTGCCGCAACCATGGCCTTGAAAATTCCCTGAGTGTGGCTGCATTTGCAAGGTTATAATAGCGATGCAACTTTTGTTATACACTATTATTCTTCCTAGTCTGGGGCTCCTAACTTAATGGTAGGAACCTACTCGACTGTAAAAGGAGTCGAATCTTGAAGTTAGAAAAAAAAGTTGGAAATCATCCATTCCAGTCACCTTAACTCACAGATACAAATATCGATACAAAAATAGTTAATAGGCCCAAGGTCAACAGCATTAGAGAAAGAATTAGAACATGGATCCAATGAGCATTTTACTATGGTGTGTAGATGGCTCCCAATCTTGTAAAATGCTTAAAGGATCCTCCATGTAGTAGATGACTACGGCTCCCCTTTAGCGCTCCAAATATATGGTTATTTCTAAATGTCCTTAAGACAAATGCACATGAATTTTAAAAGCAAGAAATTGCTATGTTCATGACATCTTTTCCCATTAATCCTGATCACATTAGAAATGTAGGGAAGGACTGATTTGAATGATCTCTTCCTGCTCTACTAGGCTTTCTCAAATGTCTCCATTCATACACAATACAACTGACAAATTTATTTTCATATTATACTGTAGACTTTGGTGCATACAAGGTCATATGAAAACATTTATCTAAGACTTTGTTACCTAAAATGAAATCAACCAGAAACACATGGCATCTGAGTGTAGATCTCATCTTTATATACCCGTCCTTTCTTTAAAAAAAAAAAAGAAAGAAAGAAAATAAACATTTTTAAAAAGAAGCCTGTGAAACAGACCTTTCTTATGTCAACTCGAGCCCTAAAAATAAAAATATTTGGACAAAAATGTGAGGGGCATTTTTAGCAATCTTTTGCACAGAGGCTAGCACAATGTGCCTGATATATATTTGTTGAATGAATAACATGGTTATACTGCATACTATGGAAACAACTCCTCTGGATGACTACACTTAGACTTGCTAACTTCTCTTGAAAGCAAAAGAAAATGCACTATCTACAAATCACATTATTTTAATAAGCTTTAAGTAGTTTCAAAATATTTCCAATTAGCAAGAAACTCTAAAACAAATGTAGCAATTCAAAAGTATAAAGTAGTAACAGAAGTGGGTACAGTAAAACACCACACAATTACAAGGTTTTCTAAAGTAAACTGGAGTTGGGACTAATTCCCAGACAGCACACCCTTTCAGTGGCATATTATCATCACTACTTTACTAGATTAAACGCTCAGACACAAACACTCTCCTGACCAAAACACCAGAACTTCAAAGGAGATAAAAGCACCCATACATACAGAACTAACAATATTATTTTTTTAAAAAGCAACTAACAGCAACATAATAAAAATACTTAAATTTAGAACATAACTCTAAACTGTACACTTATTACACAGGAAAAATAACACTTTATTTACTTTAATAAAACGTAGGGGGGTTTTGATGCAGTAGTGTCCGCTGTTGCAAAAGCTTGCATTCCTAATTGCTCAAGAAGTTATCAGGAAGTTAAAATGAACTCCAGGCGATCAGGCATTAGGCTGATAGGAATAATCAAGTCTCAACCTTCTTAAAAACAGTCACTGCTTGCAAGCACAATCGATCAATCCTGATACAGTTTCACCTTTTCCCCAGCTCAGCCTGGGAAAGAAAAATACAAATACGATGCTTTTGAGCCATTTCAACCAACTTCACTACACCGAGAATGTGCTTTCGAAATCCAACATGGTTTTCTGTCATTTCTATTATGCTGAAAAGGGCCCACAGACATCCATCGAAATCAAAAGTACGGAAGGCAAGCGTACACTTCTCCTCAGAAGCTAACCAACTGCAGTGGGTAAGGTCATGGTCAAAATTCACAGGCTCATTTAAACTTTCATGGCTCAGCCAACAGCTCCTATCAGATTTCCTGATCCCAAGAAGATTAAAACTGCAAGAGTTTCTCGCTGGAAGATCAGCAGGAAACTATTTCGGACCCTCAGACCGCAGTCCGCATAGCCCGCAGCGGCGCATCTCCAGGACCTCGGGCTAGCGGGTTACGCTAACCTTTCCAAGCCGTCTCCTCCAACCTCTGAAACAACCCCCTCCCCCAAACGGGTGCAGTCAACTCAATACAGCCGTCCACCGCGCCCGCCGAGACCCCCTCCCGCTGTCATCCCCAGGCCGCCCTTCCGCAGTCGGCGACTTCGGCCTGGCTCCCCAAGGTGGGGGAGGAGGTCTGGGGAGCAAGACTCCCCGCCAGGCAGCTCTTCAGCGGGCACAGCGGCAGGGCGATGCGGGAGAGGAGCAGAGGAAGATGCTAAACACCAGAGCCATATTTACATTGGCTTTATCTTTGCCAAAAAGGTTCCTGGCGTCCAAGAATATCGCCTTTAAAGGGAAAAAAGGACCCAAGCACTAAGCCGCTGCCCAAAGCTCCGCGATCTCCAGTATTCTCACCCCCGTGCCTGGTGCGGGGAGGCTTCATAGGCTCCCAGCCTCGGGCAGATACACCTGCCGGACGGCGGAGGACCCGGCCTCCCCCGCCGCCCCCGCAGAGGAAGAAAGCGCCGGGACTCTCGCCCCAACAGCCCCCGCCGGGGTGACAGCCCAGGAGGAGTCGTGCCCCGCACAAACTTCCCAGTTCCCGGGCTGCAGGGGACAGATCGGCCAGCAAGCGGACGCACGGACCGGGGGCGACACTGGTACCCGCCGCAGGGCTCCACTGCAAATGGGACCCCCGCGTCCTGCATCCGGCCCTAGGTCCCTAGGGGGTCCAAGTGGCGCCTGGGCGGCCCCGAGGGGCGGGCGCGCGGCGCGGGGCTGGGGGCACCGAGGCGCCGCGGCGAACGGGCAGCCCCGGAGGGCAAACAGCCGTAGGGCCCGGGCCCCGCTCGGGCTCCCCGCCCCTCAGCAGCTGCAGGGGGCGGAGGGGGAGGAGGAGGCGGCGGACGAGGACGACGACGAGGAGGACGACAAGGAGGACGAGGACGAGGAAAGGGACCGCGCGCCGCAGCCCGAGCCCTTACCGAGTGGTTTACCCCCCACATCAGGACGCTGAGCAGCGGATCGCTGGCCCGAAAGAGCTTCACTTTCTGCGCTACGAAGTGCTTCTTCTTGGTCTTGGTCTTGCTCGCCAGGACGGAGGACCCCAGGTTGCCGGGGGTCGCCATGGCCGCCGCCTCTGTCCCCTCCACCGCCGCGCTCCCGAGGCCGGGGACCCGCCCTCTCTACACGCCGGCCCGGGGAGGCAGCTGCATCCCCCCCGGCGGCGGCCCCGGCGCGCCGTGCCCCGCTCCGGCCGCCGGCACGCTTGTCCCGCTCTGCCCGCTCTGCCCGGCTGGCGAGGGAGGCTGCGCTCGGCTCGCGCTCCGGCCCGCTTCCCGCGCCCGCCGCGGCTCCGAGCTCAGCCCGCGGCTGGACCGGGCGCGCCGCGAGCGGCTTCCGCGTTGGGCGCCGGCGTCATGACGCAGGGGGCGGGCGGGCAGCAGCTGCGGCGCCGCCGGGCGGGGCGCGGAGCGCGAGGCGCGGCCGCGGGACCGTTAAGCTGCGCCCTCGCGCTCCGGCTCTGCGGCGGCCTGGCCGCCCCCGGGTCGCAGGCGAGCTCGGTGCGGCAGCTCCCCGCCGGCCCAGGAGGCCGCGGGGTGGGCGTGCGGCGCGGGGAGCGTGAGAACTCCCGCAAGGTATCCCTTCTGCAGCTCAGGAGAAAAGAGGGAAGGATGGGAAGAGTAGGGAGATCGGAGGAGAGGAGCCCCCAGAGACGGTGGTCAGGCGAAGGAAGGAGGCTCGGGGCATCGCCGCTTACCGGTGCCAAGAATCAGGAGAGCTAGTGAGACGTGAAACGCTGCGTGGAGACCAGGGCTTCCCTAGCACCGAGGGAAAGGACCTGGGCACATGGTTGGCCGCCTCCCAAAGTAGCCCTGCAATGAACTTATTAATCCTTTTGTGCCTTTAACCATCGGGCCTTTTGGACCCTAAACTTGGGCCTTCCCACATGCATGCAGAAGGGAGACTCCCACCTAAGCCGCTGGGCTGTCATTCCCACCACCACTAACGCCCTCCCTAGATGGGACCCTGATTCCTCATTTAGAGCCCTTGGTTTGGCCAGGAGAATCATGCCCCAAATTGCACCTTCTATGTCAAATCCTCCGCGATGTTTCCTATATCCGTTTAATTCATCTCACTCACCTTCCGCGGAAACCTTTTCACTGTCTTCATACACGTACACCTAAATTTAGCCCTTCTTAATGCTGGGAATACCTGAACCACCTCAGGAAGCTGCCATTCCAAGTATGTCTAAAAACCTGTTGTCCCTATATCTTCCCCAGTAATCATAACCCTGTTCAGCCCACCGGGCAAGTCATTATATATCTATCGTCATTAATACTCCCCCTCAAGTATAGTGGTCTCCTACTGTGTACCAGTTAACCTGCTTGGTTCTCTCAGGGAAAGAAAGCATGACAGATCCTGATCCCTTAAGGAGCTTGATGAGTCTCGAAGGGTGGGAAGTGACAGGTCACGTGGTCACCTTCATTTGCTCCTTTTTGCTTTTTGACTGTTTTTTAAACACAGGTGTTGCCCCAACATCCTCTTATTCTTTCACTCTTGCTTCATACTATTGTCCCAAATGTTATCTGCTCCCCCAGCCTCAACCATCACCACTCTTAGTGGTTAAAAAAAAGAACAACCTGAATTTGCAGTGAGAAGAGGTGGGGTTGCCCAGTTCTCCCACCTATTTGAGCAGAGAACCTCTCTGAGCCTCAGGTTCTTTGTGTTAATAACAGAATAATCAGGGTACTTCTGGTGGCGCAGTGGTTAAGAATCCGCCTGCCAATGCAGGGGACGCGTGTTCAAGCCCTGGTCTGGGAGGATCCCACATGCTTCGGAGAAACTAAGCCCTTGCGCCACGACTACTGAGCTTGTGCTCTAGGGCCCACGCACCACAACTACTGAAGCTCGCGTGCCTAGAGCCTGTGATTAGCAACAAAGAGAAGCCACTGCAATAAGAAGCCCGCAGAACCTCAACGAAGAGCAGCCCCCGCTCGCCAGCAACTAGAGAAAGCCCACACGCAGCAACGAAGAGCCAATGCAGCCAAAAATAAATAAATGTATAATAGAATATATATATAATATATATTAGAATATATAATAGAATAATATATAATAGAATAATCAGACACAAAGGTCACTTTAGGGACTACTCTGGGCCTGGTAATTATAATCCTGCCCTACCTACTTTATAGGATGTTCGTTAGAATCAAAATCAACAGTAGACAATGGCTCTGAAAAGCACTCTATAAATCATACAGCACTGTATACATACAAGATGAAATGAAGAGTACTTGTGGATGACCCGTAAACTCTCCCCTGACCTCAGAGAAGTGCCTCGTTGAACATCTCTACATCAATTGCCCACAGACAGCTTAAAAATTGTCTAAAACCAAGTTCAACATTGTCCTTCATCTCACATGTTGGTTCATTTTTCTTTTATATTGAAAATGGCATTCATGTCACTGTGTTACTCCAACCACAAGTTCATTCGTTTAACAAATTTTCATTGACCCAGGCTTCAAAGCTTAGGATCATCACTGATTATTGCCTCTCACCCCCACTCCACATAAACCCTGTTACCAGGTCCTGTCCATGAAAAAAATTGTGCTCCAATATTATCTCTTCCCTGGTGCTCTCACTGGTCCCCCTAGTTGAAATTAATCCATCCACCTCAGTGCTTCCATAGCACTTTATTCTATGATGGCTCTATTGGGTTTAACTGTATATTAATAATGGAAGACGACACGCTAGCTGTGAAGGCTTAAAAGCTGAATTTAGTGATGACAAAGTGTTGAATGAACCTACAGGAAGGGAAGATGGATATGTGTGGGCACTGTCAGGTGAGGTTTCACTTAGGAGGGCGCAAGGTCTGGATGGGCGCACAGTGTCATCCCTGTTAGGGGCAGACTGAGGTGCAGGCATGGAGATGAAAATCCACGTGGTATTTTCAGATAGTAATGAGGAGACCTGTAGCTTTGAAAGGACAGAAATATTTTTCCAACCTTATTAAGATATAAGTGACATATAGCATGGGGTAAGTTTAAGGTGAACAACTCGATGATGTATATATATATATATATATATATAATTTCCACCTTAAGTTTAGTTAACATGTACATCACACATAATTACCGTGTGTGGGTGGGTGTGTGAGTGTGCAGTGAGAACATTTAAGATTTACTCTCTTAGAAACTTTAGAGTTTGTAATAGAATCATGTTAAGGGACAGAATTTTGGGTGATTTAACTTACTTTGAATGGCATTTACGATAATGCCATTCAGGAATAGGTCATGAGATGATTTTTGCCAATGACCTTTCACACTACCTTTGTACTCTGCAGAGGATGTATGTGGTGTAGGAGTTCTAGAGTTGCAGAAATGACCTCAGAAAGTACCTAACCCGGTTCTCACATTATCTACATTAGACAATGGAGATCTAGAGAAGTTTAAGTGATTTCCTGACTTGTTGGGAGACAAACTCTTTGAAGGCAGGGTCTGTGTTATACTCACTCTGTATGCTTCCAATGAACCTAACATACTCCCTTTCCCATAGCACCTATGGCAAACTTTTTATGAATAAATGAAAAGGAAATTTTCATCTCTCACATCAAAGTTACAAGATTCTACACCCAGGAACTGTGTGTGGAGGGGTCCATTTAGAAATACTTTATCGGGAAATTAGGTTAGGTTAGGCATAATATTTAAACTTGAGGGTTAGCCACATTTGGATTTAACAACTTAGCAATTTGATCACTGTTTTCCTTTGGAGTTTGTGTGATAACAAAACAATACACATATCTTTGGTTCAGCATCTAATTCAGGCTGCTTATATATCAAGGGTGGAAGCACCCCAACCATCAACAATCGACAATGGTCTTGATGAGGGGCGTGGCTAGAGAAAGAAGAGGAAGGAAGTTCCATCTCAGGATGGGGATGTGGTCATGTCAGTCAAGGAGAAGGCCATTCCCACCTCTTTGCATTTGGCCTGTTGGGCTGTTCATCCAGCTTCCAAGGCCATCACAGCTGCCAGAAATGCTCCAGCAGCCAAGTTCACCAAGAAGAAGGAAAGAAATGTTGGGAAGATTGAAAGCCTCCCAATACTGACTTGCTTCTGCTTGTTGTTACTTTTTAAAAAAAATACTTTCTTTTACTGTAATCAAGTTTATTTACTGTCCTAGAAGAGTACGGCGAAAGTATTATGTTAACTAAGGTAGGCAATACCAGAAATGGAGGTTGAAATAGGGTGGATGCTCTGAATTTTTATTTTATTACCCTTTTCATCAAAAAAAAAACTTCCTCAATTTAATAATTCAATTAGAATTCTTCCTTGAGAAAATAAATTCAGTAACTTCCTTAGTGCTATTTGGAAGCTGTTATGCTTTCCATTGCTATATGAAGAGATCAGAGCAAAATGTGGGACAAGGCCGCTCGATCTTCTGTAGTGTCATCCAGAGCCTTGCCATTAAAAATGGTATTATTTTAGAAGACCATTATTAAACTGCATATACAGTCAAACTCAGCCAGAATGCCAGCCAAATAAATGGGATCCAAGAATTCAATTGTGACATATGAGTTACTTTTGCGGGGGGAAGGTGTTGACACGATGCAACACAGCTTGCCATCCGGGAGTTCTGAGGGTCTAGCCGTGCCGTCCAAATGCCACCTGAGCTGGCTGTGGTTTGGCACCCGCTGGCAGGGGTTGTCCACCCATTTGAAAACGATGGTGATTCTTCTGGCTTCTGCAGCTGGCTGGCACTTCCAGGACAGTGGCAGCAATTCCAGGAATCTTCCTCTTGGTTCGCAGTTATTTTGTTGGCCTGACTTGGGCAGATCGGACAGGGAAAAGACAGTATATAAAAAAGACAGTATATAAAAACACTAGGGTGGCCACTTCCCAGCCTGCTTTGCCTTCCCCTCTGCTCCCCAAGCAGACGAAGAGGACTTTAGTCGCTCCCTTGGGAGACAGGAAGCTGAGTGGAGGACAGGAGTCAATCTCCAATATCATCATATCTTTATTATGTATACCTTCATAACAGAAATAGAAATTTCCAACATTGACAGAGCAATGAAATGTATTACAGTGGATCCCTATGGCAGACTATAATGCAACCAATAAAAATGGTAATTTCACATAAAATGTAATGACATTAATCATGATATTAAAATAAGTGAAAAAATAGGATACAAAATTGTATATTGTATATTAAGATTAGAAGATGTATTTGTGTATGTATACATGTAAAACACTAAAAGAAAATACATTGTACTGTTGTAAAAATTCATGTCTTTTATAATAATTTTTAAATTATTGTCTAAATCCATCTTTTATAAAAAGATGCAACCATCTTCCCTCATTAAATAAATAACACAGTAATGGCATTTAACATAGTAGCTCAATTTCTATAAGAGAACAGCTTTTTAAGTTACTTCTTGCTATTTATCATAGTTATTGTTAAAATAAGTCTTAGTGGAACAGGCCATTTTTCTACATGTAGAGGGGAGGGAAGCTTCCCTGGGTTCACAAAAAGTCCTTAAGAGAAAGGAAGGCTACACATACAAGGAAAATAGAATAGTGTTGTTTTTATCTATTAGACATCATATCCCCAATGCATAGGGCCTATGAATTTTTATTTTTTTATTTTTTATAAAAAGTTTGAAATCAGGAAAAAAAATACAGACTCCAAAAGAAAACTGCAAAATTAATATTCTAATAAACATTTTATTAACTGTGCACAACACGTAACATAATACTAACAAGTTTTTTAGATTTTATATAAAAAATATCATGACAGGGCTTCCCTGGTGGCGCAGTGGTTGAGAATCTGCCTGCCAATACAGGGAACAGGGGTTCGAGCCCTGGCCTGAGAAGATCCCACATGCCGCGGGGCAACTGGGCCCGTGAGCCACAACTACTGAGCCTGCGCGTCTGGAGCCTGTGCTCCGCAACAAGAGAGGCTGCGACAGTGAGAGGCCCGCGCACCGCGATGAAGAGTGGCCCCCGCTTGCTTCAACTAGAGAAAGCCCTCGCACAGAAACGAAGACCCAACACAGCCAAAAACTAAAATAAATAAAAATAAATTTAAAAAATAAATAAACATTTGGAAAAAAAATATGACAGAAGCTGTTTGTGAGTTAGGTTTCGTGTTACAAGTATGCATAATGATTGCCTAAAAATATAATAGCCAATCAAAAATTAAATGTCAGTCATAGCCAAAAATTCTAAGAGCAAAATTCTAAACACCTTTTCTAATATATTTTACAGCAAGAGAATTGTATTAAATGTGGGATATGAACTCATCTCAGTATGCTTGATACAATGAGTGGGTGGAGCCTCCAAAAATAAGAATACCGGGCACTTAGTTCTGGGAAGAAGGGAGGTTCCATTCTTTGTTGATCAACAATGTCCATACAAATTGGTGTGACCTTCAGAAGTCAAGGTTGAATGAAAAGACCAGAAGAATCAGAAGATTTTCGCCTGAGATTTTGGTCCCAGCTAAGGGAAAAGTCCACGGTGTCCAGATGCAGAAAACACGGGAACCCTGACCCTACTAGGAAGATAGGAAACCCTGCAGGGTGCCTGTGAATTTGCCCCAATCCCTTATGGCTGTGGCATGAGTTAAGTCTGACTGTTGTTAAGGCGGTTGGTATTTTCCACATTTATTTTTTCATTGACGCTTAAGAAAAAACGTGTTCATGCAACTACTATTTATTGATTGCACCTACTATGTGCCAGGTACCATAGTAGGTACTGCGTATGACCTCTTCCCTCATAGAGTTTACAGATCGAGAGGATAGAGTAGAAGCAAGTAAACGGACAATCCTATAATTACGGATTGTGATGAGGGTTCTGAAGGTAATAAACCCGGCACCTTGATAGAAAATAGGCACAGTGTCAAGGAGATCCTCTCCAAGGAAAAGATACATAAGCCTGAAAGATGAGAAACAGTCAGCCATGTAAACAGTGGGGGGAGAGCAGCCTGGACAGAGGGGGTCATCAGGCATGAGAACTCCCGTTCTAGAACCCCAGGAGGCCTAGGTTGGCAAGGCAGGCAGGGCTCAGCACTGAGACCCTGGCAAGGATTTGAATTTTATTCTCAGTGCAACGGGAGCCCTTGGGAAGCTGAGGATTTGTTTATAAAAAGATCCCTGTGGGGCTTCCCTGGTGGTGCAGTGGTTGAGAGTCCGCCTGCCAATGCAGGGGACACAGGTTCGTGCCCCAGTCCGGGAAGATCCCACATGCCACGGAGTGGCTAGGCCCGTGAGCCATGGCCGCTGAGCCTGCGCGTCCGGAGCCTGTGCTCCGCAACGGGAGCCTGTGCTCCGCAACAGTGAGAGGCCCGTGTACCGCAAAAAAAAAAAAAATGATCCCTGTGGACCCAATAGATTGAAGGAACGTAAATGTCAAAATGGAGAGGCAAACAAGGTAAATATTACAGGAATCCAGGTAAGAGATGACGGGGAATTGGACTAACATCTTCACAATAAAGATAAGGGAAAAGTGGGCAAATTCATCTAGGAGGGCCAGTCATGTTTTAACGTGGATGGGTGTGGAGGAAGTGCCGACTTGGCCTCAGCTTAACGGGGCACACAGTGGGAGATCTCAGCCACTGCCTCATTTGCCCTTTTTAACATTCCTGCAACCAAAGGGCACCCTGGTTTAAGTGCCTGCTGCTCTTCACAAAAAGGGAAATCTCCCCTAAAGTCTGCTTTCACGGAAGTATTTTTAATTCTCACATCTAGTATCTGCTATACTGATGCTACACTAGTATCTGCTATACTGATGCTACACTATACTGATGCTACTACACTCTCTCTTAAACCTAAGAGAGAGAGTTGATGTGTATATTTGAAACACATCCAAAGAAATGTAACCTGAAATCAGCATAAAGAAAATGATCACAGCCATCTTCATGCTGCTGTGTCCAATAGTCAGAGATGGGATGGTTCCCACTGTGCTTGAGAACCAAATGGAAGATAGAAAACAACAGCCTTGAGAGTTAACAAAGGACAAAAGCCTTCCTATCCTGGTAGCAGCCAGGGTCTGAGCTGGTTAACCCCGGGCAGGTCTAGTCCTGCAAGCCAGGGAGGGGAAGAACTGAAGTGGGAAAGAGGAACAAGAGGTTCCTGAGAGATTCCCAGACCTACCCAGGCTGTTTCCACTTCCTCCTCGCTGCTCTCAGTTCCTGAACTTAGCTGTTCCTGCTTCCTGCGTAAGCAGAAGCAGCTGTCAGTCAGGAGGTGTGCTGTAAAGGCATCCCTTAGGCACATCAATGTCCTCACACCACTACTCCCAAACCTGGGAAGCCTCCATTTTCGCACCCCAACTGTACCCCTGAAAGTTATACAGAAATATGCAAAACCATTGAACCTTCCCTGTTACCTGTACAAAGATTTCAGAATTCTATGCCTGAGTTTTCTCACTGTTTTAGGTTTGGGTGCCTAGCCTGTAAAGTGCTGGTCAATTTCAGCCATCATAATCTGGTGTCCATTCTGTCACCCCAGCCATGCCTTAGTCATGTCTCCTAAAGTTTAAAGAGGTGGGGATGGACTTCCTGGGTTGCTTAGACTCAGAAGAGTACCTTTTAATTCCCCTAAATATTTTTGTGCCAGCTAATATTTAAATGTACTAAAAGGAGGCTGTAGATGAAATCATTACTACATAAAATTCTAGGCCTGAATTTTAAAGATCGGAGATTGTTGATCATTCATTATATTCATGGCCTTTATTCGTGCTTTCATCTTAAATATGACATGGCTCTTCCTTAGAGAGCTGGCAGAAAACTAACTTTCAACAAAGAATGCTGCTTTCCCTTTATTAATTTAGGCTTTTTATGTTTTAGCTTTCATATTCAAATTTTAAGTAGATCATAATAGTAATATTTTAAAACCTGATAAAATAGAACTCAGGGACAAATCTGAAGTCAGAAATAGGTTTATGATAATTTTTTTCCTTATTCATCACATATGTGTTGAGGTCCTAGAAGATTCTGGGCACAAACATGACTAAGATGCATCCTTGCTTTGAGGAGCACATAGTTTAGTGGAGAAGATAAATCTATGAGCCAATTGTTTCCAATGCTATATACATGCTATAGTGAGACCGTAGGGATACATGGAGGAAGATCACTGGATCAGGTAGAGGAAGGAGGGAAACTGGGTGGTCAGAGCCAGAGAGGGTGGTCCTGAAATGATGGTTCTTGAGTAAAAGAGAAAAAAAAATGCAGCATAATCATTGCATCACTTTATTTCATTGTTGTATTTACATAAAAAGTAGTTAAGTGCATTCCTCTAAAGAGTTCAAGCTGTATAGAAGGTCATGAACTAAAAAGAGAAAGTCTCCCTCCCACTCGTCCACCACATCCCCCTCTCCTTTCTCCTTCTCCCTCCCTCTCCTACTCCCTTCCCCCTCCCACTTCCCTCTGCTCCCATTTGTATATAGTAATGTGCCCTTATGCTGGAGGATGTGTTCCAAGATCCTCAGTGGATGCCCGAAACCGTGGAGAGTACTGAGCCCTGTACATACTATGATTTTTCCTACACATACATACCTATGATAAAGTTTAATTTATACATTAGGCACAGTAAGGGATTAACAACAATAACTAATAATAAAATAGAAATTTCAGTTGCAAAATAAATGAGTCACAGATATGAAATGTACAGTGTAGGGAATATAGTCAGTAACTATGTAATATCTTTGTACAGTGACAGATCAAATCTAGACTTATTGTGGTGATTATTTTGAAATGTATAGAAATATCGAATCACTAAGTTGTGTACCAGGAACTAACATAATTTTGTAAGTCAATTATACTTCAGAAACAAACAGACAGGGACTTCCCTGGTGGCACAGTGGTTAAGAATCCACCTGCCAATGCAGGGGACACGGGTTTGAGCCCTGGTCCAGGAAGATCCCACATGCCGCAGAGCGGCTAAGCCCGTGCGTCACAACTACTGAGTCTGCTCTCGAGAGCCCGCGAGCCACAATTACTGAGCCTGCACGCCACAACTACTGAACCCGCGTGCCACAACTACTGAAGCCCACGTGCCTAGAGCCCGTGCTCCACAACAAGAGAAGCCACCGCAATGAGAAGCCTGCACACCGCGACGAAGAGTAGCCCCCGCTCACCACAACTAGAGAAAGCCCGCGAGCAGCAACGAAGACCCAACACAGCCCAAAGTACATAAATAAAATAAATAAATTTTTAAAAACCCAAACAAACTCATAGAAAAAACAGATCAGATTTTTGGTTACCAGGGGTGGGGGGGTGGGGGGGTAGGGGGTCGGGGGAGGGAGAATTGGATGAAAGTGATCAAAACGTACAAACTTCCAGTTGTAAGATAAATATGTATTGGAGATGTAATGTAACATGATAAATATAATTAACACTGCTGCATGTTATATACGAACATTAAGAGAGTAAATCCTAAGAGTTCTCATCACAAGGAAAAAAATTGTTTTCTATTTCTTTAATGTTGTGTCTCTATGAGATGATGGATGTTCACTAAACCTACTGTGATCATCATTTCATGACGAGCATAAGTCACATTACTGATATTATGCTGTACATCTTAGATTTATACAATGCTGTATGACAATTATATCTCAACAAAACTGGGGGAAAAAGCATTTGAAGAGAGAAAATATTTGCAAGTGGCACATGTGATTAAAGACTGTTATCCAAAATACGTAAAGAACACTTAAAACTCAACAATAAGAAAGTAGACACCTAGTTTAAAAATGGGCCAAAGACCTTAACAGACAGCTCACCAAAGAATATATACAGATGGCAATTAAGCATATAAAAAGATGCTTCATAGCATATGTCATCAGGAAAATACAAATTAAAACAACAATAAAATACCACTGCACTATTAGAATGGCCAAAATTAGGAACACTGACAGACCCAAATGCTGGTGAGGATGTGAAGTAACAGGAGGTCAAAATAAATAAATAGGTAAATAAATACATTTAAAAAAGTAGAAAAATTACAACCATCTACTGTAATAAAAGTTATGCGACGGTGGTCTCTCTCTCTCTCGAGAAATACTATTGTACAAATTTAACGCCTTTTCCACCTTAACTAAGCCCTTATCACCCACTGTGTCCTTAACTTTGCAGTTTGAGGTGTTAACAGCAAAACTAGCGTGAGTTTCTTTTTTCTTCTTCACAATTTCACAGATAGATTTGTGCTTACTGTAGACCGTAGCAACCTCAGCATATGATTTTTTTCTTTCCTTATTAAGTTGAGAACTTTCACCTTCTCACAGGAAGCACTTTGCAGCTTCTCTTTGGCATAATCTGAATCGCCAGCATCCTCTTTTGCTCTGTGGGCCATGAGTAAGTGAAACAGGGGTCACTTGAACACAAGAACTGCCATATGCAACAGTCAATCTGATAACCAGGATGGCTACCAAGTGATTAGCTGGCCGGATATGCTGAACAAAGAGATGATTCAAGGCCTGGGCTGGACAGAGTGGGATGGCACAAGATTTCATCACAATACTCAGAATGGCACACAATCTAAAACATATGAATTGTTTATTTCTGGAATTTTCCATCTAATATTTTTGGACCCAGGTTGACCATGAGTAACTAAAATGGCAAGAAGCAAAACTGAGGATAAAAGTGGGGAAGACTACTGCAAAGGGGAATACACCTTACATATTGTTTTATGACTTGCTTCCTTTCTTCTTAACACTATGCCTTGGAGATCTTTCCATAGTTTAGTAACAGGGACTGATCTCATTATCACAAATCTCATGTATACAAAATTGTCTTTTTTCTTAATCCATTGTGTACTTCATTTAGCTTTTAGCTCAGTTCTTAGCTGAGCCGCAGAGAACTTGGTCGAGTCCCTTCTGGATAAACTCGGTCAACTCTGAGTTATTCTCCGTCTCCAGTATGTAAATCGTCAGTGAAAGTCAATTCCCCTTTTCCTAGGAGTGACTTGGGATGGGGACAGGGGGCTTATGCGCTGTGGCCTGGGGACCACTGATGCACTGTGGGCATCCCCTTCTCCTGGGGTCCACCGAGATGACCCCTCTCACAGCACAGTCTCTTCTACTTAGGCCCCTGTGGTCAGGAAACTTCCCAGCCCAACTCCAGTTCCCTTCACACCTACCCTTCCCCCCTCAGCCATCCAGGCTCCCTAAGAGAATCCCCGGGGCTCTGGGCTACTGGCCCTTCCCCCTGGAGCCTCAATCAGTCAGCACTGCTCCATGCCCTGGTCCTTCCCTGGCTGTTCTCTGTGAGGCTCTCAGCCTCCTGGGACACACCCAGTCATCAAGGCCTGGACCTTCTCTGATCTGGGACTCCTACCCCTTACCAGGGACGGCTTCTGCTGCTCTTCTACTCTGAGAAAATCTCCAGGCTACACCAGAAGTGTTTTTACCCATCTCTCTCTAAAAGGCATATGTTCATCCCCAGCTATCATTTAAGGATAACCTTTATGCTCAAAGCCTTTGGATACTTGGCTTTTGGTTACACGAAAACCTCACATTTCTTATTTTTTAAAATGACCTTGAAGAAAATGCCCTGGCTTTCAAGATGATTACCTTCTCTGAGTTTCAAGGACCTATTCTGGAAGGAAAAGCCAAGAATTTTCACTTTGTATTTTCTGCTCTTTGGCCTTTCTCTGTGGAAATAGGTGCCAGCATTTTCCCTGCCCAGATACAGATCAGAGATTTAGTGGCACCTACTGCAGACGGTTGTTGTGAGGATTAATGTAATGAATAAAGCACTTTCCACAGAGCCTGGCACAGAGTAAGTGGTCAATAAATGGTATCTTTTTTTTTTTTGGCGGTACGCGGGCCTCTCACCTTTGCGGCCTCTCCCGCTGCGGAGCACAGGCTCCGGACGCGCAGGCTCAGCGGCCATGGCTCACGGGCCCAGCTGCTCCGCGGCATGTGGGATCTTCCCGGACCGAGGCACGAACCCGTGCCCCCTGAATCGGCAGGCGGACTCTCAACCACTGTGCCACCAGGGAAGCCAAATGGTGTCATTTTTATTCATTCATTTAACAAATATTTATTGAGCATCTACTATGTGCCAGATCCTGTTTTAAGCATTGGAATAGAGAATAACACAGAGTAAAAGACCTGTCCTCATAGAACATTCAGGGTTGAAAAATATAGAATATGTATATGGGAAAAATAACTAAGGAGAAACAAAGCAAGGGAGGAAGAAAGAGAGTGCTTGCAATTTTAGATAGCACTGCCAGGGAAAACCTCCCTGAGGAGATATTGAATCATGACCTTGAAAGAGGAAGGGAGCTGGCCAGGCAGGTACCTGCAGAAAGAGTATTTCAGGCAGAACATCTACAAGTACAAAGGCTCCAATGCAGAAAGGTTAAAAGGAATTACTGAGAATGAAAAGCTATGGGTTTATGACACAAAATATTATCCTACTACATGAGTATCTATAGAAGAACATGACTTTTAAAATACTTCATGGTTCCATGGTACAGTAAGACGGCACACTGTTTCCTGAGGACCAGATCCAGCGGCCACCTGGTTGGTTTTTTTTTTTTTTTTTTTTTTTTTTGGCTTTGCTGGGTCTTAGTTGTGGCGTGTGGGATCTTTTAGTTTCGGCATGCAAGATCTTTTAGTTGCAGCATGCAGGCTCTTAGTTGTGGCATGCCGGATCTAGTTCCCTGACCAGGGATCAAACCTGGGCCCTCTGCACTGGAAGCATGGAGTCTTAACCACTGGACCAGCAGGGAAGTCCTGCCGCCTGGTTTTATGAATAAAGTTTTATGGGAACACTGCCACTGTCAACATTTACATCTTGTCTGTGGCTGCTTCTCGCCATAGCAGCAGAGGTGAACACAGACTGTATGAGCTGCAAAGCCTAAAATAAAACGATTACTCCCTGGCTCTTTACTGAAAAAGTGTTTGCTGACTCCTGGTACATAGGTACTGTCACTTATTTAACGTGTCCCCTAATTATGGTCATGAATGCTCAACAAATTATGTTAATACTCTTTTGGCTGCAAGATTTACAAACACTTTAAACCAGTTTTAGCAAAATTAGGGGAACTGCTGATTTTCTGAAGTAGAAGATTTAGGCATAGCTGGATGTGGAGACTGAATGATTGCTTCAAAGATCAGTGCTTCCATCTCTTGATCAGCCCGTGTGTGTGTGTGTGTGTGTGTGTGTGTGTGTGTGTGTGTGTGTGTGTGTGTGTGTGCGCGTGTGTGTGTGTGTGTGTGTTGGTTTCATTTCACCAACAGGCTTCTTCATGGGCCAGAGAAGATGGTCCCTGACAGCCCCTGGCTTAACTCCTCTGTACCAGTGTCTATCCATCAGTTCCAGACCAGGTCTCAGATTGGCCATGGTGGAATCAGGGTACCCCTCTGGATCTGTCACTGGTACAGGTGAATGAGATGCTGTGGTTGATCAGGACTCAGTTCTGTGCTTGCCATTGTGCCTAGATAGAGGAAGGGGCTTGTATTAATCAGAGTTCTCCAGAGAAACAGAACCAAGAGGATAGATACAAATATAGAGATAGATATAGACATAGGTATAGGTATAGATATAGATCTACAGAAAGAGGTTTATTATGAGAGTGGCTTATGTGATTATGGAGGCTGAGAAGTCTCATAATTGGTCTAGGAAAGCTGGTGGTGCAGCTCCAATCTACACCCAAAGGCCTAAGAACAAGGGGACCAGTGGGGTAAGTCCCAGTGTGGATCCAAAGGCCCAAGAACCAGAAGCACTCATGTCTGAGGGCAGGAGAAGGTGACTGTCCTAGCTCAAGCACAGAGCAAATCTGTCCTCCCTCTACCTTTTTGTTCTATTCAGGCCCTCAATGGACTGGATGATGCCCACCCACACTGGTGAGGGGGAACTTCTTTGCTCAGTCTACTGATTCAAGTGCAAATCTCTTCCAGAAGCACCCTCACAGACACTCCCAGAAGTAATGTTTTACCAGCTATCTGGGCATCCCTTAGCCCAGTCAAGCTGACACATAAAATTAACCATCACAGGCCTATTGTAAATGACAGCTCCACCTGCACTAAGTGAGGTGCGAAGAGGTGATTCCCCAAAGGAAGGAAAGCTGAGATTATAAACCAGCACACGTACCGTTGTTTGCAGTTTTTCACTATTAAAAATGTTTCGATGAAACATCTTTATATATGTCTTTTTATACAAAGGTACTAGAATTTCTCTAAGATAGGTACCTATAGGTGGAATCGACAGGTTATGGCAAATTGCTTTACAAAGATAATGTACCCGTTTACTTTCTGATAGTGTATGAAATGTTCTTCTCCCACACCCTCACTGACCCTGATACTATCAGTTTTTGAAAATGTTTCCAACCTAATGAGCAAAATAGGATCTTTGATTTAAAAAAATTTTTTTTCATTTCTCGAATTAGAACTGGGGTAAGACATCTTTCCATGTTCACTGACTGTTGCAGGTCAAGTTCTAGGAGGACAATGCCGAGACGCAGATTAGGGTGCAGGAAGTTATTAGGGAGTGCTCTTTTGATTACCATCCATGGGGGAAGGGAGGGAGGCAGGAACAGGCAGAGGGAAAAGTTGGGCTGCACAAGTAAGGCCTCAGCTGACCTCTTGGTGAACTCTGAAGTCAGGATGGCCCTTCGGAGTTGTCCTGAGTAGCACGTGGTGCCAGGCCCTTACACCCCTGTGCTGCCCAGTCCTTGGATGAAGGCTGCCCTGGGAAGGCACATACCCTTGGATGAGGCAACTATTTTCCACTGAGGGTCATTTCCAGAGAGGCTGACAGCTGAGGGCAGTCAGCCAGCAACCCTCTCAGCAGCTGGGGGAATAAATCCTTCAGGACTAGGGCACAGCACAGCACGCGTTACACTGACTGTATTTATTAATTTGTGCATTGTCTGTTCAGAGTCTTTCTGATTTTTTATTGATTTGTAGTGGTGCTTTATTCTGGATATTAATCCTTTATATATTGCATGTGTTCCAAATATTTTATCTCAGTCTACTGCTAGTTTTCAACTTTAAGGGGTCATTTATTTTGAAGATCTATTACATTTTTAGATAATCAAATTTGTCCATTTCTCTTCTCCAAGATTATAAAAATATTTATATTTTCTTTGCATGGTTCCATCTTTTTAAAGAAATAGCTACAGCTCTTTAATTCCTCTGGAGTTTGTGTTCATGGTAAGAGGCGATGTCCAACACCATGTATTTAGTAGACTATTCTCTATAGATAGATGTAAATGGGTATACATACTAGGATTAAAATTTTCACTTAAATGGGAATATTTTTTGACTCTGCAATTCCAGTAATCCGTTATCTGTACTTAAGCATTTTCTCTTTCTTATGAACTTGAGAATAAACTTGTCTTATTGATTGCATTAAATGTGTAGACTAAACTGAAACATTACAAGTTCACAACATTGAGACTTCTCACCAAAGAACACCTCTCTCTCTCTTTTTAAGATTTTTAAAAAATTACCTTTAGTAAAATTTTATATTTCCTTCGTATAGGACTTTGCATTTCTTGTTAGGTTTACTTCTAAGAATTTTGCTTATTTCCCTCCCGTTTGTCAATGGAATCTTTTTTTTTTTCTTCCAGTGATGTATTATATTACACATGTAACAATCTGCTGGTTTGGTTACTAACATTTTAGTATACCTATGTTCATAAGTGAGATTGGTTTATAATGATATTCTTATTAACAAATCTTACATAGTTTTGGTAACAGATAAGTTTGAAACTTTACATGTTTTTCCTATCACATTTAAATAAAATATGATCCATCTGTTCATCTGGTATAGCAGAAAACACTCATAAAACCCTCTTGTCAGAGTGTCTATGTCTGGGTTTGGAGGGTAAATACCTGTTCAGTTTTCTGGACTCAATTTTGATAAGATACATGTTTCTAGAAAATTATCCACTTAGGTTTTATATTTTATTGATATAAATGTCTACATAGTAATCTCCTGTAAATTATTAATATCTTTTATACCTGGAGTTATGTACAATTTCAAGTTGTATTTTTTTTTTGTTTTTTTCTTGATCTTATTTGACAGAATTCCAAGTATTTTATTCTTCCTTTCAAAAAAAAAGTTTTATTGATTAAAATAATTTTATAGCTTTAATTTTAGTTTTTAAATTTCTTAATTACTTTCTGTGGATTATTTTATTCTTTTTCTAGATTCTTGAATGATTAGATGTTTTGTTTATTAATTTCTAATCTTTTGTCTTTTCTAATATATGCCTTTACATCCATAAATTTTTTTCAGAAATTCCCTGGTGGTCCAGTGGTTAGGACTCCGTGCTCTCACTGCCAAGGGCATGTTTCAATCTCTGGTTGGGGAATTAAAATCCCACACGTCTCACAGTGCGGCCAAAAAACAAAAAAAGTACGTAAATATTTTCTAATTACCACTCTGCCTGCATCTCACAGGTTTAATGTTTCCTCATTTTTGCTCTTTTCCAAATAGTCTGTAATTTTATTTTGAATGTCCTTTTGAACCTAATATTATTTGGAAATGAAATAACAAAATATAACAAAAATGTTTTTAGTAAGTAGCTCAGCAGAAATAAAAAAGATAACTTAAGAAGCCAGAGGGCTTCCCTGGTGGCGCAGTGGTTGAGAGTCCGCCTGCCCATGCAGGGGACACGGGTTCGTGCCCCGGTCCGGGAAGATCCCACATGCCACAGAGCGGCTGGGCCCGTGAGCCATGGCCGCTGAGCCTGCGCGTCCGGAGCAACGGGAGAGGCCACAACTGTGAGAGGCCCGCGTACCGCAAAAAAAAAAAAAAAAAAGAAAAAAAAGAAGCCAGAAATAAAGAATGAAATGATATAACTAGGTGAAAATGATGCCATGTTTGCCCTGTTTCCTAAGGCTGATGGGAAAAAGGCCTGAGGGGCCATCTGCTAAAGTTTTCAAATCCTAGGAGTCATGACCTAGGTTCTGCACGGGTTTGAAAGCTAGAACTGAGTCGTGTGCATAAACCTGAGCTCAAAAGTCAGCCCCACCCATGAAGAGAACAATAGAAAGAACTCGGCCACTTTCCTGGTGAAGGGCCAGAAAAGTTTGCCATTCATCTTGGTAAGTGCTGGGCAGGCTACTTTCTGCAAACCGACTAAATCCACGGGAAAACTTAAGGCTTTTTGCCAGACTTTTAGTTTCCTCCTGAGGCTGTAACAAATCACAGTAAATCTGACAGAACACTCTGACATGTCAGGGGGCTGCTTCTCCCTCAAGACAGGGGTCTCTCCAAGAGAGCTTGGATTGGGAATGTGGGCGGGGGAATGTAACAAATGCGTGGCTTAAAACAACAAAATTTATTATCTTCTGGTTCTGGAGGTCGGAAGTCTGAAATGGATTTCACTGGGCTAAACTCAAGGTGTTAATAGGACTGTGTGTTTGGAACTTAATATTTTGGCATTCCTAGGGACCTATGCTTAACGTATGTTCCTTTAGAGACGATGCCAGCTTGGACCTTGTTTTGCCATACAAATAGTATGGCTCTGGCTCCCCAAGCTGCGTGAGTACACACTGTGGCTAAAGTGCTACAGACTTGTCAATCCTCTTATTACTCTACCCAGAGTCAAGGCCGACACAGGCAAATACTTTTTTTCAAGGTATATCTTTCCTAGTTCATCCATTTACAAAATCATCTTTAGCGGAATGTTCTGGCTTTTGTGGGCCTCCTCTAGTCTGCCCTTTACTCTGCTTGGCCTTCAGATTCTGGGCCATCAGGGATCTCCAGATGCCCTCAGGTTAAACGCTGGGTTGAGTGATTTGAAATCATGCTTTCAAGTGCTTTACAGCCTGATTGTTTTCCCTTACGTTCTCGACAGCAGAGAAACATCTTTTTGAAACATATGCTTTCCTATTTTTATCCATAACTTAAAAAGGGTTCTGTACCTGGATGGTTACACCAAATTTTACCAAATTGCTGGAAACAGAAGTCAGGAGACAGTGTTTTAAAAGATAATGATTGAGAATTTTTCAATCATGATAAGTTATAAAGGCTCTAATGTAAGGACACCTAGTCTAGACCCGAATGAACTAAAACATCAACACCTAATCATGTTATAGTAAACTGCCTAATGTCAAAGACAAAGAAAAATATTAAAGATAGAGAAATAAGTCACCTAAAAAGGATGACAGTTAAACTGGTATCTATCTCTCAGCTGCAACGTTAGATGCCATGTGACAACAGATTACTGAGTAATCTAGAAATCGAACCTGAACTAAACTGTTCCATATCTCTTCCATCAGATTGGCATCGATTTTAAAAAATCTAATTACGCAAAGAATTAGTCAAGATGTGAGGAAATCAGAAATCTTAGCCACTGCATTCCAGTAAATGTAAATTGGTGGAATGTAAATTCGTGCAACTTCTCAGCACAATCTGACAATATCTAGGGAAGCTGATGATGTGAATTGCCTGTTCCTCAGCAATCCCACTTCTCTGGGAAATGCCTTTACATATTCCTACAAAAGTGCATACAAAGGTGTACACTAAAGAATTACTGTCATGGCAAAAACTTAGAAGCAACCTAAATTTTATCAGTGGGAGAATGGATGACTGAATTGAAGACTTCACAGCAGCTAAAATGAATGAACTTGATGTTACGTGTTTAAATGGATACATTACACATCTAATACATCTCAATAAAGCTGGGGAAAAAATAAAGGGATACAGCTTGGCTACTTTATTTTGAATTTTAAAAATATCGCAGAAAGATACATATTTAAATAAATTAAGAGACAGCAGACTCTCTGCCCTCCCCCTGTCTGGCTAAAAGCAGGACATACATTTCCATTTGTAAAGGAAATGGACTCTCTCCAGTACCAGGAAGAGGAGAACTTTTTGTTGGTGGTTTATTATCTTTAAAAATTTCCATTTTATTGAGATACAATTGACATATAACATTGTATTAGTGTAAGGTGTGTACAACATAATGATTTGATATATGTATATATAGTGAAATGACCACCACAACTTTAATTAATATCCATCATTCCACATAGATATAATTTTTTTTCTTGGATGAGAAATTTTAAGATTTACTCTCTTAGCAAATTTCGGATATACACTACAGAACTGTTAACTGTAGTCACCGTGCTGTACATAAGAGGAGAACAACTCATCATCACCTGATCGCTCTTCATGTCCAGGGATGACTAGAGACTCGATCTATCAGCCTGGAGAGGATTTTGCCTGACAAATCTCACTCAACCGCCCTTGTCTTCCCTCAGTTTCCCCATACATTTACCTTCCCACAGTTTGCCACCCCTAAAAGTCTAACCACCTTTTCCTTTGTCTTGTCACTTCTCTACAAATGTATTATTCTTTGTCAAGATGCTATATAAGCCCCAAGTTCTAATGCCACTTTGAATTACTCATCACTGAGTTTCTACCATGTGTGTTAATAAACTATGTTTTTCTCTTGTTGATCTGTCTTTGTTAGTTTAATTTCCAGGGACCCAGCCACAGAACCTAGGAGGATAGAGATAAAGGTGTTTTTTTTTTTCTTCCCTACAGTGTATGTATTAAAAATACATAAAACAATCCTATATATTACTCATGAAGACATATATATGTAATGAAAATATAAAAACAGGGTGGGAAGTTCACCATTGTAGTACAGATAGTTGTTACCCCCAGAGAGGAACAGAGATAAATGGGATAAGAAAGGGTTGCTGTACCTGCAGCATTTTATTTCTCAAAAACAAAAAAGTAAGAACTGCTTTAATATAAAAGGAAATTTGACAAAACACCTTAGAAGTAAATAGATTAGAAAATAAGTTAAAATGTAGATTAAATTTACATAATCAATAAACTTAATCAAAGAGTTATATTTTAAGAAAATCTGTACCAGACGTATGGGAAAATGCATTTAAATAGTCTTTAGTTATTCTCATTTGTACGTATTATTTCCAACATAAAAAGTACAGGGTGGGCTTCCCTGGTGGTGCAGTGGTTAAGAATCTGCCTGCCAATGCAGGGGACACAGTTTCGAGCCCTGGTCCGGGAAGATCCCACATGCCGCGGAGCAACTAAGCCCATGAGCCACAACTACTGAGCTCGCGTGCCACAGCTGCTGAAGCCCACTCGCCTAGAGCCCGTGCTCTGCAGCAAGAGAAGCCACCACAATGAGAAGCCTGCACACCACAACAAAGAACGGCTCCCGCTCACCGCAACTAGAGAAAGCCCGTGTGCAGCAACGAAGACCCAATGTAGCCAAAAAAATAAAAATAAATAAATTAATTAATTTAAAAAAAAAGTATAGGGTACAGCCTTGTACCTGCCAATGAGATTTTTTTAAAGTCTAAACTTTAAAAAATATTTGTTTAAACCTTTTTGTATTTGGGAAAATCCCTACACTTGGTGTCAGAAGCCCTGTGAGTGTAGTAGTAGTGTGTGGGAAGAGTCAGGGAGAACCATGGGAGGAAGACAGTCTTTCCTGAACACAGCCCCATAAAAAGATACATGGAATATATAGAGATTCTAGAACACTCAAAGTATCAGTAAGGAAAACCCTCCATATTCCCATTCTAATTCTGGAACAATGAAAACTAAAGTTTAGTCACTCTAAATCTCGTAATATAGCCTCCCACAACTAGGGGAACATTCTCTTTGATTACTTTGCAACCCAACTGGCTACAGCCTAGATGATCTAGAATTTTTAGTTATAATAGTGATCAGCATACCAAAATCCAAATCGCTTTTAATCTGATAGAACAACAGTATTTGGAACAATTACAGAATAGTAATTAGAACACAGCTGGTACGTTACCTATTTTGATTGTTTTTGTCCATAATCTTTATTATATTAAAAATGTGACCTTTGAGAAAGTTGTGGGACTTCATTGTGCTTTAGTTTCTTTTCTTAGATAAAAAGGATAATATTCTTTTCTTTCTAACTTAGCTTTGTTTACCAAACATTAATATATCTCTGATGGTTTTTGTTCTCTCTCCCTGGATGAGTTAGGTCTTGCTGGGTAAAAAACCACCCCACAACTCAGTGGCTTCAGTTAGCTCACAAGTCTGTGGATCAGCAATTTGGAATGAGCTCAGTTCTACTGGTCTTGGCTGGACTCACTCATGGATCTATGGTCAGCATCCAGGTACACTGGGAGCTCGTTAGTCTTGGAGGCTCAGCTGGGATGGCTCACCTCTTAGCTGGGACCACATCACTTAGTCTCTTATTAACCAGTAGAAATCCCAGGCTTTTCCACATGGTAGTGGAATCCCCAGGAGATAAAAGAGAGCAGGCTCTAATGTGCAAGTGCTTCAATCTCCACTTGAGTCTCATTTGCTGATGTTACATTGGCCAAAGCAAGTCACATGGCCAAGCCCAGAGTCAAGGAGTGGAGAAATAGACTCCATCTCCGCAATAGGAGAATCTGTAAAGTCACTTCACAAGGGAATGCAGGCAGGGAGGGAAGAATTTGTGGCTATTTTCACAATCTATCCATTCTCTTTAGATTAACATTACATTGATATGAAGTATTATTTACCACAGTGTAGCACCAAGTTCTCATTAACATTTTCATTGTTAAATGATGTTATCAGAGCCTCTGGTTGAGTGTAAATATTGAAATGTTTTCTAATGAACTCCTTGAAATGCAAATACTATGTAATCTTTCACTGACAAACCTTGTTAAATAACACAACAACCTCAAGAACAAGATAGCAACATTTTAAAAGGTTTCTTTGTTTAAAAAGGTTATTGTTCTTAGATAATGTTATCCTACTAGATTAAAATAACATTTGATTTTAAAAATTTATTTACATATTACTATAAATACTTATATACTAGGGTGGGGAAACCAGGAGGGAGGAGTCTTGGGGGCTAGCCTTAGTTTTGCCTCTATGCTTTGCCATCTTAGGCAAATCATTTGATCTCTTGAAGGCTCAGTTTCTTTATTTATAGAATACATGCTCTGGGGAACAAGATCACTGTTTTATTTCAGGAGTAAAATTACAGCTTCTTTTTTGAGGAATAAATCTATGGCAAAACCAAAACCCAGGTATCTATAAGGGTAGAAATATCAAAGTGTTTAGTTAGAGCCTCAATTATTGAAAATCATTGGAAAAATTTTTGTGTAGCTACCTGGTTGTAGGTAGAAGTCAGACTATTTCTCTTGCACTACGTATCCCATTTTGTTACAGCTCAATTCTATTTAAAAATGTAATAAAATAATGGATCTGAAAGACTTTTGATAAGATAACTTCTAAAAAGCCTTTTTTAAAAAAAAAATTGCTGAACAATCGTGCTTCTGATTAGTTCAACATTAGAAAACTATCTACAAAGGAAGACATGGGCTTCCTCAATACTTGGAACATTCAGTATTTCTTGCTTAATATTTCCTCTCTTTGCATTGATTTTATAATTTAATTGTACTGTAATTCTCTGAAAAGACAGAACTTAGAGGAGAATTCTATACATTTTTCAGTTGATAGCTCAACAGCCAACATTTATTTAACAACTGAATGAATTTGTTCCAGCAATAGCCTTCTCACTTGCTGGTAGAGATCGAACATGTCCTATTTGCTTTATTAGACAGTCTTTCTTTTTTTTTTTTAAAAAGCTATTCTTAGAGGTACTTTGCCACAATGATATTTAACTGAAGTTAAGTGGAATATAGGAATAAATTATACTTAAGCTATACTGGCATTTTTTGCTGATGCAAGTGGCAGTGAACATTATCAAAATAACTTCACCTATGCATATAAATGAGAGGCCAAACAGCACAGGGGGAAGGGAACAGGAATTTGAACAGGGCTTACCTAATCAACCAAAGTAGAAGTCCATCCACAAAATGGACAATATGTGAATTGCTGTGCTTGTAAATTGTCTTCTTGCAACTTACACAGTATTTAAGACTTTTAGAATATACACATCAGTGGAAATAATTCCTTGAGGGAAAAGAATTCATAACCTTAAAGCGTTTGTCGTTTGGAAACCAGTCTTTCTTGCATCTTATCTTCTTGACCTCTCAGCTGCATTCAGAGCTAGTGGCTGCTTCCTTCTTCTTGAGGCCCTTTCCTCCTTTAACTTCTGAGACTGGCTGTTTCTCAATTCCGCTTTCATTTCTCTGAGCATCCCTCACTGCTCCTTGCTTGTTCCTCTTGCCTCTTAAATATTATTGTCCTTTGGGTTCCACGCTGAGGCTTCTCTTCTTTCCCTGCCCAAGCTCATCTGCTTCGATGGCTGCAGCTACCCACCAGTGTCTACACTGTAAGCTCCCCAGCCGTCTCAATCTTGAGCTCTCTCCCAAGTGTTAGATTCACGGATGTTCTCTGGACACCTTAAACTCAATAAATTTACAATGGAAGTCATTTTCTTTTCCCAATAACCTGCTGCTTTTCCTGGGCACGCAGGTGCGTGTATGTGTGTGTGTGTACGTGCATATGTGTTGCCTCAATTAACGAGAAGACCCTAAGAGTCTCTATATATTAAGTTCTGAAGCTACTGTCCAGCACCCAGTGGCTCTCCATGCAGTTCTTTCTTGACCACATGTCCCAAAGAGGCGATAATTCTCACTTTATCACTTGGGGGGTCTGCTGTGGACAGGACTCAATATCCTCTGGCTACCTCCCCCATATAAGCAAAAGGTCACTTTTTTTTTTAAAGCATTTTATTCAGAGACAGGGAATCTGTTCTAAAACTAACACAATGTAAAGTAAAATAATTCATTGAGCAAATATTTATTGAGTACCTACTGTGTGCCAGATGCTGGGGATACCAAGGCAAGCACGAATGGACATTAGCTTTTTGTTGGCCTCTAAGTCTGGGAAGAAGCAGGGTGGGTGGGGAGGGGAAGAAACAGACTTTAAGCAAAAAAAAAAAAATCACACAAATACATGTGGAATTCCAACTGTGACAAGTGCAGTGAAGGAGTGGTTCCTGGAGCAAGTCCGTAATAGTGTGATTTAATCTGGGCTTCCTCCAAGGAAGCTTATCCAGAGGCAAAATCTAAAAGATAATGTGGTAGATAATTACAGAAGTTTCCCAATTATTTCCGTCCTTTTGCAAGGTGACTTGCGACTCCTGCCATCGGGGGAATCTATTCAATGACCGTCTTTATCTGGGCTGACTCTGTGACATCCCTTAGCAGAAGAAGTGATGGTGAGTCAGCTCTGAACTTAGTCCTTAAGAGGGTTCATGGTTCTCCCTCTGAAAATTCCGACACCGCTATATGCATAAGCTGAGCTAGGCTGCTGGATGTTAAGAGACACATGGCCCAGTCGCCCCTGACCCCTTCACTAACAACAAGCTAACTGCCAGACATGTGAGCAAGGCCATCCAAGAACAGCTAGGCCCCAGCTGACCTGTTAAGCAAGCACAGACCTACGAGCGAGTCAGCTGAGATCAGCCCAGCCTGGCCCAGAGCAGCTGAACCATCCAGCTGACCCACCGATCTCCAGCCACGATCAAGTGATCGTGGTTTTAAGAGACTGAGTTTTGAAATATTTATTAGCCGTAACATCTAACTGATACAGATGGGTAGGGATAAACCAGGCAGAGAGCTTTATTTTATAGACAGAGGGCCACACGTGCAGATCCCAGTGAGAGGAGGGAGCATGGCAGTTCCCGGGACTGAAAGAAGACAGTGGGGGTGGATCAGAAACAGCTCGGGGAAATGATGTGAGCTGGGGCTGAGTGGGGAGGGGCAGGGCTGCGCAGAGCCTGGGAGACCCTGTTAAGGACTCGAGTCTTGATTCTAAGAGCAATGGGAGACCACATGAGGGTTTTAAGCAGGAAAGATGCATAACTAGATGTGGGTTTGGGAATTTGTCTGAAGCACGAAGAACAGATTCAGTGGGGCCAGAACAGAACAGGGAAGGTGTTGCAGCAATCAGGCAAGAGACCATAACAGTGTATGCTAGGCTGGTGACGGTGACAGGGCCATACCTTTGCCCAACCCCAGGCAGCTCTGCTATTCACTCTGTTGTTTACGAGAGTGGCTGTCCCTAGATTTGTGCAGTGCATCCCCTGGGAGCAGGGAGAATGGATGGATGCAAGGGAGAGTTAGGAAGTAAGATAACAGGTGTTGCTGACTGATGAGCTATTGCAAACGGCAGGTTTCTAGGGACCTATCAAAGGTGACTGTTAGGTTTCTTTTTTATTTTGTAATTTGAAAATTATTTATTTGCATACCTGTAAAGTCTAAAGAGCATTACAGTTAATTGTTATTTTTTAAAATTTGTTTTAGGGTCTATTTTTTAAAGAGCCCTTTTAGGTTTACAGCAAAATTCTTTATGCCCTCTACCCCCACATGCATAGCCTTCTCCATTATCAACACTCCCCTAACCAGTGTAGCACATTTTTCACAATTGATGAGCCTACATTGACACAACATAACCACCCAGAGTCCACAGTTTACATGAGGGTTCATTCTTGGTGTTGTACATTCTGTGGGTTTGGACAAATATGTATTGACATGTATCCATCATTATAGTATCATACAGAGTATTTCCACTGCCCTACACATCCTCTGTTCTCTACCTGTTCATCCTCTCTCCCATCCCAACCCCTGCCAACCAGTGATCTTTTTACTGTTTTCATAGTTTTGCCATTTCCAGAATGTGATATAGAAGGAATCAAATAGTATGTAGCTTTTTCAGTTTAGACTGCTAGGCTTCTTTCTTGGTGAATGAAAAGAATCATTGAGAGAGAGAGAACAATGAAAGAAGATCAGATTTGGAGAGAATGATCCTAAGTTTGGATTTAGACACGTCAATTTTGAAATGCTTTTGAGATTCCTGAGAAGATATCCAAGTAGGCAGTGGGGTAGATGGGCTGGAGCTCAGATGAGAGGTCTGGCTGGAAACATACTTTTGAGCCATTTGTGTATATGGGGTCTAAAAGTTCATACATCATCTTTCTGACCAATGGTTGGCTACTGTCTCCTTTTTGCGTTATTTAATCCCAAATAAACAATAAAAATGGTGCTGCTTTTTGAAACCACTGGACTGGATGCCATTCATCTAACTAGAATTTGGGGATACACCAAAACGATCACTTTTGTACTTTTCCCTACAATGATACACTTAAAAACTCAGGAGTTATTTCCTCTCCAGCTTGTATCTCCAAATGTTAGGAGTTGCCCTTCTCTTGACTATATCCCATTCCCTCATATCTTTCTTCGTCTATTTCTGGTCTCCTCATTTGCCTCTTTTTATTTTCCCCCAATACATTTTTTAGACAGCTGTCAGAGACCTTTTTCTAAAATGCCTATCCAACCATATCACTATCCTAAAGTACTCTCGGGAGAAAGTGCCAACTCCTGCAGACAGCTCTCAAAAGCTTTCTGCCTACAGCCATGGACTTTCCCAATCTTAGGTCTCGCCACTGACTTCCTTGCTCCTGCCCAAATCTACTTCTAGCCTTACAGAACTGCTTTCATTCCCTCGACTGTATTGTGACTCTTTAAAATAGGTTTTTAGGAAGAAAAGCATATAAAATGGCCTGCACCTGTTTTAGTGATTGGCCAAATCAAAGCGATAAATAATAGCTCTGAGCAGGCACAAAACTGGTACAAGAAAAATTATGTTAAATAAACAGCCAGGGTCACTGAGGTTGATATCATGGTAGGTGAAATTGAGCTTTTGGTAGCTGCATTCAAACTGAAGTTCTAGGATCACATTTGCCTCATGCTTGTAAAATTGTTATACATGTTTGGTTATTGCTGTATTTCATGGCTCACTCCATTTAAATAGTGAACCTAGAATTTATTTCATGTCGCTATAATTGCTCTCTAAAAATATTTAAATTCCATATGATAGTACCCAGTTATAGTTATGACCAATAATTTTATTCCACTCTTCCTATGAAGTAAAGAAAATGTTTGATACAAATAGCCATTATCTATTTTTCTTAGAATTTTTCTTTTCCTTTGAAAGGAAGGGTTTAAGTTTGAAACTCTTCAGGATGATTTCGGTGTTATTCACTGGTTCTGTTCCAAATGATTTTAAAATATCCATCATTTCTCTCAGATGATAACAAAATATTGCTTTAGGTTTAGAAGACAAAGAAAAATATCTTTGGCTTCATTTTCAAGTTCTTTAGAAAGAATTTCTGTAACGTTAGCACATAATAAAAATTTGGAAGCAACAGATAAATCCAAATCTGGAAGGAATTATCAGCCAACCACTGGATTCAATGCACACCTGTGTGAAAAAGTCTATGACACAATTCCCAGTTTTTTAATAATCTCCAGAAACTTCTCAGTCAAGCTAATAAAACATAATAGTGTCCAATATGCTTTTTCTAAAGTATTCAGCATTTTTATATCTATATTCCACGTATAATTCCCTTAAAAACTTGATAATTTCTTTGCAGATGGGTGAATGTTGTTGTATGTTGAAAGTATTTTTAAGTCTTAAAATATTTTCACACATCCTCGTGATCATTAGACCCATTGATTGACAATGTTCATTTAACATTCTTGTCTCTTCTCCACACTTAATTCTTAAAATGTTCCCTCTTGTTGGCATTGCCTTCATTAGGCTGGCCATCTGTTGTAATTCAAATCAAGTCTGATTTGCTGTCGATGAGGTCAAGCCTTGTAGGGCAGCCACATCAAGATGCATTTAAAATCTGAGCTTTATTGCATGTGGCCTGGGATATTTTCTCGTGTGTATTACACACATCGACAGCTGTTCTTGCATGCTGCCATTCATCTCTCATCACATTTCTTTGAATAAGCTGAGGAACAGAGTTCATTGATGATGCCCTGCAACATTTCTGTCTTTATCATTCCAAATATTTTATCTCAAGAATTCATGTTTCAATATGTAACTATTTTTACTTTCTTGATTATTTCCAAGTCCCCAACCTATCACTTTCATTCTCAGTAAAACATTGGTTTAAAATAGAAAAAGGTTTAGTTCTGATTTTCAGATACTCTCATCTCCAAATTTATCAGTCATGTTTCGTCATCACCTTCTGGCCAACAATGCAGTAATTTCAAATAAAATTCACTGCTTTCATGGTCTCTGAATGTTTTCGTATTTTAAAGCCAGAATTGGTAAATAGTGTAATGGTTAAGCCGGACCTGGCTACCTAGGTTTGAACCCCAGCTCTATGCTTACTGGCTGTGTGCTCTTGGGAAGGTCATTTATTTAACCTCTCTGTACTCCAATTTTCTCATCTGTAACATGGGGATAATAACAGTGCATGCATCTCAGGATTCATTTTTAGCATTTGTCTTGAGGATGAGAAAAGCACTTAGAACAATTCTTGGCATATGGTAAACACTATGTAAGTGCTGGGTTTACGTATAATATTGTAATTCAAACATAAAAATCTAAATACCAAAGCTTTTAAAAACTTTCTGAGCTGCAAAAACCCTTTTGTACTTTGTAGGTAATTTTTGTTTGATATTACCCATCACTTATTTTAATGCATTTCAAACCGTGGACAGGCTCCTGCCTTTAAATTGCATAATTCTCTAATACATATTAATCACAGATGTACAATGATTAGTTATTGAAGAAAATGAAATGCTAGATTATTCTATGGTCCTTTTATTTGGAATTCCACCTGATGAACAGAGGGGTAGCATAGAGAAGAAATGCTTAGAAATTTTGGTGGAAAATGGGTCAAATCATTTCTTTAAAAATAATTTTCAAAAATTTGGGTTACCAATAAAGAAACCATAAGAACCACTGAAGAACAGTAAGAAATCTGTGCGCCGATAAGTGCCAGCCCTGTGTGTACCAACATGAATCAACACGTGTGTGTCTCGGGTTGGCAGAACGCTGGCTGGAGGGAGCTGATGCAATTGAAGTGTCCTCAGCAGTTGAGTTACAACAAAGGGATCAGGTTTTCCTTGCTTTGTTTTCTATCTTCATGAAAATAAGCAAAGTAAATTATCAGAGAAAAGAGAAAAATTTGCTGTTTTCCACGTATAATTTGTTTCCCATGTACTTTGGAAATTCTCTTTCCCTCTGCCATTTTATTTTTCCATTTGGGACGTTGGAGTGACTCATGCCTCGCTCACTGATGCTCTCGATTCTGTTTGTGTATAATCCTTGGAGTGTGTGCGCGCATGTATGTGTGTGTGTGTGTGTGTGTGTGTGTGTTTACATCTATTCTTTAGAAGGAAGGAAACAGGAGCGGAGCTTATGATACAAAGTTAGCTCTCTTAGAGAATAATGAAATATTTTAAAGTGATGTATTATAATTAGATATTTATTTATTCAGCAAGCTTAAAAATTTTTTGATCGCTTACAGTGTGAGAAGTGCCAGGTGATGGGGAACTCATGACAAGAAACAAAACAAAAATCTCTTTCCCACATGAGGGTCATCCTGGGGGAGACACAGGCATGAAGAAACTGCTAAAATAAAGACTTAGGTGCCCCTCAGCGTGGTGCACAGGACACAACAAGAGGACAGAGCAATTACACACTTATTTCTAATTAGAAAAAATACTTTCTCTTTTAGCATGACATCATAAGGCTCTAAACATGCTGTCAAAATATTTTTTAAAGGCAATCATTATTTTGGTAATGCAAGCATTCTAGCAAAGCCAAGAAAAATTCCCAAGGGGAAATAACAAGGCAGAATTTGCTGTGCTCCTATACGCGCTTTTATGATGAAGCTGAAATAATTTAACCTGGGGCTTCCCTGGTGGTGCAGTGGTTGGGAATCTGCCTGCCAACGCAGGGGACACGGGTTCGCTCCCTGGTCCGGGAAGATCCCACATGCCGCGGAGCAACTAAGCCCGTGCGTCACAACTACTGAGCCTGCGCTCTAGAGCCCACGAGACACAACTACTGAGCCCGCATGCTGCAACTATTGAAGCCCGCGTGCCTAGAGCCCGTGCACTGCAACAAGAGAAGCCACCGCAATGAGAAGCCCCCACACCGCAGCGAAGAGTAGCCCCCGCTCGCCACAACTAGAGAAAGCCCACGTGCAGCAACTAAGACCCAACGCAGCCGTAAATAAATAAATAAATGAGGAAATTGTTCATGTTCAGAGCAATTAAAAAATAATAATAATTTAACCAGTGGTACTGGCACAGTACTAGCCAGAAAGTTCAATTAAACAGAGTAAGATGGCATAAAAGTCCAAAGAAAATGAAGACTTTCCCATTGATCACAAAAAAGATGATTTAAAAGAAAAATCAAAGTGTTACAGCAAAAGAACAAAAAACAAAACAAAACAAAAAAAGTGTTACAGCAATTGGGTAGCTATTTAAGAAAAAAATGATTCTCAGCCTCACACTAGATGCCAAATTGATTCCAGATGGATTAAGAAGCTAACTTAAAAAAAAAAAAGAAAATTTATGTAGAAGGCCTATTCAAGCATAACACAAAAGGTTAAAGGATAGATTTGGGTAATGAGAATAAAAACTTAGTATACATCAGGGACTTCCCTGGTGGTCCAGTGGTAAAGAATCTGCCTTACAATGCAAGGGATGTGGGTTCAATCCCTGGTTGGGGAACTAGGATCCCACATGCCACGGGGCAACTAAGCCCACACACCACAGCTACTGAGCTAATGTGCCTGAACTAGAGAGCCTGTGTGCCAAAACGACAGAGCCCACACGCTCTGGAGCCTGTGTGCCACAACTACAGAGCCCATGCACCCTGGAGTCTGCACACCACAACAAAAGATCCCACATGCCTCAAAGAAGATCCCGCATGCTGCCACTAAGACCCAATGCAGCCAAAAACAAATAAAATAAATAAATAATAAATAAATCTTTAAAAAAATACAAAAATTTTTTAAAAGAATTATGCAAGTCATACACATATACTCTTAAAAAACTTAATGTACATCAAAATATACCACAAACAAAACTTAAAGGATAAAAAAAAAGGAAAAAAATTGTAACTTGTGTTTTGTAAAAGGGCTTTTACAAATTCACAAGAAAAATAAATACATCAAAGAAGTCAAAAAGCCACAATATACACAATGAAATGTAAATACTTATAAAGACTGAAAACATATACAGCAAAATGCTAACAATATTAAATCATGTACTGAGATTATGAAAATTTTAATTTTTTCTGTTTGCTTATGCTTTCTAAGCATTCTTCAATGAATATGTTATAAAAATGTACAATAATAGTAAAACAAAAAAGAGAATAGAAGGAAATAGGCACTCTAATAAAATACTAATGAAAGCATCAATCTGGCATATCACCTCAGAAGGGGAATGTAGCAATATGTACCAGAAGCTGCAATATTTTACACACTCTTTGAATCAGTGATTCTTTTTCTAGCAATTTATTCTAAAGAAATAACCAGGACTATCCGAGAAAAATGTAGCTGCAAATGTAGCTGCAAGAATGTTCATGACATTGCTGTTCAACACAGAAAGAAATGAAAATAAACAAAACATTTCACAGCACAGGCTAGGCTGAATAAATGTGGGCTGTGTCCTCAATGAAATATCAGAAAGCCATTAAAAAGGTATTGCAATGGCATGGAAATATTTGGGTTGAATTATTGAACAAAAAAGTCATATTATGAGATAAACGATTTCAGACAACATTTTAATAAACTCTATAGCCGTATCTATATCTCTCTCTACATATATATTTATATATAAAAAAGACATGAAATCCTGTAACCTAAAATATTAATAATGGTGACCTCTGAGTAGTGAGATTCCAAGTGATTTAAAAAATTTTTTGCTTATTTGTATCTTCTAAAGTTTCTTCCAAAAATACGTGTGTGTATGTGTGTGTATGTATGCTTTTTGAAATAAAGGAAAAAGCATTTTTAAAAAGGCAATCATTTTGACTAGCAGTCATACTCAATGAGTTCATTATTGGGTTTGTACTAATTATTTTTAAAATTCAAATATGAAAAAGACTTCTTTCACACAGCATGGTAAATAAGAAGAGCCTTCCTAATACAATGCATATTCCATAGCCCCTTAAAATGAGGTGAGATATTTCTTTACATCAATTATCTTTGATGAACTTTGAGAAAGATCTGGCTTATATTAAACTCCGTAATTAGGGAGTAATTTTAAAACAAGGTTTGAATATCATTGCTGAATGACTAATTTTTGTTACAAATGTAATCATGTTTGTTTAGAACTGTACAGCTTACACAGCTCTTTTATCTACACTATTTTATTTTAATGCTCATAACAGCCCTGAAATATGAGTATGGTATTTTTCCATATGAGGAAACTGAAATTTCAAAATGTAAAGGAACTTGTTCTGCATCACCCTGCTAATAGTTGGTGGAATTGGGCTTAAACCCAGGACTTCTAATGGGAGACAATCAAGAGGGAACAAATTCCATACCCTTTGACACACCATTTTGGTAACATTTAAAAGTAACTCGGGCTTTCCTGGTGGCGCAGCGGTTGAGAGTCCGCCTGCCAATGCAGGGGACACGGGTTCGTGCCCCGGTCCGGAAAGATCCCACATGCTGCAGAGCGGCTGGGCCCGTGAGCCATGGCCGCTGAGCCTGCGCGTCCGGAGCCTGTGCTCTGCCACGGGAGAGGCCACAACAGTGAGAGGCCCGCGTACTGAAAAATAAAAAAAAAAAAAAAAAAAAGTAACTTATCAGGTGAAAGTTCAAACCTAGTATTACGTTGCCCCATTCCTATTCCCAGCGCTGCTTGTTTGAAGAGCCTATAAAGGGCACTGCAGTTATTCCATCATGTGACATTTCATCCAGAAAAACAGTCCTATGCACAAAAGCCATGAAATCCTCACAGATTATAAAAGGTAGATTAGGGTACATTAGAGCTCTTGTGTCATTGTATCACGGCCATTCTAAGAAGAACCACAGCCACCATACCGCTATATGCTAGGTGCAACACGCACATTAACACACCAACAACCTATGAGATAGGTTCTCTTATCCCCATTATACAGATGAGAAAACAGAGGCTCAGGAAAGTGCCCTTGGTCACACAGCTTATGAATGGCAAATGTGGGATCTGAATTCAGTCATCTCTGACTCCAGACTCTTTTTCCTACCCAATTCTGATGCCCTGGATCCAACATGTGTCTGGACTGTGCAGAGAAAACATGTGCCTTCCTAGTGCTAACAGTGTGGATTTCAGAGCACATGGCTCTGCTGAAGAGGAGACTGTATGTTTGTTAAACGGTGATCTAGCCCAAAGCCAAGGGGAAGGTTACATCACTAGAAAAAAACAGCTTATCATAGACAAAAGAAAGCCTTGGGACCTTTTCTATTTTCCTTTGCCCTTTCGTACATTTTTGTCTCACTAGTTACAATTTCCTAAATCTCCTTAATGTAGCTTCTATCATTGAGGATGAGATCCTACCAAAAAAAAAAAAAAAAAATCAAGAAAAAACTATACTGTCTTTTCTTAAGTTTTTGATGAAGGCTCTGCCACCTAAACAGCTTTCCCGTCTAGCAACTTTAGCAAGTTGACCTTTTGCTGATCCAGTGCAAAAGGACCCTTTAACAGTTCAGATTAGTACAATTCCAAATATCTGGAAACACAATATATATGTTTGGTATTCTGGTTATTGCTCCTATGGTCTATGATAGAAATAACCTTTGCTAGAGCACAGATTGAATCAGATCTCAAATCATGTCCACGTCATGAGCAAAGGCAATCGCATATTTTATTTCTGTTGACAGTTATTTACCTAACAGCTTAAAAGTTTTGGTGTTAATAGAACTGTGTGATAAGGATGAAAGCTGCAACTTTCAGTTTCAGCCCAGTGTTAAGCATATTTGCTGTTTTTGATCTCCTATTTTAAAACCAATAGCTTTAAAATGTTATTATTCTAATGCAAAGGATTACAAAATGATGTTATCAATTAAAATGAGTGGGGTGAGCTGGAGGATAAAATATACAGATTTAGAGTAAAATCCAAATATATTTGTATGTGTGTCTATATATGTATATACACACAAATATATACATATGTATACATATATACATGCATATATATATTCACACACATATACTTTCTGTGTGTGTGTGTGTATACATATATTTTTTTCAATATTGGGCAATTTCTAGAAAATTGCAGATCCTGTTTTCATTACCTCCAAATCACTTTTATAAATCTCAAAGGGACACAGAAAGATTGCAATATGGGTGGTTTCCCAAATTGTGCACTTGTTAATTCTTAACTAATCAGACACCAGGAATCTCTTTTAATTTCTGTGTTTTTTTTCTTCTTCCACATTTGAGTTTTTCAGAAGATCAGAAGCAGAGTTAGGAGCAAAACGGTACGGTTCAAAGAGGGATGATTTCCATTTCTTGAGTTGCTTTTTAAACATTAACATGATATTTGAGAAAGGAGTTATTAGTCACAATTTTAGAAGTGGAATTTTAGAACGCTTATAAATATAAACAGTTCCTGACTTATAAATAACAGACAATTGCAAATGTTTATTCTTTATCTCCATGCTGGAGCCTCAGCTACTCCCATAAAAGCTGTCAAGCAGCAGGGAGGGGGTCAGGAAGGAGCATTTAGAGCCTCTCCAGTTTCAGAAAAGGAGGAGGAAAAGGGACCATGTAAAGCAGGTATAAGAATCTCCTTCAGTAGATCTGGTGCACTCACATGCTCAGATCGCTCTCAAACTAAAAGCCTTTTTTTTTTCTCTTTTAAAATCTCATTTTACTTTCCCCAACATCCTACCTGTTGAAAAGCTGGCTTCCTCTCCTCTCTCTTTCTCTTTCTCTCTCTCTCTCCAGGATATTGTTAAAAAATGCAAATGCCTTTGAATGTTAAAAGACTCTTAGTCATTCATATCAGTGCAAATTGGCTCAAGAAGGTTGCTTTTCTTAAAGTATCTAAAAAATAAAGGGTACCAAGTTTGCTGGGGTTATGGAAGAATTTTGAGACATGAAGCAGTTCAGAGGGCTGGGCTTGCTGAGTCTGCAAAGTCCCAGCCATGCTTTCATGGGGGGTGAGTGGGAAGGACTGGAGAAAATATATAGCCAGGAGGCCCCAAAGTTGGGACAGAAAGGCAGAGAGTAGCATGGTGCCAGGAATAAACTGCCTACTTTGAGAATTTGTCTCAAGGCTTTAATTTTTAGTTTAGAAAAGAAAAAAAAATTATCCACTCAAACATCCAAATCCCCCCGCACCCGACCCCAGCAGCCCCGCAGACCAACTTCTAGTTGTCCCCTTACTTCAGGCAGGGAGGGGTGGAGAATAACCCTCATATGAATTGGTCCAGCAGTTTCCTCTTTCCTGTTTTTGTTGTACCACTGGAAAATTTTCCATATGTATCTGCAGTGCATTACAGACTCTCAGAACACTAGAAAAACTGGAGAGCCCTGTTAGTTCCCTTCATGTGTAAGAGAAGTTCTTGAGTGTTCAAAGCAAATTGGTGGCAGAGCCAACGCTAGAAAACGCCTTGCTGGTGGTACTATTAAGTAATAGACGCTTTGCATAAAAATGTGGAAAGCTAAGTAAGAACAGTGAACGAAAGTAGACTAATTTAACTTGCCAGTTTCACTTTCCTAAAGTGCTGTCTTTTGCAAACCAATTTTTTGCAACCTAGGAATATGTACAATGTCTGTAGAGCTGATTACTGTGCCCCACCTTATTCACCACCATCTTTTTTTGTGGAGGCTGTCTTATTGTCTCAATGTGCTGGCTCACTTTTCTCCTGTGCTCTTTTAGCTGCTTCTCACTTTTTGGGGAAGAGAGGCAGTGGTGGGTGGTGAAGTCCCTATTCCATTCACAACTTCCTTCTCCCTTGGGAGAGGGCCAATCAGTGCATTCAATGCTTGGGGGTTGTCGGGTTTTGGACCCTTGGCCCAGGCCTGCCCTGTCATGTACTAACTTACATGAAATAATTAAGATGTCACTTCATGGGGCTTCCCTGGAGGCACAGTGGTTAAGAATCCGCCTGCCAAGGCAGGGGACACGGGTTTGATCCCTGGTCCAGGAAGATCCCACATGCCGTGGAGTAACTAAGCCCTTGTGCTACAACTACTGAGCCTGTGCTCTAGAGCTTGCAAGCCACAACTACTGAGCCCATGAGCCACAACTACTGAGCCCGTGTGCCTAGAGCCCATTCTCCGCAACGAGAGAAGCCACCGCAATGAGAAGCCCATGCACCGCAACGAGGAGTAGCCCCCGCTCGCCACAACTAGAGAAAGCCCGCGCACAGCAATGAAGACCCAATGCAGCCAAAAAAAAATAAAGTAAGTGGGCTTCCCTGGTGGCTCAGTGGTTGAGAGTCTGCCTGCTGATGCAGGGGACACGGGTTCGTGCCCCAGTCCGGGAAGATCCCACATGCCTCAGAACGGCTGGGCCCGTGAGCCATGGCCGCTGAGCCTGTGCGTCTGGAGCCTGTGCTCCGCAACGGGAGAGGCCACAACAGTGAGAGGGCTGCGTACCGAAAATAATAAATAAGTAAAATAAAATAAAATAGAATAAGTAATAAAATAAATAAACTTATATAAAAAAAAGATGTCACTTCATCTAACAGGTGAAAGCGAAATTAACAACGGAATTTGCATTCACCCTGGGGTATATTTCGCCAGAGCTTTGAGGGCCATGATACTGTTTGCAGTAACCGCGATACTGTTTTTACATGCCAACAACAGCTTTCCTATATGGCTCCCTACTAATGTGGTTTCTTTAAGATGGATGGATTTACGGTCCAAGGCCCAAGTTAACACTTGACATTGATGGGTCCAAAATTATGCAAATCACCAATGGTCCACTCAAAAGTTGTACGATCACCAATAGTCAAGTTTCAGGCAATTTGTTTTGCAGAGTACATAAAATTATCTGAAAAGTCCTTAATTTACATGCATAAACATTATCACATTTAAATGCATTTTACACTCTGAATAATATAGAGTGTGGGTTATTAACCCAAATAAACTCGAGTGGTGGTCCTTAAGCCCTATGAACATTTGTGTGAATATGCAGCTTCATAGCTGTCATCAGAATCTCAAAGGGTCCTATGATCCAAGCAAAGATAAAGAACCATGAATATGGATAATAAATGGGTCATTTAAACCAACTCACCAAATATACTGATTTTTTTTCTCTGTCCCATTTGGATGCATTTCCTCATTGATTTTCTTTAACTTATGTCTTAAAAGACTTCAATTTCCAGGATTTTCCTACATCTGTTCTTTCATATGCTGTTGATTGATTTGGGACCACAGTTGAGTAATATAACAGGCCACAGACAGCACAGGACTTTGATGTTCCAGCAAGATGATTTCTGACAGGGGAGCATCACAGCCTTTAGAATGAGCAGACGGAGCTCTGCTGTGGTACAAAAGGCATGTAAGAGCTATTTTATAATTTCTTTGAGTCTCAGTCTCTGATCTGCATATTGAGAAAGGGGCAGTATTTCACAGCGTTGTCATGAGGATGACAAAAGACAAACATGGAAAGAACCTACTGACCACAGTTTGTGACAGCCAATAAATAGGCCTTTCCCTCTCTTCTCCAGTTTGAAACAGACTACTGGACTTGGTTTGATTTCTTTAAGTTACACCAGATGCAAGGACCCTACCCCTGTTGATATCCGTAATATTTACTTCTGGGTTGACCTTTTATTTTTAGGCCCAGAAACTTTACCTTCCACTTTCCCCATTCTTGGTCTCCTACCTCTTATTCCTTACTTTTGGCTAATTGCGTCCCCTTTCCCAGCATCCACAGGAAGAGTCAATTCATTGTTCAGTGTTTCCAAGGACCTCAGAGAAAAAAAGGTATCAAAGGGAAGAATAAATATAACATGTTTAAAGCATGACAATAAATTACTCAACTTCATCTCAGATTTTGCTCTGGGGAAAGGTTGACATGAAACGTTTGAAGAAACATGAAACAGATCCTAAAGACAGATGATTTTTCAAAGTGAAAGGGAATTTTTTTTTTTTCAAGCTTCAAAGCAAGGGTTCCTTTTGTCATCTGCCTGATAGGTTATTTTTGACAGGATTTAACTTATGAAATTGTTCCAATGCCCTTTAAAAGGGTCTGGACACACGAGTGTGCTAGTGAAGATGGTGAATGTTAGGTCTTAATTGAAAATTTTAAAATATCCATGTGGCAAAAGCATAGTAAACGCATTTGGTCTTTTGTGAATTAAAAAAAAAAAAAATTGAGTACCTTTTATAGCACTGTGTTTACACTCAATAATCAATAATAGGATGATCTGAGAAATAAGCTAGGGAAAAATATATCTTCTGGATCAGTTTTCTTCTTCTTTTTTTTTTTTTTTGCGGTATGCGGGCCTCTCACTGTCGTGGCCTCTCCCATTGCGGAGCACAGGCTCCAGACAAGCAGGCTCAGAGGCCATGGCTCATGGGCCCAGCCGCTCCATGGCATGTGGGATGTTCCAGGACTGGGGCACGAACCCGTGTCCCCTGCATCAGCAGGCGGACTCTCAACCACTGTGCCACCAGGGAAGCCCCAGTTTTCTTCTTAATGCGTCCCTTGCAGCTTTGATTCGTCAAACCTTTCAAAGATCTTTTTTCTCTAATTTAGACATTATTCTTTATTATTTCATTAAGAACCTTAATATATTACACCAATAAAAAGAGTGAATATACCTATGGAAATTACTAATAATTATTTATAGCAATAGAGAAACCTATTTTTTTTTTTTGCTACAGAAAAGTTGCTAAGTTTTCAGCATCACTTACAACTTCAAAGGAGCTTCATAAAATTGTATTAAGAAGAAATTTAAGCAACTTAACTGTGATACAGGGTGAAGGATTTTTCCAGCCACATAATAAGCTACACTTTAGCTGCATAAACTAATAAAATATAATTATTACAAAAATTTTAATAAACTAGAACTTTGAAAATATTCAGAATTTCTAAAAAATTTAATTTTGGAGCAACACTTTTATAACCACCATGTCAAATGACAATTATTTCTTATTCCAACAATATCTTAATTTTACACAAATTATGTTTCTGCAAAGTTGTCTTTATGTTTTATAGTTATAAATTGAATCATATAGCTACACTAGAGAAGTTTGTTGTTTTTAAGAGTCCATAGTACCTCCTTTGGTAAAAGTGAATAGCTACTACCTAAATATCATTTTATGATTCTGAATTTGTATACAGCATGGGAGAGGGGGGAGAAAAGTGGAGGGTAGGGCACTAACATTGATTGAATACTTCTTTTGGGCCAGGCATCTCATTTAATCCCCAAAACAACCTACAAATTGGATATTCTCACCTCATTTTCATAGAAGAGGAAATCATTCAAGTCCACATAGTTAATAATGGAAAAAACATATTGGTACTTGACAACATGATTTGAATAATTACATATGATTATATTTATCTTTACTATGAAAAATTTAAAATAATTACAAATGTTTCTTTATCACCCAGATTAAACAATTATTAAGACCGACGTGTTTGCTTCATCTCTCCCTTTTTTCTTTCACTTTTTCAGTTTGCTGAAGTATTTTGAAGGAACCCACCAGATGTGTCATTTTACCCCTATATATGTCAGTATCTGTCTCTAAAAAATATGGACTTTAAAAAATAACAGCAATGTCATTATCATACCTTATAAAGTAACAATGATTCCTTGGTATCATATGAGTCAGTCCATAATTAATTTCCCTAATTGCCTTAAAAAGATCTTTTTTCACTTGATTTGTTCAAGTCAAATTATGACCATTCATTTTAACAAGATGTATGAGCAAGTTCTTGTGATTCCAGAAAAGAGAGCGATGATAGAGACATGAGGTCTTCAGTCTAAATAACTAGTGAAGATTCTGCAAAGGATGCTGTAATATTCTTAGTTTTCTAGTCTATCCATTAAAAGAAATAATTGGCAAGATCCATAAGAGGTTTTTTGTTTTTTTCTCTTTAAAAAGAAGGAAAATTTACATTCTACTAATACCATGTTATGAACTGAATGCTTTCTCTCAAAATTCCTATGTTGAAACTTAACCCCTAATGAGAGGGTATTAGGAGGTGGGGCCTCTTTTATAAGGGCACTAATCCCATTCATGAGGGCTCCACCCTCATGAACTAATCACCTCCCAAAGGCCCCATTTCCTAATAGCATTATGTTAGGGGTTAGGATTTTAAAATACGAATTTTGGAGGGACAGAAACATTCAAGACTATAGCACAGCCTGAGACCATTTTTCAAAAGGGCATTTAATCCGCAAATGTGGAAAAGATGTCATCTCAGAAGGACAGGCCTTCCCAGGAAAGCACATTTAGTAAATCCGTAAATGATTTTTAGAATATGGATTTGGCAACTGAAAAATACTTCAAAATTAGTAATATCAAATGTTGCTCAGGAGCTCAGGGCAGGCTACCCAAAAATATGCCACAATGGCAGATTATTTTGAATTAAAGTTACTTAAAAAATGACCAATGCAAGAGGGACATTGTGATCCTCCTTTCTGTCTCCCTGAAAGCAGGAAATAAATCTCCCATAAAAAAGGTGACTTCCCTGCATCTGGAGGTGGAAGGACACCCTTAACGCTAGAGATAGGGAATACAGGCCAAGAAACCTATATAAACAAATCCGGTTACTTCTTTAATTTACGACCCCAAGCCCAAACTCTGTTTAAATTCTTCACTTATTGGGCACTCAAAAACTGAATTTCTTTGTCTTGTCAATTTCTCACAAGTTTATTGTTTTGTTGTCTAAAAAGTATAAAAGCTGTCTGCTTTGACCACTTCCTAGGTCCTATTTCCCTGAGACCTCTGTGTGTATAAATGAAAATTTGTTTCTTTTTCTCCTGTTAATCTGTCTTGTGTCAATTTTATTATTAGTCCAGCCACAAAAACTCAAGAAGGGTAGAGGGAGAAATTTCCCCCACCCAACACACTTAAACAGTAAAAAAATAACATTATCCAGTATACTTGGGAGCAAAAGAGGGAGCATAATACGGTGGTTGAGCCAACAGCATCTGAAGTCAGACAGACCTGACCATTTACTCAACCTTTCTACACCTTAGTACTTCCTCTGTCAAATGGGATAACCATAGTTCTACTCATAAGGTTCCTGTGGGTAGACATGTAATGTAGCTAATGCATTATCTGGCACATAAAATGTACAGATCTTCCTCAACTTACCACGGAGAAACGTCCCAATAAACCCCTCATGAAAGTTGAAAATGCACTTAATACACCTAATGTCCAGGGCATCATGGCTTAAACTAGCCTGCCTTAAACATGCTCAGAACACTTATGTTACCCAACAGTTGGGCAAAATCATCTAACATAAAGCCTATTTTATAATAAAGTGTTAACTATCTCATGTGATTTATTGAATACTGTACTGAAAGTGAAAAACAGAATGGTTGTCTGGGTCCAGAAGGGTTGTAAGTGTATCGGTTGTCCACCCTCGTGATCCTGTGGCTGACTGGGAGGCATGGCCCCTGCCCAGCATCATGAGAGAGGATTGGACCGCATATCACTCGCCCAGCAAAAAGTCATAATTCAAAATTTGAAGTATGGCTTCTACTGAACTTGGATTGCTTTTGCACCATTGTAAAGCCAAAAAAATCGCAAAGTCAAACCATCATCAAGTTGGGGACTGTCTGTACTAAAATTCTAGCTAGCTGTTAGCTTCTAAATTTTCAGATGATTGGCCAACAAGACCACAAACTCAGCCTCTCATCTGGATTTCACAGGAACTGGGAGGGTTGATGAAGAAACTCCATTTTTATCTCCTCAAGGCAGATGGTTGTCTTCTCTGCCTGCTGATGTGTTGAGCAGCTAGAATGAACGCTATCTGTAGGGAGAAGTGTTTGAAAGAAGTGAGATTAAGTGTGGACAGGGTTATTTTTTTCTTGTTTGTTAAACACTTTCGTGACTATGAAGTCTTTCTCAATACGTCTCCCAAGTTGACGTGTTAGTTCATATTTTCCCAGCTTTTTCATACCGCAATTTTTAAAGTGATCAGTCGGTAAAAACAAATGCAAGTTTACAGATTGAAAAACCAAGGCCCAAAATAATTACGTATCTTGCTTACCATAATAATAGCTACCATTTCTTGAGAAAATCTTCTGAATGCTTTCTATTTTATCTTAACTCATCTTTATCCTCAGAGCAATCCTGGGAGGTTGGTGCAATTTCATGTCCATTTTAAAGATGAGGAGACTGAGGCTCAGAAAGGTTAAGAAACTTGTCCAGGACCTCTTAACCGGTAGGTGGAGATGCCAAGATCCATACTAGGCAGTCTGGCCCCAGAGGCACTCTGCAATATCAGCAGACGATTTTCTAAATTGAATACTCTTGTATTTAAAGAGCAGCCCATCATCATGGGCTGGGATTAGGGTTTGATGGGGGGAGGTGGGCAGCCCTCCTCTAACTCCTGTCAATGGCTACATCTCTTCTCCTTCTACCCCCTGAGCCAGGAAGGCAAGCAGACACAGTCTCTGCCCCCTCCTCCCACCTCAAGACCCCACTGTTCCTCTTTGTTTCTTTCTGGTGTTTCACAAAGATCTATTTGTTTGATCTTTCCATCTCTTCATTGTTTCAGTCTAAACTGAGAGACAGGGATGAGGGCAGAGGAGGAACTGAAACTAAACCCTTCAGAGGGTGAGAGGTGAAAATGCCAGGGTATCTATCTGACTTGTCAACTAGATATTTCCTCAAAATGCCATCTAATGTCACACTTTTTTTTTTCTTCTTGTGTCCTTTAATCTGATTGATTGTGTGGCTATCAATTGCTTGTATGTCTGGGGGGAAAGGTCTGTCCATTCTGAATTCATGTTGGCCATATAAAAGCTGTGACTGTGGCCTTGCCGTACACACAAAACCCAGGTTGACTGAGGACAGGGTGAAAAAATATTGTTCCACACTGTTATCCTGCAGTCATTAGGGCTGAGAGAGGCACCTTCAGGAGAGAGAAAGAGCCAGAGAGATAGTCCAGTAGTCATTCATTTGAACAGAAAAACTATTCTTGAGAGGCTAGAACTCAAAAGTTCCAGTTCTTTGAAAACCTTATTTTTATTCTTTTACTTGCTTTAAACAATAACAGCATCTCTTTCAGATTAGGTTTGGATGGTGCCATGTGTTCTCTTCAGAATTTCTGACAGTTATACCAGCTACGCACATCCCCCCTGTTCTGCCTTGTCTCCATGAGTCTACAGTGTGACGCATGCTCTGGTAGTTGCAGGACGAGAAGCAGGGGAGAAGCAGGGTCCCAGGGCCCAGCGAATGCTACGTACAAAAGAGCAAGTGCCCGAAGGAAAAGAGCGAGCTCAGAGTCTGTATGCACAGGGGCCTGGGGCATAAAGGGTTTCACATGGGTGTGGTCAAGGCATGACAGGGCAGGGAGGGCGGGGATACTGGAAAGATGCTGAAGGGCACACCCAGCTGCATTAACATCCTTCTCGATGCCATGAGGAGCTGCCATGGAGAACCAAGGAAGGGCTCTCTATCCTATCCAGGGGCGTAGGTATGATCGCTGTTTTGTTTTGGGGCATCCCCGCCTCAGCATTCTGGAGAGGAGGGGCTGGAGGGGGAGCATGCAGAGAAGGCTAGAGAAGACCCTGTGCAGTTATCCAGGTAAGAGGTCATTAGACCCTAAGGTGAGAGGACGGTGAGCCTGGAGCCCCCAGGGCAGATTCCACGTGGGCTTAGGAGGTAGAATTGAGAGGACAGGGTGATAAATTGGATGTGACAGGTCAGCGAAGAAAGAGGTCTAGGGTCATTTGTGTGATTAAGTTTTAGTATGTAGGATTCACTCTGTTATTGCCAGTTTGGACCTAGCAAATCAAAATTATAGCGTGGAGAAACAAGCCTACAGAAGTCCAAGGCAATGGCTGCAGGCAATGATCCAGGACAGAGGGGTCTGGTTTTCAGGATCAGGAATCAAGAAAAACAACTAGAGCACCAGGAACAGGGACTCTGGCTTCCAAGACCAGGGGCTCCTACCAATTCTGCTGGACACTGTCTAACTCGCCCTGGACTGTTTTTAAGATGGTTGTACACCCATCAGTATAACCGCTTCACATACTCAGGCCACTGCCCAAAACTGGTCTCAGGCAAGAGCTTCTGAAAAATGAGACAGTCGACACATGGACAAGGAAGCTAGCATCATTCAGGCTGGCATCACACACACACACACACACACAAACACACACACACACACATGTGTGTCCTTTGAAGTTAACTGGGAGAAAACAAAGTGTGTGTAACACTTTGGACCAGATGCTGATGCTCTCACACCCGGGGGCCTTTTGATGCTCCAAGATGTTTCTTTTTCTCTCTCTGACATGTGTATGTCAGTTCTAACATGTTTTCCATCTATTCCACACAGAACGGGAAGTCTGAGACTCTTTTTACAGAAGGGAAAGACCTCAGGATAATTTTTGTCCTGGGGTTGGTCCTATTTCCTTCCTGGTCCGGTTTAATGGAGAGAGTAAACGTCCAACTCAGATTTCTCCAGACACTGCTCTGTTCTCACTTCAAAGCATAAGACACTTCAACTACATTCATCAAATAAAGACATGATATATTCCCTTTACACAGCCCTTTAAAAGAACAAGCTAGACTTGCTACCAACAGATAAGTGTATAAACATAATGCTAAATAAATAAACTTATGCCAGTTGCATGATATATCTTAAATGCAAATATCTCCCAGACCAAAATTACTAGTGTCTCTAGGACCATGATATAAATAACCTGTGCTTAATACTCAGCTCATAAAAAAGATGGCAAGAGTAATGAGTTTTTAATAGTTTCATAAATACTATGTCTGAAAATAGCTCACAAATATTTGGGACTCATTTATGAAATGCTAACGTGTTATTTCAATAAAGGAGATGTTTTGTCACAGTTTAGTGGCTGGCAAAGAGTCTGATCAATGGTGAGATTAAGGAGAAGTGTACAATTTGCATAGGCTTCGATTTAGGTAGCAGAGAGTTCTCACATGTAAATTGTCTGTAGCTCTGACATCTTACTGTATTTGCATGAAATGAACCCAAAAAAAGCAAAGGGCGACATATTGTGTAAAATACAAGACCCCCTTAAATCCCCATTTGGTTGCACACTGTTTGTTGCTACATCTGAAGATGAAGTTGCCTTCACCACTTCCTTTTCCTTTGTTTCAAATCTGTCCTCTGAAGATAGGCTACATGTGCACCCCTGAAGGAAGGGCATATTTGCAGCCCAGGCTACTGCAGTTGCTGTGTTAAGTGGTCAACACTTTTTTTATCCAACTGTACTGAAGTCCTATATTCTGTGTAGGATGCAAGGAGGAAGTAATAACAAACTTTAATGTTGTGACTTCTTTGAAGTCAATATTTGCATGGGGTAAGGTGCTTGGCAGTTATTAAAATATTTCTGTCACATAAGACATTTTAGCTCCCATAAAAATTCCTCCTTTTTTCCCCTCAGTTGATTATGGTTCCTCATTCTGATTCGAGGCAGCTGTTGTATTTACTGAAATACAAAGAATCAATGTTTCAATGATTTTAGACTGTATTCATAATACAGTGGATGTTTTAAAGTAGCCCAGAGGACTTCCCTTGTGGCACAGTCATTAAGAATCCACCTGCCAATGCAGGGGACATGGGTTCGAGCCCTTGTCCGGGAAGATCCCACATGCCGCGGAGCAACTAAGCCCGTGCACCACAACTACTGAGCCCACGTGCCACAACTACTGAAGCCCATGCACCTAGAGCCCGTGCTCCTCAACAAGAGAAGCCACTGCAATGAGAGGCCCGCACACCACAACAAAGAGTAGCCCCCGCTCGCCGCAACTAGAAAAAGCCAGCATGCAGCAACAAAGACCCACGGCAGCCATAAATAAATAAATAAATAAATTTTAAAAATAAATAAAGTAGCCCAGAAAGTTACTGAGATCTCCAAATTGTCAGTCTAACTTATTTCCTGAAAGGTCTGCCAAAAACTGCAGAGAAGATATGACAATTTTAAATGGGAGAAGAAAAAAGACCTTTTCCTCTTTCTGTTCAAGATAAGGGCATATAATCGGCCACATTTATTCTAGGATTTCCTTCACTAGAAACTGACAGCCCAGAAAACTCATGGCCGCAGTAGAAGGGCCTTGAAATCCAAGAACCTACTCCTCTAGTGGGTGAGAAGGGGGAGAATTAAAGAGATTTCCAACGGCAAACTGATGGCTTCTCTATACACATCTCCTAGGATCGAATGCCTGTTCATAAAGCTGGTTTCACACATAGAGAACAACATAAAGTGTTTGTAAAAAATAACTTCCTTCTTAGCCTGCTGAAGAGGTTTTTACTACTGTTCCTCAGTGGAGGCTATTGGTGGAAGCATCAGTATATCCACTCAACCAGAAGCCAGTCCTCCTTTTAGTTCTGCCTCCTAGTCTCAGGTCTCTGCTGCAGTGAAAGCATCCCTTTTCTGGGCTCCATGTAGATAGTGGTTCATCCCATTTATTTGGCAGACAGCGTATGCTGACTGGTGTTATTAAATATTTGTAGGTTCTTCTTTGCCATTTACAACAACATGGATGGACTTGGAGGGCATTATGCTTATTCAAATAAGTCAGACAGAGAAAGACAAATACTGTATGGTATCACTTATATGTGGAATCTAAAAAAATACAACAAACTAGTGAATATAACAAAAAAGTAGACTCATGGATATAGAGAACAAACTAGTGGTTACCAGTGGGGAGGGGGAGGGGCAATATAGGGGTTGGGGAGTAGAGGAACAAACTATTAGGTATAAAATAAGCTACAAGGATATATTGTACAACGTGGGGAATATAGCCAATATTTTACAATAACTATAAATGGAGTATAACCTTTAAAAATTGTGAATCACTATATTGTACACTTGTAACTTACATAATATTGTACATCAACTATACCTCAATAAAAATTAAAAAATATATATTTGCAGGTTCTTGTTCTGGCTCCATAACTGAGTTGTAAGTTTAGAGCGCAGTGGTCAAGAGTGATGGCTCTAGTCCCAACCACCTTATTCAACTTCCCTAAGCCTCTGTTTAGGCATCTGTAAAATGGGGCTCACCATAGCACTTCCTTTCAGGGTTCTGAAGATTAAATAAACTGGCACATACAGTGCTTGGTAGGGGGCCAGGAGCCTTAGACACCCTCAGCAAAGATGATCTATTATTAGTAAATGTGTTCTTTTGATAAGCAACATGTTTTTACTCAATCAAGAGTCAAAATACCTATAAAATCAGATTACACCAGATAGCTAACCATCTTCCTTTTGGTGACTCAAGTTAACAGCATTTAGGAGAAGATAGCAATGTTGGCTTGAAGCTGTTTCCCCGCCCCCCCATCTTTAAAGGGAGCAGAAAAAAAGAAGTGTGGTCTCGTTCTGAAGAAAACCAGGTCAAGCTTTGTTTCCCTTTCAGACGGTTTGTGTATAAATGCATATCATGATTCCCAGAATTCCTTTGTGACAGCTCCCTTAGTTAATGGGCAAGGAGGATTTTCTCAGGCTAGGCTTACACAGATCTGCCTCAGAAGAGAAAGCCAAATAATTCCTATTTTTTGGCCTTGTGCTTAGAAAAAAGGGACAAACTGCTTGTTTCAAAAAACTTTCTGGGACATTAAACAACAGTTTTTTTTTTTTTTTTCCCTTCTTTTTTAAAGGAGGGGAGATCATTTAAAAAGGAAACGACCTAGTAGTCTCTACAATTTCACTCTTTTAGGAGAAAAAAAATTTTTTTCTCATGGGCTCAGTTTTAGACATGACTCTTTCAATAAAACACATCAAAACTGGGTGATTTGCAAAGCTTTAACTCAAACCAAGGGCTAATTTCCTTAAGGAGGGCTTTAGCCACTTCGGAGGCTTTTCTACCTGGGTGTGATATGCTACTATCTATCCTGAAAGAGTGTCCACAAACACTAGCAGGTATCTGAGATTTCCTGCAGCTCGAGGCCTTTGAGTAAAGTCTATTTGTCAGTCCTCAGTGGGGCTGGTTCCTCTGTGTTGAGCCCCCATCTGGGAGGTCTGACAGCAGTCTTTGGGTTATTTTTAGCACAAATCATGCAATTCTGAGTGCCTCGCTGGATGGTCTTTTGGTAGGTTAGGCCCCATTGTGTACTTTTGAATCCATTGTACGGTGGCATCTCTCCGGTAATGGGTACTGTTATGACTTCGCATAGCACAGTACCTAAGACTGCCTCAGGGATCAAAACAATTCCTTGCGCTCTACGTTTCCAGGCAGGTGAGGTATGATCAGGAGTGAAACCCTACTCTTTGGGCCTCTCTTTGTCCTTTTCTACAAAGAAGATCTTGGCTCAAAAGAGGGACTGGACACTCTGGCATATATAAGAAACTATGTTTCAGGGTGAGGTCTCCTAGTTGGCATTCTAGACGTTGTAAGAATGAACGATCTTCTACTCCAGAGACTCCTGTGATTGGGATGGATTGAGATGCTTCCTGCGCCACCTTGGTGTTTACCACAGAGTATACTGCGCCTGAAGTCTATCAGAAAGTCAATCAGCTCATCCAAAGCCCCTGGACCTCTCCATTCATCAGAAGATGAATGTGCCCCTCTCCTTCTACCATACGAGATGCTCCTGTCTTTTACTGTTTGCCTTCCTACTTAGCCTAGGGCAATCTCTTTTCCAACGTTCCTCCTCTTTACAGTGGGTGCTTTGCTCCTTCCCCAGTGGGGGCCTCACCTCTTTTTGGGTTACTTGCCTTCTGGGAATCCAATGCCAGAAAAATGGTGCTCCCCTTTGCATCTTCTTTCTTCTGCCCTTGTTCCCTGTTGTTGAGCGCTTTAACGGCAACATCTACCAACTGAGAAGGGTTCATTCCAAATGCACCATCTCAATTTTGCAACTTTCTCCGGATGTTTGAGGCGCTCTGAATTTACCATTCTAGTATTTTCAGGGGCCTTGGGATCTGCATCAGTATAACATCTGTAGGCCTGATAAATTCTTTCCAAAAATTCAGAGATGTCTTCATTTGGTTTTTGCTGAATTTCCTGAATTTCGTTCAAACTCTTTTGCTTTGGTTCCCCTTTTCAAAGCCCTACCAAGATGCACTTCTGGTAGTGCTCTAATAAGGACATTCCTCCCTCACTGGGTCCCAACTTAGTTCAGCTATGGGTACTGCCAAGGGGGCTTCAGGTGCACCATTTGGGTCAGTTAGGTGGAGCTGGTATGCTTATTCCCTGGCTTTATCAACGACCATTCTCCTTTCATCTCCTGAAAGCATCACATTGAGAAGAATGTGTATGTCTGTCCATGAAGGCTGGTGGGTAGCAAAAATAGAAGTGAGTTGGTGGGGGGATGACTTGGGAGATTGGGATTGACATATATATGCTATTGACACTATGTATAAAATAGATAACTAATGAGAACCTACTGTATAGCACAGGGAACTCTATTCAATGCTCTGTGGTGACCTAAATGGGAAGGAAATCCAAAAAAGAGAGGATACATATGTATAGCTGATTCACTTTGCTGTACAGGAGGAACTAACACAACATTGTAAAGCAACTATTCCAATAAAAATTAATTAAAAAAAAATTTTTTTAATTAAAAAAGAAAAAAAAGACGTGAGCAATTCTATCGTTCAGAGAAGATCCTCCCTATAAGGGGGGTTTCGATCTTTCCAATTAAACAAGACTGAGGTGGGGAGAGGACTATCCACCCATAGAAACCCAGACAGCTGGCTGTTTGCATGTAGGCTCCCTCTGGGATACAGCATAAGGGAAATTGCCCTGCCTCGGGAATGGTTCCTGGCCGAAACTGGGTGCCCTGTCAGGTCTTAGACAGGGATACCAGACCAGGCCCCTGTGCCCCAGGAACTAACATAGGATTTTCTAGTTGATCCTTATAAGGAAGGGGAGCCAGTTCAACCATTCCCTGAGCCCCAGTGTTGGGAATTGGGGCTGGCTGGGAATGGGAGGTGGGGAAGGGGTGGATATATTGCCATAACAGCTGGGGCAGCAGGGACAGCCGGCTTGGCCGGAGGTTGGAGCAACATAGCCTCATCCTCACTCCCTTCTTTTTCCTTCCTGTATGACAGATTTTCCCTTGGGTTCCTTTTACCATAAGGTGACAACTGTCTGACTTTTTCCCACCCTGATGTAATAGCACAAATGCCTGCACATAGAGGATTTCATCATCCTTCACAGAATAGCTATTGAGCCACCCAAAGGCCACCATAAAACCATAAATAGCAATTGATAATCTCCAACCATTAAAAGGATGCCTCTTGCCTTGGCATCAACCAACTGGGCTGAATTCTGGGATGGGGCTTTTGGTGATTCTAGGAACAAAGTGGAACCTTTCTCCTGTCCCTGAGAATGTCCCACTTTCAGACAGGAACAGACAGGTTTTTTTGTTACTGTTCCTTTCCTCCACTTGACATCAGTCTGTAAATGGAGAAATGGTACTAAAACAAAACAGAAAATCCTAAATAAACCCTCAAGTTTGGTCTGAGGGTTTTACACAGCACAAGAACCACAAACTCAACCCCCATGCAACGTGACTCTTTGGAGAGCTATTGGATCCAGGCCAACAACACAGGAGACCACAAACGATGTAATTAACACAGCAAGGGGGACAGTACATGGTCCACTGGGTCTCAAGATAACCCTGCCTAAACCCCTTGTGGAGATCCTAACAGCTACTGTGGCCAAGCATTGTTAAATACAGGACAAACAAAGCACAAAGGGCACACAGAAATGCTGGCATCCGAATAAACAAACTGCTTCACAAATTGGGTGAAAGTCCGGCCATCACTTTCTCTCTCCAACAGGGTACCCCACTCAAATACAAAACAAATCGGTCTATTCTGGAGAATGAAAGCCCCAAACGGAGAAGAAATAAAGTTTCTGGCTGTACACCCTGGAGCGACTTACCCTACTGTATGGAACCTGTCAGCTCCCAGATGTCCATTCCTTGCTCCAATTGCCAAGTGCTGGGGCAGCCGGTGCCGCTTCGGGTAATTTTGAAGGGAAGATCCTCAGGACAAGAGGTCCCAGTAGCTGCTAGGGCCTTACTGGAACCCAATCAGGGCAGACTGGCCGCAGCAGCAAGGCTCCTGGCTGGCTTCACCAAAATTCGTTACCAAGTCTAAGTTCATACTGCTTGCCACACGACAGGTTAATCAATCAGGAAATGAGGTGTTGGGGCGAGGAATAGCCATTTTATCTGGAAAGCCAGCAGACCGAGAAGATGGCAAACGAATGTCCTATAGAACCATCTTCCCGAGTTAGAATTCAAGCTTCTTTTATACCAAAAGGGAGAGGGTAAGGTCCTGGCTCCGGGCAGACTCTGGAGGGGATGTGTTACTTTCTTCCATCCTGCAGTTATTCACAGGTGGGCCTGGTCAGGATGTTTCCTGTGGGGTAAACAAAGGTATTTTAGATTAAAGCTCATTACCTGGGAGGCAGGGTTCCCAGAGATGGGCCATTATGTATAATTTAAACTTATAGGCAACATAATTTTAGTGATTAACTTGTAATAGAATACAAAGTTTCTTCACTATTACATAAATTTATCTCCCTGGAAAATTAAACTACATATAGGAAGGATGTATAGTATCATCTTTAAGGTTAGCCTTTGGTACCAAACCCATTTAGGTTTTTTCCCCCATATTTAAAAAATTTATTATTTTTAAAATATTGAGGTATAGTTGATTGACACACCCATTTAGGTTTAACTCCTGCCTTAGCTACTTTACTTGCAGTATAAACTTGAACAAGCCACTTAACCTTTCCAAACCATCCTCACTCCTAAAATGTGTTTTTTTTGTGTGTGTGTGAGTGTGATACTGTGATATATAATGAAAAATATACGTTTGGTTTTTGTCCGGTTCCTGGCACAGAGCTCCTAAAACCCTTGGAATTTCCTGGGATGGGAGCAACAAAGGTGTCTTTTGTAATGTTAATGAGGTGACTTTGGGACTGCACCTGAGGATGGGGGTTGGTTGCCAGAAGTGACTGGTGACTGGAAAGTCTGACCGTTCAGTTGTGTCTCCCCCTCCCCCCCATGACCTCTGAGGAGGGAAGAGGGGCTGGAAGTCAAATCAATTGCTGGTGGCCAATGATTTAATGAAGCCTCTATAAAAACCCAAATTGATGGGGTTTGGAGAGCTTCCAGATTGGTGAACACGGGGCGTCAGGGAGAGTCGTGCACCCAGAGGCCTTGGAAGCTCTGTGCCCTTTCCCCATACCTTGCCCTAAGCATCTCTACCACCATGCTCTTCCTGAGTCATATCCTTTTATAACAAACTGGTAATCTAGTGAGTAAAATGTTTCTCTGAGTTCTGTAAGCCACTCTAACAAATTAATCAGACCAAAGAGTAGGCTGTGGGAACCCTGGATCTATAGCTGTCAGAAGCACAGGTGATAACTTGGGCTTGAGATTGGCCTCTGAAGTGAGGGGCAGTCTTGTAGGACCCCTTAAGCCACTGGATCTGACACTGTCTCCAAGCAGATAGTGTTGGAACTGAGTTGAATTGTGGGGCACTCAGTTGGTGTCTAAGAATTGCTTGGTGTGCGGTGAGAACCCCACACATCAGAACTTGGTGTCAGAATTGTAGTGAGTATTAAAGAAGAAAATATATGCAAAGCATGTAATATAGTTCCTGGTACATAGAAGATGCTCAATAGAAAAATAATACATATTTGTTGCATGCCTAGGATATACTAGTCCCTGGGCAAGGCACTGAGGACAAAATAGACAGGGTCTCTGTTCTCATGGTGCTTATAGGCTGGTGGAACTGGTGCAGTTAACCAATGCTTGGGAAGAAGATCTTCCTCCCTTGTGTCTATCTTACACAGCACAAAACAAAATAAAATGAAATATTGGTAATTATCTGGAAAGCTGATCAAAGAAGAGGGCCAACCTTCTCTCTTTGCACACATTACACTCAGATACCTGGAAGTTACATTTGACTCTCGCTCCCAGCTCTGCATTTTATCAGCCCCCAAGCCCAGCCTGTTCTGTCTTTAAATCCAGTTTCTTCTCCAGTGGAGTTTTATACTTTATAGCAACATCATTTTGGCCTGATTTACCAAAACACCCTCCAACCTGTTTTACCTAAGTTCTCTTATTAAAAAACATATTTATTGGACACCTGCTCTATGCAAGATGCTAAGAAAAAATTAATAAAAGAGAGGTGCTGTGATAAAGGTTTACCTAGGAAACCAGGGTGGGGTAGGAACACCTGGTTATGTGGATGTTGAGGTCAAAAGAAATATCTGGGCTGCAAAGAACGAATTGGGAGTGGAGGAGGCTCCCTAGGAAAAGGCTGTAGGATAGGAGTTGACCTGGGGCAGGGGAGGGCAGCATAGAAGTTTAGGAGCAAGCAGCTAAGGAAACTAAGGAGATGGGGAAGCAGCCAATAGGGAAAGAGAAACAGAAAACGGGGAGGGGCCGGGGAAACCAAGGGAAGAGATTGTTTCCAGAGGGGGAGAGGGGTCGGAAGTTTCTGACACAACTGAGAAGTCAGGGAAAAACAGAAAAGTGTTGAGAACCTTCAGGTCATTGGTGACCACTGTGAGTGTACAGTTGTCCCTCTGTACCCCCAGGAGGGTTGGCTGCAGGACCACCACCTCCTCCCCGCTCCCCCACCCCAGGATACCAAAGTCTGCAGACGCTCAAGTCTCTTACAGAAAATGGCGCTGTATTTGTATATAACCTACGCACATCCTCCCATATACTTTAAATCATCTCTAGATTATTTAGAATACCGAGTACAATGTAAATGCTGTGCAGATAGTTGCCAAGTGAGTGGCAAATTTAAGTTTTGCTTTTTGGAACTTTCTGCGTTTTTTGTTCAAATATTTTTCATCCTCGGTTGGTCACATCCTGTGGATACGATGGAATCTGTGGATACAGAGGGCCAACTCTAGTTTCAAGGGAGTGGTGGGGACAGAAGCCAGATCCTAATGGGTAGAACAGCGAGTGGGAGATGAAGAAGGGGAGGAAGCGAGTGTGGGCGACTCTTCCTTTGGAGGAAGGGAGAGAGGTGAGAATACAAACGACTCAACACCATGTGCTGTGTGATAACCAGTGATTCATAGAAGAGGCAGGACATACACCAGTTACCCTGGGGCGTCTGGAGGCTGACTGCTCAGCTGTGTAAGCTGACTCTGCCACTTGCTCTCCGTGTGACGCTGGGCAAGTTATTTTACCTTCAGTACCTCAATTCCTTCATCTGTAAAATGGGGAGAGTACTAGCGTCTTGCTCTCTGAGTTGTTGTAAAGATTAAAGTGCCTGGGGTATAGTAAGGGCTAAACATGTACTAGCCTTTATTACTCTATTTGAGATGCTATAGAAACACAGGATAAGACTTGTTCAATTCTGTTAGGTGAGCAGAGTCAGAGAAAAATTTGTAGAGGAGTCTTCGAAGCTGGATCATAAAGGGTAAGATGTTTTTTTTTTCAGGTAGAGGAAAAGGAAATCAAAAAGCATACATGAGAGTTCAGCGCAAATTAGATAAACGAAGGCAAGTAAATGTGAAATCACAGGGTGAGTTTGGTCAACAGTCACACCAGGAATTTAGAAAGATCCATTTGTAAGATTTTTTTTTCTTCCAGTTCTATTGAGATATAACTGACATGCAGCTGTATAAGTAAGTTTAGGGTGGACAGCATAATGATTTGACCTACATACATCGTGAAATGATTACCACAGTAAGTTTAGTGAGCAGCCATCAACTCATATAGATACAAAGTAAAAGAAAAAGAAAAAAAAGTCTATTTCTAAGATTTAAACTTTTTTCTCTTAAAATCTTTTATTTTGGGCTTCCCTGGTGGCGCAGTAGTTGGGAGTCCGCTTGCCGATGCAGGGGACGCGGGTTCGTGCCCCGGTCTGGGAGGATCCCACATGCCGCGGAGCGGCTGGGCCCGTGAGCCATGGCCACTGAGCCTGCGCGTCCGGAGCCTGTGCTCTACAATGGGAGAGGCCACAACAGTGAGAGGCCCGCGTACCGCAAAAAAAAAAAAAAAAAACTTTTATTTTGAGATAATTGCAGATTCACACCCAATTGTAAGAAATAATACAGAGAGATCTCGTATATTCGTCACCCAGCTTCTTTCCCCAAGGGTACCATCTCGCAAAACTACAGTGTCACAACCAGAGAATTGACATTGGTACAACCCACCCACCTTATTCAGATTTCACCAGTTTTGCATGCACTTGTGTATGTGCATTAATTTTATGCTATTTTATCACATGTACATATTCATGTAACCATCACCACAGAACTGTTCTATCACTATAAATGTGTCCTTTATGCTACCCTTTCTCAGATTATTTTTATGTTTGCTGCTTAGAAGAGAAAGAGGAGGACGGTAGAGGAAAATATCTTTTTCTCTTTTCCTTGGGTGAAAGAAAGGTCTGCCTTGGGAAAATTCTGAAATAATTGGGCACCTGCCTTCTTCCCTTTTGGAGGCTTCGAAATACCTTGTGTATTTGTATTTCCCCAGGAAAATCTCCTTTGCTAAGTGATAGAAGAATAGTCATTGATTAAACTAATTCATACTTAGATAGGAATGACTTAAAGATCATTAACTCAGCCAGAAGAAACTGTAGTTTTAAAAAGAGGATGCTTGCTAGCCCCAAACTATTTCTCCTGGGTATTTATTTGCAGTCTAACAAGGTGAAATGAAGCAATTCAGATAGTGTGGGGCAAGATAATTTGGGGACAAAGATTATTATCATTTTTTAATAAATTTATTTATTTATTTATTTTTGGCTGCATGGGGTCTTCGTTGCTGCGCACGGGCTTTCTCTAGTTGTGGCGAGCAGGGGCTACTCTTTGTTGCGGTGTGCGGGCTTCTCATGGCAGTGGCTTCTCTTGTTATGGAGGCGTGGGCTTCAGTAGTTGCGGCACGCGGGCTCAGTAGTTGCAGCAAGCGGGCCCTAGAGTGTGCGGGTTTCAGTAGTTGTGGCTCGCAGGCTTCAGTAGTTGTGGCACACAGGCTCAGTAGTTGTGGCTCATGGGCTCTAGAGTGCAGGCTCAGTAGTTGTAGTACACGGGCTTAGTTGCTCTGGGCATGTGGGATCTTCCTGGACCAGGGCTTGAACCCATGCCCCCTGCATTGGCAGGAGGATTCTTTTTTTTTTTTAAATGTCTTTATTGGAGTATAATTGCTTTACAATGGTGTGCTAGTTTCTGCTTTATAACAAAGTGAATCAGCTATACATATACATATGGCAGGTGGATTCTTAACCACTGCGCCACCAGGGAGGTCCAACAAAGATTATTAAAAAGACCAGCTTTGTCTTGAAATCTGACCTTTTGATACAACCTCATAAGCAGGTTTTTTCAACTGAATTTTATAACTTCTTTTTTGTCTACTTCTGTACCTTCAGGTTTTCTTAGAAGCTCCATATGGTTTTCCACAGTGTTTCCTGTCATGGTAGCATGGAAGAGACAGACAAGAGAAGAGGGGAATGTGTAGCAGCAGATGTAAAAATTACGTGTTTCTAAGTCATGGATACCTGTAAAGGTAACCACATGCTATTTTAACTCCCTCTTGCTTAAGATATCAATTCTATGCTTCGTTACTTGTACTTCTTTTTTTTTTTTTTTTTTTTTTGCGGTACGCGGGCCTCTCACTGTTGCGGCCTCTCCTGTTGTGGAGCACAGGCTCCGGATGCGCAGGCTCAGCGGCCATGGCTCACGGGCCCAGCTGCTTCGCAGCACATGGGATCTTCCCGGACCGGGGCACGAACCCGCGTCCCCTGCATCGGCAGGCGGACTCTCAACCACTACGCCACCAGGGAAGCCCTACTTGTACTTCTTGAAAAATATTGTACATATATCACAACTACAGACAAAAAGCTGTTACCGTTAGTGAGGGAAAACTTGGCAGTATATTTATTATTTGTGTTTTGGTTTCGATTTCGATTTGAAAAGCAAATTGTTTGGCTTCATGAGTGTCCCCGGTCTTGCCGATGGCCCTTGCATATCCAGGCCGTGTGGTGCTGGCTTTCTGGAGAATCGCTTTAAATGAATTGTGCTATTTGCCTGTGTTGGCAGAGCAGTAAGAAAGAGCCCTGTGAAATGCACCATCACATTTACTGTAAGGACTCTGTTGAAAATGGACTTCATTACATTACGTGGTGTTCTGTTTACGAGGATCCTTAAGAGGCTGTCTTTATTGTCAGACTATAAAGAATAGTTGTGCTTCTCTTAATCATATGGTTTGGTTTGATGATATAGGCTCCATCATTGTGTTTGGTCTCTGCAAAGACTGCTAGAAAGCGTAAATACATCTGTGGTTCAAGCTAAGCAAATCCTGTACATTTCACGTACTGGCCTAATTCCTGGCTCCACTGACATTCCTCTTCTCTAACCTCTTTCCCATGTGCTCCAAATTCATGTTCTTTTAATATGTGGTGTGTATCTTTCAAGTTACCTTAAAATTTTTTGAGGTAGAATAATAGTTTAAGACCATGAGAGCTGGAGTCAAAATGTCTCATTTCAAATCCTTGTTTCACCATTACTGACTGTACAGCCTTGGGCAAGTTGTTTAATGGCACGAAACCTCCGTTTTCTCATCTGTGAAATGGGGATAAGAGTCTTTACTTCATAGAATTTGGTGGATTAAAGGAAATAAATCATGAAAAATACTGAGCACAATGCCTGGCACATAGGGGGCATTCAACAAATTCACATTGTTATTGCCATTCCATTATCTTATGTCAATAGTAAACATGATATAAACATACACATATATGAAAACATCTGATTGTAACTCTTAGGAAATTAAAATGAGTCTGCCTCCTCCATGTTTATTTGAGATTCACATGCCTTGATATTCATAACAAGAAGCCAATTTCAGGAAATAGATTTTCAAGTGTTAACAGCTCAGATCAAGACAAAAGATTATCCTCGATAATTAGCGTCAGTCTCAGATGGCTATACAGAAACAGTGCTTTTTCTATTTGTGTCTCTTACTACTCCTATGAGCTAGTGTTCTGTCTTTAGGCTGATGTATCTATATACATAGTAGTTCTAGAAATGCTAGTGAAATGCAGAAGATAATCCTATCTTGCAATTTAAATGAAGTATGGCACAGATCATTTCAGAAAGGAATATTCCAGACAGCGAGAAGTAGTTCTTAGCAGCATGAAAGACCAGAAACAATGGTAGATCTAATTCTGCAAAGAGCACAGCCATGCGCTGAGTGCACCATTTCATTTTTACGACATAGATTTAATTTCATGTGACAATTTGGCATCTTTTTCCTCTGGTCTTCCTTTTTTCCAAAGAGCCTTGTAAATATGAAAATGCAACCAAACAGGAAAAGATTAAATTTGTGCGACTCTGCTTGCAGGGTACTGTGGTTACTATGAAGGCAGTAAATGAACAAAATAGATTAAGGAAAATGCCAACAATAGTTGTATGATCTAAATACATCTAACACATAACTAATGAGGATTCTATGTGCACAATAAAATGTCACCCTATATATCTAGCTTATTGTTTCCAAGACCATTTCCATCTATCATATTTATCAAAGAAATGTAATAATTCTTCAGGGTATCATAGTCATTTATGCAATATATCCCTCTCTTTACCAAGGTAAGAAGGAGAATTTGCCTCAGGTTTTTTTTGAATACTGTCTATCAAATCTTTTGCAACAGTCCTTTATTTAATTAAGATAGTTAAAGTTAGCACATTTACTATATAAATAAATTATATTTATTATATATAATATTTATCATACATAATTTATATTTATTATAAATAATAATTTATAATGTTTATTATATATAATTTACTTATATAATAAATGTGCTTTATTTATATAGTAAATGTGCTATAAAAATAATTCTCAGTGACTTATACCTAAATATTAAAATTTTTTTGTTGCTTATAAGAAAATAATAATACATTGCAATTTACTGTGCAAAAAATGTAATAGGAAGGTTTATCTCATTCAGATTCCTACTGAATTCATTTATTGCATTACACAGCTCATTTTAGGTCTCATAGTGCTTTTAAAAAATAGAATATATATATATATTTATTTTAATCATACATGATCATTGATTCTTCTTTTAAATGTCATTTGATGATACAGAATTTCCTATTGTGACTTAGAAAACATAAGTTAGAGATTGGAGGTCCAATGACGTTTTTTTCCTCCCCTTTTTTCAGTCTTCTTGTGCAGTAATTTTAGAAAAAGACACTCAGGGAGTCTTTGATCATCTGTTCCAAATTGTCAGTCTAACACCAGCCTTTATAGATGTGCTGGTTTCTGTGACGTGTGGAAGTCAGGGCCATTAATGTTCTTATAATGGCCAGCTCAGTGGTTACTACATCACCTGCGGCAGGTCGGCCTGTCCCTTTTCCCTCGTATTTCTTGTCTGTTCCTGGGAGAAGAGAAATTCTCATTCTATCAGGATGGTGCTCATCAAACTTCTGAAATGCACTTAGAAGACTATGGTCAAGGATGGTACACAGAGCAGTCACTGATGTATGTCTAAGTGTCTTTCTTTCATCCATTTATTTCCATAAGGAGTCAGTATTACTACTGCAACTTTTGGATGGTAAGACCACAGCACAGAAGGAATTAATGAATTTCTAAAGTAGCGGGGGAGTTGAAAGCAGAAATGAAATTTCCAAAATCTTAATCATCTGTTTTAAATGTTAAGTATTTTGACTTTCAGATAATTCGGTGAAGAATTCTATCTTGATTTAGCAAGACTGATTTTTTTTTTTTTTTGCGGTACGCGGGCCTCTCACTGTTGTGGCCTCTCCCTTTGCGGAGCACAGGCTCCGGACGCGCAGGCTCAGTGGCCATGGCTCACGGGCCCAGCCATTCTGAGGCATGTGGGATCTTCCCGGACCAGGGCACGAACCCGTGTCCCCTGCGTCGGCAGGCGGACTCTCAACCACTGAGCCACCAGGCAAGCCCAAGACTGATTTTTTTTCTTTGCAGTTTGTCTAGATTGCACTGAGATGCATCTATGAGAAAGAAACAGATTTCTATGGGGTATCCATTATTGCCTAATACTTTACATGCGCTAATTCAATTTAGTCCTTATAACATCCCTATGTGGCAAATGTTTTTGTCCCCATTTTATAGATTAAAAACAAAATCTTTGTATTCAAAGAGATTCAAAGAGATCTAGGATGAATCGCAGCCTTCTGGGTTAGATTTAGGATCACCAGCCCAAAGTGGGGAGGAAACCATTGTTAAGTGTTGTAGAATATTTTCAAATTTCACTCTAAATTTTTTGTACTTACTGGTGGTTTTTATGGTTTTAACAAAAAGCACTGTGTAATGAAAAAGAGTGAAAAGGATTTTCTTGCTCTGGAGCATGCAGCTGGCTCATTTTCCTGGAGCATCAACTATTCAAAGATTCGGTGACAAATACAGTTTTTCTTTTCTTTTCTTTTATTGAGGTAACATTGATTTATTACATTATATAAGCTTCATGTGTCCAACATTACATTTCTACTTCTGTATACACTACAGCGTGCTCACCACCCAAAGTTTAGTTTCTATTCATCACTATACAGTTGACCCCTTTTACCCATTTCCTACTCCACCTCTGCCCCTCCCCCTGTGGTAACCACTACTACTTTGCCCTCTGTATCTATGTTAGTTTGGATTTGTTCATTTATTTATTTTTATATTCCGCATATGAGCAAAATCACATGGTATTTGTCCTTCTTTATCTGACTTATTTCACTTAGCATAATACCTTTAAGGTCCATCCATGTTGTCACAAATGGCAGGATTTCATCTGCAATATACTGTTTTCATATTAAAATAATCTCTGATGTTACAGAGTTAACACAAAATTCACTAATGTTGGTATAACATTTTAAAATAAAACAAAAGGGCTTCCCTGGTGGCGCAGTGGTTGAGAGTCCGCCTGCCGACGCAGGGGACACGGGTTCGTGCCCCGGTCTGGTAAGATCCCACATGCCGCGGAGCGGCTGGGCCCGTGAGCCATGGCCGCTGGGCCTGAGCGTCCGGAGCCTGTGCTCTGCAACGGGAGAGGCCACAACAGTGAGAGGCCCGCGTACGGCAAAAAACCCCACAAAAATTCGAAGACCTTCCTGAGAGCTGTAAGGATGTTCCAAACTTCCAGGGGGCAGGGTCTGACTCCCCTCTGTTGTGGGAGCACTTGATGAAAAGTTGGGGAAAACTTGAAACACTGTCTTTAATTATTGCAATTGTTCCCCGGGTTTTGCCACGTCACTTTGTGGTAGGCTTTCAAAGTGGATGAGAATTTACTTCTTAGAAAAATCAACTTTGGAAAATGAATCACTCTCCCTGGGAGGGTGGCAGATCCAATATGTGAAAAAAAATATGGTATTTAGGGAAAGAAAGGAAACTTCTTTTAGCAAGTGCTTAATGTAATCAAGCTTCTATAGATCAAAGTCGGTTAGCGGCGTGGTTGATGTTAGCAATGAGAATAAGAAACGTTGTGGCTCTGCATGCCTACTAGCAGAAACGCCAGAACCCTGAAACTCCCTTGGCCTTTGGTTCTGGTGCCCCTGAGAGCTCATGACTTTTTAATTTTTTTTTTTGCTCATGACATTTTTTGATGGTCACTTAAAATGTCCTGGGATGAGGACAGACGGGGCTCTCCTCAGCCCCCTGTGTTCTTCATCTACCTCTCCTCATCGTTGGGTTGATCCTGGTGTTTGCCTTTGAGCCTCTCCAGTCTCCCGAACTTGACCTTGATGTTACTTCTCAATGGGAGACAGTGTCCTCCAGGACCCATGCACCCATTGCTCCCAGCACTTCCTGTAGCATTGCTCTCAGGCACCTCATTGTAATTGCTCATTTAACTGCCATCTTCTCTGCCAGACTGTAAGCTCTATGAAGGCAGGGTCTGTTGCTGCCTTTCTCTCCCCCCTAAAAGAGGTGCTTAAAAATATTTGATGAATGAGCGAAGGAATGGATCCTCCCATTGCTTTCTCAGAAGTCAGGAGGGCTCTCTTCCCAACAGAGTTACAGTTCTTCACCGGCTCCTAGAAAATCACTACCCGCCTTCCCACCTCAAGGAACCATGGTCAAGTTCCTGTGCATCTAGGTTAGAGGATGTTGGAGAGACACCAAACAGTCCCTTCTGCCAAAAATTAACCAGCGCTGTAAGTCAGAGTCCAGACACTTGGGCTCTTCCCTTTGAGCAGAAGGTGGCTCGTCCACAGCCAACAATATAAAATTAGAGTTGGCTGCTGTCCACCCTCTTTATCTGATGGTGTTATTCCAAGGGCTGACCCATCACTCAACATGTGGTGGTAAAAAGCATGGTTCTGAAGCCAGACTGCTGAGGTTGATAATCAGGTCCATCACTTCTGGAGGTGCGGCTTTGTGCAAATTACTTCACCTTGATAAGCCTCAGTTCCCTCATCTGTGAATTGGGGCTAAGACTGGCCTACCTCCCATAGTCCTCATAAGGATTCAAGGAGATAAACCTTGAAAAGTATTTAACACAGTGCCTGGCACATAGTGTGTCCTATGTATCTGAATACAAACATTCCAGTACTGTTATTTTACTACAGCTGGCAGGAGGCCCTCATGTGCTGGCACTCCCTGAAAGTGTGGCCCGTCTAGGTTAGGCCCCTAATTTGTTTACATACACATGTACACACGTATACATGCAGTTGAGGAGCTAGAGAGCTTATTCTGGAAAATGGCTTAATTGAATTAAGGGAAGCAAAAGCATGCTTGTGTTATGAGTATTATGAGTCTATGACCTAACAAGAAAAAAAAGAAATAGTAACCTATTTCAAGAAAAAGCAATTTCTTCGGCTGCTGGCCCATGAAACTGCAGCAACCTCTGCCACTGTGGACATTACTCTCTGCTCTGGCGTTCCTTCTTAGCTGCTGTGGGATGCTGGACCTGGTTACACATTTTTAACTGAATCAAATACACATCAGGGTCCCCAAGAAGTGAAAACACAGTCAGTGTCTTCCAGAGCGACGTGGGCTTCTGGGTACTCATCTCTGGAGGCCAAGATACCCAAAGCTCAGGGATGAAAGATCTGTTCCATCTGGACAGGGACTTAAGGAATCCCTCTAGAAGCATCTGGGCTATTTTCAGTGGGCACAGCAGCCTGGCCAACATCACAGGGAGACCAGGAAAGGGCCCTTTGTCCACTGCCCAGCCTCCCAGTGAGATGGGTCTCCTGTTTGCAAGCTCATGAATATCAATGAGCTCAAACCACATGCGAAGGAGTCAGAACATATTGCAACGGCCAAATTGCAAGTTGGCTCTTAAAACTTGGCCAAAGGAGCATATGATTCAAACACTGGGGCTGAGGCTGGCACTGTGCCTGAGCCCAAAGGAGGGATGGAAGAAACCTTAGCTCAAACCCCTTGAGGATCAAGAGGAAAGACTGGAGCAGGAGTGCAGAAGCTTCCATTACTGCCACTGTCAACTCGGCCGACCAGTCATCTGGAAGTCAAAGTGGACGGTGTGCTTCACCAGAGTACACGAGAAAAGAGCCCAACGCCCCAGAATATGGAAGCTGCAAGCTGACTTGGCATCAATAAGAACATCATGAACACTGAAAAGCAATAATATTCTTTCATTCAATACATAACTCCCGGGCATTTACTATAGGTCAGGCTCTCTGCTAGGCACTGGGAATACAAAGGAAAAGAGGACAGTTCCTGATCTCAAGGGGTACATAGTGACAGAGGGTGTGTGTGTGTGTGTGTGTGTGTGTGTGTGTGTGTGTGTGTGTGTGTGTGTGTGTGTGTGTGTGTGTGGTGGAGAGGCAGCTAAGGGAGTGAAAGAACAAACAAAACCGAATTTCAGTGTGGCATGTTGTTGCACATCTCAGAAGTCTGTCCCTTCACATTGCCAGGGAGTGATCTGTAATTTGTTCTTCTATTCATCTGTTGATGACGTGTGGTGTTTCCAGTTTGGGACTATTATGGAGAAAGCTGTTATGAATATTTGTGTCTTCACACGGATGTCGATTTTCATTTTGCTTGGTGAATATGTAGAAGTGGATTGCAGGTCATATGGTAAATGTATATTTAACTTCATGAGAAATTGACAAAGGGTTCTCCAAAGTGGCTGTACCATTTTGCATTCCTATCAGCTGTGTATGAGGGTCTTAGTTCTTCACATCTTTGTCCACATTTGGTATTGCCCAAATAAAACCAAAAAAATTCTAGTCATTATGGAGGGTATAGAGTGGTAGCCCATTGTGGTTTTATTTGCATTTCCCTCATGATTGATGATGTTGAGCATTTTTTCCCCCATGTGCTTATTTGCCACTAGTATATCTTTTTCGGTGAAGTGTCTGTTCACATCTTTTGCCCATTTCAAAAATCAGGTTGTCCTATTATTGTTTTGTGAATTCTTTACAAATTCTGATCGACTTAGTTCCAAGTTATAGTTGCTTTTTGGTAGATTCCTTAGAATTTTCTACATGTGCAACCACATAGCCAGTGGATAATGACATCTTCATTTCTTCTTTTCAAAATAGTGTGGCTTTTATTTTGGTTTCTTGCTTTATAACATTGACTAGGAACTCCTGTTGAATAGAAATGGCAAAAGAGGAATTCTTGCCTTCTTCCCAAACTTAGGGGAAAATAATTCAGTTTAAAATTTTTAAGTATGGTGTTAGCTATAGGTTTTTGGTGGACTTCCTCTATCAGATTGAGAAAATTTCCTTCTATTTCTAGCTTGCTGAGAGTTTGTTTGACTTTTTAATCATGATTGGGTGTTAAAAATGTGAAATATTATTCTGCATCAATTGAGCTGATCATACAGCTTCTTTAGTCTGTTAATGTGGTGGATTACATTTATTAAACTTTGCATGTTGAATGAATCTCACATTCCTGAGATAAACCCCACTTGGTCATGATGCGTTCCTTTTTTGTATACAGCTGGATTTGATTGACTAAAATGTTGTTAATGATTTTGTGTCTGTGTTCATAAGGAGTATTGGCCTGTAGTTTTCTATCCTTTTAATTTCCTTTTTTAGTGTTGGTATTAGTGTAATGCTAGCTCCATAGAATAAATAGCAAAGTCTTCTCCACTCTAATTTTTTGTGTAGGATTGGTTTTATTCCTCCATTAAATATTTGGTAGAATTTACCAGTAAAGCCATCTGGACTTAAGGGTTTTCTTCAATTCTACTTCAATTTTTTTAATATAAATTGGGGTATTTAAATTATTTCTTCTTGAGTGAGCTTTAGTTCTGATTTTCTAGGAATTTTTTCTGTTTTATCTAACTTGATGAGTTTATTGGCTTAAAGTTATTCATAATATTCCCTTATTATCATTTTAGTGTATGTAGAATTGTTCATTCCTGATATTGGTAATTGTCCTCTATATACTTTTATTATTCAGCTTGGCTAGAGATTGACCAATTTTATTTTCAAAAGATCAGCTTTCGCTTTCATTGGTTTTCCCTATTGTTTGTCCATTTATTATTTTATTGATTTCTGGTTATTTCTTTCCTTTCCTTTCACTTTGGGTTAAGTTGCTCTTCTTTTTCTAGTTTCTTAAGGTGGAAGCTTAGATTTTTGATTTTGAAGTTTTCTTCTTTCCAATGTAAGCACTGAAAGTAACAAATTTCCCTTATAGCACTGCTTTAGATGCATACCACAGTTTTAATACATGCTGCTTTTGTTTTCATTCAGTTCAACATATTTTCTAATTTTCACGTGTGATTTTTTTTTGACCTATGTGTTATTTAGAAATATGTTGTTTAATTTCCAAACAGGAGTGTTTCCAGATATCTTTCTATTATTGATTTCTTTTTTTTTTAACATCTTTATTGGAGTATAATTGCTTTACAATGGTGTATTAGTTTCTGCTGTATAACAAAGTGACTCAGCTATACATATACATATATCGCCATATCTCCTCCCTCTTGCGTCTCCCTCCCACCCTCCCTATTCCACTCCTCTAGGTGGTCACAAAGCACTGAGCTGATCTCCCTGTGCTATGCGGCTGTATTACTGATTTCTGATTAATTTCATTGTGGTCAAAGAATATGGCACAAATGATTTCAATCCTTTAAAATTTATTGGACTCTTGTTTCATGGCCCCTAATATGGTCTATCTTAGTAAATGTTCCATGTACACTGGAAAATAATGTTTATTCTGCTGTTGTTAGATGGAATGTTTTATAAATGCCCATTAATTTAATTTGGTTGATATGTTATTCAAGTTGTTTGTATCTTTACTGATATTTTGGCCCACATATTTTAATAATTATCGAGAGAGGAGCATTGAAATCTACAGTAATAATTTTGTCTGTTTCTTCTTCTACTTCTATCAGTTTGCTTCATGTACTTTGAAGCCCTGTCAGCATTGTTGTCTTCTTGATGAATTAATCCCCTTATTATTATGATCCCTTGATCTAAAATCTGTTTTGTCTAATACTAATATAGTCAATTCCCTTTCTTTTGCATAGAGCTTGTGTGGCATATATTTATCTTTTTACTCTTTTTTAATAAACTTTTTAGATAACTTAAAAATTACCCTTTTGTTTTTAACCTGCTCACGTCTTTATATTTAAAGTCAGTCTCTTACAGACAGCATATAGTTGAGTACTGCTTTTCCTTATCCAATCTGACAATCTCTGTCTTTTAATGGAGCGCTTTTTTAAAAGAATTGCATTACACTTGATATATAATATTGTATTAGTTTTAGGTGTACAACATAATGATTTGATCTATGTAATAATGGAGTGTTTAGACAGTTTACATTCAATGTAATTATTGATGTGACTGGGTTTAAATTTACCATTTGGGCACTTGTTTTCAATGGGTCCCAATCTATTCTTTGTTCTCTTTTCCCTTCATTTCTATTCATTTGTAGTAATCTAATCTTTTCATGATTCCATTTTATCACCACTATTGGCTGACTAGCTATACCTCCTTTAAACATTTTTTTAGTGGTTGCTCTAGGGTTATTCGACTGATCATAAGTAATCATAGTCTACCTTTAAATAATATTTTATCATTTCATGTGACATGTAAGAACCTTACAAAAGGATACTTCTATTTTCCTCCTCTTGTCCTCTGTATTTGTTGTCACACATTTTGCTTCTACATATATTATAAACCCCACACACTTTATTATGTTTGCTTTAAATAGTCAAATATCTTTTAAAGAGATTAAGTAGGTGAAAGAACGTTTTTGTATTTACCCACATATTTACCATTTCTGGCGTTATTTATTCCTTTATGTGGATTAAAATTTCCAACTGTTATCATTTTCCTTCTGCCTGAAGAGTTCCTTTAACATTCCTGCAGTTCTGCTAGTCACAAATTTTTTGTTTTACCAGGAATGTTTACCTTTCACCTTCATTTTTTTCTTTTTCTTCCTTTGTACAGTATGATTACATTTATAATGTTGGAACATGCGCGTTTAAAAATGCCTAGAGGCTTCGCTGGTGGCGCAGTGGTTGAGAGTCCGCCTGCCGATGCAGGGGACACAAGTTCGTGCCCCGGTCCGGGAAGATCCCACATGCCGCGGAGCGGCTGGGCCCGTGAGCCATGGCCGCTGAGCCTGCGCATCCGGAGCCTGTGCTCCGCAACGGGAGAGGCCACAACAGTGAGGGGCCCGCGTACCGCAAAAAAATAAAAAAATAAAAAAAATAAAATGCCTAGAGCGCTTGCTTCGGCAGCACGTGGACTAAAATTGGAACCACACAGAGAAGATTGGCATGGTCCCTGCACAAGGATGACACATAAATCCAGAAGCATTCCACTTTTTTGCACTTAATGCACTGAACTATATACACTTAAAAATGGTTAACACAGTAAATTTTATGCTATGTATATTTTACCACAATAAAAAATACATAGAAATGGATCTAGAAATATACATGCAAAATTGTTAACATTGACCTACTCCTGGGAAGAGGAGTTTGAGGTGGAAGGCTACTTTCAGGGTTTTTTTCCTTCAATTTTTAAACTTTTTATTTGGAAACTATTTCAAGCATGGAAAGGTTGTATGAGCAAGGGTATTAGCAAGAATACTGTTTACCCAGATTCACCTGCTATTAACATTTCATCCGTTTGCTTCATCATTCTGTCTCTCATACACAGTTGGCCTTCCATATTCATGGGTTCCACATCCTTAATCAACCTCAGACCGAAAATACAGTAAGTCCCCTACATACCAGTGATTGCCATTGGGAGAGCGCGTTCGTAAGTCCAATTTGTTCATTAAGTCCAACAAAGTTAGCCTAGGTACCCAACTAACACCATTGGCTATATAGTACTGTACTGTAATAGGTTTATAATATGTTCCACACAAATAATACATAAAAAACAAACAAACACAAAAAATAAAGAAAACATGTTTAATCTTACAGTACAGTACCTTGAAAAGGACAGTAGTACAGCACAACAGCTGGCACACAGGGGCTGGCATCGAGTGAACAGGCAAGAAGAGTTACTGACTGGAGGAGGGAGAGGAGGTGGGACGTGGTAGAGCTGAAGGATCGTCAGCAACAGGAGATGGAGGGCAAGCTGCACAACAACTTGTAGAGGATGCATGCACATGACAATGTACGCCAGACACGTGAACTAACTTCACGTGACTGGATGTGTGAAAGCACATTTGCATCTTTGAAAGTTCGCAGCTTGAAGGTTCATATGTAGGGGTATGTAGGGGACTTACTGTATTCGGAAAAAATTTCCAGAGATTTCCAAAAGTCAAAACTTGAATGTGCAGTGTACTGCCAATTATTTACAGAGCATTATATTGCATTGGGTATTATAAATAACCTAGAGATGATTTAAAGTATGTGGGAGGATGTGTCTAAGTTATATGCAAATACTACACCCTTTTATATAAGAGACTTGAACATTTGTAGATTTTGGTATCCACAGGGGTCCTGGAACAAAACCCTCATGGATACCAAGGGATACTGAGGGATACACTTTATGTCCATGCAAATATTTTGCTCCTCATCAAAATTTCCTTCTGGATTCAGCATCCACTGATGATTTCTGCTGAACTGATCCTTACTATCATGGTTGCAAAATGGTTATTTTCCAATTCTAGCACTCCCTCTCAATTTACCATGTGGCACTTGGTATTCCATTTTAAGCAGGAACCCTCCCTATTTGTCTCAGTTATTTCTATATTTATTATAGGTATGCACTCATTATACCTATTTTTTCAATGATTTATAATTCACTTCTGTATATAATTATTTGCATGCTCAAATTGCACCTGTTATGGCCAGTGGAGCCCCTACAAGCTGGCTCCTGTGATATGTGATACCCCTCTCCGCATCGTGGTGAGCACTTCCTTAATATCTGGCATAAAAAGATTTTCCAGGCTTTTCTTGTACCTGCCTACCCCAGCCTTGAATTCAGCCATTTCTATGAAGAGTCTTGGTTCCTAAGGAAAGATGTTAGAAACCAAGATCTTGGGGTGGCATATGCTCATTGCTCCTGGAAGTCTTTCCTTCTTGCACCTTTCAGTTGAGTGAACTAGAAACTCAATGGATATTTATACATATACATACATACACATGCACACACATGTATATATGTATACACACATATGTGTATAAATATGCACATAAAATTTAACTGTTCCCTCAATTGAGCGAGCTAGAAAATCAATGGATAGCATATGCATAAATACATGTACATATGTATACACATGTGTACACATACATATATAGACACAATGCAAATATACATAGACATATACGTGTATGCATAAATACATGTACATAATTTAGAAATCATGCATTCATAGCAATAATTTCAATCCATCCAGCCCCACAGGGTTTATCCTTGCTTTTTTCTATTCCATACTGGCATGAGGTTTTTGGTTTTTTTTTCAGTGAGAACCTTGAATCCCCAATACAATACATTTACTTATTTGTTCACTTGCATAAAACATCTAAAATGATTTCAGAATTGCTTCATTATTGCCTCTACACAAACCAAACCTACTGAAAAGAGTTCAGGATTTATTTGTAATTTCCTCCGTGCCCCATTACTCTGCCACAAACTGAGGGCATACAGTCCAATACTGTGTTCAGACCTTGCTCAGATTAGTTCTTTCTTTTTCTGTTTTCCTTCTGTGTAGCTATACAACTCATTTGAAATCTAACTGGTCTGATTTGTTTCAGTTTGCTCTCTATTTTATTTTCCCCATCCCATCCTTATTAATTTAATTTCTGAATATGTAGAAGGTTATATTTCCAAAAGAAAAACTGTACAGAAAGGTATATTCATATAAATGCCACTCCCTCCTCAACCCCTATTTCCATATCCCCTTATATGTAACCAACTTGGTGGTTTTCTGGTTTATCCTTCCTGGGTTTCTTTTTGTAAAGGTAAATAGATAGTCACAGATTTTATTTTTTCTGCTACTATATATGCTCTTTTATAAAACAACTATACTGAGGCATAATTTACATGGTATAAAACTCACCCATTTTAAGTGGCAACTAGACAGGTTATAGTAAATTTATACAGTTGTGCAACCATCACCACAATCCAGTGTTAGAACAGTGCCATCATCCCATTGGCTTCTCACGTCTGTTTGCAGATGATCCCCACTCCCATCTCAGCCCCAAGGTAACCACCGATCTGTGTTCTGTCTCTATAGTTTTACCCCTTCTATAAATTTCACATCAATGGAATTATACAATACGTAGTCTTATGTGTCTGGTTTCTTTCACTAGCATCACGTTTTTGAGGTCCATTTATGTTGTTGACTGTATCCACAGTTCTCTTCTTTTTATTGGTGCACTGTATGGCTGTACCACAATGTGCTTATCCATTCATCAGCTGATGGGCTTTTGAAGTGTTTCCAGCTTTTTGCTTATCATGCATAATGCTGCTATGAACATTGTGTGGAAGTCTTGGACATATGTTTCCATTTCTCTTGGGCAGATACCTAGGAGTGAAATTGCTGGATCATATGGTAAGTGTATATTTAACTTAAGAAACTGACAAACTGTTTTCCAAAGTGCCTGTATCATTTTAAATTCCCATCAGCGATGTGTTTGTATTTGTTATATTAATTGTAAGCAAATGTATTCTCATAAAGTTGCTGAAAGCTCTTATCTTAGGGGGGCCAGTTATTGGCCTTGTAATCATGCTCATTTTTTACTTACAGAGCCCTTTTCTTCATAGGTAGTTCAAAAAGTAAGTCAGATAGACACAGCATCATAAATCAACTATAGTTCAATTTTTAAAAAAAGGGTAAGTCAGATGATTCCTTCTTGAATTATAATGAATTCGGGATGGATGCAACAACAACAAAAAAAGAAAGAAAGAAAAAGGAAAATTGTTTCCTTTCTCTTAATAGGGAATGGAAAGATATAGATCGGGGGTCCCCAACCCTGGACCATGGACTGGTAGCAGTCCATTGCCTGTTAGGAAATGGGCCACACAGCAGGAGGTGAGCAGTGGGTGAGCAAGCAAAGCTTCATCTGTATTTATAGCCGCTCCCCATCGCTCGCATTACGCCTGAGCTCCGCCTCCTGTCAGGTCAGCGGTAGCATTAGATTCTCAAGGGGGAAGAACCCCACTGTGAACTGTGCATGTGACGGATCTAGGTTGCCCGCTCCTTATGAGAATCTAATGCCTGATGATCTGAGGTGGAGCTGAGGCCGTGATGCTAGTGCTGGGGAGCAGCTGCAAATACAGATTATAATTAGCAGAGAGGTTTGACTGCACAGAGACCATAATAAATCAATTGCATGCAGACTCGTATCAAAACCCTATCCGTGAGTGGCAAGTGAAAACAACCTCAGGGTTCCCACTGATTCTGCATTATGGTGAGTTGTATAATTATTTCATTATATATTACAATGTAATAATAATAGAAATAAAGTGCACAATAAACATAATGTGCTTGAATCATCCCCAAACCATCCCCCTTGCCCCCGCCCGCTGGTCCAGGGAAAAATCATCTTCCATGAAAACGGTCCCTGGTGCCTAAAAGGTTGGGGACCACTGATACAGTTAACATTATTAGGGGAAGGACTTTCTAGCCTCAGTCTTTAAAAATAAAGGTCGATTGCACCAGAAACATGAATTTACATTCTTTCTGATAATAGGGCAGAAAGTGAGGTTAGCTTATGGATGAAAGTACCTCTTTTAAATGATAGATACTTGGGATATTGACTAAAGTTAGGATAGGGTCATTAACTTCAAATTTTGAGAAATCAGAAGAGACTTCAAGAATCTAAAGATTTTAAAAAGGACATCTAAAGATTTTAATATAGTTCCCAAGTTGTTATTTTTATTTTGAAAAGAGGGCATGGTCGTTGCAAAGAGGTGATCCTAGAAATGAAAACCACAACTGCTTCATTCAGCATTTCCGTTGAGTTGGATAAATGCCAGATCTTCTTGCAACACCCTAAAACGCAACTGGACCAGAACACACACCCTTGTGATGCCTTAGAACATGGCTAGTTAAAACTGCAGCCTCTTGAAAACCAAAACGCACTTTGTGGCAGCCCCCGTGTAGGGTGTCATCCACATGGCACATTGGGAATGCCACAGGCTTCAAGTTACACCCCAGGAAAAACCATGTCAGTTAACAGACTAGTTAGTTAATTTTAAAGTTAAAATTAGCTAGATTTAAAAAAAATCGAAGGTTGCCTTAAAAAACAAATCTCTTCCCTGGGCTTCCCTGGTGGCGCAGTGGTTGAGAGTCCGCCTGCCGATGCAGGGGACGTGGGTTCGTGTCCCGGTCCGGGAAGATCCCACATGCCGCAGAGCGGCTGGGCCCCCGAGCCATGGCCGCTGAGCCTGCGCGTCCGGAGCCTGTGCTCCACAATGGGAGAGGCCACAACAGTGAGAGGCCCGCGTACCGAAAAAAAAAAAAAAAAAAACTTCCCATCCCTTTCCAAAGATTTCCTCTCTGCTTTTGATACTCCTCATCTTTTTTGTCCCACACGAAGTGCAGAGGCATATGTTGTTTTGTTGGGCTTGAATGTAGCCCCACTCTTACAAAATGTTCACTTAAAATGATTACACGTGTATCCTGTGTTTCAGGGAAGTGAGGGAATATTTGGGCAGTAACAGGGTTTTCCTGGGATGGGGGAGGACTCCAGCTCAGATAGAATCACTGCTGTGCTTTCACTACAGGTTTCCCACCATTTTCCAATGGTCTCTCCTCAGGTTTATGGGAAAGACTGATTATACGGTGTGTGGAAACTAGCTGACAGCAGTGCTCTTATGCCTTGCGACTTACTCTTTTCCCTTTCAAACTCCTACTTGGTGCCCCGCCTGAAGTGATGTTATATACGTTACAGGTGTACAATACAGTAATTCACAATTTTGAAAGGTTATACTCCATTTATAGTTATTATAAAATATTTGCTATATTCCCCATGATATACAATATATCCTTGTAGCTTATTTTATACCTAATAGTTTGTACCTCTTAATCCCCTACCCCTATATTACCCCTCAAAATTTCACTTTCCCCACTGGTAACCACCAGTTTGTTCTCTATATCTGTAAGTCTGCTTCTTTTTTGTTATATTCACCAGTTTGCTGTGTTTTTTATATTCCACATATAAATGATACCATACAGTATTTGTCTTTCTCTGACTTATTCACTTATCGTAATGCCCTCCAAGTCCATCCATTTTGCTGCAAATAGCAAAATTTCATTCTTTTTTATGGCTGAGTAGTATTTCATTGTATATGTATACATATATACAGATGTATACCACATCTGTATATTTTCTTTATCCATTCACCTGCTGATGGACACTTAGGTTGCTTCCATATCCTGGCAATTGTAAATAACGCTGCTATGAATGTTGGGGTGCATATTTCTTTTCGAATTAGTGTTTTTTTCAGATATATACCCAGGAGTGGAATTGCTGGGTCATCTAATATTTCTTTCTTAAAAGTAGAGCTGGGAAAACACTGGCCCTCAGGTTCTACCTCAGGTATCTGGCTCTGAATATGGTCTCCAGGATCACTTCTTCATTTATGCTCTAGTTATAAAAACGTTTCATTGTTTAATGGCAACATATTAAAAAGCCACTGTTTGCTGTTACTTTTTACAAGATTCTCTCTCTCTTGCTTTTCCATACGTTTGTATTTTTTTCTGTATCTCTGTTTCTATTTGGTCTTCCCTCCTTTTCTCTTCTTTTTTTTTTTTTAATGGCCATAGACTATTTTTCTTTTTCTATTTCTATTCTTCTTTTCTCTCTGGGTCTTTTAATTAGTCCACAATATAGAACCAGTGTATTCATTTCTATCATTTGCTGTTTTTATTGAATAGAATGTTTTATTCTCTTCTTAATTTAAACAGTATATGAATAGTATGTGTTCCCTTTCAAATAAAAAATAACATATTTTACTTATGAGTCCTTTGATGGATTTTTTTGCAACTGCCAATTGCCTTTGAGAAAGAAAAGTAATTCTCCTACAACCATCTTAAACACTCTTAGTTCAGCCTGAGAGAACCCTACCCAGTGATAAACCAATAGAAGTAACAAATCAAATTTAAAAAACAGGCTTCAGGAAGCTGGAACAGCAATGTGCTATCAACATGAGCCATTGTTACCAAAACTTGAAAGACAAAATCTGAAGATACTGTAATAACCAAACATATGTACAGCACTAAGGTTTGAACTGGCCAATGACATTTAGTCTAAATTCTTAGGTAACCTGGCTCCCTGACCTGTGTGCTGTTTTTGAACTAAACAGCAAGAGAGGATGGCTAAGTGCTAAAATGCGTGCTGCATGTGTGTTTGAATCAGGGAGAGCTGCTCCCAGCTGGATGACACTAGAAGTGTGAGCCTGGCAGAGGGCACGATACACTCGCAGATGCTCCATCAACAGCCAAAGTGGTGCCCATTGTTTAGACAAGGATGCTTAGTTTTACAGCTTAACACATATGCAAAGCTTTGACTCTGCAAGATCAGAAAGTAGTATTTCATTTTGACGGGACCTTAGTAGCATACTCTGTGTACTCTCAGAATCACAGTTTAGAAACTAGAAATGTCCAGAAAGGAAGCTATAAAATTATTACCATCTTATAAAACAAGGCCTACAGGAAATAGAAAGGTCCCTGGAATCAATCAACCAACAGAGATAAATCAGAAAACTTCTTGAGGATGGAGATCAGGGCATGTTCCTTTTTGGATCACTCCAAGTGTCTTATTTTGCATGTAGCATAATTATAAGCACAATAATCTCTATGGAGATATTTGGGTATTAGGTGTTGGGGCCTGTCTTAGTCCATCCAGGATGCCGAAACAAAAATGCCGCATAGTAGGTGACTCATAAACAACCGAAATTTATTTCTCACAGTTCTGGAGGCTGGAGGTCCTAGATCAGGGTGCCAGTAAGGCTGAGTGAGGGCCCTTTTCCAGGTTGCAAATTTCTTGTTGTGTCCTCACATGGTGGAAAGGGTTAGGGAGCTCTCTGGTGTCTCTTTTTTTATAAGAGCACTAATGTTGTTGATGAGGACTCCACCCTCCTGACCTTCCAAGGACCCCACCTCCTAATATCATCACATTGGGCATTAGGAATTCAACACATGAATTTTTGGCAGGGACACAAACATTCAGACCACAGCAGGGCCTAAGACCAATATCGCCTCCAGCCTCTGGCAGATGCACTCAATTAAGACCTATCTTATGGGGACCAATAGGCATACTTTTAAAAAATGATCAGATCAAGGAATTCCTTGGTGGTCCAATGGTTAGGACTCCATACTTTCACTGCTGAGGGCCCAGGTTCGATCCCTGGTTGGGGAACTAAGATCCCACAAGCCACGCGGTACAGCCAAAAAAAAAAAAAAACAACAGGAAAGAAAAAGAAAGATCAGATCAAAGACTCTCCTCCCCTGTACTTCCCGACCCACCAATGCAGGAAAAGTGTGTTAGAGAATGTGATTACAATCTAGGGCTAAAGTAAGGATCCTAACTCCTTTCCTTGAAGATTTCCAGGCCCTAGAGTACCTTGGGGAGAGGGGCATGGGGTGGGTTTTAGTGCACTTTGGGACCCTTGGGGGATAGGAAGCAGAGGACAGCAATGGTCCCCCTTGTCTATCCAGAAAGGGAGAATTTGGGCCAGACAGAACATAGCGACCCTTCATATGAGTGCAATGTGGCCTGATGGATGTCAAGCTCTTCAATGCCCCCCGCCAATGCCCCTTTAGGGGTGTAGGTAGATGCCCCTTCCTTCATGAGCCAAATTGGAATTTTGAGTGGGAGGAATAAATGTTTCTCCTCATAATAAAATGGGCAAGCATGGTTTAAATTTAGATCAAGGAAATTCAAGTTAGATCAAGAAAGACTCTTCTCTCAATAAGAATTATTCCCCCTGAAAACAGTTCTCACAAAAATGCTCAAGATGTGGCTTTTAATCAGATGCCTAATTAAAGTCTGGCTTCCACATTGTCCATGTGCGTACTAAAAGGAATGAGAAGGGGCGCATGCAATGGAAAAGTAGGAGATTCCAGACACAGAGAACACAGAAAAGTGTAGCAACGTATTCCCAAGAGATTGACAATCATTATTCCATAATCGACCATAAATGATTTGTTTTCAGAACAAACGAACGACAGATTGAGTTGAAATTTATGTTTCTTAAAGGAACCAGAAGTGTACGGGAAGATTAACCTTCCATCTTTCCCATGGGAGGAAGGTTCCGTTTGGTTTCTGGGCTCTACCTGACAACAATGAACTTTCACATGTCTTTGTCAGATGCTCAGGTGTGAGAACAAAATCTACCTGCAGAGCCATTAACTCAAAGTACGATTACCCCCTGCCCACATCTCCCAGCACGCCAAGCTCCCGTTCTTGAGCTATTTCTCCTTCTCAGATGAAAACTTTTTCAAATCTCACCCGCTAGACGAAGCTGCTTTTCCTTTTGCCAAATGACCCAAATAATCTGTGGTTCAAGGTGATTGTTCCTCCAGTCCTCCAGGTGCCTAATCTTGCAAGGCATACAACGTTATTCCATGGGGCTTTATCCCGAGGAATATTCTTCTGAGTCTTGATACAGCTGGTGTCACTTGAGAAAGTGTGATGAGACTAATTGGGTGAGCTGGAAACCAATTACTTTGGGGTAAAGGAGGAAGAAGCCAGGGAAGATGGAATACGGTGAGCTCGCAGGGGTACATCTGCTGCTGCCTGACTTATCTGTGACCCCAGGATTGCTACTTAACCACAGTTCAGAAGGTACCATGAAAAATTCAGAGAAATGTCTTTTTAAGCAAAATTTCACGTTAGCTTACCAACTCCCAAATAATATCAAAAACGTGGGCAATGTAACTATAAAGGGTCAACAACATTTTAGAAAATGTATAATTCATGGCATTGTGCCAGGAAAACATCAATCCTATAGGCCTATGGGTAAATAATGAAATTGTTATGCCTCCTTTAGCTCCCTATTGATTTGGAAGACAGAGTATGTTTCAGAGGAAATTTATAAATGAAGGCAAGTCTCGATTTGGATTCTCCGTGAGTAGCAGAAGGTTCACCCCACCTTTATCACTTAGCAGCATACACCGTAGACACATATTTTCAAACGGGAAATAACAGACCTGGGAAATTGTGTTTTCTTGAAAAACAACTTCAATAGCATGAAAGACACACACTTGGTGATCACTGTCTGCTAAGGCAGGTTCCCAGGACTTTGTTTTCCATCTCAGAATCGCTCCCTGTTTTCCTTTGTGAAGCTGTGTCACGTGAGCACTGGTGGCCTAGGTATTCTATTAGCATTTACTGTAATCAGTGTGTAGAAAACCCAGATGACTAAAGTCATTGCTTTTAAAGCCCTTTTCACAACTGAATTTCCTGTGGAGAAGCAATATCCCAGGAGCATAATAGATTTTCTCCCCTCTTCTTCCATTTCCACAGACACTTTCACAGCTAACTAATCAGCTGCAATTCTAATCTATATTTCTGATTTGTTTACATGCATCATGCAGGCTGGCAATCTTTTGAATTTAAATGTGACTTAAAGTAAAATAAAATAACCACAAGTAAATGACACAGAATTGCTAACAGTGGGAACCTTGTTTACATTCCACATTCTGAAAATATTTGGTTCAGCTGGCTGAACCACATGGCTGAGACAGACTGGGTGATGACTGGGTTTACTGCTTGGCTGGAACCGGAATGGAAAAAGGATGGTGTGTGATGTGGCCGTCTGTCACCTCAAGCCCAGAGAAAGAACACATTCTCAGCACACATGTGATCCCTGCTTTAACAGAAAAGCTCTGATAATCCTCGCCAGATCATCATGTGCGCCTGGCACTGGGCCAGGACAATATGCCAGCCTTTTTGAGTGTTCGGATAATAAGCGTCTCTTCCTTTCTGTAGTCGCCCGCCAATGCTGCTGCTTTCATAAGACTCTCTCGGAGCCTATTTGTTCTTCAAGTCCTTTGTTCCCTCCTACTTTCTGGAATTATCCTCTAACACATTCATCTCTCTCCCTTTCCACCTACATGTGAAGGTCTATTGAGAGGCTTCCGCATCCCCAGCACCCCACTGCCTCTTCCCAAATGGTTATTCCAGCCCAATTAAATGTAATTGAACAATAGTCCTGAACAGTCACTGAGGGCAAGGCAGTCCTAGAGACCACGGGAAACACAAAGCTGCTCTTTAACACAGTCCCCGTTCTGCAGAGGGAACATCTCATTGGATAGGCCTGTAGTGGGGCACAAATGTGCAACTGTTTTGTGTAAGAAATGAGAAAGGAGGGAGGGGCAGGAGGAGGAGGAGGATGGGATTTAGAAGAGAAGAATTAGATGTTTACAAGACTTTTCTAATAGCAGTTACTCCTAAGGTGCAACTCGGAAAAGAAGTTGTTTCATTGTCTGTTAAGAATACATAGCCCACCTTAAGAGAACCAAAGGCATGTTTTCTTTAGAGACCTAAGGAAGCGTTTACATTTCCTTTGAAAAACAAAGCTCCTTAGGCCCATTCGCATCTTGAGAGCTCTTATAGGAACCAGTGCTACTTAGGGATTTCAAGAGCCACGACAGGGGTACTTGGAAACCTTGGAGGAGGGTGGAGAGGCACGAAAGTTCCGAGCCTCTTTTCCCAGCCTCCCATCCATCCATCCATAAAGGAGAGAATTTCCAGGAGCTACTGTGAGAATCAGAAGAACTGGAACCATTCCAGATTCTGTAGGTATTTCTCCAATTCTCTGCCCTCAGGGGAAGAAGAGAGGCAGCTCCGCCCACCTGGCCCCCTGACTGGCCTTTCCCTGTGGCCCCAGCTCTCCTCAGCCGGCCTCCAGTCTGCGCTGTATGCCTGATGATCCGGGCTTGGACATAACTAACTGCCCTGCTTGCCTGTGCTTTGGCCGCAATCTGAGTCCTGCTCTCCACAGGCAGGGGTGGAGTGCAAAGCCCCAGCCCTCTCCTGCTTTCTGCTCTGAGATCCCAAGTCCCACAGACCCTCTTCTCCATCCACCCTGAGCCTTCCCATCCAGACTTTCAGGCTTGGGAAACAGCTTCCCAACATACTCATCAAAGACCAACAAATTTACCCTCTAAAACAAGAACATAGAAGGCAAATAGAATTGTGAACAAATTTACCAGCAAATTTATAATGTATTATTGCTTTGAGAAAAACCTACCCTGTCCCCATGAAATAGATTTGCTCATGGAACAGAAGAAAAATGTAGTTAATATTTCCTTAGTTCTCAATAAAAAAGTATATTTGGAATAAACACACACATACACACAAACTAAAATAAAACTTTAATTGAAAGGAATAAAAAGTATTATTCTACCTAACACTGTAGAAAATTGACTCATGTGTTGATGACTAGCTCAAGGAAATGATTTAGAATGCAAAGGAAATATTTCTTTTTACAGCATCGAGGTATAATTTATACACAATAAAATTGCACGTTATAGGCAGGCAGTTTGATGGCTTTTGTTAAATGTACACAGTTGTGCAACCACAGTCAGGTTTTAGAACACTTTTACCACCCCAAGACCTTCCTTGTACCCCTTTGCACTCAATTCCCATTCCCACCTCAGCCCCTAGTCCCAGGGAACCACTGATCAGATTTCTGTCATTCTAGTTTTGCCTTTTACAGAAATGTTTATGAATGGCATCATATAGTATATACTCTTTTGTGTCTGACTCCTTTCACTTAGTATGATGTTTTTAAGATTCATTTGTGTTGTGTATTTCAGTAGTTCATTTCTTTTAATAGCTGGATCCCTTGTATGGATATACCACATTGTGTTTATCCATAGATAAACATTTGGGTGGTTTCCATTTTGGGGGTTATTATGAATAACATTACTATGAGCTTTTGCATAAAAGTTTTGTAGGAACATACGTTTTCATTTTTCTTAGCTATGCACCTAGGAATGAAAATGTTGGTAAATACATTGGTAAGTTGGTGCATGCATATGGCAAATGTATGCTTAACTTTTCTTTTTTAATTTTTTTTAAAATTTATTTATTTTTGGCTGTGTTGGGTCTTCGTTGCTGCACGCGGGCTTTTCTCTAGTTGCTGCGAGCGGGGGCTACTCGGTTGTGGTGCGCAGGCTTCTCATTGTGGTGACTTCTCCTGTTGTGGAGCACGGGCTCTAGGCGCGTGAGCTTCAGTAGTTGTGGCACACGGGCTCAGCAGTTGTGGCTCATGGGCTCTAGAGCGCAGGCTCAGTAGTTGTGGCACATGGGCTTAATTGCTCCGTGGCATGTGGGATCTTCCCAGACCAGGGCTCGAACCTGTGTCCCCTGCATTGGCAGGTGGATTCTTAATCACTGTACCACCAGGGAAGTCCCTGCTTAACTTTTAAAGAAACTGTCAAACTGTTTTCAAAGGGGCTGTACCATTTTAAATCCTCACCAATAAAGCATAAGGTTTCCAGCTCTACAACATTCTCACTGACACTTGGTATTAGCAGTCATTTAAATTTAGCCATTCTAATGCATACATAGTGGCATCACATTAAGGATTTAATTTGTATTCCCCTACTGCCTAATGATGCTAAACATCATTCCATCTGCCTGTTGGCCATTAAAATATTCTTCTTTTGTCAATGTCTAGTCAAACTTCTGTGCCCATTTTTCAATCAGATTGTGTATCTTCTTATTGTTGAGTTTTAAGAGTTCTTTTTATATTCCAGATACAAGTCCTTTGTCAAATATATCTTTTATTTTAATTTTTTTAAAGATATTTTTTGATGTGGACCATTTTTAAAGTCTTTATTGAATTTGTTACAATATTGCTTCTGTTTTATGTTTTGGTTTTTTGGCTGTGAGGCATGTGGGATCTTAGCTCCCTGACCAGGGATCCAAACTGCATCCCCTGCATTGGAAGGCAAAGTCTTAACCACTGGACCACCAGGGAAGTCCCTCAGATATATCATTTATAAATATATATTTTTTAATCTGTGGCTTGTCTTTCCATTTTTTAATGGTATTTTCCAAGAAACAAACATTATTTTGATGGAGTTCAATTTATCATATTTTTCTTTCATAGTCTGTGCTTTTTATACCCCATCTAAGAAACCTTTGCCTAACTCAAAGTCACAAAGATATTCTCCTATGTTTTCTTCTGAAGAAAAAAAATTTTTTTTTTTTTTTTGCGGTACGCGGGCCTCTCACTGTTGTGGCCTCTCCCGTTGCGGAGCACAGGCTCTGGACAAGCAGGCTCAGCGGCCATGGCTCACGGGCCCAGCCACTCTGCGGCATGTGGGATCTTCCCGGACCAGGGCACAAACCTGTGTCCCCTGCATCGGCAGGCGGACTCTCAACCACTGCGCCACCAGGGAAGCCCTGAAGAAAAAGTCTGAATAAAGAGGCAGGTATGGAGAGCTGCCAATTGTTATGAAAAAAGTAAGCAGAGAAAATAGATCAGAAATAATAATGAAAAGTGAACAGAGAAAAAAATCTTTTTATAAACCTAATAACATTTAACATATAAATCTAAGAACAAAGGCTCGAGATGGGTGATTATGGGCAGGTAGAGGAAGGTAACAGAAAGAAGATATACATGCATGTTGCAAAGACAGTGCAAAAACGAAGTACATATTGTAGTTAAATGTTTAAATCTAGAAAGGGTCCTATCTTTCTATCCCCAGTCCTTGAATCTAGGCTGAGTAATCCACTCACATCACATCTCAGGCTCCTGAAATGGACCAGAAGGCTTCCCTGATCCTGCTCTGATTCTGTCTGCTTTCTCTTGCCCTCCTATTCTGAACCCTGAGGACACTGGGTCCCAGAACCCAGGCTTAGTCCCTACCTTGTCCTCCAGGCCCTCACAGTGTCTCTTCTCAGCAGTTAACGGTCTAATGGGCCTCAGAGGACTCTAGCCAGGGGAATCCAGGCCCCACATTGGCCGTGTGGCTGACAGCTGACTGTGCATCATTCCATGGAGTGGGAGAAGGAAGGCTTAGGAGGATATTATTTCCCAAAGAACTAAAGCCAGCTTAGCCTAAGACTTCTCCTCTCCAGCACTGAACACAGGAGGTAATAGAACAACATCTACAGAACTTGGAAGAAAAAAGAGAATTTAATAATCCAGTTGAAGGCAATTGAAAAAGAAACACACATATTTCCAGAATATAGCTGATCCCAGTGTGGTTTTGGCAAAAAGTGCTTTAAAATGTGCTAAAAATATACCACATACTGATCAGAATGGCCATCATTAAAAAGTCTACAAAAAATAAATTCTGGAGAGGGTGTGGAGAAAAGGGAACCCTCCTACACTGTTGGTAGGAATGTAAATTGGTGTAGCCACTGTGGAAAACAGTATGGAGGTTCCTCAAAAAAACTAAAAATAGAGTTGCCATGTGATCCAGCAATCCCACTCCTGGGCATATATATGGACAAAACTGTAATTCAAAAAGATACATGTATCCCTGTGTTCATAGCAGCACTATTTACAATAGCCAAGACATGGAAACAACCTAAATGTCCATCAACAGATGAATGGATAAAGAAGATGTGACACATACATACATACACAATGGAATATTAGCCATTAAAAAGAATGAAATAATGCCATTTGCAGCCACACAGATGGACCTAGAGATTATCATACTAAGTGAAGTAAGCCAGACAGAGAAATAGCATATGATATCACTTATATGTGAAATCTAAAATGCAACACACATGAACATATCTACAGAACAGAAACAGACTCACAAACATAGAGAACAGACTTGTGGTTGCCATGGGGGAGGGGGTGGCGGAGTGGGAGTTTGGGGTTAGCAGATGCAAACTAGTATATAGAAAATGGATAAACAGCAAGGTCCTACTGAATAGCCCAGGGAACTATATTCAATATCCTGTGATAAACCATAATGGAAAAGAATATGAAAAATAATATATATATGTATAACTGAGTCAATTTGATATACTGCAGAAATTAACACAACACTGTAAATCAACTATACTTCAATAAAATTTTTAAAAATAAAATAAAAATGCACTAAAATTAATTTTTAAGAGGCAAGTCAGAGGAGAAATGAATTAATGGGGAGTGTGTAGATGAAAAGGACTGGAAGCAGACTTTAAAATCACCTGAAGATGAGGATATGGTTAAAGATACTAACCCATGATTAGGATACAGGCTGTTCTTGAAATGTCAAAATAGTGTTAGCAAATAGAGCACGGAATTATGAGTGGTTTGAAAGATAATAATCAGGAAATAAGTGAACTCCCAAAGATGGGCTGAATTTGCTACATGTAAAACACTGAGCTAAGCATTAAACACCAGGACGTACACAGGCACTGGCCCTGTTCTTGGGGAGCTTATGACATAGTTGGAAAAACAAGGCTTAGAGTCTTAGGCTTGGGAATTACAAGGGAGCAACTGGTCATCAGGGTCTACTGCCCAGGAGCCGTCTCAGGTACTAAACTAGAGCATAGGAAGTTTGAATAAAGTGGGTCAAGTTCTACAGAAAATACTTTTGGAAGGCCATAGAGCATGTGTGTGTATCTGTGCCAGAATGAAACCAGGGTCTAGAAGGCAGGAAGCCAGGTGGAAAGAGCATCCCAGGGTTGGCTCAGGCTGGCATCTGGAACCCAGGAGGCTGGTGGCTTTCCAGTAGCTTCACAATCCAGCCAAGCACAGAGATAATCCACCATCGTCATCCCTGGGTGGGCGTTACGCTTTCTGGGGACAGACTTCCTGTCTGCAGTCCTGGTGCTGCTTCTTGGACAAGCTTTGGGAATCCCACTGCTGAAGGGGCGCACCATTCAGCTTTTGACGACGGGGGCATCTTGACCTACCCGACTGTGAACAAGAAACTTCACAATGCCTCCTTGGGAAAAGCCTCTAGTTTAGTGGGAGATGCGGATGCAAAGACCGATGGTTTCTGTACATTGAGCTAAGTGGTCAATACAGCAGTAGAGCACGCACAGTCCCTGAATGCAGAGAGAGGGACACCCAGCCTGAGTGTAGGGACTACCAAGGAAGGTTTGCTGGAGGATTATAGGAATTCGGCTTGTGTAGGTAAGGGGGAGAGGGGAGGGACATTGAAGAGAGAGGAAAAGCTCGAGGAAAAGGAGTGAGGTGTGTAAGGGCACAATGTGTGCAAGGTGGTAGTGCTGGAGCTTAGGACAGCGTGAGGCAAGGGATGAAGAAGGACACGCATCCCCAAGGGCCAGTCCTGAAGAGACCTCCATCCCATACTAAGAGCCTGGATCATATCCTGTGGAGGATACAGAATGACTGAGAGATTTTAAGCAAGAGAATAATACTGCCCGTCTGGCATTTTGGAGAGCTCACTGTGGTGGCTGCTGGAAAAGAGGAGCTGACCAGAGACAAGGAGGTTGGCTGGGAAACTACTGCTTAACCCCCAGTAAGAGATAATCAGGCCTGGATCCAGATCAGTGCGAGAAGAGAAGGAGGGAAGTAGACAGACTGGAGAATGTTGAGGAGGTAACATCTGTGGCGGGTGAGGGAAAGCCAGGTCTCTGGTGGGGCTCCTGGGTGGATCTGGGTACAATTGACATGTAACGTGGGAGCGGAAGCAGATAGGAGGCAGGGACAGGTTAGCTGGGATACAGGGAGAGTTCAGTCTTAAAACGATAAACTTTTACTGCAAAAAAATGCAGATTATGTACATTGTAGAAAGTTAGAAAATGCAGAGAAGCCAGAAATAAGATCATAAAAGATCCCATTCCATTGCCCACTGATTATCACTATTAAATGCTCAGTGTATAGCCTTCCACATCTTTTTTCTAGGGGGTCCTACTGTTTGTGTTGACTTGTTAGTTGCTTTTTTTCAGTTAACGATCTACAACTTTTCATGTCCCTAACTTTTCTTCTTATCTACCATCGTGTTTGTATTATAGTTTCTCCAATTGTGCTAAAAAAAGGTCCTTTATATCTAGTTTGTCCAAACCAGGTTTGAACCCGAAACCATGAAAGACATCTGATTGTTACATATCATAGATATTATTTCATGTGTCACAGTCTCTTTTTTCATGGTAGTCTCGTTAAAGAGACAAGGTCAGATGAACTGCAGAATGTTCCACCTTCTGGATCTGTGAGGTACTTCCTGGAGGAGGTGTAATTTAATTTGTTCCTCCATCCTGCAGGGAGATTCTTCCACAGTCACTAGTGAAAAGATAAATAATAAGCATGGAACACGACAAGTCTAAATGAGGTGTGCTAAGGGATGAATATGGCCCCCCAACATTCATATATTGAAACCTAACCCCCAAGGTGATGCTATGAGGAAGCAGAGGCTTTGGGATGTAATTAGGTCCCTACAATGGCATTAGTGCCCTTATGAAAGAGGCCCAAGAGAGTTCCCTTTCCTCCTTCTGCCACGAGAGGATACAATAATTCTGCAAGCCGAAAGAAGACCCTCATCATGCTGGCACCCTGATCTCCAACTTCTAGCCTCCAGAACTGTGAGAAATAAATTACTGTTGTTTATAAGCCCGCCCAGTCTGTGGTTGTTGTTTTAGCAGCCTGAACAGACTAAGACAAGATGTAAAGACAGCAAATGCCGTAGAATTTCAGAAAAGGGGAAATGATATTTGAGCAGACCCTTGAGTGTGGGTAGAATATGGATCATTAACCACGTAGAGAAGGATTCCAGTGAGATGGCACAAAAGTAAAGGCCCAGATAAGGGAAAATATAAGAATCTGATCTAACGACTTCAGTTCACTCTTTTTTATTCAGAGGATGTTGGCACTGCTTATCAAAATTACTGAACGATACAAGTAGCTGCTATTCTTTTTTTTTTTTCGGTACATGGGCCTCTCACTGTTGTGGCCTCTCCCGTTGCGGAGCACAGGCTCCGGACGCACAGGCTCAGCGGCCATGGCTCACGGGCCCAGCCGCTCCGCGGCATGTGGGATCTTCCCAGACCGGGGCACGAACCCGCGTCCCCTGCATCAGCAGGCAGACTCTCAACCACTGCGCCACCAGGGAAGCCCATAGCTGCTATTCTTGATTGCTGTGATATGTAATTGGAAACATTATTGCTAGGAGTGTTTAAAAGGCTATCTTCTTTTAGACTGTCCCACTGAAGAATACTGATGTTTCCATCAATTTCACTGAGAGTTAAAACAAATGAAATGTATTCAGAATGTGCACTTGATACAGAAATGTATTACTATTCGTTCACCTTCTGCTTGTGTTTTATTTGGATCACTTAAAGATGTACTCTGGCCTATAAATTCAAGGATGATATAAATCTTCAGAATGTGTTATATACATGACTGCCCTACTGAAAACCTTTTTTCTCTGATAAAATTAGAAAGCTTGTCAGACACCAGGATAGATATTTTCAGTTAGAAGTTAATTGTATTGAAAATAATGTACATCTGTGCTTCAGAAAATAAATTATATCAAATGTCCGCTTAAATTTACCATTGTAATTTATACACCCTCTGGAGAGCGGATCACTGAAATGAACAGGCCTTTACTTCCGGTTTGTTTACCTAAGATTGCCTTTGTAATCCTAACGAGAAGATTTTATATGCTATCTTAAAATGTTGAGAGATCTGTATTTTCTCTTCATCTTCTTATTAATTTGGTGAGTACCACTTAGATTTTCTAAACTTTAGAATCATCTTTGTCTCTTCCCTCTCCTTTGTTTCATGGAACACCAGTGTTGAAGTCTCATGGACTCTTCATCTTAATACCTATTCTTTCTAGTTCTTATTACCTACACTTGTTTCCAGATGCTCAGCACCTAGGTTACCACAGTAATAAACTGATTCCTGTTTCTGGTTCTTCACCTTCATACTTTCTACCAGATAAATTATTATGAAACTCAAATATCAGCATACATTAATCACAGGCACACACACATGCGCACACACATGCGCGCGCACACACACACACACACACACACACACACTCTCTGTTTTCCCCACCAGGAAACTTCTGATCCAACTTGGCTCATCTCCTGGGTGCTTCTTCATGCCCCCCATTCATTCGCAACTCCAATCTTTTGCCTCTGCCATTTCCCTGCCTTGACTACACAAATCCTGCCCGTGTTTAAAGGTTTATCTTGAGTCCACGGAGCTCTTCTCAGTGACTTTAAGCCACAGTTATCTCCAGATTCTATGAAGTTACCTAAGTCAATTTATGCACGTCACTCATTTTGACTTTTTATTACTCTCAGCCTGTTATGGTTATTCAGCTATGTTTATTTATATGTCTTCATATTCACCTTCATTGACAACTGACTAGAGACTATGGACATTTTGCCTGAACGGATTTTGATTTCTTCCCTGATAACCGTGCACTGGTTGTAGGTACACAACTTCTGCCTTACCTGTGAACTTCTCTCTGATTTGACTTCAGTAAGTGCTTAGCTGTCTGCATCCCAGCATTTGTCCATTTGTTTATTCATTGTTTAGCTAACTGATTCATTTATGGGCCACGACTCTGGGTCAGGTGCTCTACTGACACTGGGATACATAAGTGAATAAGGGGTCATCATTGTTCATGAGAACTTTAAATTCTACACTGCCTCAGATGAAGAGAAAACAAAAGTGTTAATTCAGATTTTGGATAATACATAGAATTGATGACTCAGTCTGAATGAAGTTGAATAAAGAACCACAGAGACATAGTATTAACTAATTCTCATAGAACAAGTTGCCAAGGACTTTAAAACATCCTTGGGCGCTAAATACGAAGAGCCAACATCAGGAAATAATGAGGGATTAATTAGGAGCTTGGGACTAACACACACACACTACCATATATAAAATAGGTATCCAACAAGGACCTACTGTCTAGCACAGGGAGCTCTAGTCAATAACCTGTAATAACCTATATGGGAAAAGAATCTGAAAAAGAATGAATATATGTATATGTATAACTTAATCACTTTGCCGTACACCTGAAACTAACACAACATTATAAATCAACTATACTCCAATAAAATTTTTTTAAATGAATGTGATATACCACATTGACAGAAAAAAGGATATAAACCACACACACACACACACACACACACACAAAATGTTAAATTCCCAGGACAGCTATATTAGGCTAAAATGACTAATTTTTATTTTTGCTTAAAGAGTTAACATGCACTTCCAACTCTGTTCCTAAACTGCTCCAAATCACAAAATAAATTCAATATTGTGTCTATGTAGGCAGAAGAATCACAAAGCAAATAAAGAGAAAAAATAAATTAAAGAAAAAGAGGAAATAATAGTAAAGGTCATAAAATGAGACAGTAGGGAGCATTCATTGATATTTTTACCTACTTTGGCCTTTCATTCTAAGGTTGGAGAGATGGCTCTTAAGAGAAAGATGGAGGGAATGAGCAGAAAGAAAGAACATGAACTCTACCTTAATAGCTGCTTTTGCTTTGTTTTATTTATTTAGGATTTCTTTAGGAGGATGAGTGAGGAAAAGTTATCTCCTTTGAATCATGGTATATCCAGAGACTTTCATAGAGGCCAGGTTGTAGTATTCAGGTAAGACCTCTGTCTAAAGCAGTAGTTTATAACCTCAGCCACACTCCCGAATCACCTGAAGAGCTTTTAAAAAGACTCTGCCTGGATCTCATACAGGAGAGATTCTGATTTAATTAGTCAGGGGTGCTGCCTGGAAACCTGGATTTTTAAAAGCTTCCCAGGTGATTCTAATGTGCAAGTTTGAGGACCAGTGAGCTTGAGTCAGGCCTCCAATACAAAGCACTGCCCATTCAGAGGGAAGGCAGCCACACAGGGTGTCTTTCCAGGGAGCCGGGAGACAAGATGTTACCAAATGTGGCCTTTTCTGGGAGAAATTAAAAACACATTCTTAAAGGATTGAATTGAAATCTAAATGGTAACAGGCATCCATCAACTGAATAACAAAGAAACTACATAGCCAGTAGTTAAATAAGAAGAAAACTCCAAACAAATAAGAAAAGGGTTTTGTTAATAAGCATTGTTAGATAACAGTGACATAGATTGAGAAAACCTGCAAACACGTATGGAGGTGTTATATTAGTTTGTGCTTCGCTCTAAAGTATGTATTATTATAAAGAGTTTTTTCCATAAGCCTCTACTTCTAATTAGTTACCCTAACCCTCTGTTGTCAGATGGTTCAAGAGTTTACCTTTTTCTCTGCTCATGTCTGGCTCATGGTTGTGCTCTATTTCCCCCATGGTTGTATTTTGTGAGAAATGGGACAGTTAGGGAAGAGGAGTGCTTATGGTTCCTTCTTCTGTGCCATTTTTACTCACAACACTCTGACACCAAATACGTGGGGTTTCCCCACACCAGTTAATTCTCCATCTTTCTGCACACAAACTGGGTGTACTACAGTTCAATTCAATTCTGATACAAACTACCCAGAGTTAGAAAGACCCACAGGCTCGGGGCTCAGTCCCACAAGCCTGCCCCAACTTCAGATACCAGTTGCAAGTCCAGGTTGTCATCCTTAATGCTGACCAATCTGCCATAAATCCCATGACCTTCCCCTCCTCAGGTTTGACAATTTTCTAGAATGACTCACAGAAGTCAGGAAAGCACTTTACCTACATTTAGTGGTTTATTATAAAGGATACAACTTATGAGCAGCCAAATGGAAATGATGCCTAAGGCAAGGTATGGGGGAGGGGAGGGGAGCTTCCATGCTTTCTCTGAGTGCATCACCCTTCCAGCATCTCAATGTGTCCACCAGCCTAGAAGCTCTCCATTATTTAGGGTTTTTTATGGAGGTTCCATTGAGTAGGCATGGTTGATTAAATCATTGGTCAATGGTCATTGAACTCAATCTCCAGCCCCTCTTCCCTCCCAAGACGCCTGGGGGTTGTGACTGAAAGTTCCAATCCTCTAATCACAGGGTTGGTTTCTCTGGCAACCAGCCCCCATCCTGAAGCTATTTAGGGTCCCACCAAGAGTTACTTTATTAAGGTAAACTCAGGTGTGGTTGAAAGAGGCTCATTACGGATAACAAAAGATGCTCCTATTAGGAAATTCCAAGGGTTTTAGAAACTCTGTGTCAGGACCCAGGGACAAAAACCAAATATTTATTTGTTATAATCACACTTCTTCTGCCCCAAATCTCTTCTGTTGGGAGAAATAAATCAACTATTATACTCCCAAAAATAGGTGCTTTAAAAACTCATTGATTTTTGAAGGAAGTGGGCAAATAGAAGGGGAACCTATCTTGTGGAATCCACACTGTGAGGAACCTACCATTAACATCTAAACAAGCCCAACAAGAACTGAGCCAATGAATAGGCCTTCAAATGTGGAAATACTCCAGAGACCTCAGACAGATCTACCACTGTCTTCCTCTCTCATCTGGCTCCAAATTCCTTCCATCAGAATCTACTCTGAGTTAGACATTCAAGGCAGGGCAGCAGCTCCAGAAGCTAAGAGGCAGAGGCATTATAGGGAAATCTCACTGTCTTTCAAAAGACAATACCCTATCATCCCTAAGCCTCATGCTGGCGAGGGAATATCTGCTGAGCAGGACCATTTGACCCAGAATTCCAGATGCTGAGTTTCCCTCCCCAGGCTCCCACCATGCTGGTCTCAGAGAGGTATGGCTCCTTTCTTACTCTGGTTCAAGTGTGGGAAAAACCAAGGGACTTGATTTCCACGGTACAGCTGAGACACCGCACAGTGTACAGAAGATCTGATTAATAGATATGACAGTGTCTGTCATCAAATGCTTCACAAGGAAGGGAGCTGCAGGGGATCTTTCCAGAAATCTCTTCCTTTTTGTCCAATGAACCTCTGAATTCCAGACACTGACACTAGGTGAGGTTCCCTAGGGTTCCCATTAATACGATTCATTTAGATTTAGTGCATCAATTTCAAATTTAAAATGATGAATTAAAATCAGAAAATGTTTGATGTTCGTGAGATGGAAGGTGATAGTTTTATAAGGGTCAGAAGGAGTATTTCAAAGTACACACATTTGCCTCTAACTGAAAAGGTCATAACCTTTATTTTAAACACAATAGGGACCACACTGTAGTACTTTATAGATGCTTAATATTGTTTTAATCAATAGATCAAAATGAGGAATAGCCTGAAGCCTTTCACTTCATTTAATTCTAATAATTATTATCTAATAATATGTCTCACGTTTTACCACCTGAGAGTTAAATCTCATTAGGTCTGAGGACAAATAGATCCCGTCATTGAATTTTATGTTTAGAGAGGTTACCACCTGATTCATCTTTTTTAGCTGAATGATGACATTTTTAATGCTTTTCACCATAGCCTAACCTCCCTCCAGTTTAGAAGACAATTTTAGTCTAACACTTGAAAATAGAGGTTGAAATTCCTGGTTGATTTGGATATACAGAAAGTACTTAGATAAACTTGGTGGAAAGGAAATTGGTTAGTTGTGTGCTACAAAGTGTAAGATGTTTAAACAGATGGTGATGTAGGGGAGCAAAATTTGCCACCTAAAATGTCTCTCTGGCATGCAGGTTATTTTGAGCTGAAAACAATAAAGGCCCAAAAGACTCAGGAAGAAACTCTGACCTTCCCCCTAACTACTTAAAATAATGCAGATAAAGGACCTGTTCCCAGAAGGGAACTGTTACCATAGACAACTATAGCATGAACTAGGTGTGAAGACAGGGAGGAACCTAGCAAAGTTTGTTTGTTAGAAATTCCCCTGTGTGTCCCAGTGTCTCTGCAGGCCCAGCAAACATTTGTTTACCAACATTTGCTTTTCCACCTCCATGTGAATTGCCCTCCTCCCCTTTGAAGTTCCAAACCACTGCCCCAACAGCCTCTTTTGTGTTTAGCTGAAGATGGTATTTAAGGTGAGGGATTCAGCCATTTTGGTGAGTTATTCAGGTTTCCTGGGCCTCTCCCACATATACATATCATTATATTTTTGTTTGATTTTCTCCTGTTAATCTGTCTCAGGTCAATTTAATTCTAAGACCAGTCAGAAGAACCTGGAGGGCTACAGGAAAACTTCTTCCCCGACAGCGATCACAGTCACGAGTCCTGGTGAAGTGAATTTTCCTTTTTCCTAAGTTCCTTGCAGCTTCTTCCTGATTATAAGCTTATAATTTCGGTCATCAGATTTACCACAAAAGCAGATCAGATACATACTACATTTGCAACACTACAGAGGCTAGCCCAGGACTCATGGAGATTTAAAGTCATTTTGCAAATTCATTCAAGGCCAGTTAGCACCACCTCTTTTGCTTCTCCTCCCAACACCTTTTAACCTATAAAGGGCTCTCCTCTTTCTGCAGTTATTCTGTTACTTATAAAATTGGGACAATGCCAATAGAAATTTAATTTAAACAAAAAATAAATTCAGCTATGCTTTAATTATTTACTTATTTTCCTTCTTTTGTCTCTTTTCTTTTGATGGAAGATGTAGTCTTATTTATTTGTTTTCAGCTTTATTGAGGTATGACTGACAAATAAGACCATAAGATATTTATGTATTTTTTGAATTTTTGAATTTTATTTATTGTTTATACAGCAGGTTCTTATTAGTTATCTATTTTATACATTTTAGTGTATATATGTCAATCCCAATCTCCCAATTCATCACACCACCACCACCCCTGGCCACTTTCCCCACTTGGTGTCCATACGTTTGTTCTCTACGTCTGTGTCTCTATTTCTGCCCTGCAAACCGGTTCATCTGTACCATTTTTCTAGGTTCCACATATATGCATTAATATACGATATTTGTTTCTCTCTTCCTGACTTACTTCACACTGTATGACAGTCTTTAGATCCATCCATGTCTCTACAAATGACCCAATTTCGTTCCTTTTTACGGCTGAGTAATATTCCATTGTATATATGTACCACTTCTTCTTTATCCATTCATCTGTCAATGGGCATTTAGGTTGCTTCCATGTTCTGGCTACTGTAAATAGTGCTGCAATGAACATTGGGGTGCATGTGTCTTCTTGAATTATGGTTTTCTCTGGGTGTATGCCCAGTACTGGGATTGCTGGGTCAGATGGTAATTCTATTTTTAGTTTTTTAAGGAACCTCCATACTGTTCTCCATAGTGGCTGTATCAATTTACATTCCCACCAACAGTGCAAGACGGTTCACTTTTCTCCACACCCTCTCCAGCATTTGTTGTTTGTAGATTTTCTGATGATGCCCATTCTAACTGGTGTGAGGTGATACCTCATTGTAGTTTTGATTGGCATTTCTCTAATAATTAGTGATGTTGAGCAGCTTCTCATGTGCCTCTTGGCTGTCTGTGTGTCTTCTTTGGAGAAATGTCTATTTAGGTCTTCTGCCCATTTTTGGATTGGGTTGTTTGTTTTTAAAATATTGAGCTGCATGAGCTGGTTATATATTTTGGTGATTAATCCTTTGTCCGTTGATTCATTTGCAAATATTTTCTCCCATTCTGATGGTTGTCTTTTCGTCTTGTTTGTAGTTTCCTTTGCTTTGCAAAAGCTTTTAATTTTCACTAGGTCCCATTTATTTATTTTTGTTTTTATTTCCATGACTGTAGGAGGTGGATCAAAAAAGATCTTGCTGTGATTTATGTCAAAGAGTGTTCTTCCTATGTTTTCCTCTAAGAGTTTTATAGTGTCTGGTCTTACATTTAGGTCTCGAATCCATTTTGAGTTTATTTTTGTGTATGGTGTTAAGGAGTGTTCTAATTTCATTCTTTTACATGTAGCTATCCAGTTTTGCCAGCACCACTTATTGAAGAGACTGTTTTTTCTCCATTGTATATCCTTGCCTCTTTTGTCATAGATTAGTTGACCATAGGTGCGTGGGTTTATCTCTGGGCTTTCTATCCTGTTCCATTGATCTATATTTCTGTTTTTGTGCCAGTACCATACTGTCTTGATTACTGTAGCTTTGTAGTGTAGTCTGAAGTCAGGGAGTCTGATTCCTCCTGCTCCGTTTTTTTCCCTCAAGATCGCTTTGGCTATTTGGGGTCTTTTGTTTCTCCAGACAAATTTTAAGATTTTTTATTCTAGTTCTGTAAAAAATGCCACTGGTAATTTGATAGGGATTGCATTGAATCTGTAGATTGCTTTGGGTAGTATAGTCATTTTCACAATATTGATTCCTTCAATCCAAGAACATGGTATATCTCTCCATCTGTTTGTGTCATCTTTGATTTCTTTCATCAGTAAGACCGTAAGATATTTAAAGTGTACAACTGACGATTTTATATGCACATACATTGTGAAAGAATCCCTCCTTCGAGTTAATGAACCCATCCATCCCTTTTGTCTTTAAAGATGCTTCCCTGGCATTTTTTTCTGATGTCCTCAGTTCTCCATTTTCTCCTTTGTCTTAGCCTTTGAGTCACAAGTTCCTATTATCATTAAGCATTGTATTTTGCCAAAGAAGGAGAGAGTCTGAGGGTTCAACATCAGATGTTTCTAGCTCTCTCCATAAGTACATTTAGATAAATAGAAACTAGAGCCTATAAATATATAGGCTGGTAAATAGGGTTAACTAGCTCTTCAAAAGTTTTAAGTAACAGTCTACTTCTCCCATAAATACAAGGGTGTTAGATTTGTATACTTAGAACATTTGTGAAATATTAAGTGTAAGTGTGTGGCAGAGAATGTGGAATTAGGAAGCTTGTTGTAGAACCAGACCTTTGTGATTATAGGATAGATAGGTAACCAACAGCTTCCATTTCATGTGACTTTCTATATGCTGGGCCCTGCATAAGCACTTTCTATGCATTATTTCATTTAATTTCCATGACAATCCTATGAAGAAGGTATAACTATTATCCACATTTTACTGGTAAGAAAATGGAACCTGAAATAGGTTAAGTAATTTACTTGCCCAGGGTCACAGAGCTAGAAGGATTCAGAGGCAGGACTCAAGTTGGATGTGAGCTGAACTGAACGCTTGTACTCAGCCCCATCAGGCTGCATTGCTACGTGGCGTGATCTGATTCATCGCGGCTCTCATTCTGTCCCTGGTGCCTGAAATTCCACTACTAACTGAAATGTATTCTTTTATGCTGAGGTGTAGTCCCTAGTTAAAATACTAATACTCTGGGTGTGTCAATAGGGTAAGCTGATATAGTCATTAATACTCTCATGTGAGTTATTGTATCCCATTCTTCCTACTGTGACTAATGTTCGCTAAAAATAGCTGGGAACTAATGAAAAAGAAACCCTTCTTCACTAGGTTAAAGTGGTTGTGTTCTTCTTTTAGTCTGTGGGTGTTGGTGATAAACAATAGAGATTTCATATCTGACTTGTCCTTGGGTTAGATGACATTTCTGCAATAAAATTTCATAGAAAGGCAATCAGAATAACTGGAATGTAATACTTTGAAGTATGTTTTTATCAAGTCAGTAAAGAAGCCTTAATTTAAAGACTAAGCAACAAATCAAACAAAACTCTCTTCATTTTAATTCTGGTCTTATGAAAGTGGTATTTAAAAAGTAGCCAAACTTGTCAGGAGAAACTGATCATGGTATTGATTGGTGTTGCTAATTTCCAATGTGTTTTAAACTGGGATTCATGGCTCCTGCTTTTTCTCTTGGGGCAGAGTTTCCATTAGATCTGTGATGCTCTTCCTATACAATTTGCTAACTTGAAGTCTTTGGACATTTTAAGAGCTTTCACATATTATTTTAAAATGGTCCTTTAAAGTGTTTCCACTGACAATTTTGTTAGAAGGTAGAAGCACCAAGTGAGGGATGTAAACTAAAATGAACTAAGTGAAACTGAACAATTGGCAATGTTTGACGTCCTTACCAAGTAAGGGAGACAGGTGACCTCAGCTCACAGTGTTCACAAGGCCACCCCAGGCCATGTCTGTGCCACTGGCCTTTTCTCTCCCCTCCCCCACCTCCTTCATTAGGCCCTGTCTCTCCAGCCACAGTTGTGGGCAAGGGTCTCAAAGTGGGTGATTCAAAGCCCTTCACCCTACCTGGCTCCTGGCAGGTTAAGATTGTGTCTGTTTAAGGACCATGGCAATCAGGCTGCATTATTTGGATCAATTTACTTTTTTCCCTCTATTTTAATTAAACACTTTTTTTTTTTTTTAAATTCAAGGAATCTGGCCAACAAGGTGAACCCTTCTGAGAAGTACTGTTAACTGGTCTGACCACTCCAGGCACTAAAATCCTGACTGAAACATTCAGTCATGGTGCCCAAGCCAGATGGGTATCAATAACAACGCCTAAAAGGACTTCCTTTTACCTGAGACATTGGAAGGCAACAAAGGAATTAAGTGAATCGGACAAAAGCCAAACACTCGTTGCCACTGAACATGCGAATTGTACAGCTAATTCCTCTTGTTCTGATTCTGGGCTTACCAAACAAAGTTCTCATAAACTGGTGTTCCACAAAGCTCAACCAGGGTGGACTGGGCGGGGAAGGGGGGAACACCAGTGTCGTTTTACCCACACGCTGTATCTTTCATTACAAATGAACCAGCTCGCCTGCTGGTCTACTAACTTCATCTCTTGCGCTGTTGGCAGGGTGAGTCAGCCCCGAGTCGAGCCAAGCTGCACAGGGACCAGAATGAGTAAGCTGGTGGGCTGTGTCCTGGACTATGGGGAATTGGAGCTGGTGTCCCTTGGGTGGTCAGTCAGCTGTCCTTCCCCCAGGAGACACCTGATGTGACTGCTCACCTCTGTTTTAAACTTTTACACCGTCTCAGATCTCAGGATGAGAATTTTGTGTCTGATTTGCTGCAGCAAGAGTGTGTGACTCAAGCAGCTATTTGGGTTAGAAGATAATCATCTGTCTCTCACACAAATTCTCTGTAAAATTCTATACTAACAGGAAAAGGGGAAAAATGTTTTGACCCAGATTATACTGCATGATACGCATGGTTGTCTCAAGTAGACACAACTCCAATGACTGAGTCTGAATACTGTTCCATTTATAAAATGTCCCATTTATAAAATGAAGAGGATAATAATTACCTGAGCTACTAATTATAGCTAAAAATCTAAAATTATTTTTCCTCACACGGAGCACCAATAAGTATGTAAATTAAATAAATAAAATTATTTAATGGAAGAAAAGTGCCGCCTAAAAACAAGAGGCTTAAACAAGATGCATTATTCCTTGTATATGCCACTGGATTTAATTTGCTAATGTTTTATCTATAACATTTGCCTCTGTGCATGAGGGAAATTTTATTTAATGCCATTTTCAGATTTGAGTTAGGATCATGCTGTCGTCATAAAATAAGTGGGAAAGTCTTTTTCTGTGTAGTTTCTGCAAATGCATGTTTACGTTGAACTGTTTCTTCATAAAATACCTGAAAGAATTCACTGTTATATCTATTGTGTTTGGAATTTATTTTATGGAAGTTTTAAAAACAGTGAATAATTTAAAAGTTAATAGGGACCATTGAGTTTCTATTCTTTAATTGTTAATTTTTGCAATTTGTAAAATATATTTGTCTGTGTCATCTAAATTTTCAACTGAATTAACATAAATTTGAAAGAAAAATAAGGTAAGAGAGCATATTCCCTTGGATTCAACGAACATTTTTTTGGAGCGCCTACCACGTATTCAGGTATTCTGCCAGGTACTTTTGCCTGTTAATTCACTTAATCCTAAAAACAATTCAGTGAAGTGGGCATTATCTACATTGCACCAATGAAGAAACTACAAGTGGTTTCTTAATTTTGGACCGTTTAGTAATCTGATTAAAGTTGAAGGAAGCAGATTTCAGAACCACATTTTTTTTTTTTTTTTTTTGTGGTACACGGCCTCTCACTGCTGTGGCCTCTCCCATTGCAGAGCACAGGCTCCGGACGCGCAGGTCCAGTGGCCATGGCCCACAGGCCCAGCCGCTCCACAGCATGTGGGATCCTCCCGGACCGGGACACGAACCCGTGTCCCCTGCATCGGCAGGTGGACCCTCAACCACTGCGCCACCAGGGAAGCCCCAGAACCACATTTTAAATCCACATCCTCTATCTTCAGATCTGGATTTCTCAGTCATATCTTATGCTGTCTTTAGACTTTTTTCCGGAGTTATGAACAACATTTGAAAATAAGATATTTGTGTTAACAATGGGAAGTACTCTAATTAGAAACTGCTAAATACTGATAATTCTCTGGCTTCCTATTTTCTGTCAGAATCATCAAAGATAGAAAATTCCATCAAGCTAATTAAAGTAAGACATAGATGTTTTACACTGAAAGAAAAATATATATTCCTTAGCAGATAAAACTTGACTTATTCTTGGCTACGACTGTGAACCAAGACTAAACTTTAAATTCTGGGCCTCCAATTTTGCCTAGAAGTTCACTGCTGGATAATTATACACTGATTTATTTTACATCAGTTAAGAAATGTTTATTGTCCTACACATACATGGACGATTAATTTACGACAAAGGAGCAAAGAACATACAATGGTGAAAGGACAGTGTCTTCAATAAATAAATGTGAGAAAACTGCACAGTCAGATGCACAAAAATGAAACAACCCCATTTCACACCATACAAGAAAATCAACTCAAAATGGATTAAAGACTTGAATGTAAGACCTGAAACCATAAAACTCCTAGAAGAAAACATAGGCAGTACATTTTTGGCAAGGTCTTAGCAATATCTTTCTGGATAGGTCTCCTCAGGCAAGGGAAACAAAAGCAAAAATAAGCAAATAGGACTATGTCAAACTAAAAAGCTTCTGCACAGCAAAGGAAACCATCAACAAAATGAAAAAACAACCTACAGAATGGGAGAAGATATTTGCAACTCATGTATCTGATAAGGGGTTAATATCCAAAATATATAAAGAACTCATACAATTCAACAACAAAAAACAAACAACCTGATTTTAAAATGTGCAGAGGAGCTAAAATAGACATTTATCTGAAGAAGACATATGGACAGCCAACAGGCACATGAAAAGGTATTCAACATCACTAATTATTAGGGAAATGCAAATGGAAACCACAATGAGATATCACCTCACACCTGTCAGAATGGCTATTATCAAGCAGGCAAGAAACAGCAAGCACTGGCAAGCATGTGGAGAAAAGGGAACCCTCATACACTGTTGGTGGGAATGTAAATTGGTACAGCCACTATGGAAAACAGTATGGAGGTTCCTCAGAAATTTAAGAACATAACTACCATATGATCCAGCAATTCCACTTCTGGGTATTTATCCAAAGAATATGAAAACACTAATTAGAAAAGATATATGCACCCCTATATTCATCACAGCATTGTTTACAATTGCCAAGATATGGAAACAACCAATCAATAGATGAATGGGTAAAGAAGATGTGAAGTATATATGACACACAACAGAATACTACTCAGGCATAAAAAGATGAAATCTTGCCATTTGTGACAACATGGATGGACCTTGAGAGTATTATGGTAAGTGAAATAAGTCACAAATACCATGTGATTTCACTCATATGTGGAATACAAGAAGCAAACAAACGAAAACCAAAATAAATGAACAAACCAAACCCAACAGAAAAAAACATGCAGATTCAGAGAACAGAGTAGTGGTTACCAGAGAAGTATGTGTGGGAGGGCAAAATGGGTAAAGGGGATTGACTATATAGTGACGAATGGAAACTAAATTTGGGGTGGTGCACATACTGTAGGGTATACAGAAGTAGAAATATAATGTTTTACACATGAAACTTACATAATGTTATAAACCAATGTTACCTCAATTTTAAAAGTGTTTATTGACCAACTACTATGTGATACACTCCCTTAAGGACAAGGCATGAACAAGCAAGTAAATAGGCAGCTACAATGAAGTGTAAGAAATACCACTAAATTCCAGAGTTGTTGAGGTGAAAGCAGAGAAATAACAGCATAACTTTGTGAAGATTTACTGGCCATTCCCATTGTTGATAAACTTTTGAACCAGGAAAAACCATTCTAGTAGGGAAATCTAACAGTAGGGTTATCTCCAGGTGGTAGTATTACTTTGTTCCTTTATTTTATTATTATTTTTTAAAAAGTCTTTATTGAATTTGTTACATTGCCCCTGTTTTGTTTTGTTTTTTAATATTTTGGTCTTTTTGCCCTGAGGCCAGCAGGATCACAGCTCCCCAACCAGGGATCAAACCCACACCCACCGCATTGGAAAGCAAAGTCTTAACCACTGGACCGCCAGGGAGTTCCCACTTTGTTCCTTTATAATTGTCTATACTTTTTGGATTTTCTAAAGTGAGCGTATATTGCTGACAATCTGAAAAAATGATGAAATAACTGGGGAAAGAAAAAAAACAGCAAAAATGCACACAATTGTTCCTCCCTTTGCCACAACTGACTTAGCCCTGCCCTCATCATGGGGTCAAATTGTGCTGGCCAAGCTCTGTGGGTGAATGGGAGCAGGGCAGGTGCAACCACAGGTTAGAACCTGGCAGGTAAAGAACGAGGTGCCCAAACTCAACCTGTGATTCTTTTTCTTGTTTTTTTTGGGGGGGAGAGGGGTAGATGGGGATAAGGGCCTGAGGCCTGAATATGATTGGGTTACAGAAAGACAATGATCTCAGCAATTGATTTACATGGATTCTGTGCCCTAATGAAGACTTGAGAGGTAATTTCCTTTGTCAGCCAGGTGAGACTGGGTTGAGTCCATGGCCATGACTGTAGATGGACACAAAGTCTGTGTATGATTTCTTTTTTTCTTCTTCAGAGCATCTCTTTTCCCACATTGGTCTAATCAGGTGCACCACTGAAGGAGAAAAGAGGTCAGATCCCATTTCCATCCTCTTGATGAAGGGGTAGGAGACAGGATGAGAAGAATTAGAAAGCTGTGTGAAGCAAAGTAGTGACTGAACAGCTATGAAGCCACAGAGGGTTTCAGAACAGGCTACTCTGTCTCTCCTCAGGGATGGAGGACTCTTGGCGTTCCTGGATGTGTTGAATACAAACTATAAACGGGCAGTTTAGAGTGAGGCTAGATAAATACATGCTTTAGCGGCATAGATGTTAGGCTCTTGAGGGAAAGGACATATTTTATTTGATTCTAATTTTCCCAGAAAGTGCCACCTACATCTCAAGCATGGTCAGAATAGCCTGTGATAATTTGTCATATTGTGCCTATGTTATCTATTTTTGCATTTCCCCATGAGAAGCTATAAAGGATATGTTTACACTGGTGTAGCTGCCTGCTTTGCCCGCGGCTATCACTGTTGGATGAATCCCCTTGACTCTGTGGAAACAATTGAAAAGTGTTACAGTGTATTATTGCTGAAGGGACAATGTAATGATTGTTTGGAAAAGGCCCCTTGCCTTTAGGATGCAGATGAATTGTGATAGTCTAGGCTGAAAGAGCCCTTATTTTTGTGTTCGCTGTCTGGAAAAATGACACGCTAGAAACAGAATAAATACATTCTGATGGTTCTCGTGTCTTCTATGAAAACAGAAGCTTTGTTGATTCTTTAAATGAAAAACCAAAACATATTGCACAGTATATTTTGAAGCGTTTTATTAATATATTCTGTTTATTACTTTTTATATACACACACACCACTTACTTTGTCTATACCCAAAGCAAATAGATAGTTCAGGCCAAGAAATAAAGTATTTTTTAAAGGAAGTTGAGGACTTCCCTGGTGGTGCATTGGGTAAGAATCTGCCTGCCAATGCAGGGAACACAGGTTCAGGCCCTGGTCCAGGAAGATCCCACATGCGGCGGAGCAACTAAGCCCACGTGCTGCAACTACTGAAGCCCGCACGCCTAGAGCCCGTGTTCCACAGCAAAAGAAGCCACCGCAATGAGAAGCCAACGCACCGCAACAAAGAGTAGCCCCTGCTCACCACAACTAGAGAAAGCCCGTGCGCAGCAACGAAGACCAAATGCAGCCAAAAATAAATAAATAAAATAAAATAAAAAGGAAGTTGAGCCAATGTTTGTATGTGTGCCACAAAATTAACTGAATATTTCTCTTAATTTGTCCTGAACTTTGGTTCAAATGATATATTGGAAAGGTGATAGTTGTTTGTTTGTTTGTTTTCTTTCTTTGGCTCCACTGGAAGAATTTATTGTAGAAAAAGACAAAGGGACAAAATGGGCAGTATATAGATTGCCCTTGTGAAGCAGAATGAAAGTTTCCAGACAGTGAGGTTGACACATTGTTAAGCACATGGAAGAAAGGAAAGGCTTGAGCGTGTACTCTGTTTAGAGCACAAGATAACACACTCACATGCTAGATTAACTCTCTAAGATTTGATATTTAATAAAGGTGGATTTATTACAATATGAGTCTGGTTTCTTTTCTGTAAAATGTATGAATTTCCTAAGAGAAACGAAACAAGATAATCTGAAGGCTACATCAGGAACGAACCCTAGCCACTCGGCCAGCAGAGACAAGAAACAGGTGAGGGAGGCCGGAATGACAGGAGGGGATTAGAATACTCAGGTATCCATTAGACAGCAGGCTCGATCTGCTGTCACAACCATGGTGCATATTCTGGGATAAAATAATACATGTGTGCTGATATTACTGTTTCTTTTGTATCAATGCCTGGCAGAGACTAGTCTACAGAACCGTGGTTCTTTAAGCCTAGAATGAGAGAGGAAAGGAAGGGTTCAATCCATGTGGCACAGAGTCACAGCCTTCCACACCGCCATTCAGACCCAGGATGAGGCACTGTCCAAATTAGACCACGTGGAAGCGTTCTGAAAAAAGCACAGAGGACCCTGGTTCTCGTGTGGCTTGCCTTAAATCATCTGTGATTCCGGCTTAACAGAATGAAGGAAGAGAAGATATCAGAGCATGTCTAGTTTCAGATATGAATCAAGACTTTTTATGCTAAGTTCTCCACACATTATAGACACTATGCTATCCATGCTTGGATGGAGAGAGAAGAAAGTTTAAATGCCTTCGTTTATTAAAATGTGTTATAATATTTAAAAAATAGTTAGGCCTTTCTAAATATATATTGAAATGAACTAGGATAAACCCTCTCCACAGGCCAAATAAGATTTACTATTGTAAGTATTACTAATGATTAGCATGACTATTTTAACTTCTATAGTTTTAAAAATACCTTATGATCTTTAACTACACAATGTAATTCAAAAGAAAAGTAAAACACCTTTCTATAGAAATTTGATGTGTCTTTATGTAATTTTGGTCTTTTTCCTTAGTCAATATTTTATTGCTTTAACAAAAAATGAAACCTTTCTTTCCCACAGGATCTCAATCTATCAAATGGAAAGGTTTTATGGAAATTAGCAAATAATAACACCTTTAAAAATTTAATTCAATCAACATTTATCAAATACCTAATGAATACCAGGCACTTTGCTAGGTATTGGGGACGCAAAACATAAGCGGGACAAAGGTTACAGTCCAGTAAGTTAAACAAGTCTTTCTTCAAAAATACAATTTGATAAATTTGTAAGAATAGTAAGAAAAGAATGTTTGTACAATGGGAACGTTGTACAATGGGAACGTAGTACAATGGGAACACATCTGAAGACTCATTTAGGGCAGTACCTAAAATATACTGGCATACTCCCCATCTGAACGTTCAACTAGTTTGCTGTCAGGAAGTTCCCCCTCACACATAATGTAAATTCCTTCGTAACTGGAGAGAATATAGCAGCCATTTAACCACAAATATCATGGCTGAACATCCTTTAACGTGAGGGTTGGCTATTATCAAAGAAACAGGAATAAAATATTTGGCCACCACCATTTGTTGCTCTTCACGCAATTGCCACTTGTCTAGGGCTTAATATCTACCAGCTTCCTATTTCTCAAGTACATGCTGATTTTCTTAGGGGGTTACTTTTCCTGAGGGTCTTTATTGGGTCACTGCTCCTGACAGAGGGGCTCAAAGTAGAGTCTCCAACTGTATAAATGAGGGTTGTAGATAATTGGTAAAAATTAAAGAGATTATTTCATCTACTGTTGTATGGCACTAGGTCACTCTCTTTCTTGCTATGAAAATCACTTTTTGTTGATATTTTTGCTGATATTAACGGTTCCAGGCTTCTTGTACAACTTTACACATCTAAGAAATTTTGCTGGTTCAGCCATCTTTTCCTATTTTATAAAAACTTTCAAAGTCAATCCTTATTAATTGAATACAAGCCAACAAATGAATTTTGTAAGTCCACATGAGGTAAGGAAACACACTTTCAAATAAGAAAAATTAAAACAAAGTTTTAGGGGGCAAGTTTTCTCTTTGTAAATTGTTTTAAGCAAACATTTAAGAAATTAATAGATCAACTACATATACGTTGTATCTCAAACACGTTAGTAACAACATTGGTTTTCCCAATACCTGTTACGAGTCTCAGTGATCTTGTGAAGAATAGGCTAGAACAAATGATTGGTTGGGTGTGGCAGAAAGGTAGCTTACGGATCTAAGATTCTGCTGTAACCATGCTCTATTTAATTCATCCCACCACTGCTTTGCATCGTGTATCCCAGCTCAGTGCCCGCTACAAAGCCAATGTCAATGTTTTTTGAATTAATGAATGAAAGATGAATGGATAAGAGCATAGTTTCCTTGAGGGATCATTTAGAAACCAGGGCTGCATCTAACATTTAATAATGTTTAATGGGACGGCAAGAAGGCAGAAAACAAGCAATATACGTTTTTATTTTTGTTTTGTTTTAGGAGGATAGTGAGATAAATTTCTGTTTGAAAATCTGAAAGCCAGGAGCAGTTCTAAATATATTTTTATGTACCTAAAAATTATTTAACGATTTGAATGATGACCATATGCTATTAAGAAAGTGTGCACCACAAGTAGTTTAAAAATTGCACATTATTAGGGAATTAATAGAGGAAGTGACTTTGTGAAAAAATGGCTAAAGGAGGGGATGACTAACAGAGAAGGAAAGTGAAACTTTTCTCTTTCAAATGGGAAAGCACAAATAGTTGAAAATACAGGGAAGTTAGTTGTACAGAAACCTTCAGGTTTGAAAAGGTTTAACCAAAAAAGTTCTGCCTTCTCTATTCAACAAGGTGTGGTTAGTTAGTTTGTTCTCTCTAGTTTGTGTGAGGAGAGGCAAGAGAGTCAGAGAGAATGGGATATTACTAGAAAGATAATATATATTTGACTAATCGGCAGAAATAGCCTAAATAGGATAAACAGCCTGATTATTAGCTGTAAAAGTGGGAAGACACAGAAGATGCCAGCAGCTGTAAGAAACTACAAAACCTTTTTGTTGCTAAACTGGTCTGAATTCCCAGAAACTTGGCCAAAGCTAGGAGAAATTTTATAGGAGTAAGTTTTCTGATCAAGTTTAGGGATGAAGCCAAAGACGGACCCAATTGTAATAGGCGGTAGTGACGGGTAGTGAAAAAGCAAGCCAAGGCTTATCCAATTGGCTCTATTTTATTTGCAGAGGCTGTGTTTTCTATTGTTTTAGTAGAGAGTTACTGCACTGATATTTTAAAAGGAACAACGAATGAGGAATCATGCTCACCTCCAACTTAACTGTAGCTCTCAGCAAAGCCTAGTAAAGTGGCTGCAAACAAAACTTTTCTTTTGGCCACACCAAGAGGCATGTGGGATCTTAGTTGCCTGACCAGGGATCAAACCCACACCCCCTGCAGTGGAAGCGCTGAGTCTTAACCACTGGACCTGGACCACCAGGGAAGTCCCAAAACTTCTTTCTACAGCCTGGGAAGTTACCACTGTTACTGGCAGATATAATTTTACTGACTGAACTGTCAGTAAACTTCTTAAAACCTGAATTTATAATGTAAAAATGATAATGTTATAAGTTAATGAACACATTTAAAGACTCATTAAGAAAGTATCGGAGTGTAATGAAACAAATTTAGTCAGAAACCCAATTTCAAATTATCAGGATATCTAATGCAGTATGTCATTAGACGTTATTTATTGTCACTCCATTCTCTCTGCTTTAGGCTCAAGTTCTTTAAAGAGAGTGATCCCCTGGGCTTCCCTGGTGGCGCAGTGGTTGAGAGTCCACCTGCCGATGCAGGGGACACAGGTTCGTGCCCCGGTCCGGGAGAATCCCACATGCCGCGGAGTGGCTGGGCCCGTGAGCCATGGCCGCTGAGCCTGCGTGTCCGGAGCCTGTGCTCCGCAACGGGAGAGGCCACAACAGTGAGAGGCCCGTGTACCGCAAAAAAACAAATAAACAACAAAAACAACAACAACAACAAAAACAACAACAACAAAAAAAGAGAGTGATCCCCTGAGCCAGAACCGTGCCTGGCACATTAGAAAGCACCCTATAAATATGTATTTGATAAATAAATAAATGGTTCATTCATAAAAAGTCTGTCTATTTATCTATCACATATCATCTATCTGTCATAATGTCTACTCACCCCAAAGGACTTTACAATCTAATTTTGGGAAGCTAACTAATAACTACAAGTCCCTACAGAGTAAGTACTATAATAGTACTAGGAAGAAAGGACTTCAGAGCACACATCTCAAAGGAATTAATTCCAATTTGGGCATCCTGAAAGCTTTATGATGGAAGGCACATTTGATCTGACAGTGAAGAGACAGGGAGACTAGAGAGAAATGCATTCCAGGTAGGAACAAAAGTAGAATGGAGGGGAAAGATAAGGCTGGGTGGGGAAAAAAGAACATATGACCGAGCTAAAATACAAATTGCATGGGCCCAAAACTGGGAGACAGGGCTGAGAGGGAAGGTTGAGTGAGATAGTGGAGGGCTTTGAACGCCTACTTCCGGGACCTAGTCTTGCCTTCCTCAAAGATCCCTTTCCGGGACTTCCCTGGCGGTCCAGTGGTCAGGACTCTGCGCTTCCACTGCAGGGGGTGCAGGTTCGATCCCTGGTCGGGGAACTAAGATCCTGCCTGCCACACCGTGGGGCCAGAAAAAAAAAAAGTGATTAAGATAAAAAAAGGATCTCTTTCCTATAATGTGGTGATCCTAGTACTCCTTGATTATACACCCCATAGGTAAAAATTTCTAGTGCATAACCTCAACATAGGAATACTAAGTTTTAAATCATATATTAATATACACTACTACATTTATAAACTATATTCCTCATCTGGAAAAGCAAAGTGAAGCTTTTCTATGATGAATAATACTTTTAGGAATATAAACTCAAATCTATTAAAAATAAAGCAGTACTCATACCTTTTGGTTCAGGCTTTCCAAAAAGTTTTCTGTAGGAACTTATCCTACAGAAACCACTTTTGAAATGCACAAGGAGGTTTATTAGCTCGTTTGAAAAATACTTATCACGAGCCTACAACTTCCCAGGCACTACGCTGAGTGCTGTGAATGCACAAGGAGCAAAACCAGGTAGACCCCTGCACACACAATACTCGCAATCTGGAAGAGGCCTCGGATTCTAATCAAATAATCACACAAGTACCTGTAAAATTCGAGTTGGATCAGGCAACAGTGGAGAGATCCGTGGTGCTGTGAAAGCATGTATTAGGAAAGCAAACCTAATTTAGGGATCAGGGAAGATATCTTGAAAAAGAGACAAATGGGCAGAAATCTGAAGACTCGGTAAGATCAAGAGTGCTCCTTGTAGTATTGTTTGTAATAAAAAGGTAGACCAAACTGACTACTCACAAGATAATTAAATAAACCATCATATAGCCATTTAGTGCAATGCTATCCAGCTATTAAAGGAGGTAGAAGGAGGTATTACCATGGAAACAAGTCCAACATGTATTGCCTAACTGTATGACACTATATTTTATAGAATTCCATTTATATTAAGAATGTTCCATATACAGAAAAAGTTGGATATACACATATACATATATGTACATACACATATGTACATATATAGAAAGATTGCTTTGGGGATTATGGTAGATTTTCATTTTCTACCTTGAATATTTTTGTAATACTTGAATTTTGTGTAACTGTATTATGTTTATAATCATAACAAATAGCATTTAAAAAAGTGTATTCTAGGTCTTACTAGTGGTTTGGGGGCTGAAGAGCTCACACACATATACACACATGTACATGTGTAGTAATTATGGATAATTCTGATATTGATGTATACAGTCACAGCAAAAGCTATTTTAAAACATACATTCTGAACTAACAGGACAAAAAGCATAATCTCCATGATGGCACTAAATTTCTATTCATTCTGGCTGGAAGGAGAGAGAGTAGATGATTTCTTGAGATTTCCACCCTTCTCACCAGTTTCCTAAGGACTTACAGTTCATAGAGCAAGATGTTTTGTCAAAGGGATAAAAACATTCTGTAGGTTTTTATCTGTAAAAACAGAGGTCCTGGGAACCACAGGCCTTAGGAAGTTACCAGTTTCACACTTCAAAATTGCCAAGAGTTTGTTAAAACGGTCACATAGCATTGCTATATGGTTCTTAGCTTTTCATGTGTATGGGAATCAGTGGCAAGCTTGTAAAATATGAGGATTCCCGGGCTTGCTTTGGAGTTGCTGAGTCAGAATTTCTGGGGGAAGGCCTGGGGTCTGCATTTTAAGATCTTTGGTGCTTCTCCAAGCCCCACTTTAGGAAACATGGTGACTTTGGATCCAACCAGTCAAGCTCTGCCTTGACAAAGAGGGTGTTGCTGGCCTGAGATGAGGAAAATGCCAGAACAAGAAATCCGCGTCTCCTTCCTAACAGATTTTGATTAGTGGGTGAAAGGAAAATTTGAAGCCAATTAGGAAAAATGCTTTTCCTCTTTCCGTTTCCTCAGACTTTATGAAAGACGTCGTAATAAGAGCTGCTTTAGCCCATTATTCATCTTTTGTTTCCTTAGCGGAGCACTGGCTTATTAACTGGAAGCCAGTGCCTTTCTCAGTGGATGCAATCCATGAGCGCCTTCACGTTCCCTGGACGGTAGGCTGGTTCATCTGAGCACACAGTGCACGGTTATGTTACAGGGAAGCCACTTCAATGGGGGTTATGGGGGAGGGGGTTTGAGGAACGGCAGCAGGGAGGGAGGGGAAATGTGTGATGTGGAGGGAAAGTCCTATCCAGACCCTCAAGGGAGAACACTGTACTTTCTTGGTCTTATAATGATAATTATCAGTGACCTAGTTACTACTATTACCATTCCATAGAGGAGACCATGGCAGCACTGTAAATATACCTGTTTCTGTAATTTAGATTTCATGTTCTCTTAGAAAAACAACATTCATGGTTTTTCAGTTTAAAAGAGAACACATTATTTCTATGATTTACAACTAGTTGATAGAGAATTCATAAAAAAAAAAAACTAGACAACTGCACCTGTGATAATAGAAATACTCTTTGTATTTAATACAAAATAGTATTTAATACAATTGTATTACAAATGCAAATTAATTGTATTTAATACAAAATCCTACCATCTAGGAATTTCAGAGTATAGAATCAATCTGTTAATTTTTATTACTTTCTAGGTGTCAGTCAACCCCCCACCTTCTTCCTTCTCTCTCTCAACAAATACTCAGCAAAACAATGGGAAATACTGCCATCCTTTACAGAAGGCCCTGATTTCCCATCCTTATAAAAAAATTAACAGGTTTGAGGATAATTAATATAAATGATTATTTTCCAACCCCCAAATAATTAATTTATTAATTAAGGTATTCAATTAATTAAGGTATTAATTAATTAATTAAGGTATTTCTAATCCCCACAGTAAATCCCCAGTAAGGATTTCAAAATAGCATGGTTTATTAGGCCTAATTCTAAAAGAAGCATGTATTCATTTTTTAAAATTAAAAAATTCAGAGAATTATAAAAAATGAAATAGATGATCATTAATCTCACTACCTAGAAACTACAGTTAACCATTTAGTATATTTCCTTCCAATCTTTTTTATTAATGTACATTAAATGTATATATTAATTAATTTTATTAATATACATTTAATATATATTAATATACATTAAATTATATATATTTTGGGTCACAAACTATACACAATTGTCTATACACAATTATGTTTTTAAACTATTTTTACTTCTAATACCAAGAACATTTTACCAAGCCATTAAATATTATTTGACAAAGAAATATTAAAATGTCTCCAGTTTCTCACCATATGGAGTGCCCTTAATTTAAGTAACTCTTCACCTATTGTTGGACTTTTCAGTAGTTTTCGAATTTTTTCTATTAAGAAACTAGGATGAAAAATATTTTATTACTTGATTCTAGAGCTCTGTTTAGAAGAGGAATTGTCTATATTTAGGAGACAACCATGAGAAGCTGCTTCCAGTCATCAAAGAACTTTAAGTATATGAATATCAAATCCAGTTTTAAGTTGTTTGAATCACTGTGGTTTAAAACAATCTCCCCAACCTCAGCTAAATGGAATAGACTGCACACCTCTGCTTTGTGTGAGAGGTTTGTGGGAGAATCAAGGAAAGGGCTTGAGCCGGGGTGGCGGGGCGTGGAGAGAGGAAAACAACCATGGTGAGTCATGAATGACATCAAGTGTCCAGAGGTGAACAGAAGTGACGGCGAGAGTGTAAGTGCCCAGGAATTCGAAGAAGTATCAGAGGAGGGCACTGTGCTTCCCCAGGGACACAAAACTAAAGGCTCGAGCCAATTTTATTTTAATTTTAAAAGGTCAAGATGACCTCAGCTGATATCTATGAAATAAATAACACTGACAAAATAGGACAAGTTAGATTTTGTTTTTTTGATCCATTAGGGGAGTCTTTGTCTTCTAATAGAGGAGATTTTAACATACACATTTATCTTGTTAGCTCATTTCATGCTTTCAGTTACAAAAATACTCTTTATAAAAATTATTTTTGGTTTCATTTTAAATTTTACTTTAGCTGTACTTTGCCCTTTATTCCCTAGAGTGATTTGGAAGTCACAAATTGTCACTGGTCAGGTTCCCCAAGAAACAGGAGGAGATTTGCCTGCAGGAAGTTTGCTAGAAAGTGCACTCAGGAGCAGTGTGAGGAATAGAGGACTGGGCTGAGGGAGAAGCTGAACTTCGGTGCAGTTGCATCAGAGGCCTCAGTCTCATCTACTTGGAGCTCTGAGATGAGGGTGGCCCTTCTAGAACATTCCAAATTGAGGTGTGGGGGAGGGGAGAGGGAGGGTTGGCAGGTGGGTAGGGATTTATACTCCTGCATTGGCCAGTCATGGGTATGGGCTGCCCCTGGAGAGAGGTCATGTGGTCATGTCCTAAGGGCAAGGGAGTTCCTCCAGGGGAGGGCACTTCCTGGGAGAGACCCAGCCTGAGCCTTCAGTGGGCAGCACTCCCAGCAGCTGCAGGGAATGACAGTCCCCCTCCTGAAGAGGGGGTCTAGGTGGCACCCACAGTGCTCACCATACACTGCTTATTTTTCTGCTAGCATTTTCCTGTAAATTAAAAACACCTGGACTTCTCTCTCCCTCTCCCTTTCTGTCCCTCTCTCTCTCTCTCTCTCTCCCTCTCTCCCCCCCATCCTCTTTTTTTTGGCCTCGCCATGTGGCATGTGGGATCTTAGTTCCCCGACCAGGGATGAAACCCATGCCCCCTGCAGTGAAAGCGCACAGTCTTAATCACTGGACCACCAGAGAAGTCCTTCTCTCATTTTAATGTCAATAATTCCATCATATTTTAATGGAAAGAATTATTGACTTCCTTTGGGGGGGTCTAATAAAAAATTTAGCAGGATTTAATTTCTTCAATTCCTAGTTTTAGTTGATACAATCTGGCATTTTGGATGGACATAATTAGCAGCATCATGCTATGTTTCTGCAAGGTTTATCTTATCTTGAAGGATTATTTTTGTCATTAGTATTACATTTTATAACCATTCCAACATCTTATAGATTGAACTGCTTAAACTCATAAAAGCTAAATGTCATTTTTTTCCCCACTGTCTTGATGTGAAAAAAACAAACAAAAGGCCCAGAGCTGGGGAGAATTATACCTGCTTTGCTGCTAACCCCAAAACCAACATTCCCTAACTGGCATCCATACTGCAAAGTTCCTATTTTAAAAATCTGATCGTGGAAGGGTGCATTCTGGCCTGATTTTTTTCCCGTTTTGGTCTCACAAGAAGGTGACTTGGAATCCTAGCCAAATATATTTAGTTAAACAATGTAAGCTGACTTGAGTTCTTCCAATCTGTGAGGGCTCTGGCAGCAACAGACAAGAGGCCAGAATCATATTCACTTTGATCTGTTCACCCAACACGTTTTTCTGTATTTAATTCTTCTACCAACTTGGATGAACTTGGGAAAAGCACTTTGATCCTTAGGAATGCAGCAGAAGTATGCCTCTACCTGATAATCAGCACAGGACATGCAACAGTTCGAGTCTAAAGCAACAAGATCGACAAGATCGTAACCTCAGGTAATAGCCAGATTCTATCATTATCTCTCATATGATATCAGCTTTTCAACAAATTGCTGAATCTGTTATCAAATCCATTCTGACATTCATTCAAATGGGGGGTCCTGGGAGGAGAGGTGGGACATGAGATGGGCTCAGAAGTATGATTCAGAGCATGAATGCTCTTGTACAGATGTAAACTATGGAGTTTGCATGATACCCTCTGATAAAGAGGCATCTTTCATTAAACATGTATTATTACAGAGATCTAAGGCATGGGCCCCTCAAAGGCACTCCAGTGGTTGGTAGGCGTATCAGTAATAACTCTCGATTTATGTTAATGTGGAAGTTTTAGCTACTTGACTATGAACTGAAGGGAATTTGGATGGAGGTGATGTGGCTCTGTAACATGCAATGTGGTGGTATCATTCTCCAGATTCTAGGAACACTGGCACAACCCGGTCGGTCTATGAACTATCATTGCAGGCTTAGTTAGATATGGTTCAAAACAAGAGGTGAGACCCTGTATTCAGTAAAATGCTACATTAGGTCAGCCTGAAGGCCTTTTTTGAATCACTGTAGCCTGTTAAGATTTAAATTCCTCAGGCTTCCACTCTTTTGTCTGGCAAACGTATAAATAACCTTGCATAGATGTTGTTTTTAATTTGGTTCTGTTTTTTTCAATTGTTACATGCAGACACTGTTCATATCCGTGAACATTAGTTTTATATTAAATGTTGAAAAGTTGGTTTTTGCTACTGTATATTTTTCACTCTCTAATTAGATAAGAAGTAATAAAAATCTCCATATATATGTGTTTTCCTGAAGCCAATCTGCTTTATAGTCAAGCAGTTCTTTTACTGATTAGATGCCCACAAATAGACATTTCTTTAGAGCTGGTGACAAGAAGTATGATGGCCATGAGGACTTCTTTTGTCCTTAGAATGCCCTTTTCTATTTCCATGTGAATCTCATTGCGTAAGGATTGAAGTAATTAATTAGCCAATTTGTAGGTAAGTCTTTCTGACAAGCTAGCCACATTCCTTTAGCAGAAGTGTAAAATGAGCAATCTCAGAGACATGCATTAAATTCACTAATTAGATTAAATACCAAACCAAGGACTTCCAGGGATCATGTTTCTTTTGTAAAGCAAAGGATGTTTTATAATTAATAATCATGTTGCAGTCAATCATTTAATTGTAAATAGTGCCCAATTTTAAGGGTAAATTTATAAAACAACATTAAAGATCAAATGTACTTGTGTGCTAGAGCCTGAACATTTCTACCATTATTTTTCAGATGACAGTTTCTCCATGGATATGATTAGTGAGGAAATTTTTTCTGGAGTTATAAGACTTCTCCTGTATCTTTCTAAACCCCAGAAGAGAGAATACACAGATGAGCATATCATGCATACTAGTATCTTGGGCTATACTGGTGGTGTGACAAGAATGTCACTTTCTATTTCCAAAAGATGTTGTCACACAGGAGGATAATTATTGCAACCCGTGCCCACTGCAGGGGAAGCATAACCTCAGCTTGGTGATAGTCAAGTAGATCCTATGTGTGATGGGAAGTGGAGGCCACTGCAAGGCTCTCTGCCCCTGGGAATAGGTGCTTCCTATGGAATTGTCATCCATCCTATTTTGCCTGTCACACCTTTATGTTCAATGAAAACAGTGGTGACTGGTTAAATCTGCAAGTAGGTGTTGAGTACATGCATCCACAAATCAGGAAAGAGGTCTGAGTTGGCATTACATATTTCAGAGTAGAGAGTCCTCAAGGAGAGGGGATAAAGTGCAAAGAGGAGATGCAAGGTGGTGGCCTGAGGGACAGGAGTGCTGAAGTGGTGGGGGGAAGAGGAGCATGGGAAGGAAGCTGCACGGAGTGAAGGAAGTCAGACAGAGGAAGACTCATATCATATGATATCACCTATATGTAGCATCTAAAAAGAAGATACAAATGAACTTATTTACAAAACAGAAACAGACTCACAGACACAAAAAACAACCTTATGGGGCTTCCCTGGTGATGCAGTGGTTGGGATTCCGCCTGCCGATGCAGGGGACACGGATTCGTGCCCCGGTCCAGAAAGATCCCACATGCCGTGGAGCGGCTGGGCCAGTGAGCCATGGCTGCTGAGCCTGCGCTCCGCAATGGGAGAGGCCACAGCAGTGAGAGGCCCGCATACCACAAAAAAACAATGGTTACCAAAAAAACTTATGGTTACCAAAGGGGAAGCAGGGGGGAATAAATTAAGGATTTGGGAGTGACATATACACACTACTATATATAAAATAGATAACCAACAAGGACCTACTGTAGAGCACAGGGAACTATATTCAATATCTTGTAAAAACCGATAATGGAAAAGAATCTGAAAAAGAATAGATATATAGGTACATGTGTAACTGAATCACTTTGATGTACACCTGAAACATTGTAAACCAACTATAATTCAATTAAAAAAAAAAAAGACAGGAATAACTCAGACTGCCAAGCCAAGTTTAGAATGAGAAGCAACTCCTCAGAGGAACAGCAGCGAGGACAACATGTACCAGAACTGGGGCTGAGGAGTCCTGCGCTCCGAGAGTAACAGGCACCGCCCGGGACAATGAACCACTGTGACTGCCCGTCACCACCGTGGTGCAGCTCCAACCCCCAGTGCAGCCTTTTCCATCCCGGAAGGCCCTGGTAGGAAGCAAAGTCTGCTAAGTAGGGAAAAGGAGAAGCTTAGATGCAAATCAGTGAATGAAAAAAGAAGAGAACCCAAAAGTTTCAAACTGAAACCCAATATATTTCCTTTATTTCAAATTCCATGGTAAGTGGAATAATATTATATACCATTAGGGAAATCTGAAATAAAACTGTTAGACAAACAGAATATTTAGATTTTTTTAATCTAAGAGGAACATGTGGGTAACAAAGGATGTGACTTCTATATTCTAAGAGCTGATTTTAAAGAAAATTATCCTTTTCCCAAGAATTAAGTTATGAATTAGACAGTAAGTTTATATTCATATGGATTCACACAAAGAATAATACTGGTCATGGGACTTCCCTGGTGTCACAGTGGTTAAAAATCCATCTGCCAATACAGGGGACACAGGTTCGAGACCTGGTCTGGGAAGATCCCACATGCTACGGAGCAACTAAGCCCGTGCGCCAACTGTGGCGCTCTAGAGCCTGAGAGCCACAACTACAGAGCCCTAGTGGCACAACTACTGCACCTAGAGTCCATGCTCTGCAACGAGAAGCCACCGAAATGAGAAGCCCGCACACCACAATGAAGAGTAGCCCCCGCTCGCCACAACTAGAGAAAACCCGTGCAGCAATGAAGACCCAACGCAGCCAAAAATAAATAAATTTAAAAAAATAATAATAATACTGGTCATGCATCTATGCATTCATTTGTTCCTTTAACAAATGTTTATTGATGGTCTACCTTGTTCTTGACACTGGACATGACAGTGGTGAGCCAGGCCAACCTGGTCCCTGTGTTCACAGAGCTCCCCTCTGGTAGGGGAGAAAGACATTAGTCACACAATCATACCAATAATTGTAAAACTGGAACCATACTCGAGGATATTTGATAGTAGGGAGACCTGACTTAGAGCCATAAGGGAAGTCTTAACTAAGGAAGTAACAATTCCAAACACAGGGAACTGCATGAGCGAAGGCCCTGTGGCATGAAGAAGCATGTCCTGAAAGCTCACCATGGCATCATCTGAAGAAGCAAAACAAAGAGTTTTATCTTTTTAAAAAAAAAAAAAATCAAGCATAATTGATTATCCAATCTTATTGAATACATTAGTTTCAAGTTTCATCTTTATTCTTAGAGCAATGGAAGCTGTGGAAGGGTTTTAAGCAGAAGAACGGCATTCCCAGAATTATGTTTCCAAAAGATCACTCCAGCTTCTGAGTGGAGGAGAGGGGGAAAGTGTGGTCCCTGGGAGATGAGTGTAGTGATCTAGGTAGTTGCAGGAAGAGGCTACTGAAGTCACATAGACAAGTGGTGGTGGCTTGGGTTAAGGTTGAGAATGGATTTGAGATGTTTAGGAGATACAACCAACAGGACCAGATGTTAGAATAAATATGTGAGTTAGGAAGAAAGGGAGGTTAAGGGTGATTCCTAGATATCGGGCTTATACAACAGGAAAGACGGGAGTGCCTTTTGCTGAGATAAGGGAAGTAGAAGAGGACCATGGATTGGTGGATGGTAAGGTCATGAATTTAATTCTAGAACTGTAGATGTACCTTTGAGACATCTACATGGCGATGACAAGTTGGCAGGTGGGTCTGAAGTTCTGATGAAACGTCTGGTCTAGATATAGGCATTTGTAAGTCATCCGCAAATGTTTGGGATTGATCAGTACGTTAGGAAGAGAACACAGTGAAAAGAGAGAGAGAGAGGGCCTGGCACTGTGTGTTGAATAGTTAATGGCCAAGGATAGGAGGATGAGTGTGTGAAGGACAGGTGGCAGCCAGAGAGGTAAGGAGAAGAAGAGAGCTCTATGTCACCCAAGCCCAGGAACGAGCATGTTTCAAACAATGAGACCAGGATCAGCCATGTTAGACACGGCTGTGCGATGGAGTGAGTTGAGGACTGTGAATGTCCATTGAATCTAGGGACACGAAGGTCATGCTGACCGTAGCAAGACTGGTTTTAATGGAGAACTGAGTGGACGCCAGAAGGAGGAGTTGGGGAACACGTGGGACATAAAAGGGGAGACAGTGAAGATAGAAAACTCAAGTGCTTTGGCTGTGATGAGACAGCTGGAGAAACGGCTGAGTGGGCATCAGAGGCTGAGTACGTGGGAGGCCCTTCAGTGTGACAAAAAGATTCACCTTGGAGAGAGAGTCTCCTTGAGGGAGCCGTTACTGGAGAGTGTAAGATTCTGAGGAGGTGGGTGGGGAAGGGAGAGTGAGGAACGTCTGGTATCCAGACAATGACAGACTCCTCCTGTCACAGCTTCAGTCTTCCTTGTGTTGTAGCTGTTTTTCTGCAGAGTGAGGGAGGGGAGAGTGTGTATGTTTGCCTGTGTCTGTGGTGTGAGGGCAGCTGGTCGCAAGAGCGGGGAGAAGCTGGGCGGTAGTTTTTGTGGAAAGGAGGAGAGTGAGTTAATCAGAGAAATGCAGTGAGTGGGTTCACCTGAGATGAGCTTATATGCGTTGACAGTAAAACCAACGTGCTCTCGTGTGACTTTCCTGGTAAGGTTCAGCTGCTGGGGGCTGGACGCAGATTGTTGGCTTCATCAAGGATGAGATTTTGCCAGACAAGGGAAACAAAAACCGACAAGGGCAAGGGAGTGGGGAGCATTGGCGGAAGCGCTCTAAAATCCTGAACCATAGCTCTGCTGAAGGAGGAGGTAAGTCAAGACAGGAGAAGGTCACCGCCCTGTGAGGCTGAGGCTGGAGCAAGGAAGCGGAAGTCCTACCGAGGCTGAAGAATGGTCCCAGTGGGAGGAGCTGAGCAGGAGGGAAGAAGTGATGTGCACAGAGCGTTTGCATCAGAGATCCTGAAGGTTGAGGAGTTGCAGGGTGGCAAGACCCAATCAGTGTACGTGCACTGGAGTGGATAACCTGCAGTAAAGTGTCGGAGAGGAGAACTTGAGGAATGAGGCCATTTCGTCAAATGTCACGTATGCATTGAAGCATCTGAGGGTGGTGGCAGGGCTTACAGGCCACATGCTAAGACTTTGAAAAATAACAGGGAAGGGAGCGGCCAGGAATCTGATAGAAGACAATGACAAGAAGGAGAGGTAGAGATGAAAACTATGAAGGTCATAAAAATGAGATTTTTTTTTTGCAAGAGGAAACACTAGCATGGGATGGACGTAGCAGCAAGGGGCCAGGAGGACGGCAGCCCTGCCTCCTGGTCCTAAGTACGTGGTGGGGGGGCGGCGGAAATGTGAGGGCAATGGGAAGAAGCATCCCTGGGGTGGGAAGCAGGCTTCGGTTCAGTCCAGATGCATGAAGGCAGGTCAGAGAGAGCAGAGGAGTTGGGAGTCTCTCCAATGGCAGAGAGGGGAAGAGGCAGGCGAGGGGCAGGGCCTGGATCAGGGCTGGGAAGTACAGAGCATTATTGTCAACACCAACAGGAGGTAGGTCTGGGGGAGGAAGGATGCCTTAAAAATCATAAGAAAGAGAAAAGATTAGCTGCTAATGTCAACCAATGTTAAGCTAATTCAAACCAGGAAGAGAAGGACTGCCTCACCCCCCCCCACCCCAGTAGGTCCCTGACCGCCCCCCGCAAGCAAGGAGGACGTCCACCTTAGAGAAAAATGTGTCTAAACTAGGGTTTGGGCCCCATTTGAAACAGTTCTCTGAATATTTAACCCCAAATATTCATATTGCAGCTAAAAAATGTTTCCTCCCTAGTGAAACAGCTGAATTATACATATATACAAGCTTGCCAATTAAAGACGCCAATCTAGTTACCTCTTGGCTTTCCCTTCTGAACAATCTCAGACCCTTACTTTTTTGCATAGGTCTTATTTTCTAATCCTGGCTGAATTTAGGGATAGAATGTTCCCCATGTTCTTGGTGTCCTAACTACAGAACTCAGGAAGGGACCCAGTGCTCTAGGAAAAGTTTGGCGAAACCCAAGCATAAAGGGAGGATGACCTCGCTGTCCTTCCAGGCTCTTGTTTTTGCATCCTAACAAAAAGCTGCTGTTATGACTGACTCCCCCTTATCTATTTCCATTGCTGGCTCCTGTTTAGACATCCTTGCCTGTAACCAGTCACTTTTCCTCTTCTTTTTGCATAGTTCATTTCCCGCTCCTGAAGGTAACCACCCTGCATTTATCTTCAGTGAACTTAAAAAAGAATTCTGACCACTTCCCCAAGTTAGTAAGCTTATTTTAAATTTTGTTCTTCATCAGCAGGCTAATGTTGGCCTTCGCACTCCTTGGTGAGGAAGTGACTCATGTGTTCCGAGTTTCCTTCATGGCAGCGCTGTGTTCCAGGGCATCTGTTTGCAAACATTTTCAGCCTGCATTGTTATCTACTACTCCTGTGGCTTCTACTCTGTGTAGGTCAGGCCTTGATCATCTCTCTTCTGCCCTTCATCAACATTAAGAGAATTAATTCCCTAGTGTTTCAAAGCTTAGTTCAAACTTTTGTAGATATTGAAGAGAGGTATTTCTAAGTTAATATGTGCAACAAGAAATTAAACTTTTACATTCAAAATCAGCGCCTTGATTAGTATTTTTTTTAAGTTCTTGTATATATTGTGTACCTCAAGAAGCACGTGGGCCTGTGAGATGTCTCGTTCTAATTTTTAACCCAACCATTGCATAGAGCAAGGGCATCATCAAAAATTGATGGAAAGAGTCAGAAAATGTTGGAAAGGATACACCTCAGCATGTACAAATCCTCCCTCAGGAAGAATTAATCTCTTGTCTGAATTATGATGGATTGCATTTTATTTCCTTTCCTTTTCTTTCATCCTTATGACTCCTTTGTAGGTGTTATTACAAACATTTGTGTCTAAGTCTTGTTTCATCCATGGAACTATAGGCCTGCTGAGGAAAGGGATGGTGACTAATTTATCTCACTCACTGCATCTTACATAATGTCTTACAACAGCCAGTGCTCAATAAATATTTGTTGACTGAGTGAACAATTTAGGAGAGTTCAGATCCAAGTCGGATTTTCTTTTCAGCAAAGTAATTTGATTTTAATCAAATTCCTTGTTCTTTCTTATTCGAAATTTTAATTGATTTAAATGGTAAAAAGACTGAAAAAAAATCAATTGAAAGCTAGAAATAAAGATGTTTTTGTAGAAAAGAGTAAATGCTTGTGGATTTTCTTTAAAAAGCACTCATATCAATTTTCATAAGCAAATGTAAGAGGAAGTCATGTGTTCACCTGCCCCTTTCAAATCTGGACAAAATGTTTGGATGGACCCAGTGTGTACCTCCAGCAGTCCCCTATTACAGCAAATCAGAGAGAGCCATATGCATGGATCCTATTAGCTCCAAACAATCCGATTATGAGCAGAAAAAGCAAATGCAAATGAGTATTTTTGGATAAAGCACACATTAAAAATGAACAAGGCAGTTTAGGAAAAAATTAGATTGAATTAAACATGTAAATCAGATGCTTTGTTATACTGTCACTACCCATGCAGAGTCATCTAGACCTGGCCAAGAAAGCTATTGTTTGTGATAATGATTATTGTAGGTAATATTGAATTCCTGCTAATAAATAGTCCTTTATGTGTCAGGCAGTCTAATGCACTGGGTCCAAAAGGATGCAGCAGCATCACAGGACTATTCATGTTTACAGCTTGGCATTTTCTCTATGGATTTATAAAAAGTCTTAGCTAATATAAAATGAATCTTCAACATTGTGACGGGAAAAAAAAATGGCAACGTGTAAGAAATAATCACCTGCTCAACTCTCTATTCTAATATAGTTTGCTACATTAACTAAAGGTCAGCCTCCGTGTTGAGGTTTCACATGTCATGCCAAGGCAGGATAAAGGAAAAGGAAATAAGGTATTGTGAGCCACAGTCTCCTGCAGTACTCACAAGCTCACCAGGACCCAGTCCTGAGCTTCTCCAACCAGATCTAGAGGAAAGCAACAGCCTGAGCCCATTGTCTTGTGGAGTCTGAAATCATTTCTGCCATTGCAGACCCTGCAGGTCAAGAGAGAAATTTGGAAATGGGGGTGCCCATTGAGTTGCAAAACACTCCTACCCCAATGAAGAGCTGGACCAGCCTAAAGAACATCAACACTAAGAAAAAAACCTAGACCCTTCCCAATACTAAATACAACTATATTCTTTTATTGAAATTTCTCCCTGTTAAACATTATACTAAATGCTTCATATATAATCTCATTTAAGTCTTCACCACTACCCTAGAGGGGGGCATTATTAGTCCCATTTCATAGATAAAGAAATGCAAGATTGCAGAAGATGAGTGTATTACCCCAAATTGCCCATCTAGAAAGTGGCTGTGGGAGCCTTCCAAACCACATCTACCTGATTTTCAAGCCCGACTGTTCACTCTGATCTGCTGCCATTCCATGGAAGATAGGGCTCACTTTGACCCTGTGGCTTTGGAGCCCTGACATAAACTCCAAACTGCTTGGCAGAAAACCTGGAACCAGTTCTAACCAGTCCCCTCTATCAAATGTGCTTGATGAAAGAGTTGTCCTGCAAGATGATCTGCAGAGAAATGGATTCCAGGAGCAAAAAAAAAAAAAGGGAAATGCTGCAAATGGAAGTCCCTCTTGGAGATTCACACTTTAAAGCAGCATCTTAAAGCCTCTGGGAAATCTTGCATTAAAGAAACACCGCCTAACTCAGTGTTTCTTAAACTGATTCGAATACAGAACCCTTTTTGTTTACATAAAACCTATTAATAACTATGGGAATTTATATTCTGCAAAAATGTCTTAAAAAATGGTGACTCAGAACATTTCCTAAGTTCTTCTCTCAAAAATGTCTCGCTTTTTTGACTCCTTCTACCCAACCATTCTTGTTCTTGTATCCTTTTGGATATCACACTGCTTGGATCAAGCTGGATTTTGCTGCAATCCTCTGGATCTCTCTAAAGGGGTCAATTTCCAGCCCCAAGCCCATTCAGATCCCATACCCCTCTCCCTATGACCTCATGTTGCTGAGGTCACAATCACAACAAGAACAAGATCCATCTCAAATAAGAAAATAAGAGAAATATGATAGGAACCAAGGAACAGAATGAAAAAGAAGGGAACAGGTGACAATTTTCTTGTTTGAAAGCTCAACCACCACTTCCTTAGTGACTTATGATAATGTACAGAATGTATTTACAAATTTTCTTATTCTTGAACCATTCCCCAAAGACTTAACAAACTATATTTTTGTATACAGAATTGCAAATTCAAAGTGAGAAAAGTTCTCAGGCTTCTGCAACAGGGATAACAGTCAATGAAGGAAGTTCTATCATCCAGTTAAGTAGAGCACCAACCTTCAGTAGAGACCTCATTTACTCATTCAACAAACATTTATTGAGCACCTCCTATATGCCAGGCTTTTTTAAATGTACTTAAACAAATAGGTTAAAAATACTGTGTTGCAAGGTGACAAGTGCTATGGAAAAATAGAACAGAAATGCTGAATAAAGGGGATCAGCTAGGTAGGCGGAGGGGTACAGATCGCACTGTTAATAGACTTGTGAGATCAGACAAGGGGAAATGTGGGCAAAGACTTGAAGGAGTTGAAGACGTGTATTTTCATAGCCACGCTTTTTCCTCATCTCCTCTTCCATCCTCTTTTCTTCCTCCTATGCTTTTTGTTTTCTTTTTGCCTATGCTTCTTTGATTTTTGTCAGCCTTTATTAATAGTTTAACTGTTTTTAGAACACGGATATTAAATTATTCAGAAAAGTATAAATATGAAATCCAAAATGACCTGAAATTTTACCATGCATTACAATTTTGGTGAAAATTCCACTCCATATCTCTACGTATATGAACACAGAAACTTGCAATTTTTCAAAAATGGCATCATGTTGTATGTACTACTCTATAACCTGCTTTTCCACTAAATAGTATTTTTTCTGTCATTTTCATGGCCTTAAAAAAACTAGATTCTCGTAGGTACTCCATCACATTTTTAAAAATCAAAATGTTATTAACATATATACATTACAAAATTCACTCCTATTTTTGTGCCTATCCTCCCTTTTCCCTCCATAATAGAAGCAAGGGAGCTTCTCCTGTATCCTGCCCATATTACTTAATGCACATACAGCAGATATAGATTTATATCCTTACTCCCCACCCCTTACACATATATGTACACCATACACTGTTTTACATTTCGCTTTTTCATTTAATGCTAGGGCGAGCTTTCCCATATTAGCACATAGGGGTCCTTTTCAACTGTAGGCATTTGTTGTGTGGATGTACCATAGTTTATTTAGTGACTCCTAAGTATTGATGGTTATTTGGGCCCAGTCAGCCTTAAACAGAAGATGACATGAACTTGAAATAGAATGTGCCTGAAACAAAATTTAAGAGATGCTACTAATTTTTTTCCTTGAAATTATAATTGAAGTCAATGGGAAAAGATGTTCCACAAAACTTCTGATAAAGTTATCTATTACTGCTTAAATACCAACATCCCTGGGCAAATGTTTATGAATGAGAAAATTTGTTCTTTTCATGTTATTTCCCATGTTATAAGCAGCAAAAATTTGTAATAAAACATTTAAAATAATACTTTGTAGGTTTCTTCTGGTTTTGAATATTTTGTAAGTATCTATCTGGTCAACATAAATTTTTTTCTATTTCAATACTAATGGTAAAACTAGTTAAAAATTCCATGTCAAATATTCCTATTGCAAATTTTTCATCGACTTGATTTCCCCAAAGGCTAAAATTTAATCATTGTAAGCATTAGTATAAGGTTATTCTTCAAAATAATTTATGTTTTGGGAAACATGAATAGAAAAAGTAACAGAAAAAATGAATACCATGTACCAGGTGCATCTAAAACTTACCTCACATGCCCCTTAAAAATCTATGAGTTAGACATTATTATTCCCTTTTACAGGTAAGGAAACAGGATCAGAGAAGGAAAATGTTATGCCCAAAGTTAGACATAAATTCAGTTAAAGAGCCAGGATTCAATCCGCTCAGTTTCTGTGCTTGTCCAGTGCTTTACCCAGACTCTTGGGCAAGTTGATTGTACATGGCCTCTGATCATTTATTTTTTGACCATTCATCACAGATAAATCACCTTCTTTTAAATTAAAAAAAGAAAAATCATTTTGCCATCTTTTAAATTAAGAAAAGAAAAATCATTTAGGGTTTCCCCAGCTATTCAGGGGCCTAGGTCAGCTATCTCTCTCTCTTTTTTTTTGCCCTCAGGGATAAAGCAGCTCTGAAAATAAGTGATACATATTAGATGTCTCTAAGAGGTCTTGGTTTCTAAAATTTAATAGTGGGGCAACACACTTTTGTAGACAAACCATTGTCTCTTACAAAGATAAAGGTAGAGAGAAACATAGAGAAAATCACTGTGGAGCACAATTATCAGTTCCTTCCACAGAGAAACCAGATCTGGAGAGATAAGTGTGGCACCGAATAAAAGAAAGTAAAAGAAAAATGAGGTAATTAGAAGCATATCTCCAGTTTCATAGAGCACAACCATATTATAACAGTTCCCTATTGACAGAAATATGCTATAATCTACTGCTGGGGGTTGTCACTTGACACAGTATGTTTTATAGACTTATATAGGAAAAGAAGTTCAAAAAAAGGGCAGTGGGGAGGTCCCACGATTCACATACTGGAAAAATCTTGAGTTTAAAGTAGATCATCCTCTTGTCTAGGTTGTTGATGTGTTTTTTGACATGTTTTCACACTGAGATTTTCCTTCCCCTATCATTGGTCCATCTTCCTCTTTCTCTCAGAATTGAAGTAATTGGATTTGAGGTTCTCCATTGTGAAGTAACTCTGGGCAGGGAAGCTGTGAATGCTCTCTATGCCTAAAAAGTCAGGGCATTCATTTGCAAGAAATAAAGTCAAAAGGATGTTAATGGAAAAATAGAAAAATTTTACAGGTCGGGCAGGTTCAGGAGAAATGGATTCTCTTGAGTGGTGAGAACTGTTTGATTTTAGATATTCTAGGAACCTATGGACTCAGTGAATGTACCTTCCCAGACACCAGTCCCCGTATATCCCAACTCTATAGGTGTTCAAACCTCTTAGTCAAGAACTGCTTCAAACTGCATGGATTCCTGTATGTATTCACTTCAGAGCAGGTCCAGGGAGGTGAGAGATGGGACAGTAGGTGGAAGCACTTCCCTGTTCACCTCAGTCAATGATGGGCAGAGGCAGCAAACCCCTCATGGTCTGTGGGCAATGAACCACAGGTACCTGAGAGAAATGACACAGCTGGAAAAATAAAAAGGTCTTTTCCCCAAATTTCCTTTTCTCAGAATAGAGCTAGGGCTATGCACCAGGAGACCAAAAGAAGGTGTCCACTGCGAGAGTTACACACATGTAAAAATCTTTTTTGATAAGAAATAATGGAAAATGAGGCATTGGAGATATTAGTCACACTTGTATGTTGTATTTTCTTGATATATCTTCCTGGAACATACCAATAAAATAAATGAAAATTCAAAAGACTGATTACCCCTGGGGAAGGGAATAAAATCTGCAAAGGAGTACAAATATGTTGTTAAACAATTCTGGTTAAATGTCATGTCTTTAAAAATAATCTGAAGCAAGGATGACAAACCTGAACATTCGGTAAGCTGGTTTACTTATGGATTGTTAAATGAATTTCACTGTGTCTTTTTCTGATGGTCTTAAATATTTTATGTGTTAAATATGTATTGGTGGGCTTCCCTGGTGGCGCAGTGGTTGAGAGTCCGCCTGCTGATGCGGGGGACACGGGTTCGTGTCCCGGTCCGGGAAGATCCCACATGCCGCGGAGCGGCTGGGCCCGTGAGCCATGGCCGCTGAGCCTGCACGTCCGGAGCTGTGCTCCGCACTGGGAGAGGCCCGCGTACCGCAAAAAAAAAAAAAAAAAAAAAAAAATGTATTGGTTTGCTCAACATCCACACCAATCTCCTCCGGGTGTGCCTCCCTGATCTCACAGACTGGAAAGTGAAAAACTAGACCCTCTTCTAGCTAGGGTCCCACGTATGATTTAGGTTCCAACAACACAACTTAATCGGAACTGACATAACTGGGGAGAGAGGCAGGAATGAAGCACTGAGCCTGCAATCTAGAGCCCGTGCTCCGCCACAAGAGAAGCCTCCACGATGAGAAGCCTGCGCACTGCCACGAAGAGTAGACCCCACTCTCCGCAACTAGAGAAAGCCCATGTGCAGCAACGAGGACCCAGTGCAGCCAAACATAAATATATTAAAAAAAAGAAGAACGAAATGGAACTTCCCAGAGGTGGAAAATACAATATTTAAAATAAAATTTTATTGGATAGGATTAGCAGCAGATTAGACATGCAGGGAGAAAAAGATCAGTAAACTCAAAAACACTGCAAAAGAAACCACCCAAACTGAAGCAAGAAGAGGAAAAAAAAAGGATAAAAAAAATGAACAGAGTAGGGAACTATATTCAATATCTCATCATAAACTATAATGGAAAAGAAAAAATAAAAATGAACAGAGCCTTGGCATCCTGTGGGGCAATGAATATCAGGTGGTGCAGATTCCTGTAATTGGAGTGTGGAGGAAGAGGGGAAAGGACAAAACAGAAGTCATGTGAAGATGCCTGAAGAAATAAGAGGCCCCCAATTTTCAAGTCAAATAAAAAAATTATAATCAACTTGTTGAGAGACAGTGAAAAACAATATTAAAGGCAGAAGAAGGAGAAGGGGAGGGAAGACATTACACACAGGAGGAAAAAAGAATAATCACTGACATCAGAAACAATGTAAGCTGGAAGAGAGAGGAAGAACATTTCTAAAGTGATGAAAGGGGGAAAAAGACCCTAAAGTTTTATATCTAGGAAAAATATCCTTCAAAAAGACAGACAAAAAATAAATAAATGTTCAGGCAAACAGAGAAACAGAAAATTAATGGTCAGGAAAGCTGCACAACAAAAAACATTAAAGAAAGTTCATTCTTCAGGCCATTGAAAGATGATCCCTAATACAGATTCAGATCTACATAAAGGAATGAAGAACACCGGAAAGAGTAAATATATGAGCAAATATTAATGACTTTTTTCCCTTATTTAAAAAATAATTAAATAGACAACTAATGAGAACATACTGTATAGCACAGGGAACTCTACTGTGGTGACCTAAATGGGAAGAAAATCCAAAAAAAGAGGGGATATATGTATATGTATAGCTGATTCATTTTGCTATACAGTAGAAACTAACACAACACTGTAAAGCAACTATACTCCAATAAAAATTAATTAAAAAATAAAAATAAGAAAAAAAATAATTGGCTATGCAAAACAAAATTAATGCCAATGTATTTGTGGTTTTTACCACGTGGAGAAATAGTGTATGATGATAATAGCACAAAGGATAGGAAGGGATTAAGTGAAATCACAGTCTATGTAAAGCTGTATAATATTATTTGAAGGTGGACAGTGACAAGTTAAAGACGGATATTATAACCCCTTGAGCAGTGATGACATCAGGGATCTGGGTAGAGGTCTGTGGGAACTCTGAGTACTTCTGCAGCTTTTCTGTAAGTCTAAAATTATTTCAAAATAAAAAGTTAAAAAGGAACAATATATGTATTGGGTACATTGGATCTTATGTTAATTGTATCTCAAAAACATTGATTTTAACAAAGATGATCCAGCTATGTCTCCTCTCTGTGTGTCATAGAGTCAACTTCATTTCCAAGGTGGTTCCCATAAAGGTCTCAAGACTTCTGCCAGCTGCAGCTGGGACTGCTAGTTTCATCACGTCTATCAGGGGAGAGGGCGAGCACCTTATAGGAAGTTCCCATAATTCTTTCACAGAGAGCCCCTAAACATCTTATATCTCACTGCACTGACTGGGTCACATGTCTACTCCTGAACAGAGCCTTGTGGCCTGGAAAACAGCATATCCTGAATTACTAAAGCCAATCAGGGCTCACCCTGGAGCTGGGGGTGGCGTCAGTCACATCTAAACCTCACTACTGGGAAAGTCAGGGTTTTGTTAGGACAATGATAGAAAGAAATGTATGCTGGGGAGGCAGCCGACAAATGCCTGGAAGAGATGGCTTCTGGGTTGCTATAAGCAAAATATATGTTAAATTCCCAACCTAAGAGGCTCTAAAGACTAATTATCAGTACTTAACTACAGCTATTTTATCATTCTACTTGCTTTTTCCAATCAGAGAAATTTCCAAAGAATTTGGATACCATTTAGATAAAATATTCGATAAACTCAACTCAATGATTTTCATGACTTCCAGAAGACACACCATTCCATTCTCTTTCCTCTCTCCTCTACTTGACAGACTCTTTCTTTCTTTTTCCTCCTTCTCTTATTTTCCCCACTCTTTTTGTTCTGAACACCTTGTTTACAATAACACAGGTAGAGAAGTCCTTGAGTCAAGTGCAATGCCAAGTGAAATTAGTTTGATAGTCCTGCTGCTTTCAAAGAATAAGTCTGTCCTACCAATGCTGGGTCTTTGATTTTTCCAATGGCTATGAAATGTAAAAATGGTTAGTGTTACATATAAAAAGGACAAATGTTCTAACTGTGAGCTCTTTCCAGTGGGGATAATCAGTTTAAGAGTGAGGATTAGAACCTCTGCAAACAGAAGAATGCATTTACTGAGAGTCTTCCCTCACTCTTGCTTACCGTACCCAATTTTCTCAAACCTTCATTGGTAGATGTTTCCCCAGTGACTGCCATGGAGGAAAACTGTCATTTTCCTAAGCCTGCTTAAGTGCTTCTAGGCTTGACTGTTTCTAGCCTTGACTGCATCTAACACTTTTGGGACAAATTTCAATCTTCCTAGGAATAATAATTAACTAGTTTCAGAGTTTGCCAATAACGGGAATACACATCAAATAATATATTGTCTGCAATTATGTTTCAGTTAGCATGCTATTATATAATTAGCAATTTTTAGATTACTATAATAATCAAAAGAGCATATATTTTGATAATGTGCTGATTACATGGCCCACAAAATATCTTAACTCTTCAGGAGAGGCTTGTCTCTGAGCATTTTTAAAATTCATACAGTAGAAAGTCAGCTCATCTAGATTCTCAGCTGCAAACCACTTAACAAATCCAGAGTGAATTTTAAAAATGCCAACCCTGCTATCTGAAGAGCCTGCTATTGTGCCAGATTCCGCTGATGGAAGAATGTTTTCACAGCTTGAATATCAATCCTGAAAAAATATCCAAGAGAAAGCAGAAATAGTAGACAAAGGAGAAGACTATAAACCCAAGAAAGGATGTATTATTTCCCTTAGCTATAAGTGGTCTGGACGAATGATTCCCTGAATACTGACTTTGCACATTTGTCCATTTTAGACATGTTACTTTTACTTTTACTATTTCTAACATTAAAACATTTCACACTATTCACTGTTAATAATTCACAATTTAGTTGAGTGTTAATTTTTTTAAAAGGCTAAGTATAATGTGTACATATTTAACCAAGTTTACAAATCAAAGCAAATAATTATTCTTTTTTCCCTAGAACATAAAATATTCTGTGATATTTCAGTGGGAATTGGAAAAACTAAATGTGAGTGGGTGAAGCCAGGATCTACAATAACTGACCTCATACCCAGCCCAGCGGGAGAGTTAAGAGATTCTAGAGCCACGTTGTCCAAGAGAATATAGTGAGAGCCACATAGGTAACGTCTAACTTCCTAGTAGCCATATAACAAGGCAAAAAGAAACAGGTGAGATTAGTTTTAGTAATATATTCTATTTAGCCTAATATATGTAACATATAATCAATATACAATTATTAATAATATATTTTGCTTTTCTCATACTATGTCTTTGAAATCCAGTGTGTAGTGTACTTACCAGCACACCTCAACTTGGACCAGCCACATTTTAAGTGCTCCAGAGCCACATGGGGCTGGTGGATACCATATTAGACAACCCAGCTCTAGGTAGATTTGCCAAGGATCGATATCATTTGCTTCTCAGACTTTTGGAAGACAAATTAGATTAATAGATTTTTTTTTTTTTTTTTTTTTGCGGTATGCGGGCCTCTCACTGCTGCAGCCTCTCCCGCCGCGGAGCACAGGCTCCGGACGCGCAGGCCCAGCGGCCACGGCTCATGGGCCCAGCCGCTCCGCGGCATGTGGGATCTTCCCGGACCGGGGCACGAACCCATGTCCCCTGCATCGGCAGGCGGACTCCCAACCACCGCGCCACCAGGGAAGCCCAGATTAATGGATTTTTTAAATGTAAACTTCTTATTGAAGTATAAAAAAGTACAGAAAAATGCACAAATCCTAAATGCATCTGGATGAGTTTTCATGAAGAACATAGCTGTTTAACTATAATCCAGGTCATGAGATGAAAATTAAGAGAACCACAGAAGGTCCCTCAAAATCCCCTTAGATTTTTAAAAATTAATTAATTAATTAACTAATTAAATTTTTGTCTGCGTTGGGTCCTCGTTGCTGCCCGTGGGCTTTGTCTGGTTGCGGCGAGCAGGGGCTACTCTTCCTTGTGGGGCGCGGGCTTCTCACTGCGGTGGCTTCTCTTGTTGCGGAGCATGGGCTCTAGGCTTGCCGGCTTCAGTAGCTGCAGCACGCAGGCTTAGTAGTTGTGGCACACGGGCTTAGTTGCTCTGCGGCATGTGGGATCTTCCTGGACCAGGGCTTGAACCCGTGTCCCCTGAATTGGCAGGCGGATTCTTAACCACTGCACCACCAGGGAAGTCCAGATTTTCTTTTAATATCACAAATATGAAGACATTGCTTTCCTCGCCCTCCCTCCCTCAAGCGGATCTACTTATATAACCAGGAAGAGGATATTGCTGATGCACACTGAAAGCCAATCCTTGGGTGCTCAGGGCCATGACTTAGTGGCCATGAATCTGGATTATGGGCCCTCACAAATGTGAAGAAATCCTCATGGGATCATGCCAGGAAAGCAGGCTTGGGAAAGCAGCACATCCCTGACTACATAAAAAAAATTGGCTCTACCTATATTTGTCCAGGCTCTCATTTCGTTTCAAATATAAGGTGATTTAGACTCAAATAGCTTTTTAATCTGCTTTCTTGCTTCACATCGTCATTACATATGAGAGTAGGGTAATGATGAAAAAATTATTCTCAGTTATACCAACTTGCACAGAATTTTGTGACGACCATAAACATTTTTGATCAGAGGCAAAATTCTCTCTTGGCATAAGAAGAGCTGGGTATACAACATATGCTCTGGAAATACTTGGTAACAGGAGCATGAGAGGCCAGAGCAAGCATCCAAGCATTTTATGTATTCTTCTGAAAAAATATTTTTTGGAAGGCTATGTCTGAGATTTATAGACGTAAAATCTTTCTAGAGCCAGGTTGGGGGCTGGGGCACAAAGGGTCAGAATGAGGATAAGTATGAGTGCAGGGAAGCAAACGCAGCCAAGCTAGAGATTAAATCACACATCTCTGCCCTCTCCTTTAGGACCCTCTGCCTGGGACGGGAGAGCTGCATGCCTTCAAGGCCCTTCCCAAGCAGAGAGCAGTCTCATCAACAGCACAGATCAAAATGGCTCTCCCAGGAAATAGAACACCTTGCTCCCACGTTGAGCGTGATGTCTCTCTCTTCCTTTCTGGCACATCCTTCCCAGTAGGGTGACTTTCTCTGGGGGAAAAAAGTGTCTAGGCTATTTTCAAGCACCTGACAAATGAAGATCACAATGAGAGCCGGTCGACCACAGAGCTATTTAAGCGGTTAAAGATAGAAAATGGTATTGGCGAAAACCCAGTCTTTCCATAGCTTAGTGACTATTTTGTCATAACCTATTCTGGAGAAAGTGAAATCATTTTATAATATTGGTGTCAAGGAAAGGAGGCTGAGGATTCCATGTTATATCATTTGTTCTATCTCATAGAATATGACTTAACCCTTTCTGTATCTGAACGTGATGGAAATCCATATCATCATGAGGTCTTGGGGCCTGGCCAGGAAATGGGGTGGCAACACTAGATCTGCCCGGGAATGAACCCTGTCCAATTTCCCACAAGACTTCTGGGAAGGTTATTGTTTGATTGAGTACCTCTGAGAAACTTTTTGCCCAGATGAATAAGGGCATTAGAACATTCAAGAATAAAATAAGTTAGTATAATCTTAATAATTACGTGCAAAACAGATCTCACTTCCCAGAAAAGAAAACCACAAGACAAAGTAACGGGAGTTCTAAATTTACTTTTTAAAAATATTTTCAGCTTTGTTGAGGTTTAATTGACATATAAAATTTTAAGATATTTAAAGTGTCCATCGGGGAGATTTGATAGATGTCTACATTGTGAAAGAATCCCCTCCATCAGTTAATTAACACATCTCTCACCTCACCAAAACAGTCAGTGATAGCTACATAGTTATTGCTTGTATTTAGCAAAAAGAGTGGAGATCTAGCTCCCTGAAGGCAGTTTTTAACAGCAGCAAGAGCCTGATCGCCAGATAACCGCGGACAATGCCTAAAACCCACCCATTTCCATTACAACGCAGCCTGAGGAGGAAGGAGAAAAAGAAGAGAAAGATGGCAACCACGTGTAAAAGAAACCATGAAGTTTTACTTTCTCTGCCTCTTCCACCTACCTTCTGTCCCAACCTACATTTTACTCCCTGATAAAGCTCTAAATGGTTAATCTGAGCAGAGTACATAGCTAAAGCTGTACTAGAACTTTTCTTTGTGTACATTCTTCCCTAGATAAGCTTATCATTCTCCTGAATTTGCATACCTTCTATATATTCATACCAACAACTCCTAGATCTATCAATATACATCCACGGCACAAACCTTTCCTCTGAGCTTCAGGCACACAAATAAAGCTTCATAGTAGACACTTCCAAACACATGGTTTATAGGTACAGCAAATTCAGTAAGTCCAATTGAGCCTGGGATGTTTCCCTGACAAACCTGTTCTCTTGCAGTGTTCTCTGACTCAGTGAATGGCACTTAGTTGCTCAAGTCTGACACCTGGGAGTCATCCACCACACGTCCCAGGTCAGTACTCCAACTTCCAGTCAATCACTAAATCCTTTTCATTCTAGCTCCTTCAAATATTTTTTTTAATTAATTAATTTAATTTATTTTTAGCTGTGTTTGGTCTTCATTGCTGCACACGGGCTTTCTCCAGCTGCCACGAGCAGGGGCTACTCTTCGTTGCGGTGCACGGGCTTCTCATTATGGCGGCTTCTCTTGTTGCAGAGCACAGGCTCTAGGCACCCGGGCTTCAGTAGTTGTAGCACAAGGGCTCAGTAGTTGTGGCTCTCGGGCTCTAGAGCGCAGGCTCAGTAGTTGTGGTGCACGGGCTTAGTTGCTCCGTGGCATGTGGGATCTTTCCGGACCAGGGCTCGAACCCGTGTGCCCTGCATTGGCAGGGGAATTCTTAACCACTGTGCCACCAGGGAAGCCCTAGCTCCTTCAAATCTTAAGTCCATCCACTTCAGCTCAAGGTGGAGGGCACAGTCCTCCAGACTGCCAACTCTGCCCAAGACTTCTGACACCAGCCGGAAGTTTGGGGGCTCCCAGAGCTACCCTCACTTCCGACTAGCTGCCTACAAATACAGGGGTCCCCACAGACACTCTCAGGCTTGATAATTTGGTAGAATGACTCACAGAACTCAGGAAAGTACTGTATGTACAATTATGATTTTATTACAGCAAAGAGTAAAAGTCAGAACCAGCGAAAGGAAGAGATGCATGGGGCAGAATTTGGGACTGAGAGGGCTCCAGACTCAAGCTTCCATGTCCACATGTTGGTGTCCAGAGATTTTACTGAGGCATTAAGTAGGCATGTTGATTGAGTCATGGCCTACTCTGTTAAACTCAATCTCCAGCCCTCTCTCCTTCTTAGAGGTCAGACTAGCATCACATGGCTCAAAGTCCCAACCCTCTAATCACATGATTGATCTCTCTGGTGTGGCCAGTCCTCACTTTAAGACTTCTGGTGTAGGAAGAACCCGCCAATGAGGCATCTCTTAGCATAACCTATCAGAATGTCCACCATGAGTCATTTACCAGCAAAAACTGTTAGGTGTGCTTTGAGGGGTCACCATGAATAACAACACATTCCTATCACTTGGGACATTCCAAGGGTATAAAGTTAACCCCTGGGTGCAGGAACAAGGCCAGCCCTCTCTCTGAGTAAAGTTAATTCATCACTGTCCGCATCTTAGATCTGGCAGGTTGGTGCTCAGGACAGACAGGCTGCATTCTTTTCTTAACTGTATATAAGAGACCAAAGGCCAAGAATAAGCAAATTAGGGCTTAGGGAGATTTTAGTCTACAAATGCCATAAGCACACTTTATTTTGTCTTCAGCTGCTAAAACTTCATGGTATAGACAAGGAAGAATTAATATTACCAGATATACCCCCAAACAATGACCGCTATACTAAGGCTTAGTTAAACCAAAGGTTACAACAATTTTGGCTTACCTCCTTCTGGTTATTTATAGTTTACAAAGTGCTTTATATACCTTATCCTTGGATTGTTAGTCATACTGTAAAAAGAATATAAAAATTAATTCAAAAATTGAGCAACAGGACTTCCCTGGTGGCACAGTGGTTAAGAATCTGCCTGCCAATGCAGGGGACATGGGTTCGAGCCCTGGTCTGGAAAGATTCCGCATGCCATGGAGCAACTAAGCCCATGCACCACAACTACTGAGCCTGTGCTCTAGAGCCCACGAGCCACAACTACTGAGTCCGTGTGCCACAACTACTGAAGCCCGGGTGCCTAGAGCCCGCGCTCTGCAACAAGAGAAGCCACTGCAATGAGAAGCCCGCGCACTGCAATGAAGAGTAGCCCCAGCTCACCAGAGCTTGAGAAAGCCCATGCACAGCAACGAAGACCCAATTCAGCCAAAAGTAAATAAATAAATAAATTTTTAAAAAAATTGAGTGACAATTAGCAGAGCAAAAAGATTATTCAACTTAATTCATTTAAGAATTAAGTTGTGCTAGAATTCATTTTTCTAACAGTTGATTTGCTAATTTAGATTCCTCTAGGAAGTCTGTTATGTGGCAATCCTTTGTTAATATAGTTCAAGATATTTTGTTAATTTGAAAGTTCAGAATTTCATATGCAATAGTTTTTTGAGTTTTTTTTCTCTCTAAAACCAAATTTGTGTTAGTGTGACATGAAAAAATTAAGATAAAGTAGATGATGAGGGGCTTCCCTGGTGGCACAGTAGTGGTTAAGAATCCACCTGCCAAGGCAGGGGACACGGGTTCGATCCCTGGTCTGGGAAGATCCCACATGCCGCGGAGCAACTAAGCCCATGCGCCACAACTACTGAGTCCGCGTGCCACAACTACTGGAGTCCTCGTGCCTAGAGCCCACGAGAGAAAGCCCATGCACAGCAATGAGGACCCAACGCAGCCAAAAATACATAAATTTATTAAAAAAGAAGTAGGTGATGAAATTTTTTTTGGAAGGAAGATGTTTGTCATTTAAGCAGAATATTTTCCCCCTTTCCCCTAAATAGGGTGAAATTCATGTCTCTTTTTGAGAATGTGTGAAAGTTCTTTACTTCTGATATAATATCAACCTACCTACCAGTAATTTTCAGATGCAGAAAGTTATGCCCTCACCCTTTCCTTTCAAATTTTCTATATTTAAACTTTTCACAAATTCATACTGACCAAACTAAGGAGGCTTAGCTATAATGATGATATTTTTCTAAATCTTTAAAAAAGTGGTTTCAGATACTTTATTTAGGAAAAAACAACTAACTAAAGGATCTGGTCATGACAACAGACCGAGCTCACACCAAAGGCTTATTCTATGCCTCCCAAACCCTAGAAATAAGATAAAATAAATATAATAAACTAGTAAATCTGTAACTATTCTAGAAGATAAGAATAGCAGTTGAAGACCAAAAACTATAAGGTTCTTCTAAAGTATGGAAAGCAGATAGGTCCAAAATTTTAAAATCACAGCTGGAAATTCAAGAAGAACTGCTATAAAAGGCCATTTATGAATCGATAGATGTATTCCAGTGTATCCGTTAGGGAGGGAGAGAAACAGGACCAGTAGTGGAGATATCTACATCCCTATGTACAAAGAGATTTGTTACAGGGTTACCACTTGCTCAATTGTGGGAGCTAGTTAAGTGGTCTCTATGAAGGTATTGTCTCTGCATTTGATGCTGGAGCTTGAAGTCCACAGGGCAGGCAGTCACGTGGAAAGATTGTGAGCAGAATGGAACCCACAAACGCAAACTGGAACTCCATAAGGACAGACTGAAACCTGTGCTCATTCTTGCTACTCCTGACATTGGTGTCATTGGTGCCATTGTGTCATAGAGCTAAACATGCAAACCTGACTCAGGGGTCAGAGAAGTGGAAGGGTGATCCAGGGGAAGGGAGAACAATTGCAGGCTTAGCTGCAATTGCTTTGTGCCTGTAAGATACAGCAGCAGATGGGTAACAACATGTGAGCATCCTAACCAGAAACATACAAGAAAGGGAATTCTAGGAAATGTAGTCCAGCCTACTAGCCAAGGTTAGCACATGACAAAGCTGGAATGCAAGAAAAGAAAAAAGAAAAGAAATCAGTGAAACAACTTATTAAAGCTAAATGTGCTAGAGACAGACAAATACTCTATGATTTCACTTATATGTGGAATCTAAAAACCAAAACAAATGAACAAACATAACAAAACAGAAACAGAGTTATAGATACAGAGAACAAACAGGCAGTTGCCAGAGAGGAGTCGGGGTGGGGGGGTGGCAGAATGAGAGAAATAGGTGAGCGAGATTCAGAGATACAAACTTCCAGTTATTGGTATGAAATGTACAGTCTGGGCAATATGGTCAATAATTATGTAATATTTTTGTACAGTGAGGGGTGGTAACTAGACTTATTGTGGTGATCATTTAAAAACATATAGAAGTATCCAATCACTATGCTGTGTAACAGGAACTAACACAGTGTTGTAGGTCAATTACACCTCAAAAACAAACAAATAAAGAAGGTCATAGAAAAACGGATCAGATTTGTGGTTACCAGAGGCTTGGAGTGGGGGGGAGAGGAAATTGTATGAAGGTGGTCAAAATGTACAAACTTCCAGTTAAAAGATAAATAAGTATTAGGGTTGTAATGTACAACATCATAAATATAATTAACACTGTTGTATACTATATATAAAAATTGTTAAAAGAGTAAGTCCTAAGAATTCTCATCACAAGGAAAATAATTTTTTTTCTATTTCTTTAATTCTGTAGCTAAATGAGATGATGGATGTTTGCTAAACTTATTATGGTAATCATTTCATGATATATGTAAATCAAATCATTACACCGTACACCTTAAACTTATATAGTGCTGTATGTCAATTACATCTCAATAAAACTGGAAGAGAAAACAAACAAAAACTAAAATTTAACACTATTTTAGTTTCCTAAAATGTATTAGGAAAAATTGGGTAATGAAGGGAGATACAGAAAAAAAATACTAGGAAAAAGAAAAAGGAGAAAAATACACTTAAATGTGTTGATTTTTTTAAAAAAAAAAGTAAAGCAAAATCAATAAAAATTACAAATAATATTTTAGAAGAATTCAATATATGAAACAGTAGGAGTGAGGCAGGAAGGAGTAGAGGGAAAGGAAAAAACAAAATGTTTCTGAGATTCTGCTGATTAAGTAAAAGATATAGCTATTGGCTAATTCTAACAACAATAAAAAAGTGACTTTAGGAATGCACTTTAGAATTATGGAAGCAAAAACAAAAGGGTGAAATAAAGACTTTCTCAGACAATAAAAAGCTTAGGAAATTTTTTTGCTTATAGAAACGCACTTTAAGAAATGCTAAAAACTGTTTTACTGACGGCAAGTGATACTAGATGGAAACTTAAATCTATGCAACTGAATAAAGAGTGCTGGAAAAGGTAAATATGTGGGTAAATATAAAATACTTATTTCTCATTTTAAAATATCATAAAAAGACAATTGACTGCTTAAGGCAAAAATAATAATACTTTATGGGTTTATAACATATATAGAAGTAAAACGCATGATAATAGCACAAAGCAAGGGAGACGGGTAATTAGTGTATATTGTTGTAAGGTTATTATATTGTGCAGTGATGCAATATTATTTGATGGTAGAATGTTATAAGTAAAGATGAATATTGCAAACTCTACAACAACCCCTGGTACCCTCAAAAAACAAACAAATAACAAGCAATTCAAAGAGATATAGCTCTAATGAAAAGCCAGTAGAGAAGATACAGTGGAATACTAAAAAAAAGTCAAAAGAATTAAGAAAAAAATGGGAGAAAAAAAGAATATATGGGACAAATAAACAGCAAAGAGCAAGATGGCAGACTTAAATCCAACTATATCAGAAATTAAATTTAATGTAAGTGGCCTAAATACTCCAATTAAAAGACAAAGCCTTAGTGAAATAAGTCAAACAAAGAAAGGCAAATACTATATGATATCACTTATATATAGAATCTGAAAAATAATACAAATGAATGTATATACAAAACAGAAACAGATTCACAGACATGAAAAACAAACTTGTGGTTACCAAAGGGGAGAGGGAAGGGGGAGGGACAAATTAAGAGTATGGGATTAACAGGTACAAACTACTATACATAAACAACGAGGATTTACTGTATAGCACAGGGAATTACACCCATTATCTGTAATAACCTATAATGGAATATAACCTGCAAAAATACCGAATCACTATGCTGTACACCTGAAACTAATACAATATTGTAAATCAACTATACTTCAATAAAAAAAAAAAGAAAAAGCCTGCCAGACAGGATAAAATGACAAAAGCCAACTACATGCATGTTAAAAGAGATGCATATTAAATAGAAAGACACTGAAATGTTGAATGTTAATGGACAGAAAAAGATAAATATAAACCATAACAAAAGAAAACTGACATGGCTACATTAATACTGTCTTCTGGCTTGCATAATTTCAGACAAAAAGTCTTTCTCTTTTTTATATTTGTTCCTCTGTATATAATGTGCCTTTTATTTTTTCCTGTCTGCTTTTAGAATTTGCTCTTAATCATAGGCAATTTAATTATGCTAAGTCTTGAGGCATTTTTCTTTGTTTTTATCTTGATTAGGATTTGTTACTATTCTTAGATCCTTGGATTTATACTTGATCTCAGATTCACAAAAATGGTTTGCCATTTTTCTGCTTTCCCCGTTCTTCAAGGACTCCAATTACACATATGTAAACGTGTCTCATAGATAATAAAGGATCTTTACTTATTTTTCCAGCTACTTTTCTCTTTACGTTTCATATTAGAGTTTCTATTTGCTATGCCTTCTTCAAGTTCACTGATCTTTTCTTCGGCAGAATCCAATCAGCTGTTAAGTCCACCTGGTAAATTTTTATTTCAGATTTTGTATTTTTCAGCACTAGAAGTTACATTTATATAGTTTCATTTCTCTCCTCATTATGTTATGTATTCCTTTCATTCCTTGGCATATTTTTAATAGCAATTTTACAGTCAATTTCTACTAACATTATCATCATCATTCTGGTTCTGTTTTTATTAACTAATTTTTTCCTGCTGAATATGTCACATATTCTGCTTTTTTGCACAGCTGGTAATTTTTTTTTTTTTCTTTTGCGGTACGCGGGCCTCTCACTGCTGTGGCCTCTCCCGTTAAGGAGCAAGGCTCCGGACGCGCAGGCTCAGTGGCCATGGCTCACGGGCCCAGCCACTCCGCGGCATGTGGGATCTTCCCAGACCGGGGCACGAACCCGTGTCCCCTGGATCGGCAGGCGGACTCTCAACCACTGTGCCACCAGGGAAGCCCTATTTTTTTATTGGATGCTGGATGTTGTGAAAATTATTTTGTTGAGTGTCTGAATTTTTTAAAAAATTTTCTTTAAAAAGTGTTGAATTTTGCTATGGCTGGTAGGCAAATTATTTGCAGATCAGTTTGATCCTTTTGATGTTTAGTTATAAGCTTTGTTAGGGTCGGCAGACAGTGGCCTTTACTCTAGGCTATTTTAGCACTATTACTAAGTTGCAACCTTTCTATGGTCTCTGCTGAATACTCCAGCTTTTAAATATGGTTTCTCCATTGTAACTAATTAGAAAATAAAACATCTCTCAGCCCAATGTGAGCTCTGGGAATTTTCTAGTTTATAGCTCATTTGCAAAGCCTTATGGAGTTCTGCACTACACATGTGCAGCTTAGTACTCAGCCGAAACCTCAACAGACCCTTATGCAGATTTGTACATTTTTGGAGCTCTAACTCTGCACAGTTCCCTCTTCCCCAATATTTTGCCTTGTAAATTCTATTCACCTTGGCATTCCCAAACTCCAATCCCTGTCTCTTTAGCTCAGTGAGACCACTGTCATCTGCCTGCTGCCCCCTTACTGTACTACAATATGGAAAGTACCTCTGGGCAGAAACCAATGGTGATCATCAGTTTCACTTTGTTTCATTTTTTCAAGTGTTACAGTCCTGACTGGTTTCCAATTTCTAAACACTGTTGTTTCAGATATTTTGTCCAATTTTCTAGTTGTTTATGGCTAGTTCAGTACCAGGTATTCTGTCATGGCTGAAAGAAGAAAACCTCTACACTTTCTCTTGTTTGTATCATTGAACCAACGAATCACATGAAAAATTACCTACCTCTGTACTTTTTAGATACGTGACCCAATAAATTTCCTTTTTATTTTAAGACACTATGAGTTGGATTTTTCTGTTGCCTACAACCAAAATTTGTATCCTAAGTGATATACTATATAAAGACTTGGATTCATAGCTAAAAAGTGAAATATTTATTTAGTATTTTATTATTTCGCCTACATTTTTTCCCAGATTGATCTTTAGCAATGCAAGCATTGTTCTAATTCAGTTCAGTTGCCTTCTGTCAACTACAAATTGGCACTTGACATTGGCATTTGTCATCTACCTCTACAAGGATTAAACCATGTCCTGCTGCAGCTGCTGACTTTCAACACTCGCTGAAAGGAGTTCATTGTGGAGAGCAGAAATGAGGCACTCTGTGCTCTGGGAAAAATGAGCAGAACAGGTCTTCAGATAGTTAGATAGTTTCAGGAGCTTATTTTATGAGCCCAATTCTTGTATCTCCTCTTATCTAGAAAAGTACTAAAATCCTTCATGGTGACATCTGTTCCTCATGACTAACAGTAACCTTCACAAGACTAGCAGAAACCTTCTGCAAAAAATATGTGCTTGATTTCATGTACTCTCCCTTCACCAAATTCACATATATACTGACCCTCCCCCCTACCTCTGTGGAGCAGTTTCTCAGAGCTAACTGAAATGCTGTCTCCCGGTCTATAGTCCTCATTTTGCCCCAGATAAAACTTAACTCACAACTCTCATGTTGTGCTTTTTTATTTTTAAGTCCACACTTCTATACACATTTACTGAAATGTGTCTACATACATTGAGCTAAATATAATTTGATGATATGCTAGATACCAAGAGTGTAAAGATAAAGTTACTGCTCTCAAGAAGCTGATAGTCAACTAAGGGGAGTTTACATATAAGCAAATAAGGAAAATACAGGTTATTGTGGATTGAATTGTATCTCCTAAAATATGCAGAAGTCCTAACCTCTGATATCTGTGAATGTGAATTTAAGAATTTGGATAAAGGGTCTTTGCAGAGGTAATCAAATTAAGATGAGGTCATACTGAATAGAGTAAGCCCTAATCCAAAGACTGCTTATCCTTATAAAAAGGAGGACATTTGGACACAGACACAGAGAGGAAAGCACCATGTGAAGACAGAAAGGCAGAGACACAAGGGAAGAAGGCCACATGAAGACAGAGGCGGAGACTGGAGTGATTCATCTGCAAGCCAAGGAGTGCTAAGGATTGCCAGCAACCACCAGAAGCTAGGAATAGACAAAGAAAGGACTGTCCTACAGAGCATTCAGGAAGAGCATGTCTCTGCCTACATCTTGATTTTGGACTTTTAGCTTCCAGAACTGTGAAAGAATAAATCTGTCTTGTTTTAAGCCACCCAGTTTGTGGTACTTTGTTATGGAAGCTCAAGGAGACTAATACAGTTTTATACACACAATGGTGGAAGCACATGGCAAAAATGTAGCACAGAGGAAGGAATAAAGCTTCTCCAGGACTCATAAGTGCTATGATGCATCTACTAAGTAGTGAGTAGAAGGACCAATTACTAGGCACCAATCCAAGTACTTTCCATCAGTCAGGAGAAGCCAGAAGGGAAGGGGAGGCAGAAAAATATTTCAAGAAATAATGGCCAAAATTTTTCCAAAATTGAGGAAAACCTTAAACCCACATATTCAAGATCATCAAATCTCAGGGGCTAAAAGCAAAAAGATTTCTCATGCACACAAAACTCACTGTGTTTCTAGGAGACCATGCCAGGTACTTGTCATGAAGGTGATGGCTCTGCAGGATCTGCCTCAGCTTTCCAGCCAACAACATCACACCGTCCTCAGGATGGCCCCTAGTTGGTGATAAGCATGGCAATATATCAGGGCCTAGTCATTTCCTCCAAATGCAGAACTCCTCGGAAGGGAAATCTTTGCTCCAGAGTTCTGTCTTCCGGTGGCAGAGACTCTGTCCTGTCTGCCCTGTGGTCTGACAGCTCCCCCTGCCCCATCCCGCTCCCTCCCCCTTTCCTTTGTAACTTCTACTTCACAATAAAACATTTACACTTCTGACTTCATTACCACAACTGCTTCCTGGAGAATCCAACCCGTGATCCTCCTCTTAACTCTCCACCCCACCATCAAGGGAGGAATTTGGAAATCAAAGTAAGACAAATCGAGAAAGGTAATCTTTCTGGTTTGACTCACAAAGAGATACTTCCTGCTAAACTGAGAGCACGTTTTAATGAAAACAGACCCAGGTAGAAGGCAAAAAGTTTTTAGCACAATAAGAGGTATTACTGTGTAAGATACATGGCCTGAGTCATAGGAGGAATAGGCAGTCTGTGGTCTCAGAACACTAATTCCTGATAGAGTCAGCAGAAGCCAGCTGCAATCTCACTGGGAAGAGAGGCCAAACTGTTTCTCCCAGAATCCAGGAGCCAGAGCCCCTTTTCCATTCTTTCAGAGCCAGGCCACAGCTGGGCAGAGGAAAACCCATCCACACCCAAGCAAGGTCTAGGTTGGCAGATTTCTGTAAGCCCCGCAAAAGCGGCTGGAGATGACACTCCTTATCTAGCAGGATTACCAACCTTCCCCCCAAACAGGTGATGCAAAGGGATCGTAAGCAGTAAAATCCCGACCAGCAGTGTAGTGGTACTGTGCTGCTCAAGGATGCTTACAGGAACATTCAGTGATGACATTTTTATTTTAAATTTTTACACAGGCTGCATTTACCTCCATCCCAGTTTAGTGTGGTTTAATCTGGGAAGCGAGGCATGGCAATGTTAGGAAGGGGCGGTTTCCGTTCCTGATCACCTGGTAGGTCACTGTCTGAGACAACCTTGGTTTCTCTTAATGATCCCTCCCTCCTGAGGGTCGCAAGCGACACCCCGGTGGAATGAGAAAGTATTCCCATCATACTGGTGATATGATGATCCGTCTGGGTGTAGAATTTCCTGGGTGCAAACTGATCTATTTTAATTTTATGAACCTCCGTAGTTGTCTTTTTTTATAAAGTGGTTTTCCAAAATGTACAGGATAAAACTCAAAATGCTTTGCATAAACCCCTTGGGCATAAAGTCCCTTCCTATATCCCAGCATCGTCTCCTGTCCCTTCTCATGGGCTGTCAGCTCATGTCATGATAACTTTCTTGCAGTCGGCAAAAGATATTTTGTTCATATTATTTCCTCTCTCTGAAATGATATCCACCCCACTGTCTATCTGGCTAAAATGTAACCAATTCTAGAAATTCAGCTCCTTGGAGCCTGCCTGCACCTTCTCCCTTCTCTCCTGGACCTGGCGGTGTCCTGTCCTATTGCTTTTCTCTGATCCTTTTTATATCTAATCACTGAGACTGAGAACTACGAGTTATTGATGGAGTTTATATAAAAGACTAAGATTTTGTGGCCACTAATGAACTCTTCTTGTAAATACGGTACACCTATTTCTAAACCTGTTCATATCATTCAGATGAATTGAAGTAGAAAAATCTGTGAAACAACAATAGTTTTAAAATATAATAACTTACTAAAATAAATCACTAATATAAATATCCCAATTGCTGTATTCTTTAGTACATATTCCTGAAAAAGGGGGCCTTATAGTTAGTTCATGAAATATATGATGGGCCAAAATCTCAACAGAGGAGTGAGGTAGAAATTTAAGTAATCAAATAGTTTTTAAATAGATTCTTCTTAGCAATCTCAAAATTTTGCTTCTGAAACTATTAGTTTAATTAAGAACTAACATTCTAGGGAATTCCCTGGCAGTCCAGTGGTTAGGACTTGGCACTTTCACTGCCATGGCCCAGGTTCAATCCCTGGTCAGGGAACTAAGATCCCACAAGCCTCAAGGTGTGGCCAAAAAACAAACAAAAAAAAGAACAAAAAAATCTAACATTCTACTGCTAGTTCCACAGATGGAGTATGGGTAAAACACCAATAAGTTTCCCATCTCCTGAGACACAGCGGGGAAAAACAAGAATGGTCTTTGATAAGGTAGGGCGTTCATTCAGCATTAGAGTTTCTTACCATTTCTGATGGTAAGAGGGTAAGTGTCCACTGTCACTTGAGAGGGGGGATAGATTTGTTTCTGAAATGCCTAAGTTTCTAAGCAGCTAGATTCTTCTCCACTGGTTAGAGCAGGAGAACACTGGCATTGGCAGTCTCAACAGTAGTGGAATGGGCTGGCTGTGCATCCTGTCACCTCAGATTGTTCCTATAGATAGGGACCATGAACTCTGGATACACCCAAGGTTCTGTCAAGCCTAACAGGTCATCCTGGATGTGGGCTACCCAGACACATTACCTGTTATTCTTTTCTTTCTTTTTGCTTTAATTTTCCACTTAAAAATTATCATTAAATGGGTAATATAATCATGTTACACAAAAGGTATCAAATGCTATACCATGAAGAATAAGTCTCCCCACCCTTGTTTTCTAGCCAGCCAGTTCTCCCCCCAGATTCGAAAACTGTTATCCCCTGCTTGTGTGTCTTCTAGAGTCTTTTCTCCACAAATGGTAGCATAATATTCACACTGGAATGCACCCTGCTTTTTTACTTAATATCTTTTTGAGATTATTTCCAAACAATACATATATTTCATTCTCTTTTTTTAACAACTGCATATTATTCCATCAGTAAATGAATTTCATTCCCTAGCAATTGCAAATGCTAGAATGAATATTCTCTCTTTCAGCTTTTATGAGGTATAATTGACAAATAAAATTGTAACATAACATTAAAAGTGTACAATGTGATGATTTGATATATGTATATATTACAAAAGGATTCCCACTGAGTTAACTAACATATCCATCACTTCTCATATTTACCTTTTTTTTTTTCTTTTGGTGAGAATGCTCAAGTTCTACTCTCTTAGCAGATTTCAATTGTACAATACAGTGTTATCAACTATAGTTGCCATGTTATACATTAGATCCTCAGACTTATTCATCTTATAGCTGAAAGTCTGTACCTTTTTATCAACCTATCCCTATTTCCCCCACCTCCCAGCCCCTGGCAACCACTTTTTTACTGTCTATGAGTTTGACTTTTCAAAAATTATTCCACATATAAGTGACCATACAGTGTTCGTCTTTTTCTGTGTAGCTTATTTCACTTAGCATAATGCCCTCCAGATTCATTCATGATGTGGTAAATGGAAGGATTTCCTTCTTTTTTTTTTTTTTTTTGGCCATGCCACGGGGCTTGTGGGAATCTTAGTTCCCCGACCAGGGATTGAACCTGGGCCCCAGCAGTGAAAGTGCTGACTCCTAACCACTGGACGGCCAGGGAATTCCCTCCTTCATTTTTTAAGGTTGAATAATTTTCCATTGTATAGATACCAAATCTTCTTTACCCATTTATCCATCGATGGACGCTTAGGTTGTTTCCATATATTGGCTATTGTGAATAATGCTGCAATGAACATGGGAGTGCAGATAGCTATTTAAGATAATGATTTCATTTCCTTTGCATATATACCCAGGAGTGGGATAGCTAGATTATACGTTAGTTCTATTTTAAATTTCTTGAGGAACCTCCATACTGTTTTCCACAGTAGCTGTACCGGTTTACATTCCCATCAAGTGTCCAAAGGCTCCCATTTCTCCACATCCTCACCAGCATTTGTTAGCTCTTACTTTATTGAAAACAGACATCCAAACAGGTGTGAGGTGATATCTCATTGTGGTTTAGATTTTCATTTCCCTGATTTTTAATGATTTTGAGCACCTCTTCATGTACATACTAACCATTTGTATGTCTTCTTTGGAAAAATGTCTATTCAGGTATTTTGCTCATTTTTAAATTGAGGGTTTTTTTTTTGCTATTGAGTTGTATGAACTCCTTAAATATTTTGAATATTAACCCCTTAATGGATATGTGGTTTAAAAATATTTTCTCCCATTCCACAGGTTGTCTTTTCATTTGTTGATGGTTTCCTTTGTTGTACAGAAGCTTTCTGGTTTGATATAGTCTCACTTATTTATTTGTGCTTTTGTTGCCTTTGCTTTTGTTGTCAAATCCAAAGAATCATTGCCAAGACCAACGTCAAGGAGCTTATCACCTAGGTTTTCTTCTGGGAGTTTCAGGTCATACATTCAAGTCTTTAGTCCATTTTGACTCAATTTTTGTGTATGGTGTATGGTATATCCAGTTTTCCTAACACCATTTATTGAAGAGACTATTCTTTCCTCATTGTATATTTTGCCACCTTTGTCAGAAATTAATTGACCATATATGCATATGTTTATTTTTGGACTCTCCATTCTTTCATTGATCTATTTCTCTGTTTTTATGCCAATACCAAACTGGTTTGATTACTCTAACTTTGTAATATAGCTTGAAATCAGGAAGTGTGATACCTTTAGCTTTGTTCTTTTTTCTCAAGGTTGCTTTGGCTATTTGGGGCCTTTTGTGGTTCCATAAGAATTTCAGAATTATTTTTTTCTATTTATGTAGAAAACACCATTGGAATTTTTTTTTTTTTTTTTTTTTTTGTGGTAGGCGGGCCTCTCACTGTTGTGGCCTCTCCCGTTGCAGAGCACAGGCTCTGGATGCGCAGGCTCAGCGGCCATGGCTCACGGGCCCAGCCGCTCCGCGGCATGTGAGATCTTCCCGGACCAGGGCATGAACCCGTGTCCCCTGCATCGGCAGGCGGACTCTCAACCACTGTGCCACCAGGGAAGCCCAACCATTGGAATTTTGATTGGGTTTGCACTGAATCTGTAGATCGCTTTGAGCAGTGTGGACACTTTAACAATACTAATTTTTCCAATTCATGAAATGTCTTTCTATTTATTTGTGTCTTCTTCAATTTTTTTCATTTGTGGTTTATAGTTTTCAGTGTACAGAGCTTTCACCTCCTTGGTTAAATTTATTCCTAAGTATTTAATTCTTTTTGATGCTATAGTAAATGGAATTTTTCTTAATTTCTCTTTCTAATTGTTCATTGTCAGTGTATAGAAACACAACTGATTTTTGTATATTGATTTTGTATCCTGCAACTTTACTGAATTTATTTGTTCTAACAGTTTTTTTAGTGGAATCTTTAGCGTTTTCTACATATAATATCACATCATCTGCAAACAGAGACAGTTTCAGTTTTTCCTTTCTGATTTGGATACCTTTTATTTCTTTTTTCTTCTTTTTCTTTTCTTTTTTTTTTTTTAAATTCCTAATTGCTCTGTCTACTAATGTACAACAGTGCTCTATAAAGTAGCTTTGGCCATCAAATAGTTTTCTCAATAGTCATAATACTAGCAAATCCACATTCATAATTAAATATATACCTAAATATTTGCATCAGTTACATACTTTCCCCAAACACTAGAAGCTTTACTTGAGTCACAGGGCAAGATTGTCATCTAGTGTTTTTAAGGCCGAAGAAATATATGGCAGCTGATTATTTTAGCAGATATGCATCATTTCCTTAACTTTGGCCCTTAATATGAGTTTTATGTTGATTGAAGCCAACTGGAGAACCATCTTATAACTTTCAAATCATAAACTGCAGTACTCAGAACTAGTGGATAATAGAACTTCCCGTCTGAGCTGCTACTGTCCACTCTGATGAATCAACTGAAAAAATTCTGTAGTTAGACAATAGAAATTGCAAATATTTCTAATCACCAAAACTATAATATTCTTTAAAAAAATTCTTTTGAATAAATATATAGCATACTAACTTTCTATTTGAATTAGTTTTCAGGTGCTGTAATTAGTGTTGCCAAGCTTAGAATGATAGTTTTTGACTTGGATTATGTTCATTAAGATGCTCAAAAATGTGATGAACATAATCCAAAACTGCAAGGTTCACGTGAAATATAATGTGTACGGTGAACATTAATAGGTTCAAAGAAAAAAGTCACTAGTGTTTAATTACTGTTAGAATTTAATGCTAAATAGTAAGAACAGTAGAGTAACATTGATTTATGCTTACCTTCTCCAAAAGTATCCTGTGACTGCAATGAAAATAAACTGCTTAGTAAGTGGAATATACATAGAACTACATTTTCTGTAGAGGTAGGAATGTGTTTATAAGAGATAGAGACTAAATTTGAAGTGAAGAACTCATCTTATTTTGAACAGAGGAAAAACAAAATCTCTCTGTTTTGGCATTGTTTTCTTTTTGGACTTTATTTGAATATATTAAGTCTAATTTAATATGAAAAATTAAATTAGATTAAGATGATGGAGAAAATTATTTGTATTTAAGAGTTTGTTTTGTTATTTAGTTTTTGTGTGAACTTGGTCTGTCTTCCATTAAATAAACATTTCAGAATATTTTATCTCTCTTTAATTTTTTGATTCTTACAAAGGGGTCATATTTAAAATAAGCCCTACAACCTGAAATAACTGTTCAGAGAATTATAATTATTTTTAACATTGTTATTGGAATATAATTGCTTTACAATGCTGTGTTAGTTTCTGCTGTATCACAAAGTGAATCAGCTATATGAATACATATATCCCCATAACCTCTCCCTCTTGCATCTCCCTCCCACCCTCTCTATCCCACCCCTCTAGGTGGTCACAAAGCACTGAGCTGATCTCCCTATGCTATGCGGCTGCTTCCCACTAGCTATCTATTTTACATTTGGTAGTGTATATATGCCCATGCCAGTCTCTCACTTCGTCCCAGCATAGCCTTCCCTCTCCCCATGTCCTCAAGTCCATTCTCTGTCTGCGTCTTTATTCCTGTCCTGCCCCTATGTTCTCCAGAACCTCTTTTTTTTTTTTTTTAGATTCCATATAAATGTGTTAACATACAGTATTTGTTTTTCTCTTTGACTTACTTCACTCTGTATGACTGACTCTAGGTCCATCCACCTAAATACAAATAACTCAATTTCATTTCTTTTTGTGGCTGAGTAATGTTTCACTGTATATATGTGCCACGTCTTCTTTATCCATTCATCTGTCGATGGACACTTACGTTGTTTCCATATTCTGGCTATTGTAAATACAGTTGCAATCAACACTGTGGTATACGACTTTTTTTTTTTTTTTTTTTTTTGCGGCACGCGGGCCTCTCACTGTGTGGCCTCTCCCGTTGCGGAGCACACGATCCGGACGCGCAGGCTCAGCGGCCATGGCTCACGGGCCCAGCCGCTCCGCGGCATGTGGGATCTTCCCAGACCAGGGCACGAACCTGTGTCCCCTGCAACGGCAGGTGGACTCTCAACCACTGTGCCACCAGGGAAGCCCCCCATGACTCTTTTTGAATTATGGTTTTCTCAGGGTATATGCCCAGTAGTGGGATTGCTGGGTCGTATGGTAGTTCTATTTTTAGTTTTTTAAGGAACCTCCATACTGTTCTCCATAGTGGCTGTATCAATTTACGTTCCCACCAACAGTGCAAGAGGGTTCCCTTTTCTCCACACCCTCTCCAGCATTTATTGTTTGTAGATTTTTTGCTCCATTTATTTTTTAAACTTGTTTTACTTGGCATTTCTTAAAATAAGTGATGGAAAATATAACAACTTTGAAATGAAAGTCTGATGATTCTGCCCAAAATTAAACACAAAACTCCAATAGTTTGTGGAAATTAAACTTACTATACCTGAAATGATGCTGCTTTGGAACCAGATCCATGTAGGGTGGCCCACCCCTGCAAATAAGGAGGGCCTTCCAAATTCAGGCTCAAGAACCCTCCTTGGGTCAAGGTTATAGTCACCAACTGTCATTGGAAAAGCATGAGCTCAGACCTCCTTTTCTAGCAGTAATCATGTATCAGTCATGATCCAGCTAAAATCTCTGGCCCAATTTGGTTAAGAGAACCAAGGAGGGATCAGACCCAGCAGCCTGGCCTCAATAGTACCACGTGCTATTGTATTACCTTACAACTCACCATAACAGGCCAAGAGGAGAGCTCAGAGAACCCTCTCCTACTAATGCACTTGTTTTCTTGGGAAGTCCCCAGACCACATTATATTCAATATAGTTTATTCTTGTAAGTCTGATCTGGGTTGTATTTTAGATCAACCCACTTATTCTCAGTTCAAGGGATCCTTCCTTAAACAGACACAATTGTTCAATTTCTTTTTAAAAACAAGCTAAATGCCAGAAGCCAACTCGGGGAATGTCTTCATGTGCAGGCATTACTCTGACAGCAGTTCCTGCTGTGTATCCATAAGCATAGGTTACACATTCTGTGTAGAGGGCTGGTCAGTGGTGGGGAAGTCATTCTGGAGCATCCTTCACAAAATGAGATGTTATCTCAAGTGGATAAGTTGTCTCAGACTTTCTGTAAGTGGGATGCATCCTATTTTTTCTCTTAAACCTCTAACCTGTAACAAACAGGAAGATTATCTCCACAGTGCAAATTATAGAAACTTGAGTTCAGAGTCCAAGAATGTAAAACCTAGACTAAGAACTAAATGACTACTACATATGGAACCAGTCCACTAAGTTAAGCTGATTTTAAAGGCCTGGAGTCAAGTACATGATGAGTAATGTTTACTTTGTAATTCTATCTTTCAGGCTTTTCAATGATCTTTTTTATGGTGTGGCTGCCTTTAGTGTGAGTGGATCTTATTTTTAGCAGTGGGAGCTTAGTCGTATTACCCTTTTGAATGGCCAGCAGGGCTCCCCACTGTTTCATGACCATTTGCAGAACAGTGTCAGTCTCTGGGGCCCTTCATTTTTTTCTCCCCTGGTACAACAAGACAAATGCACTGAAATTGTGCCAAGATTTCACTTCAACCCTAGCATGAGATAAAGAGGATTTACAGGCAAAGAACTCCCTTGAACAGCAGCCAAAAAAGCAGATAACTTTTAAATAACACAATGTGGTGGAAGAAACTGCCTTGTGGCAGTCTACAGTGGAGGAAAATAGCAACTATTTACAGTACATGTTGGCAAACTATCTGTTTAAGCTCTAGAAAAGGTGAAGGGTTACCATACTGTTTATGCGTTTCCTTACACCGCTAACACTGAATTCAATGTTACAAACAGAAGTCTTACATTTTTATTGTTTATCTTTAACCAAGTTCAATTGATTTACAACAATCAACCACCTGACTAAGTCAATTTGAATGGAAATGAATTCAAAGGATACATTAAAAGGAACATATTACGATAAATTACCTAATATTATACAGAGGTACCCCCTCCACTTTAAGCGAATTTAGATTTATAAAGTAGATAAATAATATATAATTGCTTTCTTTTACTGAAGGGCTCTTTTCTTTTTTTACATAAAATGATTCATCCTCAGATTTCTCTAAATAGTGAACTCTCAATGTTCTTAAAGTATAATTAGGTTGCAAAAATTCTTTTCAAAAACATATTTTCTGGAACATATCTATTGAATCAAATGAAGTTTGTTATGCTAAGACTCTCAAGTCGTTAACATGGGAGAGTTGATGGTGTTGTGAGGTTTAATTAGTTTACAAAACCACAGTACTTGTGGGTGGAGCATGACAGTGATAATACCTAAAGACACTGATTTTTGTTGTTGTTGTTGTTTTGTTTTGGCCATGCAGCTTAGTTCTCCGACCAGGGATCAAACCTACCCTGGAAGTGAAAGCCCAAGTCCTAATTCTCAAGGCAGTATACATTATTATATTTCCTGTGATCTTTCCAATGTTGGCTCATGTTCATTAACACACTCAAAATATTAGTTCATACATTTTTTTAATTAATTAATTTTATTTTTGGCTGTGTTGGGTCTTCACTGCTGCACGCGGGCTTTCTCTAGTTGCGGTGAGTGGGGGCTTCTCTTGTTGCGGAGCACGGGCTCTAAGTGCGTGAGCTTCAGTAGTTGTGGCACTCGGGCTCAGTAGTTGTGGCACTCGGGCTCAGTAGTTGTGGCTTGCGGGCTCTAGAGCGCAGGCTCAGTAGTTGTGGCACAAGGGCTTAGTTGCTCCGCAGCACGTGGGATCTTCCCAGACCAGGGCTCGAACCCGTGTTCCCTGCATTGGCAGGCGGATTCTTAACCACTGCGCCACCAGGGAAGTCCCAGTTCATACATTTTTTCAGCCAACAAACCAACCTTCCAATTTTCAAAGTAAGAATTATCTATACCCACACTTACAGCCAAAATTTTAATTCTTTTAGCTCAGAAACTCTTGAGAAAATTTTTCATTGGTCATCCTCTTTGGTATGAACTGGCAGAGTGTTTTTTTAATCTTAATTTTTGCATAAAGCTGTAAACAGCTATGACTGCAGTGGCTTGGATTCACCATTTTGAGACTATCATTGAATGTAGAATATGGATCCATGGAAAATCTTTACACCAACATTTCTCTGTAATCAAAACATTGAGTTCTTTCACTGATAGGATTTTGGGAACAAACTATAGATGTAAACCCTTTAACCTACGATTAAACCATCAATACATACATTTAAGCAGTATTCCTAATACATCTTATTTGTTTCAAAATATTCATTAGCACTTTAAATATTTTACCTTAAGGTCTTTGTTTTGGTGCCTCTTTGCAGAATAAATAATGTCTTTTTTGAAGCATTACTCTTCAGGTTATGTAACTAGATCTATTAACTCGTCACACTTCATAATGTCTGTGGATTCATCAATCATTTGATTTAATTATCTTCTAGATTAGTGCTATTTTTATGGCACCTCACATGCCATAAATGCATCTACTTATGGTGCTCTTCAAAAATCACATCTTTTCGTTGCCTTTGCCTTGCTGGTCCCAAACACAGACAATTTTCACAGAGGCTGTTAAACTGAACGATTCTGCAATTGTGCGTGTGTGACTTGGCTTTAGCTATGAAATTGAGCTTAATTTCATAAAGGTATAACTATTTTCATAAAAGAATTTCATTTTTTATTTTGAGCTTGCAGATGCTTTAAGAAGTTTAAATCTTTCTCTCTTCAAGGTCTAAGTTGTGTGGAGTGGAGCTGGCCTGATTCGTTAGGCACTATTGCTTCACTTGATAACTTTTCCATGACAGCAACAACCAAAAAACTGGCTGAGGCAGAAAAGAATTAATGAAGAAGGTAAATGCTAATTGGAGAAAATCCTCCTTATTCTGCATGAAAGTGACTTAAACTTCCTGATTCCTTGGCTTTCTTGTTTGGCCACTTCTGCAGTATTTTTCGCAAGCTTTATTGAGATATAATTGACATACAACATTGTATAAGTTTAAAGTGTACACTATGATGATTTGATACATGTAGGTATTATAAAATGATTACCACAATAAGGTTAGTTGATATATCCTTCACCTCATATAGTTAACATTTTGTTGTTGTTGTTGTTACGATGAGACTATTAAAGCTCCATTCTTATAGCAACTTTCAAGTATACAATACAGTATTGTTAACTATAATCACCAGGCTATACTTTACATCCCTGGAATTTATTAATCTTAAAATTGAAAGCTTATACCTTTTGATCAACATCTTCCCATTTTCCCAGACCCCTCAGCCCCTGGCAACATCATTCTATTCTGTTTCTATGAGTTCGATGCTTTTAGGTTCCACATATAAAGTGAAATTATATTGCATTTGTCTTTCTCTGTCTGACTTATTTCACTGAGCATAATGCCCTCAAAGTCCATCCATGTTGGCATAAATGGCAGGAGTCCCTTCTTTTTATGGCTGAATAATCTTCCATTGTACATAGATACACATTTTCTTTATCCATTCATCTGTCAGTGGACACAAGTTGTTTTCACTTCATAGTTATTGTGAATTATGCTCTGCAGTATTGTTTTGAAAGTCATCTCTGAAATATCAGCCTAGAACCTGTTTCTCCAGCCTTTGCAACAATGCTATAAATCTCTAATTCCCTGCTAACTAGAACAGATTTTGTTGTCTGCAATGGGACTTCAAATGACACAGTAATTGAAACTAGAAGTGATTATTGATCTTAGAAGTTCAAAGATGTAAATCTGGGACTGGCTATTTGACCTGATTGAATTTGAAAACTGAATATTTGCTTACTTTGAGAGGATGGCTTATTGGGAGTCACTTGTGGTCTCCTAAAAAGAAGTACCTATTGAAGAGTTCTGACAGAGTAAGTGATTACTGCCATAGCACAGTGTGGTGGACAGAAGGGTTACAAGGGATGTGGGGAGGGTGAACTACTTCTAATTATATTTAGTAGTTCTGAGACAGAAAATGACAGCTTTAAGATCCCAGTAGAAGCCGTGGCTAGAGAACCAGAGAGTGCCTATGCCTGCCCCACAATGATCTCTTATCTGTTATAACCATGGTCTGGATCTGTAGATATCTGGTTTATAATGTGTGCTGAATTCAGAGCTTCACCAGGCTTCTGAGAAGGCCTAGAAGGAATGACCAACCTAGTAGCAATGAGCAACGCTAGTGTTTAGATTATGGTCTCTAAATTTCATTTTCCACTATAATGAACCAGGTCCAAAAATATTTCCAAATTATATATATGATAAATGACCTGATCCAGAATGTATAGCAAATTCTTGCAACTCAGTAATAAGACAAACAGCCCAATTAAAAGTAGGAAAAATATTTGAACAGATGCTTCACAAAAGAAAATGCAGAAATGGTTAACAAGTACAGAGAATCAGCTCATCATGATTAGTCATGAAGGAAATGCAAATTAAAACCAGAAGGAGATAGCACTACATACCCAATAGGAAGACTAAAATTAAAAGCCCTGACAATATCAAGTGTTGTAGGGCATATAAAGCAACTGGATGTCTGACTCATTGCTGATGGGAATGCAAATATAGTATAGTTCCTTTGGAAAACAGTTTGGCAAGTTCTCATAACATCAAACACACACATGGCATAAGATCCAGAAATTACACTCTTGGGTATTTTCCCAAAGAAGGAGAAACATATGTTCACACAAAAACCTGTGTATAACTGTTTAGAGCAGATTTATTTATAACAGTCCAAAACTGCAAAGAACCCAAATGTCCATCAACCAGTGAATGGATGTTGTACATCCATGGAGTGCAACGCTACTCAGCAATAGAGAGAAACAAACTATTGATACATGCAACACCACGGACAGATCTCAAAAGTATTTGCAAAGTTAAAGAAGTTAGACCAAAAAGGTAGTGTACTGTGTGGTTCCATATATAAGATGTTCATAAACATGCAAAATTAAAGGGAGAGAAAACGGATCAGTTGTTCCCATGGAAGTGGGATGGAGAGAGAGATTTGACTTCAAACGGGCATGAAGGAAATTGAGATGATGGAAATGTTCTATATCTTAATTGTGGTAGTGGTCACACAACTGTAAACATTTGTCAAAACTCATCCAACTGTATAAATAGGACCTCAAAAAAAATAGACATGTGCAGTAAAGACTAAGTCTGTGGGGAAAAACAGAATCAAAACAGCAGTTTTAATTATTTCATGAAAACCCTTTACAATTTGTTATAACACCGAATTTTCAGGATGGGCTGGTATGACGTGTTGGTTCAGAACATGACTGACAGTCAAGCTGACCTCAGCTCAACTCCTGGCTCTGCCATTTATTGATAGAGTGACCTATGCCAATTACTTCATTTGTACCTTACAGGGTTATGGTGGGGGTTTAATGCTGCATTTTAACCACTTCATAATTGTCTGGCTCATAATAAGTACTCAATAAATGAGTTATTTGAAGAATATTCAGAAACAGCCAAGGTGGGGAGACACACACATTAACAAACGAATTACAATATCATGTGAAAATAGCAGAAATAGAGCAGGTGTAAGGTACAAAATGAGAAATGTTTATTATGTTTGGAGAATTAAGACTTTCTGGAGGAAATCATGACTAAAATAAGTTTTGAAAGACAGATAGGTTTCAGGTTGATTAGGAGAGTTAAGGGCATAAAATGTCATGGTGTCCTTGAAGAATTATGAGCAGTTTGCTATTTTTTTTTTTTGAGTGATTAGAGAAGCTATTGCAGTAGGGAGGAGTCAGCCAGAACAAGGTCTTGAATGCAAATTTAGGAATCTTATTGCATCTCATCATGTATGTGGTGGAGTGACTGGGGACCAGCGAGGAGAGAGACAAATTACAAAGATTACCTGGGTCATCCTGGAGAAGATGGACTGAAGCCAGGAGAAAGTTAGAGGATGGGAGACGTGTCAGAAGGCTTGTTTGATGAAATCAAGCAAAGGATGGTGACACTCTGTACCCAGGCTATGGGAATGGAAAAGTGAGAATAAATTCAAGAGACTTTTAAGGGAATCCAAATAACTGCATACGAGGGAGAATAAGTCTAGAATGACTGTCAGACTTCATGCTTGGGTATCTAGGTGGGTGGTGGTACCCCTTGATAAATAGAAAAATGTTTATATTGGGAAAATAATGAGTTTAGGTGGTAAACACCTGTGGACATCCAAGTGGAGCTTTCCATAAAAAGAAGGATACATGATATAAAATATAGGTAACCAACAAGGACCTACTGTATAGCACAGGGAATTATACTCAATATTTTGTAATAACCTATAAGGGAAAAGAATATGAAAAACAATACATATGTATATATATGTATATATGTGTGTATATATATATATATATATATATATATATATGGGAATCTCTTCGCTGTACACCTGAAACACAACATTGTAAATCAACTATACTTCAATTTTAAAAAAAGAAGGCTATATGAGCCTATAGCACAGTATTGGAGTCTGGTGGGGAGCTATATATATGGCATTTGAAGTCACAAAAATAAGTAAGATCACCCCGAAAAAGCTATAATATAACAAGAGAACCAGGGACAGATCCTTGGGAAATATCAACATTTCAGGCTGTACAGAAAGGACCTTAAATAATGCTTATGAAACTAGGAGGATCAAGGAAACCCAGGAAGGTGTTTCAAGTATGAGGTATCATCAAGAGTGTTATTTGCAGCAGCGATGTCAAAAAAGATGAAGTCTAAGTAACAGACAATGGATTTGGGTAGTTTTAGTGGTAGGACCAAACCAGATCACTATGGCTTGAAGAGTGAATGTAGGTTAAAAATGTGGAAGTATCAAATGCAACCTACTTTGGGGGAAATTCATGGTCAAGAAGAGAAAGAGAAAAACAGAATGATAGCTAGAAGGAGCTACAGGTTCAAAGGAGGCTTTTTGTTTTTTGTATGAGGCAAATGAGAGACTTCACAGTATTCATATACTGAAGGGAAGAGAGAGAGAGGCTGAAGATAACAGGAGTGTATTATTCAAGGTCCAATCAGGAGATGGAAATCACATGTTATTTGACCATACAAAATCTAATATAAAGAACTGTTAAATATGTATAAAGCTGTTTATCAGGTAATTGAAAAGGTAAGAAGAGGACATAAAGAGATAGGAAAGAAGCAATTGTAAGAAGCATCTAACACTCTTAGGACTGGGAGGCCAACGGAGACAGGTAGCAGATGGAGTTCAAAAAGCCTGAGGGGAATTCAGGAGAGGGAGAGATTTTTTTGCTAAGATCAATCAAAGAGTATTTTATGAAGATGGCATTGGAGCTGGGCTTCATTATGCAGAAATGAAAGAATATTCCAGAAGTTGTGCAAGTTGCCCATGACCTGGCAAATGGTGGATACTCAATAAATATTTGTTGAATAGATGAAATGATGAAGGAACAGAGTGAGCAAAAATCTAAAGGAGAAAAGCATGGGAAAATTTGGCGGAACAGTAAGTTTGGCTGGGGCTTGTGTTTGGGACAGGGGCGGGCTGCACAGATAGAACTGGGTGGGGGGCAGATGGCTTTGAAGAACAGGCTAACGAGCTTAGACTTTACTTTAGGAAGCCGCTCAAGTCTGAGTAGGGGAGTGACATGACTAGGGCAGTAATTTCCGGAAGGTTGATCTGTGGTACCAAGAAAGCACTGGAAAGAGAAACCGAAACCATCACTTAGAAGGCAAAAAATGATGACCTAGACTGGGGTGACAGTAAAGATTTAAGAGAGGGAATAGACAGGGGACAAAAAGTGGAGGGCGGATTGCTTTAAGTGCTGATTGGCGTTGGGAGAGGAGGGGGAAGGGAAACGGAAGTTCTAGGCTATTGGGAGAAATGGCAGAAAGAGGAAACAGGTGTAAGAGGAGGAGGTTCTGAAGGGACATGATACGTTCTGTGGGGACAGACTGGACACCCTCGTGCATGGAAAGTTAGCAATGCAGGTCGGCAGCTCGGCGGAGTCCGGGCAGAAGGTGGCGATTTGGAAGTCACCTCACAGAGACTCTGGCCGAGGCCTGTCGCTGGGAGAACGCATCCGCACCTCAGAGTATGTGAATCCATAGCCAGTCCCCTGGCCAGCTGCTGAGGCGGCCCAGCCTCCCGATTTACACTTGTCTCTAGGGCTGGCCCTCAACAACTGGAAGGAGAGGATTCCCAGTGTTTATCCTGCCCCGAAGCCCGGGACTTACGTACAGAGGTCGCACACGGTTCCTCGGGTACCTACCTCTACTCGCGAAGGGGAATGGAGCGCCTCGGGAAGCCGAGCGCGCGCTTCCACTGACACGGCGCACGCGGGCGCGCATTGCGCAGGCGCGGCACGCTGTCGCCTAGCAACCAGGCACAACAGTGGACTAGAGACGCGAGCTGGCTGCAGCCGGTGCAGTTGGCCAGGTCTGAGAAGCCGCTGCCCGGCGGGATCTCCCTGCAGGTAAAGGCGGGAGGGCGGCTGCACCGCTACCCCTGCGGTTTGAAGAGAGGCCCAGGGTAGAGGCCCCAGCAGCCTTTGGGGAAGGAGACAGTGCCCCGCGTGTGGGGGGCATCTGGGGCAACTGAGGGAACACCTCGTAAGGACCTCTGGCTCCCTGCCTTACGCCCGCAGTGTTAGACTGTGGTCCCCGTGGATTTCATAAGTGTGCCGGCCGCCTCCTATTTAACAAAGAGGTGACAAAACTGAGGCCCAGAGTGAGGATCTGAGGGTCTAAGATTCCGTTACTTGACTCTGAGGGCCCCCAATTGTTCTAGCCCTTCTCAAAATAAATCTCGTTAGAAAATGTTTAAGATCGCATAGGCTGAAAGTTCACGAAGAAGATCAATAAATTCGTGAAAAAATGTGACTCCTTTCCAATAACCAAGAAGATGCATATTCAAAGCATATTTGTTTTCATGTCCAATGCCGTGAAGTTCATACCTTTTCACCTAGTAGTTATTTTACTACTAGGGATTTCTCCTAAAGAAACAGTTGCAGATGTGGATGAAAATTTTATTGTATAAGAGTGTTCATTTGCAGCCTTGTCCATAATTCCAGAAAATTGGAAACAAATGCTCAACAACAGGGGACTGGCTAGATGGTGGATTTTAAAATATTATTTTAAATGACATGCTGATCCACTAATGATGATTGAAGCAATAAATGGAGAATGAGATTTCATGAACTTGTCCATTAGTTTAAGAATTTAGTAAGAAAATGGTCCCAGGAAGGGAAGTTGAGAATAGCAGATAGAAATCCAGGTAAGACGGTAAAATCACTATAGAAAATACACAAAAAATGAGCTATATCCAAATAGTGCTGATCTCCCTGAACTTATTTCTGAGTGATTTTTTAAAAATTCCATATTCCCTTCCTTGTTTTCCAAATTCTCTGTAATGAAATGTTCTACCTTTATAAGTGAACAGTAGACACAGAATTATACACTTAAAAATAGTTAAAATGGTAAATTTTATGTGATGTATATTTTAGCACAACAAAAACATCAATGGGCAGGTGGTAAAATAGTCAAGGAAAACAGGTTTAGTTTGCTTCAAAAAGTCAGAGATTTATTTTCTTAATTTGACGTCTCTGTAGCTTTAAAGGGAAATGAGTCTTTAAAGAATAAAATAAGGTAATTTAGTTGTATCACGTTGATTACAAATTAAAAAAAAACCTTAGGGTCATCTCTGGGGTACACTGCCCCTGGACTATGTCTGCTGTGTATTTTCTCCCCTGTTAACTGTTATATCCAATATGGTAAAAACAAAAACAAAAAAAAACAGGGGCTTCCCTGGTGGCGCAGTGGTTGAGAGTCCGCCTGCCGATGCAGAGGACACGGGTTCGTGCACCGGTCCAGGAAGATCCCGCATGCCACGGAGCGGCTGGGCCCGTGAGCCATGGCTGCTGAGCCTGCGCGTCCGGAGCCTGTGCTCCACAACGGGAGAGGCCACAACAGTGAGAGGCCCGCGTATGGCAAAAAACCCAAAAAAACCCAAAATGCTTCCTACTTCACCATATTGCCAAGGGCCAGTTCTCTGTAATCCTGTATGTTTAGGCTATTCCAGCCTCTGTATTTTTCAGTGTGCAATTACTCAAAACCACTATCCTGAAATGGGAAAAATAAGTTCCTGAGTGAAAATCAGATGACTTCAAGTAACTTTCTATGAGTGTAATTTACTTGCTTCTTGAATGTTATTCATAAGGAATTCTTTTGTAAAGCAAAGGCTGCTATATCTTGGAATTGGTTATAAAGAGCTGTGAAATCTCTTTTTCCTAGAGAAATCACAGGTCAGATTTTCATCTGTCCAGAATAGTCTGTGTGTCTGCCTGAAACATTATAGGCACAAAGTCTGGGATCTGTGTGCTTTTCAAGTATCTGTGAAAGAAAGATATTTGGGGTCTGAAAAAAAGCATTTGGTCTAAAATATGAAAAGAAAATTCAAAAATATTAAGTGTTTTATTAATATTAAAATTACATTTGAAAACAATTTTCTTATTTTGCAAGAATTTCCAGGTGTACAAACTGATGAGTCATTTCAAATGCAAAATTTCAAATCTTTTTTATGATGAAAATTATATTTAACAGGGGATGTGGGTGTATTTTAATGTTTTAACATATTAGGTATAGCATGAGGTAGTGCATAGCATAAGCTTGCCCAGGCCCTCAAGGATCTTGAAATTTATGTGACTTCAAGTTAGGGACCTGGAATAGATGTCTTTCAGAAGTCACTATGAGTTTCTATGAACATGTGGCTTTTTAACTTATGTGATCAATTCTTGGAGTTGCTGTTGTCCCTTGGCAAGCCATCTGAACTAACCCTGACATTGTAGATTCTCTCCAAAGATTTCCTACTTCCCAAAATTTTCTTGAGACTATTGTAATTACCTTGAGACTAGAATATACCATCTGAGATTGCCCTAATACCAAACATAACCCCACAAACTCTCATTGGAGAAAACATGAAAGATTTCTAGGGTTATTTATTTATTTTTTGCGGTACGCGGGCCTTTCACCGTTGTGGCCTTTCCCTTTGCGGAGCATAGGCTCCGGATGCGCAGGCTCAGCGGCCATGGCTCACGGGCCTAGCTGCTCCGTGGCATGTGGGATCTTCCCGGACCGGGGCACAAACCCGTGTCCCCTGCATCGGCAGGCGGACTCTCAACCACTGCGCCACCAGGACAGCCCTAGGGTTATTTTAACAGTCACCATCTTGGAAAGTTCTCTGTACCTAGGTGGAGTTAGTAACCCCAGTTTCCCTAGAATACATCTTTTGAGATTCTCAATTACTTTTTTATTGAGCTATGGAATACATTAGAGAAAACATTTTTTATATGGAATACATTAGAGAAAACATTTTTTTATATGGGAAAATGACACAAATGTTCACTTGGTAGATCTTGGATATCATTCAGAAAATAATTACCCCCAGGAACAACAGAGTTAATGATTTTTATAAATGTCAAATGCCCAGTATGTACCAGACCCTGTTCTAGGTGCTTGGGATAGATCAGTGCAAGAAAGCAGACAGAAATCCCTCCTTTTGTGGCAGAACATTCCTGCAGATCTCAAAAGTAATTTAGATTTAGTCTCCCAAGCCCTACACAAGTGAGCTATAAGCATGGTAAACCATTACCTGTTATGTAAGTAAAATTTATGTCATTTATGTCATTAATGCATTCTCCTTCTTTCCAAACTGGAAGCCAGGACAAATGCCCAACAATCTTATCAATAAGTTCCTTTAAAATTGTGAAGTCTGGGATGTAGGTAACATATTTGTATATGTATTGCACATATTTGTATATGTGCAATAATTTCTACATATATTGCCTAGTTTCTTTTTAGGTAAAATTTAGAGGACGAAGTACATCTCCTCCTAGGAATGCAGGTAAGTGAGAGATTTGTACATATACAATGTACAAATGACATTTTAACCATTTGTGGCATCTTTTTCCAGAATGGGTAAAAAGATAAAGAAGGAATCAGAGCCCCCTCCCAAGGATGTGGTAAGTTTCTGATTTGAATACTAGCAGCATGTTAACAACCAGTTTTAAAAATAAACTGTTGAAACAGTTTGGCATGTACCAGTATATACATGAGTGCACGGTGGCAGAAGTCCAAAGTCTGACTAATGATAAGATTAGTCAGAGAAATCTAACATTATGTAAACAAACATTTACAACATTGTCATTACTTGATTAGCACAATTAGAGAGTAATTATTAGCTTTTCCAGTATGTGGATGGCATGTTTATAAGCCTAGTTAATGAACAAATAGTTTTGGTTTGTTCTTTCAAATACTTTAAATTTACATTTGCCAGTCTCTCATTAATGTTAATTATCCAAATGAATTTTAAAAAATGACTGGAAGTTATGCTATAGCTATTAGGTATGTACGTGAGGTTGTCTTAAGATGACTATTTGGACATTAGAAGTCCTGTATTTTCCAATTCTATGGAGAGAAAAATCTGTGTTCATCACCTTTTTCTCTTTCCAGTGCTTGAATAATGCATTCCCCACAACACAAAACCTTGTCTCTCCCTTTTAAAAGCAGGGTTCAACAATGTCCAATAGGTTGGTCATTTGGGACAAGGTGATCCTAGAAGTTGTAAAATAATTTAAAGTGATCATGGTAAATAAGCATGGATCATACAAAAAATTATTTCCATAGCGGTAGTGATTATAGAAGTAACAAAAATGTTTTATAATAAAAACTTAGTTAAATAAATTATTCCATTTTGATAAAATGATGTCACTGAATATTTGATAGCATGGGAATATGATCACAATATTTGAATTAAAAAGCTATGATATAAAGAGGAAAGAAATTGAGTTATTTGTAGTGAGGTGGATGGACCTAGAGTCTGTCATACAGAGTGAGGTAAGTCAGAAAGAGAATAACAAATACCATATGCTAACGCATATATATGGAATCTAAAAAAATGGCACTGATGAACCTGGGGGCAGGGCAGGAATAAAGACGCAGACGTAGAGAATGGACTTGAGGACACGGGGTGGGGTAAGGGGAAGCTGGGATGAAGTGAGAGAGTAGCGCTGACATATATACACTACCAGATGTAAAACAGATAGCTAGTGGGAAGCAGCCGCATAGCACAGGGAGATCAGCTCAGTGCTTTGTGACCACCTAGAGGGGTGGGATAGGGAGGATGGGAGGGTGATGCAAGAGGGAGGGGATATGGGGATATATATATACATATGCTGATTCACCTTTTTGTACAGCAGAAACTAACACAACATTGTAAAGCAATTATACTCCAATAAAGATGTAGAAAAAGAAAAAGAACCCATCTGAAAAAAATGGAAACTCACCAATTTTTGGTTTCTGCTATGCTTACTGGGATACTGAGTTAATCAGTTTATAAAAAACTACTATTCTTGAACTGTAGTTGTTCTACGGAAAGTGGAGATACAGAACCTATTCTAATTACAAAAAAAAAAGCTATGATAAAAAATTAAAGCAGGGTTTTATTGTCTCTCTTTAAAGTTTATGAACTACTGATTATGTTAAAAATAGAAAATGTCCTCAATTTTCAATTTAAAAACTTATTTTGAAACAGACATTTGGTGTGGTTGTCTTCAAATAAAATGTGAATGGGAAAAAATTGTGTATAGTCAAAAGACTCGCAGGATTTTACTGTTTGAAAGAATCTGAAGTTAGTGCAGGAATTTTCCTAACAACACTGGAACATTGTGGTTACAAATGTGACCTCTGTCCCAGCTCTGCCTCTCATAAACTGTTATTTTGGTGAAGTTGCCAAATTTGGCCAAGTTATTTCAGCCTTTTTTTTTAATCTCTTAAATGAGAATTGTCATGTCCAAGTCATTTTGGTTGTTCTATCGATTACAATGAGAGTATATGAAGTTCACAGTGCCTGGCACATAGAAAACACTCAATAAATAAGATCTGTTGCCTTTCGAATTCTTTAGATTCTGCTACACACACACACACACACACACACACACACACACACACACACACATATCCCTATATAACTTCTGTATGATCCTTCAATGCAGCTGGAAACAGAGGCTACAGAAGACCTGTCTGCCCAGGTCTAGGAAAGCTTTGCAGAGAAGGTCACTGTGGTCTCCTGATATAGATCATCAGTCTGGCTGCTCTCCTTTGGACATACCCCTAAAATGTTCTAAATTCTCTTAATTTTTCACTGCATCTTATTTGTATTACCCTTCTTTTTGCTGCAAGATAGCATTATTGACATCCTATTACTACCAGAAAGTGGAGTCATGAACACAGTACTTGACGACAAACACTTTCTGATTAAAATTAGAATTAAGGAACTATTAAACAATAGATATATTTGTCTAATACACTCTCCATAATTTTATAATGTCTTGCTGGTGTTGTCCTCTGTACTCCAGTCCTTGAGGAGCACAATCAAGGACTGAGAAACAATTCCAATCCTCAAGTTAACAAAAATCTAGCTTTTGCTTCCTTGGGTCACAGCAGTCTTGAGGGCAGCCAAAGGCATGTGTAACAGTGACCGTTGCTCTCTGACAATCCCGAGGATCCTTCCATCCTTCCCCTGCTCTGATTTTATGTTAATAAAGCTGATAGAGTAGTATTAAAGTATCTAACTGCTGTTCTGTCTTATAAATTCTAATACTTCAAAACACTATAGCACAGTTTAAACTATCTGAACTTGGAATTTGTTCCGAGGTATACCTCTTCAAAGTCTGTGAAAGGTTTGTTGTACAAATTAGAAATAAAAACCAGATTTAAAAGAGGGATATATAAGTGCTTGAGAAAATAAAGTTTTCTGTGTCAAGTCATGGCAATTTGCTTCTTATATATCTCCTAAAACATTGTTTCCAAAGATTTTTATTTTTATTAGTCTTTCATCTACTGGTAAAATGGGTAACGGGGACAGAAAAAAAAGAGTGTTTGGTGATAAGGTTAAAACAAAATGCTCCCTTTGCTTTTGTTAGTATTCTCATTGTCAAAGCATACACTAATGTGTGCATTTATGGTTTATTATTCTCCGTTTCTTCTCATAAAGGAGAACACTAGCTAAGAAGATGCCTAAATGGGGGGAAGCTATGGCTTGAATAACCAACACAACTATATTATGCTTTCCCAAATCAATTCCAAGTCTGGCTGAAAGGCTGTTTGTGATGCTTTAACAAAAGGCAGACTTTTTCTGTGGACTGATTGCACGAAAGAATTATTAACAGAAACAACGTTAGTAGGCAATGTTTGGTATAAGGCATGATATTCGGTAACTGAGTATGGGCTCCAGGGTTATACTGTCAGAGTCTGAATCCTCACCTCATCATCCACCATCTGTGATCTGGGGCAAATCTCCTAACCTTGGTATTCCCCAATGAGGATGTAATCATGTCCACTGCATACCCACTCACAGCAGTGGGGCAAGGTTAGAGATGTAAAAGATGCTTAGAACAGTGCCAGGCATTAGATAAGAACTTAGTAAATGTAATTATTAATGATGTAGTTGAGGGTGCTGTCCATCATTGTACAAAACTGTTGAAGTTTGCGTGAACTGTCGAAGGAGGCAGGGGTATCGGCTGTGAAAGCCCATCCGGCCACTGAAGTTCCCAGAGGCCTAGAGCACAGCCATCACAATTCATGGTCAGGTCTTCGAGTTTAAGAGCACGGAAATTTTGTTCTCTTATGTTTCAGAGGCAGTTGAACTTTAGTGGGTAAATCCACAGTATTTAAACTCACAAGAGACTATGATTTGGCCTTGGAATCTTAGTGGTTAAGTATCAAGTCAACTGAACATTTATGTTAATGGGTCAACGCCTTCCTGCTAGGTGCATACAGGGAACCAGCATGGTGGGTGTTGAATCAGAGGAACGAGCAATAGTGGAAACTGCTCCCTCACCTGGGCAACCAAACCCAGTTCCCTGGAAGAGTGGGATGTCCCCAGGGTCTTGTTTTTCTGGACCCTTTTCATCAGCCTCAGAACTCAACCTTTAACTCTGTCATAGACTGCCAAAACTGCCATAGACTTTTTTTCTAGGAATGAAGCCTCTTAGGGACTTTGTTTTCCTATCTTTCTCCCTCATCACAGATGTATGTATAAATAACGTACATATACAAAACTGTATGAATAAATATCGGCTTGCTCACCTTGCTCTAAAGATTTGCTATTTTGATTCAGGTTGTAAAGCAAATGAAAGGCCATTTTAGCGGTTTTCATTTTAACCTTTACCCTTTTGCAGATTTTAAGTGCTGTCTAGAGAGTCTGTACTAAAAGTCCATGCTCGAGTGGTACAGTCTACTTCCTTCTGTTTATCTGTCTCCCTTTTCCTGTGCAATTGGCTTCTCGTGATCGGAGACCACTGACTTGGTAAACACATTCCAGCAGAAATCAAAAAAGCCTTTTATTTGCACTTAACGGCAGCATAAAAATCACTCAACTCATGATTCATCTCTTTTCACTGAATTCAGCTTTATAATTGTATGTTCCTTTAGACTGGTGCTGTCTATGTATACAGTAGCCACTGGCCACATGTGGTTATTTACATTTAAAATAACTAAAATTGTATTAATTAAAATCAACAATAAAAAATAAAGGGAAAAATTCCGTTCCTCAGTCTCATCAGTTACACTTCGAGTGCTCAGGAGCCACATGGGGCCTGTGCCTGCCGCACTGGACAATGCAGGGTCGGAACATTTCATCGCAGTTCTGTTGGGCAGCCTTATCCTAATAGTCTTATTTCCTTAACAGAGGTAGAAAAGCATCTCTACAAGTCTATGGCTTCTCTAATTGACTGGGTTTAAAACTCAAAGCTTAGCCAAAACGCTTCCCCTTTCTTTCATTCTCTTTGTAAATAATTTTAGTTCATCGTTTATTCAGTACAGAGCACGAAATTATAATTTCACAACCAGCTTGTTGGTGACTGACTATGAGTTCTTCATGGGAAAGCAGATGGAATCTGTAATTACAGCACAGGATTATATATTTAGTCATGTGGCATTCTGTTATAGCTATCATTTTATTCTCGGCGCCCTTTTTAATAAAAAATTACTATAATGCCGCAGGCTCTGTAGGAGAAACACATGTCATGCCAAGTTTCTCCACTGTCTGCCAAACACTGGTATTTCTCCTCCTTTGACAGCCCTTACAGTGGTAACTCTCACGGTCTCAAAGTTCCTCTTAAGCTTCTTGTACCCCCATCACCTTTTTCTTAAGGATGACCAGAAGATATGGCAAAATACTGAAGTGTTTTCTGAACCACTGAAGGAGCATTAAAAGATATTTAAATGTATTTCCACCTACCCTGCTCCTTTGAGAATTGTAGCCATTCTGTGGAGATCACGAGAAATCTATGCTTCAACATAGTTTTTTCATTCACGTGCTAGTAAAATCAGCTTTAAAAATACTGAAATATCAGACGTCTCTGAAGTGGAAGTTCTAAAATGGAAGGAAAGGTAACCAGCCAGGATGCTAGGGAAACTGACTTAAGTGGAAAAGGTGATCTAAGGCTTTGATTCTCAAGGGTTTGGTGGTGGGTTGGGGGCCTTACAAGGGTAGGATGGTGACTGTGGACTCTCTCCCTGTAGAATGCACACCAAAATTTCTGCACATAATTTCAGCGAGACAAGCTGTCCCTGGAGCCCACTGATGGCTCCGTGAACCTCAGATTTGGAATCTTCTTTTCTGGCATCAACAGACAGTACAACAGTTAAGGCACTTCAAGGCCACAAATATAAAAAAAGAAGTTTCCAGAGGCACTTTAATATATTTCTTTATAGACATTTATTGAGGATTTCCATATATTGGGTATTGTTCTAGGTAGTGGAGATAGAGAAATAACAATCTTTTGTCTGAAGAAAGTCATTCATTTACTGGACAAATATTGAGTACATACTATATGCCAAGTATTCCTTTACATCCTGGGCATATAGATCAGGCCTCAAGGCAACTTACATTCTAGTGGCGGAAACAGTCAATTAACAAATAATGTAATTCAGGTAATGATAAGATCAATGAAATTTTACCTGAGTTTTGTTGAAAAAATCTAGAATTTTAATTCCAAATCATTATTAACTTTTTTCCTTATTATGTCGTCATTACTTCAGAAATCCCTTCTTAAGAATTACACTGTGATTCAGACCATCATTATCATCCAGTTTAAATATCAATTTATCAATTTATTGATCCACCACTACTGTGTTTATATTTTGTCCTCCCCAATCTTGGCTTAAGTATTTGCCAAGTAATTTGTTTACGTGTACAGTTGATATACTTGTTGAGTTTGTGAATGCCTGAACATGTCTTTTTCACGTATGAATGATAACTTAGCAAGGTATAAATTTCTAGAGTCACAATCCTTTCCTCTGAACTCTGTTGATTATCCTCAATAGAGGGCTGGTGAAGGGAAGGTCTAGGTCACTTGCTGAGGCCTCATCTTTCCTTATTTTTCAGTAATATTCTGCTTCCTATTACATATTTTCTATTCAGTCAAACTCCTATTTTATCCACCATAAATGCAGCATTCATTCCCATTTTAAACCTTCCTGGTGTCATTTTTCCCATTTGAATATCCTTCCTCCTTATCTCAGCCTACCCCATTGTATCCATTCTTCAAATCACATCTAAAATTCTACCACCACCGCGGACCTTTCTCCATTTATCCCAGTTCAAATTAATTCCCCCTTCCGCATCACAACATTTATTGTCTCTGCCATATGTTTTTGTACTTCATAGTATCCTAGAATTTTACATCTAGAAGAGATCTGAGAGATATAATCCAACTCCCTAATTTTTCAGATTAAAAAAGATGCAGTTAGTGAGCTAGTGATGACTCCAAGTGCTCTGGCATTCTGGGGCTACCCTTTAATGCCTATCTAAGATGTTTCTCAAGCCTCAATCACCGGGTACTTTTAATAGTTCTTCCTTAAAATTTCTCTGAATTTCCAGGCCCTTATGCTCTCCTGGTCAGCGTTGCAGACAGCATCCTAGCCATTGCTCTAGGCTCTTCTAGAGGCCGTTTTTTCTCACTGGTTCATGTCACTGGAACCCGTAAGTGCAGCAAGCCTGGTGCATATGGCAGACTTTTACTGATGAATTGTCTCCCAAAGAGTCTAAGAGGCTTGAGACTTTGATAACTCTTTCAGCTTCTAGTACAGAGCTAGACATGCACAAACAACAGCTTCAATTTGGATGTTAGATAATGCTGTCCTAAAATCCAACAGCCATTTTCCCTCCAAGAGGTATTTTTATCCCAGCCACATCCTTTCGGGTCATTGCTTACTGCCATCTTCTCTATCTTTACTCTTTTAACCTCACACAGTTATATCTCCTTATTCAGAATAATCTATCTCTCCATCCTCTACCCAAAACTGAACATCAATTTTTGCTATGTCTCAAAACACATTAAGATGTCCATTTAGAAAGGGCCAACACAAAGAACCAGGTAAAGCTTTGAAATTCAATTTTTTTTTCCTTTAACATAAGCAGAACCTCCTCCTCCATGGTCTCTGGAAATGGAAGAAAAATAGTGTAATAATTTGTTTTCTCCTTGACCAAACAAAACCCACGGGGGTCATGCATTTGTTATTGTTCATTTCAGCTCCACATGAATTCTCAGGATCTCACAGCAAGGTACAGGACTTCTTAGAGTCCTATACTTTTTCTTTATACTATATTACCTTTTCCCCTGTTCCAGATTTTATCCAGTTTTACATTTTGTGATATGCTGTTATCTTTTGCTTTTTAGTTATTTCACATATGTAATTCCTGCTTTTCAAGAGAGGGTGTAGTGGTTAGAAAGCAAGTACTGATCACTGAGACTGTCAGGGCATCTAATACATACAGGTTCTCAAGGATTCTTGTGTATTGGCTAAGAACTATACTAATATATGTTATTTAATGAGCATCTATTATGTGCCGGACAATGTGCTAAGTGATTTACATACATGATCTCTAATCCGCTCCTTAATCCTTTGCAATAGGTATTATTATACCCGTTATTCAGAGAAGGAAACTGAAATTCTAACAGCTTAAGTAACTAGTTTGGTTCCCCATGGCTAAAATGAGAGACTACACCTGCCGGATTCCAAAATACTTTGCTCTTCCCTCCATACTCCAGGAATTCCAAAGCCGCCAATGTTGACAACTGTGATAGTTTTTAAATAAAAATTTTACAGTGCACTTTGTGGGCAATGACCACATCCTTTTTGTAAGACTATGCTCTCTTTAAGTTTCAACACACCACTCATGTTTTATGTGCTTTTAAAGCTTGTATGTGGCTCTGATATTTTTCTCTTTGAATTCTAGTTTGATCCCTTAACAATTGAAAGCAAAAAAGCAGCAACCGTGGTGTTAATGCTTAATTCTCCAGAAGAAGAAATTTTGGCTAAAGCATGTGAAGCCATTTATAGATTTGCTTTAAAAGGTTTGGATTTTTTTCAGTTTATCTTTCTATTTCATTAGTTTCTTAAAAATACTTGCTACATAATGGGCACTTTTCTCCCCAGTCTTTAACTTACTTCCTGTCTGATGAATTCTTTCAATCAGTATATCATTTAATGCATCACCTGAAAGTAATATATCTCCCTATGTGCCTAACCCAGTCTTAAGGAGCAATTTAGTCAATGGGTAGAAGAGTCATTCTGAAGGCTTTATTGCAGTTTAAAAAACTGTAAATGTCACAGGAGCTGAAAGAGCTCCTAAGGATCAAGGCTGGAATAATTTGAGCAACAAAATAAACAAAGTATTGGATTTATAGCCCGATAATTTATATTAAAGAAGAAAATAAATATCCATAAGTCTATACAGACAAATAAATGATTGAATAAGTAAATAAATGGGAGAGAAAAGACAAATCTCCAATGCAGAAGGATCCCAATTTATGCAGATACTCTGCCCTTGAGGAGGTGGGATGCAACTTCTATTCTTTAGGGGCTGTGCATAGTGACATTTTTCCAAAGAGTGCAAGATGGACACAGGGGGAAAAGAGTAAGTTTGTAGCAGAGAAACCTGACAAACACTTCCTCTGCCAGGTGATCGAAATCAACATCAACAGAGATAAGTCATTTGATAATAAATGCCCTTGACATGACATAATGAAAATGGCATTTCTATGTTATTTTCCCCAAAACCTATAGCCCCAGTCTAAATATGATTTAAAAAAAAATAAAACAAATTCCAATTCAGGGACATCCTCCAATTACCTAACCAGTACTCTCAAAACTGTCATAGCTATCAAAAACAAGGAAAGTCTGAGAAACTCTCACAGCCAACAGGAGCTAAGGACACACAGTGACTAAATGTCATGGGGGATCCTGGATAGGATGCTGGAACAGAAAAAGAAAAACTAACAGGAAATCTGAATAAACTGTAGAATTTCATTAGTAATAACATATCATTATTGGTTCATTAACTGCATCAAATGTCCCTACTAATGTAAAATGTAAAATAATGGGAAACTGGGTGTGGGACACATGGGAAGTATCTGTGTTATCTTTGAAATTTTTCTGTAAAACTAAAACTGTTGTAAAATATAAAGTTTACTAAAATGTTGTAAATGTTACAAATTAGATTCTGTTGAAAGACTTGTTCATAGAGGATTTACAAACATAAGAGATAGTTACATTTTAGTTCATTCCAAGTGGTGATAAAATCAGACTTTTATTATACTGTGTAACATTGAAATTGGAAATATTTGAAGAGTTTAGTGTAGCTTGGTATTTTTAACAAAACCTTTTTAAACTAAAATGGGAGCAATTTGATTTTAAAGAAATGGTACTTTAAAACATTGTTTGGACCGCCTGGAGGGGTGGGATAGGGAGGGTGGGAGGGAGGGAGATGCAAGAGGGAAGAGATATGGGAACATATGTATATGTATAACTGATTCACTTTGTTATAAAGCAGAAACTAACACACCATTGTAAAGCAATTATACCCCAATAAAGATGTTAAAAAAAAAAAACATTGTTTGGGGGACTTACATGAGAGAACAACAAATCATTCAATTAGCAAATGGTAAAATACTCACCTGGCTAGTCATCACCATCACCTCACTCTAGTCATCGTTGGGAATTCTGATAAAAACCAGAGTGGTTCTGGAAGGTATGGTTCATGAGTAGATTGTGTAGAATACTGGGTCAAATTTCAGGGAGATATTGGATCATGCATCTATAGCACAGAGTCATCACATGTCATCTCTTTTTATATTGTAAGTCTCATGTTCAGTACTAGCAGTATTTTCTGAAATATTTTCTTAAGTTAAATGATGGGACTTTGCCTTCTTGCCAAGATGAAGTAAGGGGCCAGATTTAACCTCCTTACCAGAACAAGTAAGAAAACAGAAAAATATATGAAATAAGAGTTGGCAACACACTGAATATCAGGCCATTGAGAAACAGGAAACAAAGGAAATTAGCCCTCTGATTGCCCCAGCCTATTGATTTCAGAGAGTTTCCAGGCCACAGCCCAGGAAGGGGTAACCTGTGCAGAGCCTGGTGGACTCTCTGAGTTGAGACGATAGACCTGAAAATCCAGGAAGATGAAGGCAGCAAGTTTTCAGGACAGAGTAACAGAGAGGAAAGAGTTGCACAGAGAGAGAACTCAGGAGGTCTGTAAAGGCTCCCACTCAAGTGTTCAGCTTGATCCACATGTGTATGTGTGGGGACTACTTGAAGTCAGACAAAGCACCCAACAGGATCAGAGGTAACAGTGCCTAGTGCTCACACAGGGTCAGAAGTAGTGCCTGTTCGCATCGGCCAGACTGCAAAACCTCAAGATTCATGGAGAATTGTGCAAGTACACAGAAGGGTCTTGCCTCAGTAGTTAGAAACAATTAGGCCTAGATTGAGCCCTGTTCTAGTACTATCAAATAAATATTTTAAAAGCAAACCTGAAAGGATCAAACTTTCTCCAGATAACTGTGTCCCAGAACAAACTTCAAGGTAACAACAATATCCATTGCCCAACTAGGTAAAATTCACTATGTCTGGCACCCAGTAAAAAATTACCAGGTGGACAAAAAGCAGGAAAATACAATGCATAATGAGGATATAATTCAATTTGTAAATCAAAACTGACCCAATGTATGTGTAACTTGAGTCTCTGAATAAAGGAGTGAGGAACAGAATAAGTATTTCAGAAAATAATGGTTAAAATTTCCCCCAATTTGATGAAAACTCGAAGCCCCCAGATCCAAGAAGCTTAACGAAACTGAAGCACAATGAATATGAAGAGAACTACAAGGCACATTATAATCAAATTTCTTGAAAAGACTGATAAAATCTTAAAAGCATCCAGAGGAAAAAAATGTTACGTTCAGGGTGACAAAAATAAGGATGACAACAGATTTATTATCACAAATGATGCAAGCAAGAAGTCAGTGGAGCAATATCTTTAAACTGAATCACTTTTCTGTGTACCTGAAACTAACACAACATTGTAAATCAACTATATTACAGTAAAAGTTAAAAAAAAAAAAGTACTGGAAAAAACCCCAAAACTTTCAACCTAGATTTCTACACCCTTCAAAAATATCTTTCAAAAACATAAGTGAAATAAAGTCTTTTTCAAACATTCAAAAACTGAAATAGTTCATTGCAAGCAGACCCGCACTACTAATTATATTAAGTAGGTCCTTCAGGCAGAAAGAAAATGGCACCAGATGGAAATATGGATCTACACAAAAGAATAAATATAGAACACTATAAATGGTAACATATAAGGGTTTTTTTGCTTATTATTTAAATCACTTAAAAAGCAAATTGGTTATTTTAAACAAAACTAATAATCATATATTGTGTAGTCTGAAACATGTAAAAGTAAGATATATGACAACAGAACCAAGGTAGAAAGGTGAAAAATGGAAGTATACTATTGTAAGTGTACTATATGTGAAGTAGTATACTACCACTTGAAAAAAGACTGTGCTAAGACATACACTACAGACCCTAATGCAACCACAAAAATAACAAAGCAATGATATCAAATAAGCCAACAAAGGAACAAAATGGAATCATAAAAAATTCAATTCATACAAAGAAGGCAGAAATGAAGAAAAGAAAAACAACAATGAAACACATAAGAAATAAGTAACAAGATGGTATATTTAAACCTAACCACATCAATAATCAAATTAAATGTAAATGGTCTGGATACATCAATTAACAGGGAGAGAGTGTTTTATTAGAAAAAAAGCAAGACCAAACTGCATGATGCCTTCAAGAAATGCACTTAGAATATAATGACACAAATAACTTGAAAGTAAAAGGATGAAAAAGGATATCCTATGCTAGCACTAATCAAAAGAAAGCTGAAATAGCCATATTAATATCACAAAAATAGACAAAAAAAGGAGTGGTACCAGAGATAAACATGGCTATCTTATAATAATAATAAAGGGGTCAATTAATCAAGATGCTATGAAAAATCCTAAACAATTAATGTACTTAATATCAGACTTTCAGATTACATGAAGCTAGAAATGCAAGGAGAAATAGACATCTACAATTATAGCTGAGGATTTTGATACTCTTCTCTCAATAAATGAAAGAACCAGTAGACGGTAAATCTGTAAGGATATAGAAGATTTGAACAGCAATATAAATTAATTTAACCTAATTTATATTTATAGAAAACTCCAAGAACAGCAGCACTTTTCAAGTGCATACAGGACATTTATCAAAATGGATTATATTCTGGGCCATAAAACAAGCTTTAATAAATTTAAAAGAATTCCAGTCATACAAAATATATGCTATTCCACATTAGAATTAAATTAAAAATCAATAACACAAAGAACTCTGGACAATCACTAAATAGTCAGAAAGCAAATAACACACTTCTAAATAACCTGCGAGTAGGGGCTTCCGTGGTGGCGCAGTGGTTGAGAATCCGCCTGCCAATGCAGGGTACATGAGTTCGATCCCTGGTCCGGGAAGATCCCACATGCTGTGGAGCAACTAAGCCTGTGCGCCACAACTACTGAGCCTGTGCTCTAGAGCCCGTGAGCCACAACTACTGAGCCCGCATGCCACAACTACTAAAGCCCGCACGCCTAGAGCCCGTGCTCCACAACGAGAGAAGCCACCGCAATGAGAAGCCTGTGCACTGCAATGAAAAGTAAACCCCGCTCACTGCAACTAGAGAAAGCCCGCGTGCAGCAACGAAGACCCAACACAGCCAAAAATAAATAATTTTTTAAAAAAAATAATAATTAGTAAATAACCTGTGAGTGAAAGTAGAAATCAGAAGGAAAATCCAAATTAAAAATGAAAACACAGCATATAAAAACTTGTAGGATGCTACTAAAAGAGTATTTAGAGAGAAATTTATTGCACCAAGTGCCTGTTAGAAAACAAGAACATCTCTCAAGTCAATGACCTGAGCTTCCACTTTAAGAAAATAGAAAAACAAGAGCTAATTAAACCCAGGCATCAGTAATAAGGATATAATATATACCTGAGCAAAAATCAATGAAACAGAAAATAGAAAAACAGTGGACAAAAGCAGTGAAATGAAAATGTCTAGCCAGATTGATAAGTAAAAAGAGAAGACAAATTATTGATATGAGGAATAAGAGCATCACTATAGCTCCTATAGATATTAAAAGGATAATCTAAATGTTATGAACAATTTAATGCCAATAAATTCTACAACTTAGATGAATTGGGCAAATTCATTTTAAGACACAAACTCTCAAAGCTCATTAAAGAAAAATAGATAGCCTGAATAGCCCCTTATCTATTACAAAAATGGAAATTTGTAATTTAAAAATCTCACAAAGAATACTTTAGGTCCAGATGTTTTCACTGCTGAACTCTGCCATACACTTATGGAAGAAATAATACCAATTGTACACAAACTCTTTTAGAAAATTGAAAAAGATGGAATATTTCTCTATTGATTCTATGAAGCCACCATTTATTTAAGTATCCTAAAATTTATCCTTAAATTAAAATTTGGGACTTCCCTGGCGGTCCAGTGGTTAAGACTCCGTTCTTCCACTGTAGGGGGCGAGGGTTCCATCCCTGATCAGGGAACTAAGATCCCACATGCTGCGTGGCGCAGGAAAAAAAAAAAAATTTATTTGACAAAATATTTTCATCTAAGAAATTCACTTTTAGAACCCCAATAAAATGCAAACGTTATGGAAGGTTTGAGAAAGACGTTTGTAATAGTCAATAATGCATATTTCAGCATATTCTTATCAAGTGACAGATTTAATCATTTAGATACAGGGCAGTTCCACAGGCTATAGGAAGGTACAAGTCTGTGTTCAGAGAACTGAGTTATCAGAATGAACCTATAACTTCAAGTATAAAATATTTTAATTTTAAAAGAAAACTGAGGCAAAAATGTTTAAAAGACTTTATTTTACTCAAATTAATTTTGAAAATGAAATTTGCATTTTCATAGCTGGTGAAATTGAAAAGCTAAAGTTAATCAGGACCTAAATATTATTCCAGACTTTGCAGAATGATATCCCACTTATTGGGGTAGGGATAAACTGCTTTTACAGTTAGGCCAGATGCTGGCCTTCACTGACCTTCTGGTTCTGGGGCTTCTTGCCACAGCTAAGGAATCCCAGTAACCCCGGTGGCTCTGCTTTGTGTGTGTGCCTCCACGCTGGCTGCAGGCAAACCCACTGGGTGAAAAATGAGCACCCTAAACTCGACCACACTTGAATTTGAAGAGGGGACTCTGTGTGTTAATTTTTATAATTAATTATGCAAGTAAGTATTATTGAGTTGCCATTACATGCCTGGCACTGTGTTAGGCACGACGTTATAAGAGAATAGAACAGAAAGGGTATCTGTCTTCATGGAAAGTTAAGTAACAGGGGTGTAAGCGAACAATGCACGGAGATCGTTGAGTGGTATGAAGGAAATAAAGCAGCATAAAGAGATATCAGAAAGACTGGGATGTAGTGATGACATTAGGTAGGGTGATCAGAAGAGACCCCTCGGGAGGTTCAGTGTGAGCTAAGAACCAAATGAGGAAGCCAGCTTTGTAAACATCCAGGGAAGGGAGAGTAGCAAGTCTAGGATACCTGAGCTCTAAGGTTTATTCTGAGAGAAATACGTGTGGAAGCAGAGGAATGTGAAAGACAAATAAGATATTGGAATGACACAAAGAAGAACTTTGATGAGATTGCTATCCATGTCTGATTTTATTTTACCTGTGATGTCAGGTGAAGAAAATAAAGCAACCCTCCTTGAACTTGGAGCTGTGGAACCGTTAACTAAGCTGCTCAACCACGAAGACAAAATTGTGAGAAGAAACGCTACTATGATATTTGGAATTCTGGCTTCTAATAGTAAGTATCTGCTTTTAAAACTAATCAAATAATCTCACATGATGCATTATACTTTTAAATTTAACCTTAAAGGACTCGTTTTAATTTTATTTAAGCTGACTTTAATGTCAACAAGAAAGTTAAGTAAGTGTAATGTGCAACAAATGTATGATTTCATATTTTAAGTGATATTTTTAAATACAAAAATATGTGCACATATATCCATGGAAAAACTCTCAGAGTTGGTGATGTAGTATATTCCAGTCTTACAAGTTAGAACAATCATTGTCTCTTAAAATTAAAATAGTTTTCTTCTTGAGTTAGGATAATGTAATTTGAATGTCTGCCTGTGTAAGTTACACTTCATGTGTATTTCATTGTAACAAGCCCAGAGTAAAAAGTTTTGATACACTTATTTTTTGAAGCTGCAAGCTATATTTTGCCAAACATAAATTTAGATATGTATTTACTCCTTAAATCAGACCTATTACTTACTTTACTATCTTCACATATTTAATATGGTGGAATAACAGTATTACTTAAAATATGCTGTCACTTCTATTAGAATATCAGTTTGACTAAAACCATGCAATACAGGCAGTCCCTGACTAGTGAACAGGACGTGTTTTCCGTTTGTAAGTCATTTTCATGTTACGGTGGTAGATTTTCGAGTTGGACAACAAAAGCCTTGTTATTTATAATAAAAAATGACTTTCTTGGTGGAGACTGAATTCTGTCATGAAACTTGGGCTCATAGGAATAAACATGTCTCTATCATGGCATGTGGCTAAAATCATCCTACCTTCTCCTTTTTACCATGGTCTCAGCAAACACACAAGCACAGATTCCTCCTTCAGCTTCCTGCACTGTCCCAGCTCACATACCCTGGACCCTCTGTGATGCAATGGGGGCCCTTCATTCCATGGTGTCCAGCAGGGACTGTGGCCTTGGTGTCTTCAGAGACAGTTATGAGTGGAGGAAGGGGGAAGGGAGGGGAAGGAGAGCCTTCTCTGGCATCTGTGGCATCACAGCCTCAGCTGCGGAGACCACGTGAACAGTACCTGCAGTGTTATGGGGTTGGCAGGGGCACTTTGCAGTTAGTGGAAAGGTTTCTGGTGGAAACTCCAGGGGCCCTAGCAGTGGCTGTGCTACAAGGCGGGGGCTCTGGGAGTATTTCCGGGAAGGACGGCAGGATGAGGACAGTCAGTGGGCAGTGGATATTCCACCAATGTAGATTACAGTAACATTGGTCAACACTTACAAAGTACTTACAATGTGCCAGGCACTGTCGTACATAGTATTTATATATTAAATCGCTTAATGAGGTTGGTGCTATTATTTCCTTTACATATGAGGTGACTGAGGCACAGAAAAGTTAAAATAAAGTAGTAATCATTCGTATTGTGGGGCCTTCATAAATCTGTCTCGGGTTGTCTGTAGACTAATTCTGCCATATTGAATGTGCCATATAGAATTATTTATAACCAAAACAGGGAAAATATTTAAATTTGTTCCGTTTTATTCTGCATGCATACCACAGAGTTTGAAAACCAAAGGTGCTTTGTAACACCCCATGTGCAACTCCTTATTTTATTTATTTTAATTAATTAATTTATTTTTGGCTGTGTTGGGTCTTCGTTGCTGCACGCAAGCTTTCTCTAGTTGTGGCGAGCGTGGGCTATTCTTTGTTGCGGTGCGCGTGCTTCTCATTGCGGTGGCTTCTCTTGTTGCAGAGCACGGGCTCTAGGCGCACGGGCTTCAGTACTTGTGGCATGTGGGCTCAGTAGTTGTGGCTCGCAGGCTCAGTAGTGGTGGCGCACGGGCTTGGTTGCTCTGCGGCATGTGGGATCTTCCCAGACCAGGGCTCGAACCCGTGTCTCCAGCGTGGGCAGGTGGATTCTTAACTACTGCACCACCAGGGAAGTCAAACTCCTTTTTTTTTTTTTTTTTTTTTGCGGTACGCGGGCCTCTCACTGTTGTGGTCTCTCCCATTGCGGAGCACAGGCTCCGGACGCGCAGGCTCAGCGGCCATGGCTCACGGGCCCAGCCGCTCCGCGGCATGTGGGATCTTCCCGGACCGGGGCACGAACCCGTGTCCCCTGCATCGGCAGGCGGACTCTCAACCACTGCGCCACCAGGGAAGCCCCAACTCCTTAAACATAAGAAAGATCCCTCGAAGGATTGGGTTCCTTGCCCAAAGTCATGCAGGTGGCTAGTAGCAGAACTGAGATGAGAGCTAAATTACAACTTTACTCTCTGACTCATAGTTCAGTAGACCTTCTGTTCACTAAAATCTTTTACGATCCTTAACATTAGTGTCCATGCTAAGTCAGATCCTCCTTCTAAATGATTTAGAAAGGAGAGTTATAATTTCCTGTTTACATTTGTATTTTCAATTTAATATCTAGGTCTCTGTGATTTTTTCCCTTTTTATGTTAATTTCTGTTATTCATTTTATTTTGTATTTTCATCTTCTAATATATACAAGTTTATCATCTGTGAAACCCTACAATTTGTTTGCAAATTTTTCTAAGTAGGTTTTTAAGTTGAATTTCATGAGTTTCTAAAGGAGTCTGTGGCCCCCAAATATAAAGAATACTGTTACATTTGGGTGCTAAATGAGATGGTTCCCTTAGACCCATCAAACCACAGTCTGTAAGCTGGCTGGTTGGGCTGTAACCAGCTCTAGAACCAGTGCAGTCTGCAACTGCAAAGCTTAACCATGGAAAGACCTTTGCTGTCTTCAAGGTCTCCACTGAGTGCCTGGGTCTCAAGTATACTGCATGAACTTGTAAGGACCTTCTTTTGATTCTGTGAAGTGGGTGAAAAAAATCAAACCATTATTGGGATTAACTTACCTGATTTTCTATTTGAACTATCTGATGACATGGATAAAACACATGGCATCCTCAACTGCTTGCAGAGCTCCTTTTTTGGTAAGAGAGCCAATACAATAGCTAGTGCTTCACTTTTCATACATGTCCAAGGAAACTTGGAATAAAAAATAAGCAACAAGTCTTTTGACCTAAATGCAAAGTCATGTTTCCAGACCAGTATGTAAATAAATGCACCTCTGAACCTGCATGGTTAAATCATCATCTTTGGACAGTCTTAAAATAACTGATGCTTCTTCAGAAATTTGTATTTTCATACGGTTTTCCACCACTATGCTCATAGTGGATGAACCAACAGAATGTTCCAACATTCCAGGTGCTAAAGGATTGCTATGAGAACCATCTTTTCCCTTTTGCAGTTGCAAATAAATTTTTTTTTTTCTAGAGTGATTGAGCTATGTGTTTGTGCCATGCTTGGGTCATTCAAGATAGGAATTTAAATTACTTTGTTAAACCTTTTTATCAAACAGGAGCTGCTGGGGCTTCCCTGGTGGCGCAGTGGTTGAGAGTCCGCCTGCCGATGCAGGGCACGCGGGTTCGTGCCCCGGTCCGGGAAGATCCCACATGCCGCGGAGCGGCTGGGCCCTCTCAACAGTGAGAGGCCCGTGTACCACAAAAAAAAAACAAAAACAGAAGCTGCTGTCTTCTTTCACCTTCCAGTTTGTATTAGTTCAATGAGGCCATAGAACAGAGACTCATTTAATGAAGAGGGTTCAGCTAAAGAGAGAGTTCATTAGGATCCTCGTGAGGAGAAGTAGCCTTGGAAGCCCAGACATTACATTACTTAAGGCAGCAGTCCCCAACCTTTTTGGCCCCAGGGACCGGTTTCGTGGAAGACAGTTTTTCCACAGACCAGGTTGGGGGGCTGGCGGGGAGGTCAGGGGATGGTTTTGGGATGATTCAAGTGCATTACATTTATTGTGTACTTTATTTCTATTATTATTACATTGTAATATATAATGAAATAATTATACAACTCACCATAATGCTGTCAGGAGGCAGAGCTCAGGCGGTAATGTGAACGATGGGGAGCGGCTGTAAATACAGATGAAGCTTCGCTCACCCTCCTCTCACCTCCTGCTGTGCAGCCCAGTTCCTAACAGGCCACGGATCAGTACCGTTCTGTGGCTTAAACGCCTGATTAAGGCAATCTGAAGAGCTTGCCATCTTAGGAAAAGGTTGATGTAAAAGAGTATACAAGATCAAGAGTAAATTAGGTGGTCAATATTATGCAACAAAAAAACTGTAAATAAGAATTAATCCAAGAGCATGGGATATCTTTCTTTTTTTTTTTTTTTTTTTTTTTTTGTGGTACACGGGCCTCTCACTGTTGTGGCCTCTCCCATTGCGGAGCACAGGCTCCGGACGTGCAGGCCCAGCAGCCATGGCTCACAGCCCCTGCCACTCCGCAGCATGTGGGATCTTCCTGGACCAGGACACGAACCCGCGTCCCCTGCATCGGCAGGCGGACCCTCAACCACTGCGCCACCAGGGAAGCCCCATTTCTTTTTTTAAAATTTATTTATTTATTTTGGGGGGTCATCCTTGCTGCACGCAGGCTTTCTCTCTAGTTGCGGCAAGCAGGGGCTACTCTTCGTTGTGCGCAGGCTTTTCTCGTTGCAGTGGCTTCTCTTGTTGTGAAGCATGGGCTCTAGGAGCATGGGCATCAGTAGTTGTGGCATGCAGGCTCAATAGTTGTGGCACACGGGCTTAGCTGCTCCACGGCATGTGGGATCTTCCCGGAGCAGGGATCGAACCCGTGTCCCCTGCATTGGCAGGATTCTTAACCACTGAGCGACCAGGGAAGTGTCTCCATTTCGTTGAATCATCTTCAGTTTCTTTTATTAGTGTTTTATAGTTCTCAGCATATAAGTCTTTCACCTCCTTGGTCAAGTTTATTCCTAAGTACTTTATTTTTTGGATGCGATTTTAAAATGGATTTTTTTTTTTACATTCCCTTTCTAATATTTCATTGTTCGTGTAAAGAAATGCAACAATTACTGTATGTTAATCTTGTATCCTGCTACCTTGCTGAATTCACTTATCGCTTAATTCTAGTAGTTTTTTGTGTGGAGTCTTAGAGATTATCATACTAAGGGAAGTAATTCAGAAAGAGAAAGACAAATATCATATGACTCCACTTACATGAGGAATCTAAAATATGACACAAATGAACCTATCTATGAAACAGAAACACACTCCCAGACATAGAGAACAGTCTTGTGGTTGCCAAGGGGGATGGGGGTGGGAGAGGGATGGATTGAGAGTTTGGGATTAGCAGATGCAGACTATTATGTATAGAATGGCTAAACAACAAGGTCCAACTGTATAGCACAGGGAACTGTATTCAATATCTTGTAATAAACCATAATGGAAAAAAATACGTATATATTTGTGTAACTGAATCACTTTGCTGTGCAGCAGAAACGAACATAACATTGTAAGTCAACTACACTTCAATAAAATAACTTTTTAAAAAAAGGAATGCACTTAAAACAGATGGCATGGGAACTACAATCCTGAAGCTGTGGAACAAAAACCACATTCACAGAAAGATAGACAAGATGAAAAGGCAGAGGGCTATGTACCAGATGAAGGAACAAGATAAAACCCCAGAAAAACAACTAAATGAAGTGGAGATAGGCAACCTTCCAGAAAAAGAATTCAGAATAATGATAGTGAACATGATCTAGGACCTCAGAAAAAGAATGGAGGCAAAGATCGAGAAGATGCAAGAAATGTTTAACACAGACCTAGAGGAATTAAAGAACAAACAAACAGAGATGAACAATACAATAACTGAAATGAAAACTACACTAGAAGGAATCAATAGCAGAATAACTGAGGCGGAAGAACAGATAAGTGACCCGGAAGACAGAATGGTGGAATTCACTGATGTGGAACACAATAAAGAAAAAAGAATGAAAAGAGATGAAGACAGCCTAAAAGACCTCTGGGACAACATTAAACGCAACAATATTCGCATTGTAGGGGTCCCAGAAGGAGAACAGAGAGAGAAAGGATGCAACAACATTCGCATTGTAGGGGTCCCAGAAGGAGAACAGAGAGAGAAAGGACCCGAGAAAATATTGGAAGAGATTATAGTCGAAAACTTCCCTAACATGGGAAAGGAAATAGCCACCCAAGTCCAGGAAGCTCAGCGAGTCCCATACAGGATGAACCCAAGGAGAAACATGCCGAGACATGAATCAAATTGGCAAAAATTAAAGACAAAGAAAAATTATTGAAAGCAGCAAGAGAAAAATGACAAATAACATACAAGGGAACTCCCATCAGGTTAACAGCTGATTTCTCAGCAGAAACTCTACAAGCCAGAAGGGAGTGGCATGATATACTTAAAGTGATGAGAGGGAAGAACCTACAATCAAGATTACTCTACCCGGCAAGGATCTCATTCAGATTCGACGGTGAAATCAAAAGCCTTACAGACAAGCAAAAGCTAAGAGAATTCAGCACCACCAAACCATCTCTACAACAATTGCTAAAGGAACTTCTCTAAGTGGGAAACACAAGAGAAGAAAAGGACCTACAAAAACAAACCCAGAACGATTAAGAAAATGGTCATAGGAACATACATATCGATAATTACCTTAAACGTGAATGGATTAAATGCTCCAACCAAAAGACACAGGTTGCTGAATGGATACAAAAACAAGACCCATATATATGCTGTCTACAAGAGACCCACTTAAGACCTAGAGACACATACGGACTGAAAGTGAGGGGAAGGAAAAAGATATTCCATGCAAATGGAAATCAAAAGAAAGCTGGAGTAGCAATACTCATATCAGATAAAATAGACTCTAAAATAAAGAATGTTACAAGAGACAAGGAAGGACACTACATAATGATTAAGGGATCAATCCAAGAAGAAGATATAGCAATTATAAATATATATGCACCCAACATAGGAGCACCTCAATACATAAGGCAACTGCTAACAGCTATAAAAGAGGAAATCGACAGTAACACAGTAATAGTGGGGGACTTTAACAACTCACACCAATGGACAGGTCATCCAGACAGAAAATTAATAAGGAAACAGAAGCCTTAAATGACACAATAGACCAGATAGATTTAATTGATATTTATAGGACATTCCATCCAAAAACAGCAGATTACACTTTCTTCTCAAGTGTGCACAGAACATTCTCCAGGATAGATCACATCTTGGGTCACATATCAAGCCTCAGTTAATTTAAGAAAATTGAAATCATATCAAGCATCTTTTCTGACCACAACGTTATGAAAATGAATTACAGGGAAAAAAACATAAAAAACACAAACACATGGAGGCTAAACAATACGTTACTAAATAACCAAGAGATCACTGAAGAAATCAAAGAGGAAATCAAAAAATACCTACAGACAAATGACAATGAAAACATGACGATCCAAAACCTATGGGATGCAGCAAAAGCAGTTCTAAGAGGGAAGTTTATAGCAATACAAGCCAACCTCAAGAAACAAGAAAAATCTCAAATAAACAATCTAAACTTACACCTAAAGGAACTAGAGAAAGAAGAACAAACAAAACCCAATGTTAGCAGAAAGAAAGGAATCATAAAGATCAGAGCAGAAATAAATAAAATAGAAACAAAGAAAACAGTAGCAAAGATCAATAAAACTAAAAGCTGGTTCTTTGAGAAGATAAATGAAATTGATAAACCATTAGCCAGACTCATCAAGAAAAAGAGGGAGAGGACTCAAATCAATAAAATTAGAAATGAAAAATGAGAAGTTACAACAGACACTGCAGAAATACAAAGCATCCTAAGAGACTACTACAGGCAACTCTATGCCAATAAAATGGACAACCTGGAAGAAATGGACAAATTCTTAAAATGTATAACCTTCCAAGACTGAACCAGGAAGAAACAGAAAATATGAACAGACCAATCACAAGTAATGAAATTGAAACTGTGATCAAAAATCTTCCAACAAACAAAAGTCCAGGACCAGCTGGCTTCACAGGTGAATTCTATCAAACATTTAGAGAAGAGCTAGCACCCACCCTTCTCAAACTCTTCCAAAAAATTGCAGAGGAAGGAACACTCCCAAACTCATTCTATGAGGCCACCACCACCCTGATACCAAAACCAGACAAAGATACTACCAAAAAAAAAAAAATTACAGACAAAAAAATCTTAAAATTTGTATGGGACACCAAAGACCCCGAAGAGCCAAACAAGTCTTGAGGCAAAAGAACGGAGCTGGAGGAACCAGACTCCCTGACTTCAGACTATACTACAAAGCTACAGTGATCAAGTCAATATGGTACTGGCACAAAAACAGAAATATAGATCAATGGAACAAGATAGAAAGCCCAGAGATAAACCCATGCACCCATGGTCAACTAATCTATGACAAAGGAGGCAAGGATATACAATGGAGAAAAGACAGTCTCTTCAATAAGTGGCGCTGGCAAAACTGGACAGCTACATGTAAAAGAATGAAATTAGAACACTCCCTAACACCATACACAAAAATAAACTCAAAATGGATTGGAGACCTAAATGTAAGACCAGACACTATAAAATTCTTAGAGGAAAACAGGAAGAACACTCTTTGACATAAATCACAGCAAGATCTTTTTTTTGTGTGTGTGGTACGCGGGCCTCTCACTGTTGTGGCCTCTCCCATTGCAGAGCACAGCCTCTGGACGCGCAGGCTCAGCGACCATGGCTCACGGGCCCAGCTGCTCTGCGGCATGTGGGATCTTCCCGGACCGGGGCACGAACCCGTGTCCCCTGCATCGGCAGGTGGACTCTCAACCACTGTGCCACCAGGGAAGCCCAGCAATATCTTTTTTGATCCACCTCCTAGAGTCATGGAAATAAAAACAAAAATAAACAAATGGGACCTAATGAAACTTCAAAGCTTTTGCACAGCAAAGGGAACCATAAACAAGACGAAAAGAAAACCCTCAGAATGGGAGAAAATATTTGCAAACAAATCAATGGACAAAGGATTAATCTCAAAAATATATTAACAGCTCATGCAGCTCAATATTAAAAAAACAAACAACCCAATCCAAAAATGGGCAGAATACCCAAATAGACATTTCTCCAAAGAAGACCTACAGATGGCCAAGAAGCACATGAAAAGCTGCTCAACATCACTAATTATTAGAGAAATGCAAATCAAAACTACAATGAGGTATCACCTCACACCAGTTAGAATGGGAATTATCAGAAAATCTACAAACAACAAATGCTGGAGAGGGTGTGGAGAAAAGGGAACCCTCTTGCACTGTTGGTGGGAATGTGAATTGATACAGCCACTATGGAGAACAGTATGGAGGTTCCTTAAAAAACTAAAAATTGAATTACCATATGATCCAGCAATCCCACTACCTGTCATATACCCAGAGAAAACCATAATCCAAAAAGACACATGCACCCCAATGTTCATTGCAGCACTATTTACAATAGCCAGGTCATGGAAGCAACCTAAATGCCCATTGACAGATTAATGGATAAAGAAGATGTGGTACATATATACAATGGAATATTACTCAGCCATAAAAAGGATTGAAATTGGGTCATTTGTTGAGACGTGGATGGATCTAGATACTGTCATACAGATTGAAGTTAAGTCAGAAAGAGAAAAACAATTATCACATATTAATGCATATATGTGGAACCTAGAAAAATGGTACAGATGAACCGGTTTGCAGGGCAGAAGCTGAGACACAGATGTAGAGAACAAACGTATGGTCACCAAGGGGGGAAGCGGCGGCTTGGTGGGGATGGTGGTGTGATGAATTGGGCGATTTGGATTGACATGTATACACTGATGTGTATAAAATTGATGACTGAAAAAAAAAAAAAAAACCCAGATGGCATGAAGGTACTCCGGGAAGGAAGGTGCTGGCAGTTCTGAACCAAGCTAGAATTGTAGGTGTCCCACTGCTTGCCTAGAACGTGTTCATGTGGCCCAACCACAAGTCCAAGTTGCCATATCTGAGAGTGTTCTCTGCTGAGAAAGAAGGGGACAGAGATCAATATTATATTTAAAGTGACAGAAGTAGCAGCTTACCCATTATTTCTGCTGATTTAACCTCAAGAACAGAAGGACTATTTGAACAATCTGGTGTCAGAAAGTTTAATAACAAGTTAATCAGCTATGCCACCAATTTACAAGAGCTGCCATTGAATCTGAATGATCCATTGAGCCTTAAGAAAGTGGTGTAGTGGATAAACCTCCTAGATCTGTTGTTGAACAGACCTGGGCTAAATTCATATGTAGAAAGGAATTTCGTGGCCCAGAGAATCCTCTGATGAAAACTTTTAACTTGTTTGGGCACAGCAAGGGGGTGGTGGCACATACAGATGCAGCAAGGGGCCCTCTCCCTGTGGGAGCAGATGCTTCCTGCAGGGAAACACAAGGAGCAGAGAGTACACAGGGCCAGAATCTTCCTGACCTCATGGTCAGCGTTGTAGCAGAAACTCTGAAGTAGATGGAAGATTATCTTGTATACTAAGTGGAGAATGTACTTGGAGATCTAAAAGCCCAGAAATGCTTTTCTTCTAGCATGTAAAAATAGGGAACTTTGGTACAACCTTCCAAAAAATCATTGCAAACAACACAGACTGGACTCATAAGAGTGAGAAGAGAATGACAGCATGCTTTTCCAGAGGGGGCACCTCTGCCTAGTTTACCAGGACACTTGGAAGGATCTGACTATTATGCCATGGCTATTATTTCTAGACCTGTGGAGGTAATGCGTTTTTCAGAGGAGTTTCGACTGTAAAATATGAAGTCCTACACTTCCCCAAAACTCAATTATTCTTTTGTGCTGAAAGCCTATCCATGTGCATATATAGCTAGCTGTAAGTTTGCTAGCCCTCTTTGAGCCATTTTGAACAGAACAGAGAGAAAGAAGTTTTGACAGGTTGAGGAACAGCCACATCCCTGAATCACACAGGAAAAGGTGTCCAAGAAAAGGCAAACGTATCCAGCGGTTAATTCCCGAGACCATCTGCTTCAGCTGCTGCAAAGTGAATTTTTCCAAACTTCTGGTAACACTAATTTTGGCTTACAGAAGAGATAATCGACCAAGAAGAGAAATTGCAAAACTGAAGTAGCAGCTATGCCTTATTTCTCAGAAAAAGGGAGTTAAGGATGGCAAGAAAGAAGCAGGGGCATAATTGTCTAGCTTTAATTAGGCTCCTGTAAATAATACAAAAGTGAACTTTAAAAAATTAATATACTTATCTTTAAGCATCTTTGGCATTTCTGATAAGCAAATGGAACATATACAAGATGTATTTATGGGAAAAGGCTGAGGATAATTCTTATTTGCATTTTATACTAGTTTTATTAAAATCTAAATTTAAAAATATCCTCCCAACAAAACAAAAAGAATTACTGTTATATCATAAGCAAGTGTAGGGCACAGTAACTCAACTTTACTGATGGTGTTCTAGGCACTTTCGTGCATTTATGGTTATCTTTTCTAGTGTTTTGGAAGGTCGTACAGCTGAGCAATCAAGCAACATGGGCTATAGTCTGTCTGGGGTCAGACAGACCTGGGTGTGAAACCCGTCCCCACCTCTTACTTGCTGTGTGATTGTGAACCTCAATTTCCTTATCTGTAAAATTAGGTAATAATAGAACCTATCTCATAAGGAACTATTCCACAGACATTGCCATTATTATTATAATTAATAAACATTAATATTCTGTTTCTTCTTTTATAGATGATGTCAAAAAATTGTTAAGGGAGTTAGATGTCATGAATTCTGTGATTGCTCAGCTGGCCGCAGAAGGTAACTCTACATCCTCCATCTATCAATATTTCAAAAATGGGGAATGATTTATTTTTCGCATCTGATTAAAGTACCGATTGAAAATAGTTTATGAAACACCAATTCTGTATTGTCATTAAACTCTCTCAAACTAAGATGGGCTCCAACCAAGGTAAGATCTGTGGAGCTTTGGTTTTCACAGCATGGTTTAACATAATGGTTGAATAAGCCTTTACATACTTGTGTTATTTGTTTTTGATACACAGAGGAAGTAGTTATCCATGAGTTTGCTAGTCTTTGCCTAGCAAACATGTCTGCAGAGTATACCAGCAAAGTGCAAATATTTGAACAAGGTGGATTAGAGCCTCTCATCAGACTGCTAAGCAGCCCAGACCCGGACGTGAAGAAGAATTCTATCGAGTGCATTTACAACTTGGTCCAGGTGAGATTAATTTCTAACAATGAGTTTTGACAAAAGCTGGTTCTAGAATTTATTTTCCCATTAAAAAAAGGACAAAGCTTTAAAAAAAGGTCCAGTTTTAATTAAAATCACTCCTTCTCAGTACTATTTAGTAGTTATCATTCAGAGGAAAAATAATGGAAGTTTAGAGTCGATACCTTTCAGTTTTCACGTTTTGTAAGTAATTGTCCCCCATAAAAGGGCATTTTAAAAGAATAGAATGGGCTTGCAAATTAAGGCAGGATTATACTAGGTAAGTACTATTTCTTCCAAAACAGGAAATCTAATATTAGTGTTGAACTAGTTTTGACCTAGGCAGTTAACTGTTGATCTAATCTTGGTGATCCAATTGGTTGGTATCATCCGCCTTACACAATGTACCAAGATTTTGGATTCAGCTTATTTGTTGGTGAAAAGTTGAGTTTTGCTGAACGGAACTCATCATTCACAGTTGCAAGATGCTACCTCACTGTGATGCTTTCCTTCATAATGGAAGAAACACCCTACCCACCCTCCGCCCACAACCTGTCCTGTCCTCTGGCCCCTCCCCTCCAATCCCCAACCCAGCACACACACCCTCACACCCCCAGCAGGTCAGCTTGCTGCCACTTTGGACAGCCTTCTCTGCTTCTTTTCCTGTTCAGGTTCCTGAACAGTTCCCACACACGTTTGATAAGCTTTAGGTCACCTGGAAGTACAAGACACCATTTTAAATAGCCGTCAAGAGAATGTGAAAGAAGAGATATGGAAGCAAAGGTGAAGGAGGTTTCATTGAGAAGCAAAGTATCTAGACAAGATATATAGAAAAAGAGGACAAAGGCACTCATGCCAAAAGGCACCCAAAGCATGCAACCCTGGCCCTGGCATGTCCTTGCCACGTAGCTGGGCACCCACTGGTGTTACCTTTCCTCTTCCTGAAGAGCAAGTGCAGCCATACCCCTTCTCTGGTGACTTTACTTCATCCTATAGGCCTAAATAATCCTGAAAACGTGTCTGTGTGTTTCATGCCAAGACTCCTCATTAAGTCTATTTCTCTATATTTTTTATCAAGTGGAAATGAAAAGACTTACCTCCACTATTCTTCATAACAGAAGGACTAGCTAATAACAGTGTATTCATTTCCTAAGGCTGCTGTAACAAAGTACAACAAACTGGCTAAAACAACAGGAACCTATTCCCTCACGGTTCTGGAGGCTGGACTTCTGACATCAAGGTGTCATCAGGGCCATGCTCCGTCTGGGACTCTGGGTAGAATCCTCCCTTACCTCTTCCCAGCTTCTGGTGGTGGCTGTGAATCCTTGGTGGTCCCTGGTTTGCAGCCTCATCACTGCAATCTCTCCCTCTGTCAGCTCTCTCGCCTCCTGTTATAAAGACACCAATCTTATACGGACACCAATAATTACCCACCCTACTCCCCCATGACCTTAGCTTAACTAATTACATCTGCAACGATCCCATTTCCAAATAAGGTCACATTTTGAGGTACTGAGGAGTAGGACTTCAAGATATTTTGGGGGGGGTACAATTCAACCCATAGCAAGCAGCAACCTACAGTTTTTATGTCTGAAGGAAGCTGACTATGAGAGGCCAGTTGAAGGATAGAGGGAAGATAAGCTGGAAGTGGGGTCTTTTCTGTCTTTAATTCTATTTTAAGTTTACCCTGTTTTGATTTAAAATGTCATGATTTAGTAGTCAGAGTTTGGGGGCTTTTCATGACTTTTTTGCTTTGTTTTCTCTGTCGCTCACCCCAACGACCCTCCCTCCACCACTCACCCAGGATTACAGGCACACCATGCAGAGCGACTTGTCTGGACTCTAATGACCCCTTGCTCTTGTAAATGTCTTAAATTAAGGTTATGTGTCAGAACTAAACCTGATGTAAATTTGCATGCACAGGTCCTGCCAACAGCACTGCATGCAGATTAGCATTTTATAAACCATCCATCTGAATGACAATAATAAGGAATTGGTACCGTCATTTCATTTTATCGACTACTATTTGAAACAGGGTATAGCGTGTGAAAAGAATTTCATTATGCATAGATTTTATTGTGATGCTGTCTGTAGTAAGAGGAATTTTCTGTATAATAAAAAAACAGTAGCTGCTGAGAAGTCATAGATCATGCTTATTTCCTATTATTGACAAGGTCTGTATAGTTAAAATGAATATTTTGGTGTCAATCCAGGGTTTGCTTATATTTGTTTGTGAGTTATTTTGGAAGCAAATCCAGAATAAAAGATGGGAACATTATAACTTATAATGTTCTTTGTTAGAAAATAGAATCTCTCCATTCTTAAGACTGTATTTTGCTTTAAAAACCACTTATTTGAACATTTATACTTCCTGGCAGGATTTTCAGTGCCGAGCGACACTTCAAGAACTAAATGCAATCCCTCCTATATTAGATCTCTTGAAGTCAGAATATCCAATTATTCAGTTGTTGGCTCTCAAAACCTTAGGTGTTATTACAAATGATAAGGAGTGCCGGGCAATGCTAAGAGACAGTCAAGGAGTGGACCATCTTATTAAGATCCTAGAAACTAAGGTACCTGTAACATTCATTCAACTCTCTATGAGGAGATGTATCTCTCCTAAGTGTTGTTATAAAATACAAATTATAGAATATTTTTAAATGAAATTTTATTATATTTAAGCATGATGCTAAGTAGAACGGACTAATTTGCTTATTGCTACATAGTTTACCAGCACAATTAAATCAGAAAATTGGTAGAGGGCATTCTAAAATAATTTAATTTTTTAAAATCTTCTGATTTAAGATTTTTAAAGTTTTGTTTGTGATCTTATGTTTTCTTGAAACACCTGGAATTAGTCTTTTAACCTTTGTCTGCCCCAGTCTTCTCTAGGGTAATGCAAGAAGAGTCATTTACCACACATGATGGAGGGTAACCTGCTTTACTCAGTCTACTGATTTAAATATTAATTTCACCTAAAAAATGCCTTCACAGAAACATCTAGAATAATGTTTAACTAAATATCTGGATACTGTGGGCTAGTCAAGTTAAAACATAAATATTAACCATTGCTAGTCAATGTGGCATCCATTCACAGCTCCTAAATCATTAATCTCCAAATAAAGACAAAAACAAGATCATACTTCCACTTAACATGGTCCAGCTGTCCTGTGTACAACAAAACACACACTGTCCCCTTCCCCATAGGAGGATGCAAAGTCCTTGGATGATGTTTCCTCTTCTCCTTGACATCCCATAATAAGATGTAAAATTAACCGTACTTAAATACCATATTGTAAAGGCAGTACATCTCATGTTGCCTGAGGGGATAAGAGAGAGAAGAAAAGGATATTTCATACACACACACACACACACACACACGCACATTCATAACAAAATAAGGAAGCAATACTCATGACAATTATAGTCCTCTTTTCTGTAACTGATCACATGGTTGTAGTTGGTATTTATAACTACCTTCTTCCGATACCCATTCCATATTCCGCTTGCCCTCAGCAAGCACCTCAGCTCATCTTGATTCTTTTTTTTTTTTTTTTGCGGTACGCAGGCCTCTCACTGTTGTGGCCTCTCCCGTTGCGGAGCACAGGCTCCGGACGCGCAGGAGCCCGGCATGTGGGATCTTCCCAGACCGGGGCACAAACCTGTGTCCCCTGCATCGGCAGGCGGACTCTCAACCACTGCGCCACCAGGGAAGCCCCATCTTGATTCTTTACTTGATGTGGTGACCCAAACCTTCATTCCTGAAGAGCCTGGACCATTAGTAGTGGTACCCAGATTGGGTCATTATAGTTCTCCATCAACCTTAATCACAGGGTATGGTATTACTAAGAAATGCCATAAGGGACCCCCTGTATTCCAGGCATAGTCTTCCTCACCTCTGTTGTGGAGTAGCAGTCCAATTTCCCTTGGATAGGTGGGCTCTATCACCCCAATCAGCACAGTAACTCTCTTCTTTGCCTGTTGATTCAGAACCATGAGGCTCCCAAAGAGGCCAGGTGGCAGTCTTAGCTTTTAGTTCTGTGGACTCATTGTTGTGTCTCCTGGTAGAAGTATCCCTCCCTTTGGATCTAAGATTTCTAGATCAGCAGAGCATAAGGTTACAGGTACAGGAAACAAAATGTTTGCTACTGAATTGCCATGGGTAATAGTGAGTGGTGCCACTCCCATATCCATTCCTTGGTTCCTGGGAGTAACAGCAACATATAGGATGCTGTTCCAGAGAACATATAGCCCTGCAAGTTTAGCTAGCCACTTAGCTAGCGCTGTCACTGTGTCTTGCATAGGCCATTCTATCAAGCCAGCTGCTTCAGGATGGTAGGGAACATGGGAAGGCCAGTGATTTCTGTGACCATCTGCCCACTGCTGCATTTCTTTTGCTGTGAAGTGAGTTTCTTGATCAGAACCACTGCTGTGTAGAATACCACGGCAGTGGAGCATCTTTACTGTGATTTCTACCTTAAATTTCTAACTGTTCAGAAAAGGCTTCAGTTTTCCACTGCTATGGGGATTCTGGAGATTCCTCAGGCAAGAAAGCCACACACTCACAATACCTCCCTCCACCAACTGGAGATTTTAAGGAATATACTTTCAGCTTCTGTCTGCTTTTTCAAAAAATATTTTCTTTAGATTTTAAACTTGTCGGTGGAAGGCTGTTTGAGCAACATCACTTGGATACCATTACTGGAAGTTTCCAGCAACTATTTTTTATCTGTAAAACATTTTGGAATAGGGGAAATGAGAAGAGATGGGACTAATGGTCAGGGAGAGAGATGTCACATTAATAAACAGAACTGTTTCCTTGGGCCTCTGTCACAACAAAATTAATTACATTATGTTCTGACTGATCTGAGTCCCTCTTGTAATAAAATTTGGAAAGTGTGGATTGCTTTTATTACAATTTTCTAAAGTTGTGTTTGCTTTTATTATTAGGAATTGAGTGACCTTCATATAGAAGCGCTTTCCGTGTTGGCCAATTGCCTTGAAGATATGGATACCATGGTGATGATTCAGCAGACAGGGGATCTTAAGAAGCTCCTATCATTTGCAGAAAACTCTACAATTCCTGATATTCAAAAGAATGCAGCAAGAGCAATTACTAAAGCCGCTTATGATCGTATGTCTCATTTTGTATAAACTAAGCATACCTATTTCCTCCTGTAGTCTTGATTTCAATTAGTACTAACAAATGCTACAGCATTTGTCTGCTTTTAGATGGTCATTTGAGGATAGTGCTATACTTACTATTCAAGATCAAAATTCATCTCAATGCTAGTAAGTAAAAGTAGAGATTGCTTTGTCCAGTATTTAATAAACTCAATATGATTTAATTATAACGTATTTTTAAACAATTCATTCCTAAATTAAGTTTTAAGCTTTTATTTCTCCTGATTTTGAAATTTTACAGAATGTATGCACTCTCTGTAATCCCGAAAACATCATTTCAATAAATCCACATTTGGAATGATATCTATACAGTAATTTCGAGTTGCAGCTGGAGTCTAGCTGTTCCATGTTATATAGCTGTGAAAAATAATATGCTCATACTATACATAAAATACAATTTTCATTTCACTGGCAAGCTATGTTGACATAAATCTGTAAAATATGGGAGATTAATTACATCGTGAGCACTGAAGATAAAATTATAATTTCAATATATGTATATTTGGAGTATTTTATTTAATAAAAGATGTGATTTTATTTTCCCCCTTCCACATCACCCCTCTTATAAATGATGACAGCTTTGACTAGTTTAAGTGATTTATATTCTAAACATATATACTCACATCTGTATATATGTCTATATTATGGGAAACATTTCCTTTTCAACCCATACTGGATTTCTTCAAAGTTTTAATGCAGTGTGCCAAATTTCACCTCCCAGTACTAAGTCAATAGAGAGGGGCCTCGTGAGTTACATCATACAGGCCAAATCTAAAGACAGCCTGTAAAATTAATTTTGACAAAATTGCTTAATTCAGAATTCTCCCAAAAGGAACTTAGGCGTTGTCATTACCTGGTCAGTTCTGTTCTCCATCTATCCCAGGCCTTCTTAGTTATTTGAGACCAGATGAGAGGGCAATGGAAAGACATGAGCAATGTCAAACCTAAAATTTTTACGTATCTCAACTTCTCTTTGGGTTTCGGCCCCTCTTGTGATACAAGTTTCGTGAGTTTATTACCCATCACTCGATACAGTAGTGAAAAGAGCACGGGATGGAGAGCTCTTGCACTCTAGTTCTACTACTAATTACGCTATTGGCACTGCAGTGACCTAAGGATGTGTCTGTGAGTGAGCTACAGACTATCTGGACTGTTTATGAATTCATTTATTAATGTTTATTAAGCCCCCAGTTTGTATCAACAAACCCAGGGCAGGCAAGTAAGCAGGCAGTCGCGATGCCGTGTTAAACGTGCCTGATGATGGGGGAACAGGATCCCCCAGGAGGGTCCACCTAACGCAGACTCGGGTCAGACAAGCCTTCCTGGAACAGGTGATTTACAGGCTCAGACCTAGAGGAGATGAGGGAAACTGGCTGGGCAAAGAAGGTCCTGGTGGGTCGGGGGTGCTCAGCAGTGCTCTGAGGAGAAGGGACAGTGTGTAGTGGCCAGAGAGGGACAGAGCGTGGTGAGTTCCAGAGCTGAAAGTTTTCAGAATGGCCAGTCAATAGAGTGCAGCAGAAAACTGAGAGTCCAGGCCGGAGAAGTAATGAGGCGCCACATGCTAACGGGCATCACGAGCCAAGTTTAAGGGCTTTGGACTTTATTTTCAGGGCAACAAAGCACCCCTCAAGTGACTTAGAGAGGGGAGGGAACCCTACAGATTTTCACTTTTTAGAGAAAGAGCACTCTTGCTGCAAAGTGGAGAAGAGATTAGACATGCACAGGACCAGATGCAGGAAGACCGGGAAGGGGACTGCTGCAGTGATCGAGGTGAGAGGAGGGGGGTCCTGAAGCAGAGCCGAGGTGGTCGTGATGGACTCAGAGGCGTCTGCAAGGAGACCCAGCAGCACGGTGCTTGAGGGTCCATATGGGTTTGTTGAATGACTCTGTGGGTTGGGGGAAGAAGAAGGTAATGCCAAGGACAAGGCCTTCTGGCTTGGACAGCTGGACGTAGAATGGTGCCACTCACAGAAATGGGGAACTCAAGAAGAAGGGCAGGTTTTGACTGAAGGAAAGGAGATGAGGTCTGTTCTTTTTTGAAAAATTGTAAAATACACATAATATAAAATTCACCGACTTCACCATTTCTAAGCGTACAGTTCAGTGGTATTAAATACATTCATGTTGTGCTACCATCACCACCATCCAGCTGCAGGCCTCTTCGTCTCACAAGCCTAACCTTCTGTACCCATGAATAAATAACTCCCCCCTTCTCCCTCCCTGCAGTCCTTGGAAACCATTCTTTCTGTCTCTGTGAGTTTGACTACAAGTACTTATATAAGTGGAATCATACAATATTTGCCCTTTTGTGATTGGCTTATTTCACTCAGCATAATGTCCTCAAGGTTCATTCATGTTGTAGCATGTGTCAGGATGTCCTTCCTTTTCAACTCTGAAAAATATGCCATTGTATGATTATATCACATTTGTTGATCCTTTCATCTGCTAATAGACACCTGGATTGCTTCCACCTTTTGGGTACAGTGAATAATGCTGCTATGAACACAGATGTACAAATATCTCTTTGGGCCCCCGCTTCCAATTCTTTAGGGTATATATCCAGAATTGGAATTGCTGAATCATACGGTAATTCTACGTTTACTAATTTGAGGAACTGCCATACTGTTTTCCATAGCAGCTACACCATTTTACATTCCCATCAACAGGGCACAAGGGTTCCAATTTCTCCACATTCTTGCCAACACTTGGTATATTCTGTCTTTTTTTCTTTTTTTTAATAGTAGCCATCCTAATGGGTGTGAAGTGGTATCTCTTTGTGTTTTGATTTGCATTTCCTTCATGGTTAGTGATGTTGAGCATCTTTTTCATGTGCTAAATGGCCATTTAAAAAATCTTCTTTGGAGAAATGCCTATTCAAATCCTTTGCCCATTTTTAAACTGGGTTTAAAATTTTTTTGTTATTGAATTGTAGGAGTTTTTATATTTTCTAGATATTAACTCTTTATCCGATATATGACTTGCAAATATTTTCTCCCATTCTGTGGGTTGCCTTTTTAACTCTATTGATTGTGTCTTTTGATGCAGAGACATTTTAAACTTTGATGTAGTCCAGTTTATATTTTCTTAACTCCATTCATAAGTAGGTTTTTACAAATGTTGCTCCTTATACTGTTCCATATTCATTTATAACATTCTCTTTTTACTTTCCATCATCATAAAAGTTTTTTGTAGGCTAGGGTTAGGGTTAGCATTGTCATTGCATGTCAAAAACACAGTTGAAACAAAACCACATAATATACACTCTTTAAGTTTTGTTTGCTGAGTAAAGTTTTAATATGCACCCCTAAATTAGTATGCCTTTGACCTGGCACCAGGAGGAGGAAGGTGTTAACTACCATTTTGCCATGAGGTTTATGAACTGCATTAACATCTCAGCAGGAGCACAGGTGGCCCACTAGCAACTTCTGAGAATGGGTAAAGAAAAGCATCATTACATACAGATTTATTTTCAGATACAAAACCTCATGCTTTTAAATTTAGTGATACTGAACAAATGTTATTTTTAAAGGATATTATTCTATTAGTAGCATAATTACCTTGCCATCTTTACTTTCTGTGTAATTAACACGTAAATACTTCTCAGTGTAGCAATTCAATGAAGGTACTTGGTTAGTATGTTAATTCATCTTTTAAATCCATTATAGCCACGCTGCAGTCAGCACTTTTGAGGTTTGGTGAACACAGCTGGATTTTGAGAACACTCCCAGCAGGGTTGAGAAACTAATTGCCCACAGTATTTAAATTAGTTTTTAAAAATTGTTCCAATAATTGTGTATACACTGTTTATTGTAACCATCACATACTCCAAAGTTAGTCTTTTCAAATTAATTCTTTTGGTCGATTTTCTTGATAGAATCCACTCAGAGTGTTCTGTTTAGTGAAGTTGATTGAGCATCATCTCGGAAGTCTTTTTTTTTTTTTTTGCGGTACGCGGGCCTCTCACTGTTGTGGCCTCTCCCGTTACGGAGCACAGGCTCCGGACGCGCAGGCTCGGCGGCCATGGCTCACGGGCCCAGCAGCTCCGCGGCATGTGAGATCTTCCCAGACCGGGGCACGAACCCGTGTCCCCTGCACCGGCAGGCGCACTCTCAACCACTGCGCCACCAGGGAAGCCCATCTTGGAAGTCTTAATTATAAACCTGAGGATTTTAAGTCAGAGATTCTGGAAAAGTTTGAGATCTTGTTTATTCAGGGAAAACTAATAAGGACTACATATATTTTAAAACATTTTAGGGGCCATATACTTGAGATTTAAGTATTAATCGCAGCTTGTTAATGAAACAGTTATGGCCTGACTGAATTCCAGTTTTAAATGAAAGGAGCAGGGATTAAAATGATAGAATTATAGGACATGGTTCATGATTGCTTTAAGACGAATGAACAGAAGTGTTAGTGACTTAGCTTGTGCCAGTGATGGCCAGATTGCTCCGGCATACATCTGTGTATCAGAGGAACAAAGGCCAAAACAGTATTTGCAAAGGTGGTGACATCTGACCATGATACTGCTTCTGTGAAAAAGGTAATTTTTAAAAATCATTGTTGAAAGAAGACAAAAATCAATAAAAGTGGAAACCTAGTTGCTATAATTTCTGAAGATATCTCTGGGAAAAAAGTTAATTAAAATATGTACAAGTAGTGAATTATTTCCACATGTTGATGTAATCTAAGGTAGTATCAGCATTTTTTGCAGAGATCTTTATTCTAACAAGATATTCTTCTCTTGTATATCAACATCCTAAGAGCACATATCACACATTCTTCCATTTTAATCATTTACATTGACTTTATAAAGGTTAATTAATGAGAACCAAACCTATGACAAAATTTTCTTAGGAACTGTAAATAAATTAGCAAGGAATTATTTGTAAGCTGTTTCTTTTCCAACTTGTCTCTGGTTCTGTTATAGCATTAAAACTGAGTTCGGTTTAATATATATTTTTTCTAGTACATGCTTTTAATAAATAGTAATTTATTTAGAATTAACTGTAGAACACAAAACAAAAATTGTTTAATGTTCTAATTTAATTCAATGCAGTATTTGCTTTTGTATAGTGATGAGATTGTCATTTATTAAAAAATCAAACTAAATAGAGGAACATCGGGAACAAAAAGAACATTAAAAATACTTTGTTTTTGGTTTTAATTTAGTGTTTTATAGTGGGGTTAATATCATGGTATGTACTTAAGAGTCATAACTTTGTTTTCAAACGGAACTGTGCTATGTTTATGTTATTTTATGTTTATGGCAACTTAGCAATTAAGTAATTATTATAGTTTTTGCTATGTCAGCATGTATTGTAACAAGATAAAAGATGATCATAAATTCCTTAAGACTCGGGATCATATCAATACTTTATTACTCATTTTGACTTTCTCCTCCTCTCTGCTCTGCTCTTGAGCATCCAGCTCACAAGTTTGTGCGTCTTAGGCATTCTTCAAATATAGGGCTTTGTATTTAAAATAAACAGGTTTTTGTATTCAGTGAGAAGACAGCGCATGTGAACACAGCACCATGACAGGCATATGACTGATGTTAAATAAGTTCTTGCTAAGTCTGAAGCTTGCCTCTTTCTTATTACAGAATTTTCTCTGCCATAGTACTGATATCATATGAGGGAAAATGAAAAAAATGCAATGCCCATAATTCATTTTGCATAATCACTGTGTTCTAAAGGATAAATAGGTATATATTTTAGACTGTGACTAAAGCTAACGAATAGTTTGAATTCCTATCATATTTTGGATGCGGAAGTCTTTACACTTGCACAGTTTTTGCAGCAAAATTCTGATTTTTTTTTCTCCCTTTTGGTTTATGAAAGCTGAAAATAGAAAACTTTTTCACGAACAAGAAGTTGAAAAATGCCTTGTAACCCTTTTGGGTTCTGAAAACGATGGAACTAAAATTGCCGCTTCCCAAGCTATTTCGGCAATGTGTGAGAATTCGGGCAGCAAAGAATTTTTCAATAATCAGGGTAAGCAAACTGGAAAAGGCCACTTTGAACATTTTTAGGTTGCCATATTCTAGTTCACATCGATGTCTGTAAAGTCACATTTTACCTTTCTTTTTCTGTAGGGATCCCACAGTTAATTCAGTTACTAAAAAGTGACAATGAAGAGGTAAGGGAAGCTTCGGCCCTTGCCCTGGCGAATCTGACCACTTGTAATCCCGCTAATGCAAAGTAAGTACAAAAAGACTCATTCAACAGGGACCTGTTTATGGGATATTTAACAGTCCAAGATGTGCTCATCGTAATCTCCTGGCTTTCAAGGCAGTTTACATATTCTTTCAGATGCTTCTATGTTGAGTTATTTATTCCTTAGGAACCCTTATGAAAATAAGAGTCAGCAGATAAGCCTGTTTTCCAAAGACATTACAAAATCTTGAGGGTTTCTGGGCTTGCTGGGAAAATGTGCAGGCCATTTGATGCAGGTAACAGGCTAAATCTTGTAGAAGGTTCCAGAACAGAGAAAACTGGCTAATGTTGGAAATATTAAAGACAGTCTACAAATATTGGTAAATCAAGAAAAAAATTTTAAAGAACCAATTTTAAAAGGACATAAACATTAGATAAATCGAGAAACATTTTAAAAGTCCATTGAAAACAACATATATGGGTATATACTTATGGAGAAGGGTTGAAAAGGAATGTCCTCCGTATTCCAAACACTGTGAAATGTAATTTATATTCATTTAAAATTTTAATTGTCTAGATACTCCATCTACTAATGAGGAAACTGAAGCTCTGCAAGTTTCCCTAATTTTCCTGGGTACACATATTCATTCAACTAGATGAGCTAGAAATTAAAGCCAGATCTGTTAGACCCCAAAGCCTTACTATTTCCTCTACAGAAGATACAGTTGCCTTATAAAACAGTAAGAATTTTTAGAAGGCAACTTTCATAAATAAAATGATTATTGCCATTTGCGATAACATGGATGGGCCCTGAAGATATACTGAGTGAAGTAAGTCAGATGGAGAAAGACAAATATTCTATGATTTCACTCTTATGTGGAATATAAAAAACAAACCAACAAAATAAATGAACAAGCCCAATCAAACAAAAACAAATGTATCGATACAAAGAACACAGTAGTGATTACCAGAGGGGAAGGGGCGGGGTGGTGGGGCGTGGGAGTGGGAAATGGGTAAAGGGGATCAACTGTACGGTAACGGATGGAAACTAAATTTTTGGTGGTGAGCACACCATAGTGTATACAGAAGTAGAAATATAATGTACATATGAACTTACATAATGTTACAGGCCAATGTAACCTCAATAAAAAGTAAATCTAAATAAATAAAGAAGAGTAAAAAAAAATTTATTTACCTTCCCTAAATATGGTATGAGTATTAGTCAGGGTTCTCTAGAGAAACACAACCAATAGGAGATATATATATATATATGAGATTTATTATAGGGATTGGCTCATGAGCTTATGAAGGCTGAGAAGTCCCACGATCTGCTGTCTGTGACGTGGAGAACAAGGTTGTAAAGGTCAGTCCCAGTGTGAGAACCAGGGGCACTGATGTCCAAGGAAAGGAGAAGATGGCTGTCCCGTCTCAAGCAGAGAGCAAATTTACCCTTCCTCCTCTGTTCTGTACAGTTCCTCAGTGGATTGGATGATGCCCACCCACGTTGATAAGAGGGATCTTTATTCAGTCTGCGGATTCAAATGCTGACCTCTTCCAGAAACACCCTCACAGACACACTCGTAAATAATGTTTCACCATTATTGACTGGGCATCCCTTAGCCCAGTCAAGGTGACACATAAAATTAACCATCTCAGTACGTTAGTTTTTAACACTCATTTATTATTGTTTTGTGGCATTGTGCCTAAAATTACCCATTTCTTACTTGAAATAAATCCTCCTCCATCCCCATCATATAGTTCATCTGTCTCTTACCCTTTCTTTCTTTTTCCATACTCCCACACAAATATTTTATAAGACCTTAATGGAATGACTAAAAATCTAACAATGTCCAATAAAAACGTAGCTGAAATGCATAAGCATCAAAACAAAATTACGTTCCTTTAATAGCTACAATCTTTGACATGATAATTGCCTAAATTCAGGGCCATCATCATCTGTATGAAAGCACACACATTTCTAGAATATTGGGTCATAGTAAGTAGCAATTTGAAAACAACATATTCAGTGATTTTTACAGTGTAGTCATGCCAGTGCAAAAATCTTATGACACACAACACTTCTATCTCCAGTGCCTTTAGATTTATATATTACCTAACACACACTAAAAGGTCTCCAGTGTACACAGCCCTCTTGATCTGATGTGAGTTTGCCTGGCTTACGTCGTTTTATATAAAATCATAGAAAATTAGGATGGCAAGTAGTTCTAAAAGAAGCTGCCTTCAGATCTTCTCTCTCAATTACCTATTTATGAGATTTTTGTCTTCTGCCAGTATAGTTCCATTTTGTCAACACAGGGAGGCCAATTAGGGCTAAATGTTGCCTGACTTTTCCTCTATGACAATCAACCTTATTTTTGTAATTTAATTTTTTATAAATTTTAATTGCTGTTATTTCTTTAACCTATTATGTACCATACATTGTGATTTCTTTTTTCCAACTTACGTTTGGTGAGGGAAATGGGACATGAATAAAAGTGTTTTATGGATTTTTTTTGAGGTCTGTATAGCTTTTACTTTGGACTTTTTTGAGCTAAAAGATACTGAAAATTAATGGTTTTGAGGAGGAAATGGAGTCAGATTTGACCTGTTTGTGCCAAATGCTGAAAACCGGGGTTGAAAAAGATTTTATAGTCAATCAAAAGGAATGAACACAAACAAGCCCCATTGTCGATCCTTCTAGGGTGGTACTTACTGAAGCCAACCACAGCAGAACAGACAACAAAGATGACTGGTTATTTGTAGTAAAAAAATGTTTCCTACTCAGATCATTTTTAAAAGATTATCTTAAACTCGGCATTGGTGAGTGTTTCCAGCATCGATTTTTAGAAGCAGTCCATTTCATCAGCTTTCCTAGCAAAGTGCTAGCTATAGGAGCAAGGCTGAGCCCCTGCCTCTGCTGCTGGGGGGCTGGAGCTGAGGGTTAGAAATAGTTAGAAAGTTGCTTTTCCACCACACCTAAGTAGTAAGAGAAGAAGGCAAAAACCCAGAGCTATTGTCTTCCAGGTGCATTTGGTAGCTGTTTGGATACCTGATAATTGCTAGCCTTTTTTTTTTTTTTTTTTAATGCAGTTAAGCCCTGAGAATTCTAATTTTGTTTGTTAAAATGTAACCCCTTCCCCTATACTTCTATCTCAAGTGCCTAAAATGGATTTCTAATTCTTACACTCAGGGTACCTTCTGGAGCTGGAGACTCATTTCATGAACTGAGTAGTAACTGGCATGTTATGACAACATATAATGCTGGTATAATTTCCTTTATGTAACTGAGTTTTGCTTAGAAAGTTGTGGGTAAATCAGAATTTTCTGAAGTAAAGTAAATAATCAACCAGAGGAAAGAGGAATATACTTTGCTGTGACTCTCTTTGCAAAACTGGCAAATGCTTTTTTAAGTCAAAGTATTTTTATAATCTAAAAACAGAATTTTATAATATACATAAAATAATTTACAATCTAAAATACCTGGATTCAGATTTGTGCTCTTGCAAGAGAAAACACACCCAAATGTAATAAAATAGGAGAATGATGAGAAATTTGGTAGCAATGATAAATAAATAACCAGGTCATCCATACCCCTTGGTGGAAGATTTTCAACTTGAATTATAAGTATCTCTTTAATTGGTACCAAAAGATCTTGCCTAATTGTTATTTTCTGTGAATGAGGCTTCCTAGATAAAGTCTTCTAGACACTTGAAAATTTACTTCTATAATCAACAAAGCTTTTAAAAATTTGTAATGAGTTTGAATCAAAACTTTGGGGGGGTGGGGTATGGTTATCATTTTGAGTCAGTGGCTCTCCTACGCTCCACAGTGGTGTCGTCAGGGCCCCTTAGGGAAGGTGGGTGCTTGCCTCCTCTCTGAGTATAGCCTCTAGGTGGGGTGCCTTTGGGGTTGGTGCATTTTATTGACTCCTACTGGCAGGCTGGCAGTGTTAATATTCACTGCTGTCTGTAGATTTGATTGGCAGGCACAACCCTGCCGAGGTTCTCTTCAGATCCCTTCCTTTCAGTCAGTGAAAAGCTTGGATACCAGGTAACCAAGCTTTATCAAAGTTTACATAAAAGCAGTAAGGGAGGACCTGAGGCCACTGCTCTAAGGGGTGTTTTGGTCTTCACAGGCCATTTCTTTCTTCCTTTCTTTTTTTTCTGATAGTTCTCATGTGTGTTCTGGATATGTGAAGTCTCCAGGTATTGAGTTATGGATAAGTAAAATTGTAGTTAAAAAAATAATTTAACAAATACAAATCCCTTTACTTACAAACAAGCCAATGTCAGAGAGTAAAATGATGAAGCATAAAATAGATATATTCTGAGAGTACAGTCACCTCCCAGAAGTGTTTTGCTTTAGGCCTTTTGTATGACCATCCTCTCTGCGTGGAATGTTCTTCTACTCCAGGATGCCCACCGCTCAGTCCCTCACCCCCTCAGGTCTGCCCAAATGTGGTGACCACAGTGGTTACAACTGTACCACCCACACACATACTCCATCCTCCTTTCCTACTGCCCTTTTCTCATAACTCTTATCATTTTCTTACATACCATACAGCTCACTCATTATGTTCTCTGACCAGCACCCAACACCTTTGTCTGTTTAATTCACTGACACACACCAAGCATCTAGAATTGTGCCCATCCCATAGCAGGCTTTCGGGGGGAAATACAACCAAAAGGAAAAGGACAGTGAAAAACAGAAGGTCTATCTGACAATGCCCATAACTTGAAACAGAAAGTGATCATCTGTATTGTGGTGTTTGTTTGTTTTCACATAATTTGGATCAAAAAGTGGAGAGCTACTTAGCTCTAAGAGTCTTCTAGCCATACTTTTCATTCTTTATCATCTGCAGAAAAAGGTCACTCAAAGTGGACAAAAGGCAATGAATAAGAATAAAAATAACTATTTGAGGGTATAGGAAAAGAGGACAAGAATAGCCAGATTCACTTATTTAAAGTGACAGGGGGAAAGCAAGTAATATCATTTTTAAGTGAATAAGTAAAAAGTGAGGTTAAAACAACCCCCATAGAAAGAGATAAAAAAGGAAACCAAGAAGCAATAATGAATTTTAAATAAAAATGTAATCCACTTAGTTAATTTGGACACCATTATCTTTTTTGGTTCACTATTAATCTTTCTGACAATTCTCAATTTATAATACTTTTTGGAAAGGAGAAAGTTGTTCGCTTTTGAAAGAAGTACTATTTCAGCTAAATTTCATGTTATATTTACTTTGTACTCTTTTATCCAAGTAGTCATATCAAAGTTTTATATTATTTATGCAAGTACTGAGAGAATTTATTCTTGGTTCACATTTTCTGAGGGGCAGAGTCTACATATTATAAGAATATTTTACACTATTAATTTATAACATCACTGCCATCTGTTGGATCTGATCAGAATTAGAGTTTTTAAGTTATTCCAAGAATGAAAAGAGTTCAATGCTTTTCATTTCCCAATGTGAACACTAACTAAATGTTGGCTATTGGTAAACAATGAAAAGATTAGAAAATAATACAATTGTTGACTAGATATTTTTCAAAACATACAATTATTTTAAGAAATAAAACACAGTGAATAAAATTAAATTATAAAAAGTAATAACTACAATTGATATGTATACACTACTATATATAAAATAGATAACTAATGAGAACCTACTGTATAGCACAGAGAACTCTACTCAATGCTTTGTGGTGACCTAAATGGGAAGGAAATCCAAAAAAGAGTGGATACATGTATATGTATAACTGATTCACTTTGCTGAACAGCAGAAACTAACACAACATTGTAAAGCAACTATACACCAATAAAAATTAATAAAGAAAAAAAGAAGTGGTATATATATATATATAATGGAATACCACTCAGCCATAAAAAAGAATGAAATTTTGCCATTTGCAGCAACATGGATGGACTTGGAGGGCATTATGCTAAGTGAAATAAGTCAGAGAGAGAAAGACAAATACTGTGTGATCTCACTCATATGTGGAATCTAAAAAATACAACAGGCTAGTGAATAAAACAGAAAAGAAGCAGAGTTAAGCAGATTGAGGGAGGAACCAAGATGGCGGAGTAGAAGGACATGCTCTCACCCCCTCTTGTGAGAACACCAGAATCACAACTAGCTGCTGGACAATCATCAACAGGAAGACACTGGAACTCACCACAAAAGATACCCCACATCCAAAGACAAAGGAGAAGCCACAATGAGATGGTAGGAGGGGCACAATCACAGTAAAATCAACTCCCATAATTGCTGGATGGTTAACTCACAAACTGGAGAACACTTATACAACAAAAGTCCACCCACTGGAGTGAAGGTTCTGAGCCCCACATCAGGCTTCCCAACCTGGGGGTCCAGCAACGGGAAGAGAATTACTAGAGAATCAGAGTTTGAAGCCTAGTAGGATTTGACTGCAGGACTTCGATAGGACCTGGGAAAACAGAGACTCCACTCTTGGAGGGCACACACAAAGTAGTATGCGTATCGGGACCCAGGGGAAGGAGCAGTGACCCCAAAGGAGACTGAACCAGACCTACCTGCTAGTGTTGGAGGGACTCCTGCAGAGGCAGGGGGTGCCTGTGGCTCACTGTGGAGACAAGGACACTGACAGCAGAAGTTCTGGTAAGTACTCCTTGCCCTGAGCCCTCCCAGAGTCTGTCATTAGCCCCACCAAAGTGTCCACATAGGCTCCAGTGTTGGGTCGCCTCAGGCCAAACAACCAACAGGGAGGGAACCCAGCCCCACCCATCAGGAGACAGGTGGATTATAGTTTTACTGAGCTCTTCCCACCAGAGCAACAGTCAGCTCTACCCACCACCAGTCCCTCCCATCAGGAAACTTACACAAGCCTCTTAGGTAGCCTCATCCACCAGAAGGCAGACAGCAGAGGCACGAAGAACTACAATCCTGCAGCCTGTGGAACAAAAACCACATTCACAGAAAGATAGACAAGATGAAAAGGCACAGAGCTGTGTACCAGATGAAGGAAAAAGATAAAACCCCAGAAAAACAACTAAATGAAGTGGAGATAGGCAACCTTCCAGAAAAAGAATTCAGAATAATGATAGTGAACATGATCCAGGACCTCGGAAAAAGAATGGAGGCAAAGATCGAGAAGATGCAAGAAATGTTTAACAAAGACCTAGAAGAATTAAAGGACAAACAAACAGAGATGAACAATATAATAACTGAAATGAAAACTACACTAGAAGGAATCAATAGCAGAATAACTGAGGCAGAAGAACTGATAAGTGACCCGGAAGACAGAATGGTGGAATTCACTGCTGTGGAACAGAATAAAGAAAAAAGAATGAAAAGAAATGAATACAGCCTAAGAGACCTCTGGGACGACATTAAATGCAACAACATTTGCATTGTAGGGTTCCCAGAAGGAGAAGCGAGAGAGAAAGGACCTAAGAAAATATTTGAAGAGATTACAGTCAAAAATTTCCCTAACATGGGAAAGGAAACAGCCACCCAAGTCCAGGAAGCACAGCAAGTCCCATACAGGATAAACCCAAGGAGAAACACACCAAGACACATAGTAAACAAATTGGCAAAAATTAAAGACAGAAAAATTATTGAAAGCAGCAAGGGAAAAATGACAAATAACATACAAGGGAACTCCCATCAGGTTAACAGCTGATTTCTCAGCAGAAACTCTACAAGCCAGAAGGGAGTGGCATGATATACTTAAAGTGATGAAAGGGAAGAACCTACAACCAAGATTACTCTACCTTCAACAATCTCATTCAGATTCCATGGAGAAATCAAAACCTTTACAGACAAGCAAAAGCTAAGAGAATTCAGCACCACCAAACCAGCTCTACAACAAATGCTAAAGGAACTTCTCTAAGTGGGAAACACAAGAGAAGAAAAGGACCTACAAAAACAAACCCAAAACGATTAAGAATATGGTCATAGGAACATACATATCTATAATTACCTTAAACGTGAATGGATTAAATACTCCAACCAAAAGACACAGGCTTGCTGAATGGATACAAAAACAAGTCCCATATATATGCTGTCTACAAGAGACCCACTTCAGACCTAGAGACACATACAGACTGAAAGTGAGAGGATGGAAAAAGATATTCCATGCAAAGGGAAATCAAAAGAAAGCTGGAGTAGCAATACTCATATCAGATAAAATAGACTTGAAAATAAAGAATGTTACAAGAGACAAGGAAGGACACTACATAATGATTAAGGGATCAATCCAAGAAGAAGATACAGCAATTATAAATATATATGCACCCAACACAGGAGCACCTCAATACATAAGGCAACTGCTAACAGCTATAAAAGAGGAAATCGACAGTAACACAATAATAGTGGGAGACTTCAACACCTCACTTACACCAACAGACAGATCATCCAAAATGAAAAAAATAAGGAAACAGAAGCTTTAAATGACACAATAGACCAGATAGATTTAATTGATATTTATAGGACATTCCATCCAAAAACAGCAGATTACACTTTCTTCTCAAGTGTGCACAGAACATTCTCCAGGATAGATCACATCTTGGGTCACAAATCAAGCCTCAATAAATTTAAGAAAATTGAAATCATATCAAGCATCTTTTCTGACCACAACGCTATGAGATTAGAAATGAATTACAGGGAAAAAAACATAAAAAACACAAACACATGGAGGCTAAACAATACGTTACTAAATAACCAAGAGATCACTGAAGAAATCAAAGAGGAAATCAAAAAATACCTAGAGACAAATGACAATGAAAACACAACGATCCAAAACCTATGGGATGCAGCAAAAGCAGTTCTAAGAGGGAAGTTTATAGCTGTACAAGGCTACCTCAAGAAACAAGAAAAATCTCAAATAAACAATCTAACCTTACACCTGAAGGACCTAGAGAAAGAAGAACAAAAAAACCCAAAGTTAGCAGAAGGAAAGAAATCATAAAGATCAGAGCAGAAATAAATGAAATAGAAACAAAGAAAACAGTAACAAAGGTCAATAAAACTAAAAGCTGGTTCTTTGAGAAGATAAATAAAATTGATAAACCATTAGCCAGACTCATCAAGAAAAAGAGGGAGAGGACTTAAATCAATAAAATTAGAAAAGAAAAAGGAGAAGTTACAACAGACACCGCAGAAATACAAAGCATCCTAAGAGACTACTACAAGCAACTGTATTCCATTAAAATGGACAACCTGGAAGAAATGGACAAATGCTTAGAAAGGTATAACCTTCCAAGACTGAACCAGGAAGAAATAGAAAATATGAACAGACCAATCACAAGTAATGAAATTGAAACTGTGATTAAAAATCTTCCAACAGGGCTTCCCTGGTGGCGCAGTGGTTGAGAGTCCGCCTGCCAATGCAGGGGTCACTGGTTCGTGCCCCAGTCCAGGAAGATCCCACATGCCGTGGAGCGGCTGGGGGCCCGTGAGCCATGGCTGCTGAGCCTGCGTGTCCAGAGCCTGTGCTCTGCAACGGGAGAGGCCACAACAGTGAGAGGCCCGCATACCGCAAAAAAAAAAAAAAAAGAAAAAAAAAGAAAAAATCTTCCAACAAACAAAAGTCCAGGACCAGATGGTTTCACAGGTGAATTCTATCAAACTTTTAAAGAAGAATGAACACCCATCCTTCTCAAAGTCTTCGAAAAAATTGCAGAGGAAGGAACACTCCCAAACTCATTCTATGAGGCCACCATCACCCTGATACCAAAACCAGACAAAGATACAACAAAAAAAGAAAATTACAGACAAATATCACTGATGAATATAGATGCAAAAATCCTCAACAAAATACTAGCAAACAGAATCCAACGACACATTAAAAGGATCATACACCATGATCAAGTGGGATTTATCCCAGGGATGCAAGGATTCTTCAATTTACGCAAATCAATCAATGTGATACACCATATTAACAAATTGAAGAATAAAAACCATATGATCATGTCAATAAATGCAGAAAAAGCTTTTGACAAAATTCAACACCCATTTATGATAAAAACTCTCCAGAAAGTGGGCATGGGGGAACCTACCTCAACATGATAAAGGCCATATATGACAAACCCACCTCAAACATTATTCTCAATAGTGAATAAATGAAAGCATTTCCTCTACGATCAGGAACAAGACAAGGATGTCCACTCTCACCACTATTATTCAACATAGTTTTGGAAGTCCTAGCCATGGCAATCGGAGAAGAAAAAGAAATAAAAGGAATACAAATTGGAAAAGAAGAAGTAAAACTGTCACTGTTTGCAGATGACATGATACTATACATAGAGAATCCTAAAAATGCCACCAGAAAACTACTAGAGCTAATCAATGAACTTGGTAAAGTTGCAGGATATGAAATTAATGCACAGAAATCTCTTGCATTTCTATATACTAATGATGAAAAATCTGAAAGCGAAATTAAGGAAACACTCCCATTTACCATTGCAACAAAAAGAATAAAATACCTAGGAATAAACCTACCTAAGGAGACAAAAGACCTGTATGCAGAAGACCATAAGACACTGATGAAAGAAGTTAAAGATGATACCAACAGATGGAGAGATATACCATGTTCTTGGATTGGAAGAATCAATATTGTGAAAATGACTATACTACCCAAAGCAATCTACAGATTCAACACAATCCCTATCACATTACTAATGGCATTTTTTACGGAACTAGAACAAATAATCTTAAAATTTTATGGAGACAAAAAAGACCCTGAATAGCAAAAGCAGTCTTGAGGGAAAAAAACAGAGCCGGAGGAATCAGACTCCCTGACTTCAAACTATACTACAAAGCTACAGTAATCAAGACAATATGGTACTGGCATAAAAACAGAAACACAGATCAATGAAACAAGATAGAAAGCCCAGAGATAAACCCACGCACCTATGGTCAACTAATCTATGACAAAGGAGGCAAGGATATACAATGGAGAAAAGACAGTCTCTTCAATATGTGGTGCTGGCAAAACTGGACAGCTACATGTAAAAGAATGAAATTAGAACACTCCCTAACACCATATACAAAAATAAACTCAAAATGGATTCGAGACCTAAATGTAAGACTGGATACTATAAAACTCTTAGAGGAAAACATAGCAAGAACACCCTTTGACATAAATCACAGCAAGATCTTTTTTGATAAACCTCCTAGAGTAATGGAAATAAAAACAAAAATAAACAAATGGGACCTAATGAAACTTCAAAGCTTTTGCACAGCAAAGGAAACCATAAACAAGACGAAAAGACAACCCTCAGAATGGGAGAAAATATTTGCAAACGAATCAATGGAGAAAGGATTAATCTCCAAAATATATAAACAGCTCATGCAGCTCAATATTAAAGAAACAAACAACCCAATCCAAAAATGGGCAGAAGACCTAAATAGACATTTCTCCAAAGAAGACATACAGATGGCCAAGAGGCACATGAAAAGCTGCTCACATCACTAATTATTAGAGGAATGCAAATCAAAACTACAATGAGGTATCACCTCACACCAGTTAGAATGGGCATCATCAGAAAATCTACAAACAACAAATGCTGGAGAGGGTATGGAGAAAAGGGAACCCTCTTGCACTGTTGGTGGGAATGTAAATTGATACAGCCACTATGGAGAACAGTATGGAGGTTCCTTAAAAAACTAAAAACAGAATTACCATATGATCCAGCAATCCCACTACTGGGCATATACCCAGAGAAAACCATAATTCAGAAAGACACATGCACCCCAATGTTCATTGCATCACTATTTACAATAGCCAGGTCATGGAAGCAACCTCAATGCCCATCGACAGACAAATGGATAAAGAAGATGTGGTACATATATACAATGGAATATTAGCCATAAAAAGGAACGAAATTGAGTCATTCATTGAGACGTGGATGAATCTAGAGACTGTCATACAGAGGGAAGTAAATCAGAAAGAGAAAAACAAATATCGTATATTAATGCACGTATGTGGAACCTAGAAAAATGGTACAGATGAATCGGTTTGCACGGCAGAAGGTGAGACACAGATGTAGAGAACAAACGTATGGACACCAAGGGGGGAAAGCCGCAGGGGGGTGGGGATGGTGGTGTGCTGAACTGGGCGACTGGGATTGACATGTATCCACTGATGTGTATAAAATTGATGACTAATAAGAACCTGCTGTATAAAAAAATAAATAAAATTAAAAATTTTTTAAAAATACAAAAAATATTAAGAAAAAAAAGCAGACTCATAGATAAAAAGAACAAACTAGTGGTTACCACTTGTGAGCGTGGGCAATATAGGGGTGGAGAAAAAAGGGTTATCATGGGTTTATATGAAGTCACATGTGTGAAACTTTGGGAAATTGTAAAGCACTATATAAAATTTTTTAAATCTTTCATTCAATAAATAATTATTTACAATACAATTATTTTAATACCTATAGAGAAGTAAGTCAAAACTGTGATTTTGATATAGAAAGTAATCAGGTCTCTGTTGTCTACACATGGATCATACTAACTAACTCTGATTCTTCATACTTACTTCATGTTCTCTCCATAAAGAACTGGGCGATTTCCTTAAATCTGAGAGACCTTGTTATCTCCTCTTTCTTATTTTTTTACTTTTTTTTTTTTTTTTTTTTTGCGGTACTCGGGCCTCTCACTATTGCGGCCTCTCCCGCTGCAGAGCACAGGCTCTGGACGCGCAGGCTCAGCGGCCATGGCTCACAGGCCCAGCTGCTCCGCGGCATGTGGGATCCTCCCGGACCGGGGCACGAACCCGTGTCCCCTGCATCGGCAGGCGGACTCCCAACCACTGCGCCACCAGGGAAGCCCTTACTTTTTGTTTTTAATACCCCTTCTTGACTTCCCACAACAGCAGTGACTCAAGGAAGTTTTAAATGGCAGCACATATAGTGGTTACTTAAAAAAAATTTTTTTTGATTGATTGCTGGGCCACCACTTGCTTCCACAATACCAGAGACAAAGAACTCTTCCCTGGGGACCATCCTGCCATCATGTAACCTACAGTCAGGACCACAATAAAGGAAATGAGAGAGATGAGTAAGGATTATGCCCCAAGGGGACTCCAGAAAGAGACAGAATGCCCCTAAATTATATGGATGTGCATTCTGAGTGCTTTGGGAACTTTTCAGCATCCTCATTCTACATGGATGACGTGTCATTTTGTATTATCAGTATTAATATTTCTCTTCACTAACATAGAAATAAAGCATTTACTGAATAATTTTAATACCTAGTAGAATTATTCATGGGGTACTATGCCTAAGAAAGCCATGTAATGTGTAGAGAAAAATTTTGAAAGATATTCCACATACAGAACTTCAAGAAAAGACAGCACTTCATTTATTCACAGTGACCCAACTCCCTATCCATTCAGTATTGTTAGGAAAGGGCCTGACCTTGAGTGACTTCTTGGAATGTTAAATCTCTCTAGTGTGCATACAAAGCACTTTTCAAAGCTTTTTTAAATTCCCACCCCATTAAATAGAGTTAGTGGAAGTTAGTACACATGTATATTTATTTTTACAAATATTTTAATTCCTTTTATTCTGTAGACTTAAGTATAGACTAGTGCTGTTCCTTAAAATTGCCTATATTTTCCTGTGTACTTGAGGCTGTAGTGCAGTGAATGATGATGGTCATTTTGAAGGAGGGAAAAAACCACCTCTCAAAGCTGGCAAAACATCACAAGATTCACTTCCGCATCTCCATTCCTCTACAGGAAGAGATGGGATACATCTCTAGAGATGGCTAGAGATGTGTACCATCACCATTTGAGAATAAACTTTAACATCCATTCTAGATCATACTTCTTGGCCAATATGCACAGATTCACTTAGAATAAGTGATCTTGTCGCTCACAGTACTTTATTTTTATCAAAGAAACATTGACCATAGAAATAATCCACTGTGATTTACAACATTAAAATGCAGTCTCGGGAAAAATGAAAACTCATGTTACAGACGTGGTGTATGGGTTGGACTTGATAATGCTAAAGTTCTGCGGTTATTGTCTTTGTTAGGGTTTTTCACAGGGAAAATGTTTTCAGAGTTCCATATTCCTTCTAACAGTGGAGGAACTGTGTCTTCATACTGACCCCTAGTGGCAGTTTAGGAAGAAGTTGGGGGAGGGGCAAAAAAGGTAATAGAAGGTTTGTTCTGTATTTTAGTGAAAAGGCATACTAATTTAATTTGAAATACTCTTCAATGTGTCTAAAATAATATTTTAAAACATTACTGAAAGATTGTGATCTGGAAAGCATTCCATTGTGGTGCTTTTAAAGAGATAGTATTCTACTGCTAACTGTGTGTTAATAGATGCTTGTCTTCGTCTCTTTTTAAGGTGAAGTCATTTCAGAATATTTTGACACATTAATTGTCCTGATGACTGAATATCGGCTGTGCTATATAACCATATAGGATAAATATAATACACTTAACCGACATAAATTAATCTTGTTGTTAGGTACTTACTCTAGAGTTGAATTTTTGCTCTTGACTTTATATAACAGAAAAGATTATTTTGTTTTAAAATTCTGACATATCACTTTGTTGTCAGATGCTACCTCCTTTGAATTAGAATGAGAATCCTGCAAGAAAACTTGAGTTAGTTTCCTTTTAGAAAGTTCAGTTTTGCAGTAAGGATGTTTCAAACTTTTGTATTCAGTATGATACCTCAAAGAACTTTATTTAAAGTGTTCTTCATTATTTTAAAAGCCTTCTGAGTTAATAGATAAAATAGATGGGAAGCATCTTCATGGTCAATTTAAGTATTATTCTTGCCTTATTTCCATCCAGGTTTACTGAGTGGATACTTTCCATTTCTACCCCGCTTAAGTGCCTAGATTCTTTCTCTGCTGTGTGTTGATGGATGCCTCTGATTTGAAGGAATATATAGAATGAAAAGCTGGATTTTGCAATAAAAACAAGTTGATTCCATACCCCCATTTTGTGTCAGTTGATGCCTAGTCGACCTTCACAAACAGTATGAATTTTGTCGGCTACAAGTTTTGTGAGGCTAGGTGAATCCCATGAAATGTTCATTTAGAAACTTATCTATGCTGCTTTTATTACCTAGAGAGCAGAGACTAACATTTGCATAAACTTATTTTAAATTTGCTGCTACATCCTTCAGGTTTAATTTCCACTGTTACTGATTTTAAGAGGAAATTATCAAACAGTTTGGATACCTTTATATTGTGTGATTTTTCTCTTAAAATTTGAAGCAGTGCTTAAAACCTACATAAATTCCATTTTTACTCGTCTTTGACTTTTCAATATTAATCCTTTTCCTTGATTTTTCTTCCCTCTGAAAATGGCCTTTATTACTCATTTGTTGCCTAAACAAAGAGACTTGGGTGGGATGCTTGAGGAAACTGCTTCTGCTCTAGCCCTGCAGGAGTTGGAGATTTGACCGTCTAGCTGAAAAGTTGTCTAAAAATGAAAATTTCATACACACATGCAAATTTGGATATAGGATCCTATTTTCCCATGATCCAAGAAATGGAGAGAGGATATAGGAAAATCTCTGCCCCTGTGGCTCACTGAGTATGCGTGGATGACGGTGATGATGTTGATAGTGATGGTGAAGGTAATGATGATGATAGTGATGATGATGGTGATGATACCTGGCCTGTGTGGCCAGGCGTTGGGCTAAGTACTCCAAACGGAATGTATCACTAAATCCTTGAAGCAGTCCTGTGAGGTAGGGAATATTATCATCACATCCATTCTGCAGATGAGGAAATATAGGTACCGTCTTTGCTCAAGTTCACAGAGGTGGGATGGACACTTCACACCGAGGCAGTCAGCTATGTACATCCAGAGGGAGCTCGTGACTTTTCTCTCTCTCTGCCTCTTGCTCACTATCTCTGCGACTTTGAGCTTCTCCAAATCTTCCAACCAAATGTTTCCCTTTGCCTTCCTGGTCTTTTTGGATTCTTCCAGACTGCAGGCACCTTTGGAGAATTGAATTTCAATCCCCTCCTTTCCTTCCTTCCTCCTTCCTCCTTTCTTCCAGGTTCCTCTCCCTGTTTTCCCTTCTCTTCCTCCTCTTCCTTATATTCTCTTTATAAGAGAATGTGAAAGAGGAAAAAATGTATCCAATGGTTAGTAAGAATTTCCCACTATGCTATACATCAAAATGGTCTCCCTTATTTCTCATTCCCTGAGGAATGATGAAGTGAACCAAATAGATTCTGGTTCTTTTTTTTCCTAGAAAATACAGTACTTTTTAAAGCTTAAGAGACTGATAATTGTAAAAAAGATAGTCAGATCATCATGGTTTTAATTCTGTGTCTGTTGACTGACTTGCTTCTTGAGCAAGTCTTACTCTCACTAAATATTATCTTTCTTAACTCTAAAAAAAGTGAATCTGGATTATCTATTATATTTTGTGTGTCTAAGCGATTACCCTTGACCCAGGATCACAGGGAGCCTGGAACATACCTTTCACTAGGAACTAGATGGGGTCACTCTTTACCACTTTTGTAATTTTATCCCAGAGGCTAAGGAAGTTATTACCTGTGAATTTTGGTTTCTTTTGTAACTATTTCACAGTTACTTGGGTGTTCTTTATGTGCCAGGTACTGCTCTAGGCTGTAGGGATCATGACAATGGTTCCATGAAACTGCTTTCATGAAGTCTACAGTTTGGACAGGGGGACAGACAACACACGAGTAATTTTAAGGTAATTTCAGAAGTGATAACAGTATAGATGAAATAAAACAGCACGAAGTCATAGAGAGGGGCAGGCATGACACCAGCGTTGTGAAAGAGGTCACAGGAATGACACAGCTCGTCAATGACTGTCTCTCTGACATTAGAGCTGATGAGATGAGGGTAGTCCTGGCAAGGGCCAGGGGGGTTTATGTGCCATCACACTAGAGATTTCAGCGTCCTTATTTTTTTTAGTTAAGAAAATCAACAACGTGATATCTCTAATTACTTTGGGATTGTGGCCCTTGTCATATCCAGTTATGTAAATAGACTGCTTTCCAGGCTAAACAGAAACATTTGGTAACTGCAGAAGCCATTTATTATGAATGTTCTAACACCTTGACCATTATTCCTATTTTATCAGGAGACAAGTCAGCCATGTAAAATGACGACAGTTGTTCTTTCCTGATGGCAGCTAGTTAATTATTGGCAGGCATTCCAGCGTTTTGAAACAGAAGGTGGCATGTATGCAAGTGAAGTATCGTGACTGAACAGATAGGTCAGTAAGGATTCCACGTCACTTGTAAGAAAATTACATTTGATTTCCCTGCACCTTGACTGACTGCCTCGTAATTGGTAACAAAAGCCCGCATGCTCTCTGTGGAGGTGCTGGGTTGGCGTGTGCTCATCTCTTTGCAATTAGCAGTTTTCTCTTGAAAAATCATGATGTCACAGCAACTGTAGCATAAAAGCATGTTCTGGAAGTTCCCAAATCATACCTGCTAGGACACATCGATATGATGGAAACAATTTGGTTTCACATACTTTTAAATATTTTTTTTGCATTTTTTTCTTATTTTGCTATAGGATGCAAAACTTCCCACATCTGTTTCTATGTCTGGGTTTCACTTTAATAATAGTGTTACTTTACACTCTTCATTTTAAGCTTTTTGCCTGCAGCTAATTGTGATTCTCTCCCTTACTATGGATAAGCATCTTTAAATAATACTTTTTTCAAAGGAGACAATACTCTTGGATACTTTTGTCAATCCTGGGGTTCAGCCAGAGTTGGGGGGCACATATATTAGTCTTCTTCAACTGTGGGGCTGCTGCGGGGTGATGGTTCTTTGGGACTCAGAAACTGATCAATTTAACACCCTCGACTTCTCGGGTCATTACCTTTGAAAAACTGGCTGGGATGAGAGTCAGGAATCCTGTTCACAGCATTCCAGATCCGGCTGTGATAACCAGGAGATCTGCTTATCATAACGGCCAGCACCCCACCCCCCTCGCACCTGTATAGACTCGCCGGGAGCCTGCAATTAAACTCGCCAACACTGAGTCACTGCTGCATATGCACCTCTCTTCACCACTTGCAGCGTGTCTGCCACCAATATGTCTTCCTTGGTGTGACAAACCTCACGGAGACATATGAAAAGCCGTGCTGGTGGGAATGGTTGTAATCACTGTTAACAAACAAGGTTCTGATTGCCAATATTACCATCTGTTCCAGCGGGTTCCACATATCCCCCTGTATATGGGCTCTGTTAAACAGATTTTCTATGCGGCCCAAGGTCACCCTTGATTCATGTAACCAGCCTTTGCAGATGAGTTAAATGTGAGTCTCCAAACAGCAGCAAGGATCAAAATCTGAGAGGTACCAAATCATGTCCTCTGATGACACAACCCAAACAAACTGTGTTTGCAGAGAAAGAATATCCACATCCCTTGATACATGAGAGGGACGGATCCCAAAAACATTGTCTAAAGTGCAAGATTTCATCTATTAAACTTCATATAAAAATGACTTCATGGGGGGACTTCCTTGGTGGTGCAGTGGTTAAGAATCCGCCTGCCAATGCAGGAGACACGGGTTCCAGCCCTGGTCTGGGAAGATCCCACATGCCACGGAGCAACTGAGCCCGTGCACCACAACTACTGAAGCCCGCGCACCTAGAGTCCGTGCTCCGCAACAAGAGAAGCCACCACAATGAGAAACCCACGCACCGCAATGAAGAGTAGCCCCTGTTCGCTGCAACTAGAGAAATCCCGCGCACAGCAATGAAGACCCAATGCAGCCAAATAAATAAATAAATAAAATAGTTAAAAAGAAAATGACTTCACTATATAATCCGAGAAGCCTAGGCGTGAGGAGGAAATAAACTGCTTTTAAGAACAGCTATAAGTGATACAAGCGGAGATCCCCATATTGTTGGATCCCACCCCTTCTTGCAAACTTCACACTGAGCTAAGTACTTTTCCCTCTCCGCTTCTGGACGCCAGCAGAGGTGTTCATCACTCCCCTTGAGTTGATTCAAGTCAATTAAAATATATCGATCTTCTCGGCACTGGGGATATAAAAAGACTCACATGCTGCCTAAGAAGTAGGCACCAGGCGTAGACATGGCAGAGGAGGAGGTGATTAATAAGGAGGGGCAGTGATGGACGTGGGTAACCTCACCCAGGAAGCGGTGAGTGAGCTGGCCTTGAGGGGTCCTCAGGCAGAGGTTCGGGAGGGATCTGGGGGCAAAGGGAGCACGAGTGCAAAGGCACACAGACATAAAATAGCACTGTACTTTCCGGGAAGCATAATAGTCGCTATTTGTGCAATTGAGCTTTTCCTTAGTGCTCTTAGTGCCCATGCTGTAACTGTGGGGCTTGGGGACTTAATATGAAAAACTATGTGCTGAATTCCTTTCCGTAACAGGCGCCGTAAAATAATATTTCGAGATTGTGACTCTTCTCTGTGAACACTTGTGCCCAAACCTCATTTTTTAAAACAAAAGGAAATGTATACGTTTAGCAAACGAATGCTCTGAGGACATGTGAAAAAGAGACCTAACCTAGTTTTGGGGGTCAAGAAATGCTTCCTTGAGGAAGAGACATTTGTGCCAAACTTGGCAAGATGAATGGGAATTATCCGGGGGAAGGGACGGCTGGGAGTGAGACCAGAGTGTGGGCACACGCCGAGGTGAGACGGAGCCTGGCGTATGGCAGGTTGCCAGAAAGGCCTAGGACACGACAACAGGAAGAGGTGGCGGGGTGCACGGGCTGGCGAGGGAGGTGGGGTCAGCTCATGCTTGGCCTCAGAGGCCACATGAGAAATTTGGGGCTTTATCCTGAACAATGGCAAACCGTGGAAGTTTTAAGTAGGCGAGAAATAAAATTATTTCTAAGAAATCACTTAAGCTGTAAGATGGAGAAAGGATTGGAGGGGATGAGGGGAAACCTGTTAGGAGAGTACTTATATCAATCCACAAGATACAGGATGTTGAACTGGATTCAGTGGGAGAGATGGAGATGGAGAAAAGGAAGCGTTCTGAGAAATATGGAAGAGAGAAATAGTCAGGACTTGGTAACAGATTGGATACACATGACATTCGAACTTCACTTCTATTTACATATGTCAAATGACATAAACAGATGTTTTTATACATTCCCATATTTGGTTTGTAGTTTGGTTAATTTCTGTTTCAATTTACATTTTAAACTCTTAATTGATTAAACTCCTAATTGATTCAACTCCAGCCGGATGCAGACTAATGATAGTAAATATCAGAAAATAGTTTCAGATTGCTGTGATGATATATGGCCCTGTAATTCTGGATTTTGTAACAAAGCAGTTTGACTTCTGTCCTCCTATTCATTTGGATAATGCTCTACCATCTAGGAGACTAAAATGTGTCTTAAAAATAGGATAGGGAAAAAAAAATAGGATAGGCTTCAGCTTGTGTATATGTTAGACTTGGGGAAAAATAAGACAGAATGTCTTGGGTTTGAAAGCACAAAATTAATGCAATTCTTTTTTTTTTAAAAAAGTACAAATTCTGCACTCTATTTCTATGACTGAAATTAGTTTTTTTTTTTAAGTAAGACTAATAGCTTGATTTTTCATATCATAAGTTAATCTCAATTATGCTTTTTGCACTTAGAGCTGCATGTAGCAAATTATGGGCAGATATGCACATACAATATACGTTGCTCTCCCAGCTGTGCCTGTATGATTTGTCTTTCGGTGCTGGCAGTTATGTTCAATTTAGTAAAACCTATATTCCACTGTGTACTAGAATCTTTGGTTTTTTTAAACAGCTAGGTTTTTATGTACTTCCCTTTACTGCTTCCATAAAAAGCAAAGAAAAAGCAGAAGGTAGAGTATAAATGAACCAGGGCCAGACATGCCTTCGTACAGGAGAAAGGGAGAAGCAAAATCCAAGCAGAAAGGCTGAGAGCAGAGACACACTTGATGAAAATCCCTGTGTCTCCATGACCCAGGTTTGTTTGTTCATTTTTACATAAACTAGAGAAACTAAAACTATGGAGTATGATCCTGCATACTTACTTAAATTTTCCCTAAACTCCCTGATACACACAAAAGATAAAGCCTTTCAGAATTTACTAGTATGCATTTACCTAAAGCATTTCTGGCTTCTATCATGGATGCCGTTGAAATACCTCCATTGTGTGCTTTTTCTTTACTCTCCAAGATGTGTTAAAAAATGAACATTGTCAAAGATAAAAACCACTAAGTGACAAAGGAATCGTGCATTTTAGCCAAGGTGTGTTTATAATGATTAAAAAAACATAGAGTATTTGATTTAAGGAACTGATTGCATCAAGTGCATGAAAAATAATTCAAAGGAAACATTTTTTTTTGAGAAGGTTTAAGCTTATGTTAATTAATTAGAATATATGCATAATTAAAAATTCTTCCTGGCATTTTTTTTTAATTCAGTGTTGAGTATGAGAAGTTCCTGGTGAACTAATATATTAGAGCCTTCAAATTTTCCCTTATTCATAAAATCAAATGACCACCGTGTCAGTTAATAATAGGAGAGAGACGTAAATGTGAGATTATCTTAAGAGTGTTTATTTTATCCTCTAGGAAAGGAAATTAAATGCTGTTCCTCAGGCTGCCAGAGTGAGATGCAGGGCCTTCCTTCCTCTCAATATTTTTCTTGGGCTTCCTCCCAAATTTTGGTCATATGTCATCTAACCAAATTTTAGTTTTAAGGGACACCATCCCAGAGAAAGACTAGGAGATGCCACAGAGGGTTAAACAGACACCAGGAACTGCAGGAGGGGAAACACGGAACTGAGTGCTGACTTTAACTTGGTATCAATCAGTAGGGTGTGTTTTCTGCATGGATTTATATAAACCGGGGGTAGGAGGTGCGTTCAAGGTCAACACCAAGGAGCCCTTCGTTCTCCAGAGATGTTGCCTCTAGTCATTCCGTTCCTGCCCAGTGGCTGCTGTTCAGTCTCCTTCAGAGCTGGTTTGTGCCTGATTCACAGCTTCCTTTCACCTAAAGCTAGCAGTCTCCTTATTGAGGTTGTGTGTGTATTCTGCTCTCTGATGAATAATTGTGATACCTTCTGTTCTTGACACTGTCAGTTCTCCTTCACAACCAGCAAATTCAAGTGACAGAACCAAACTGAACTCATCAGAATACAGAGTGATGGGCTAAACTACATAGCCTCACTTCTTTTTTTCAGTGTTGGTTACTACTGTGATCCTAAATTTTTTTAAAAGTGGCAAATATAAACTAGAAAAAGATGTTCGTATTATTGAAGACTCAAATGTATTTTTATTGTCTTGATTAACTCTATTTCTATGATGATTTAGATGGATTTTTAACATAATTTGGGGTTTTCCTTTAAAACCAGGATGCTCTATATATCTTACTGCTTGAAACATCTCTTATTTGAAGCAATTCCAAACATTAAAGAACATAATTAAATCAACTTCCACTCTTTAAAATGATCTTTTTTTAAAATTTTTACTATTTTATGAGCTTTTTGAGTGATTACAAAGCAAGGACTATAGAAAGTACAGTGTTTTTAAAAGGAGGTTTAGGATTTCTAATTGTGGGAAAACGTTTTTATACTAGAAATAGGAAATTTAACAACTGAATATGCCTACATTACTAAAATTATTCTTGTCAATATCATGACTTTTATCTTGATATTTAATTTGTAAAAGCAACATCCACCCCCAAAATGATTTGCTGCCTTCAAACGTGTTAACGTCTGCCTACAGTTAACAGCCTCACTTAAAAAGAGGGAAGATGAGCTGAAAAATTTTTAATTCCCATGCTCACTCATTCCTCCCATTTAAACCTTTGTTTTCTTACTGGTTAGGAATATTTTAATAGACTTTCTTTGAATAGAATTTCCTGATCTTGTAAGTATCACTGAGTTAAAAGATGAATAGCTGTAGTAGGGTTTCTAAGAAGCAGTCATGCATTTTCCTATAACCCAAAGCTGCAGACATAGGAAAAGGATTATTTATATTCATTCATAACCCCCCAGACTCCATTTAAATCCCCAGAGCCTCAATTCCGGGTTCATCGCCCAGATAAATTAATTTCTTTCTGAAATTGTCTTTAGGCACTCGTTTGTTTTATAAGCTTAGTTGTATGCTCCAAACATCATTTACTGAACAGGGGTGAACGGCATTCATTTCTCCTTCACTGACCCAGCGCTGCTGCCGAAGGTGATGGTATCGATGCATTAATCAACGCCCTGTCCAGCAAACGAGATGGAGCCATAGCCAACGCCGCCACGGTGCTGACGAACATGGCCATGCAGGAGTCTCTGCGTCTGAGCATCCAGAGCCATGACGTCATGCACGCCCTGCTCAGCCCGCTGCACTCTGCCAACACTGTTGTGCAGAGCAAAGCCGCTCTCACCGTTGCTGCAACTGCGTGTGATGTCGAGGCCCGGACAGAGGTGAGCATTTGCATCACTTTCCTTTTCTCTTTCTTCTGGTCCGTACCTACTGGTGCAGTAATTTGAAACATTTTCAAGTATTTGAACCTACCCATCATTTAAGTCCCTCAAAACTGGTGCAACACATTGGAAAACAAATTAGCATCACCCAGCAAAGAAGGTGAGCGTACCCTATAATGTGACAATTCTAGGTATAAAACTAGGTATATACCTAAGACACTCTCTTGTCTCTGTGCACCAGGAAGCATTGTTTATAACATCTCAACAGCTGGAAACAAACCAACTGTCCGGTTGTTAAGAGAATGGATACATAAATTTGTGGTATATTCATAAAACAGAATCTTGCATCAGTGAAAATGGATGAACTGTAGCTACAGACATCAACAGAGAAGAATCTCAACCAGCATAATGCTGAGCAAAGTCAAGTTCAGAAGAAAACAGATGTGTGAATTCTATTTATATAATGTTCAAAAATATGCAAAGCAAAGCAACATGTTGTTTAGCACATACATATAAAACTATAAAGAAAAGTGAGAGAATTATTGACCCCAAATTTAAGAAATTGGTTGCCTCTTGGGGGATCAAGGGGGTGGATGTGTTTGAAGAGGAGCACACGGGGGTTCAAGGTCATTGAAATGCACCATTTCTTAAGCTGAGTGGGGGACACTCAGGTGTGCCTTTTACTATGATGCTTGAAATTATAAATATGGGTTACTCACACTCTTCCGTTTCTCTTGTATTTCAAAAATTTAAAACATGGAATTGTAGTTTTTACAAGTCCATCATATAAAAGTGCATTTGGCCCATTTCATAAAGACTTGATATAAACCTACAAACGTACCTTTTTCTCTTGCTTTTTTCCTGTTTGCGTGTCGTGTGGCACTCATTCAAACAGCCTAGGACTCTGTTCCTCTCGCCCCAGTAAAAATAACAATATGGAGCACTTATTATGCACAGCCAGTGTGCTAAGCACTTAACATGCATTTAAGCCTCACTTGAAATAGGTATGTTTGTCACTACTTTGAAAAGATACATGCATCTCAATGTACATAGCAGTATTAGTCACAACAGCCAAGACATGGAAGCAACCTAAATGCCCATTGATGGATGAATGGATAAAGAAGATGTGGTGTTTATACACAATGGAATATTACTCAGCCAGAAACAGAATGAAATTCTGCCATTTGCAACAATGTGGTTGAACCTAGAGGTTATTATGCTTAGTGAAATAAGTCAGACACAGAAAGACGAATACTCTGTTATCATTTACATGTGGAATTTTAAAAATAAAACAAACGAATGAATATAACAAAGCAAACAGACTCACAGATATAGAGAACAAACCAGTGGTTACCAGGGAGAGGGAAGAAGGGAGGGGCAAGACAGGGGCAGGGGAGTAAGAGGTATAAACTACTAGGCATAAAACAAACAAGCAACAAGGACATACTGCACAGCACAGGGAAATATAGCCATTGTTTTGTAATAACTTTAAAGGGAGTATAATCTATAAAAATATTGAATCACTATGTTGTACACCTGAAACTAATATAATAAACCAACTATATGTAATCTATGTAGCATGTAAACCAACTATACTTCAATTTTACAAAAAGAAAAGAAATAGGTACATTTGCAATCCCTATTTTATAGAGGAGGAAAATGAGGCTTAAAGAAATAATGTGCTGAAAGCAGAGTTGATGGGTCGGGAAATCAGGGACTGCGAACACACCTTTCTGAGTCCAGAGCCCCCGTCCTCACACTGTGCTGTCTGCTCAGACAACTAACAAATCTCTTCTGTCTCTTAGATATTTTTTCTATCCCCTTCTTTGTTCCCGTTGACTCAGTTCATTTGTATTCATCCATTAAGGTAGTAAGATACTCACCAAATATTTTTTTTACCAGCTACCATGTGCCAGGCGCTGCAGTAGGCAGCGGCAACACAGTGATAAACACCACTGTGTTAGTTGGTCATTCCTCCATGCGGCTCACTGAGCAGTCCATCCGTTTCCTGGAATATTGCAACTGACTCTACGGCCCTCCCTACCCCTGCCACCTCCTATTCCCCAAACTGCCTCCAGACTGATCTTTCAAATTTATGACCCTCATCACATCATTGCAAGTCCCCAGGGGTGTGCCACTGCCCCATGGGAACAGCTAAGCTGCTTAGTGTGCTATGCAAGGGCTCGCAATGATCCACCCCTACCTGCCTAAGCCTGAACTTGCTTCCCAGGTGTAACTCTACACTCCAGAAATACCATACGATTTGAATTCTAAAATTCTCTTATTTACACCTCCTTGATTTCTCTGCTTGGAAAGCTAGTCTCACCTTTGTTCACCTGATAAGTGCCTGTTTCTCCTTCAACACCCAGCTCAGCCATCCTGTCCTCCATGACGGCTTTCTTTAGTCTTCAAACGTGGACTCCAACGTCCTGCTCTGTGCTCACACCACCCCCTATGCATGCTTCCCTTGAACTCTGTTTTGCACTAGTTTTTGTATGAAAGACCATAAGCTCCCTGAGGCTTTAGGGAAGGGAACTGAGGTTTTCCTTCCCTGCATCCATGTCATTGATCTATACCTGGCACACAGTATATGCTTAATAAACAGTTGTTGAATGAATGAGTGAATGCATGAATGAAGGAATGAGTGGTGAAATTAATAAATGAATTAGATATTTGCCGAAAGAACACGTGGAGTCAGATTGCTATCTTATACTCAGATATAAAGATGTTCAGAAATTTGGCTTGCTAAGCATCAGATGCTTCAAGTAAACTTTTCAAAGCTTGCCCAGGTTACGTGTGCTAATGTGTAATCCCTGTTAGAGTCCCTGTGTTTGAGAAGAACATGATTGGAAGTGGATCGTATCTCACAAGGGCTCCTGTCTTCAGATACTACACAGAGAGACCTGTAGAATATTCTTTTTAGTCCTCCGGGCTCAGATAATACTGTATTACATTTCAAACAGTGAGACAAGAGCTCTGTTGAATCTTCTTTTTTTTTTCCCTGATTGGAACAATTTTATACATGTGTGACTTCTTTTAAGAGTGTAATTAATGTAGTTCTCCCCGATTCTCTTCTTGTTCTTTTTCTTCTCTTTTTCACTCCTTGAAGCAATATGAGTGATAACAAAATGGATCTCCTTCTGGTGAACTGCTTCAGCATTGCTTCGTCCACACTGCTGACGTCATGGCAGTGTCCAGTGACACAGGTGGCACTAGCCTGCATTGGTTACTCCTGCCTAGCTTTGGAGACTGTGTCCGTTTCCTATTGCTGTTGAAACAAATAACCACAACTTAGTGGCTTAAAGCAATAAAAATCTATTATCTCATGGTTTGGGAGGTCAGAAGTCTGAAAATGGGTCTTACGGGTTAAAGTCAGGATATCAACAGAGCTGTGATCCTTCTGGAGACTTGAGGGGGAAATCTGTTTCCGGGCTTTTACCGTCCACCTGCATTCCTTGGCTGTGGCCCCTTCCTCTGTCTTCAAAGCAGATTACTGCAATCTCTGTTTCTACAAGTCTCCTTTCTCTGCTTCTCACACTCTTATCTCCCTCTTGTAAGGACCCCTGTAATTAAGTTGGGCCAACCTGATAATCCAGGACCATCTCCCCATCCCCAGATCCTTAACCACATCTACCAAATCCCTCCCAGGGACAAGGGCATCTCTAGGGGCCCGTGATTCTGTCCCCCACAGGCCAGATGGACACGCAGTGGTGAACAGCAGAGTGAATGAACATGGGACATCCCGCTTGTAGAGGGAAGAGGACAGGCTCTTTGCCCTGCACCCACCCCATGTAAACTCACAATGACCTCCCTCAGTAACTTACTGCAGCCTCTTCTTAACTTTGAACAGAACACCGCGCTCCTGTCTGTAAGGTTTTTGCAATTGATTCTTTCCCCTGAATTTAATAAATCTAAACATGGACACATCCTAAAATGTTTTTACATAGTCAAAACCCTTTCAACAATCAAAAAATTAGATTTTTTTTTAAAGCATGAATGTTTATGTTCTGTGCTCTTAATGTGTAAAATTTTGGCTTCCATTTCTAGTTGAGAAATTCAGGTGGGCTGGAGCCACTGGTAGAGCTCCTGCATTCCAAGAACGATGAGGTACGACGGCACGCCAGCTGGGCCATAATGGTCTGTGCCAGTGATGAGCCCACGGCCGCTGAGTTGTGCAGGCTTGGGTGAGTGGAGCGGTCTGGAGGGTCTGGCTCAGATGAAGGACACACAGTCTTCAGGCCCGAGGAAGGTCGAGCAGAGTCTCCACGCCCACTCTCAGGCCGCAGGGCGTTCAGAAGCTCTGCGGGTCACAGTCCCTCTGAAGGGACCGCCTGCAGAAGCGGGAGAGATCTCCCCCGCCACCTCCACAAAATCATCTTCAATGTTTCCTTTTCCACTTTTTCATTCTGATAAACGCTTCTTTCACCTTCCTCTGCTTTGCTAAACACAATCTTATTTGTCGCTCAGCTTTCAAGGCTAAATTAAAACGGGCAAGCCATGAGTGCCACCTTTGTTTTCTCCCCCACAAACCGCTCCGCCACAATGACGCCTTTAACCAACCTCACCACGTCGGTTCCCTTACCAACAGCCTGTGAGTCAGCTGCCTTTAGCAACTCAGCCAAGAGGGTTTCAAGGTTCCACAGATTTACCCTGTTTGAGCCATTTTTGTTCTTCGTATATGTCACCTGGTTAGCTGAAAAAATTGGAGTCCGATACTAATTTTGCTTTGAATGAAGAACTTTTTCTTCCTAAAGTGTCCTTTTCAACTGTTTGATTATGAGTTTCCACATGGCATGTATGTTCTCAAAAAGGGCTGATTTGTCTTCACAATTCTGGCAGGATTAGTTTACCTAAAAGGGTGGAATGGTTTTAACCTTTCCATCTCAATCCTTCATTCAGGATCTTAGTGAGGTGTATGAATGGGAACTTACTGTTGGATTGCTTATATAAGGCAAATAATGTCTTTTTTGCTTTTATTGACAGGGCTTTAGATATCCTTGAAGAAATTAATCTATCAGTAAGTCGAAAAAATAAATTCAGTGAGGCAGCTCATAACAAATTGCTCAACCACCACCTGTCTCTGAAATACAGCCAGACTGGCTATTTGTCATCAAGTAACATAATTACTGATGGAGTCTATGATTATGGTCGGGTAAGTGGCAGCACTAATTTGTATTTTAGTATGTGTGATCAGTTCTTCTTGCATCGTGATGCCATTACGTTGCAATTTTATAACTGCCTAACATAATTTATATTTTTATAGGCAGAAACTTGGGAATCAGAACTTCATCCTTAAACTTTGTCTGGCTATAAGATTTTGCATTTGTGTACAGTTTTAACTAGAATCTGATGACCTGAACTTATATTAGCTTGCTGCTGCTAGTCTCAAGTTTCAGAGAAGATATAAAGCAATCGGCTTTTATATTACTTCTAGGGCTCAGTGTTAATGATAATGATAATGTCAATAATAGAAGTATAAGTTTTTATTCTATTAATTATAATCTAATTGAAATTAACCAAATTGTAATACTGAATTTTAAAATGTAATGTAGAAGAATATTATTTTACTTAGCTGCGTTTGTGATTACGATTTTAAAACAATACAGTGTAATTCCGTGTTAATGTTAAGAGAAATGGGAAGCTAAACGTTAGAGTCTTGAGGGCTTTTTGACATTACTGTCTAAGTCAGCATGTTCTACTTCTGGAAACCAAAAGCAATAAGGAGAATAGGGAAATTTTTTAAAAACCTACAAATCCCATTTTAGGCAGAAGTAGGAAATTGGTATGATCTGCAGACTTCAAAAATATTTAAAAGTCCCTGGGATCAGGCAGAAGTTACACAGGAGGAAGAATGAAAAGGGGAAAAAAAGCACAGAGAGGGACAAGAGTGGTAGCAGATCTCAGAAAGCACCATCAAAAGTCTATGCTTCCCGAGGGGATGGAGAACTCAGACATACAAAAGCTATATGCTTGGTTTGCAAGGGGGTGGGTGGGCAGGACCTCAGGAACCGGGGTGAGCAGGGCTGGTAGCAGAAACCCGCTTGGACAAATTTGGTTCAAAGAAGCAGAGGAGACAGGGCCATAAAAGAATCACAGCTAAGCTGTATTTGCAGGAAACACTGTATCGTGGTAACAGAATTAGAGACATGTTGAATAACCAAAACTGCTAGCCTAAAACTTTTTCTCTTCCTTCTGCTTCTGCCAGCCACTGCCACCACCATACCCTCCATAACAGATACACACAAACCACCGAGAAATTACTGCTCTCGTTCAATGATGAGTAATTTTAAAAGAACAGGTGCCACATTATTAGCATAAAGATGCTTTAAGAAAAATGAGGAAAAGAGCAGAAAAACCACCAAAGAGCACTTACCAGAGCACTTATCTGTTGCCATGGAACAGATAAAACTGTGACAAAATATATTTGTTCATGAGTTTTTTTTTAAAAAAAAAGTAATGAGACAATGTCCTTATGAAGGAGAACTCGCTGATTTACTCTAAATATTAAGTTTCTAATATTTCAGGCTTTAAATGTGTCAGTGAACAAAAGAGACAAAGATCTCTACTCCCATGGTACCAGTGAGAGGAAACAGACAATAAACAATAAATCTCACCAATACATTCTATCACGTGATAGAAATGATAAGCGCTGCAGTGGGTGGGGAGGAGGATAAAGGGGCTTAGGACACTGGAGTTGATGTGGTCAGGTAGCCCCACTAAAAGGGTAATATCTGAACAAAAAATTTGAAGGAGGTGAAGGACTTCTTAGCCTTGGGGATAGTGGGGAAGGAGCTTTCTAGATGGAGGAAAGAGCTAGTGCAGAAACCGTGAGTGGTTGGCACACTCAAGGAACAGCAAAGTCGGTGTAGCTAGAACTGAGTCAACTAGGGGTGGAATAACAGACCAAATCAGAGCAGGTAAGAGCAAGCAGCTCATGGAAGTCTTGTAGACCACTGGAAGGATTTGGGCCTTTATTCTGAATGAAGTGGGAAAACACGTCAGGGTTCTGGGCAGAAGAATGACACGCTCTGTCTTACTTTAAAAGAACCATGAAAAGTATCTTGGATGAGAGAAGGATCTATTACTTGATTGGAAAAAGAGCTCACAGGGTGATCTGGTCTAACCCTCTTCACCAGGCTGACAAAATTGCTAGTATAGGGCTTTGTCTAGCTTGTTGTTAGTTATCCTCACAACATTTTTAGTGATCTGTTTAGTAATTAGTTACTCTTACAGATGATAAGCTCTTCCTTATGTATATGGATAGATTTTCAAACTCAAATACTTCCAGGGCCAAGCTGATAATTATGGTATGAAACAGTTGAGTATCAAGTTACAGAGACTGGGGTGGGGGGAGGGGGAATTGGAGGGTGTATCTTGCCCAAAGATATCCACAAGCTTCAGTTTCCTATTTTTAAGTGTATGTGTGTGTGTGTGAAATTAGATACCTCAAACAGTTAAGAACCTATTCTATCAGTATTCATTAAAAAAATATATAATGCATGCAGATATTACTTTTCAATTCTTAAATTATCTACAGATAAATCCTGGCACCAAACTTTTGCCTTTGAAGGATCTCTGCTTACAAGAACCAAGTGACCGACGTGCTATACTCTTAGTTAACAGTAAATGTGATGCGTGAGTCTTTGCGGGGAGGAGGAATGAAGGGAAGCAAATAATTTTTTTTGTTTGTCCATCATCATGTGAATACATAAAGGTTCCCAGTATGGTATCTTTTCTTACTTCCTGTATCTAGCAGCACCATGAAAGTAAACACTGGTCCATAAACTCATAGCCTGACATAGTAAAGAACACAGAATAGTCACCACTGTGGTTTTTCCTTTGACTCCATGTTACCAGTCAATTCCATGGGTATTTCTGCAATCAGGGCTTCTTACCCTTCTGGCAACATGAAGTAACTGAAGGAAGTATAAACAGATAGGAGCAAACCAAGATGAATTATGTTTACAAATCTCCAGAACTAAATCCAGGAATACCACTGCTGCCCAATATTTTTTTTTTTTTTGCCCAATATTTTTAATAAAATAAGGAGAAAATAGTAGAGCTAAAATGAAAGCTTCAACAGCCATTAAAATGGTCTTGTATTCCTATATATCTATATAATACATTTTATGTGACACATTTTATAAAACTAGTTCTAGCTCATGAAAAGGTTTATAGTATTCATTTTATCTTATTTTAAACTCTCCTTTTTGCTTTTAAAATAATGTATCACTGTTAAAAGTAGGACAAAGTCAATATTGACAAATTATTTTAATTTGTACATAATTTCAAATATGTAAAATTTTAGTTCTCCAACTCCATCTATGGAAGATAAGTCATCAGACGTTGGTTATGGACGAAGTATTTCTTCTTCATCTTCTTTAAGAAGAGCAAGTAAAGAAAAGACCAAGTAAGAAAATGATGTTTTGTCTACACTCAAATAATTCTCTCCCTTAATTTGAGAGTAAAGAAGAAATTCAGATTTTAGGTTTTGGCAACTTAAATTTTAGTCTTCTCACAGTCACACAATTTCAGGATGAAAGCCAGGAAACCTGGTTTGACATTCTGTCTTCTGTGAACCCAGAGTGAGATCTTGAGCCCCCGACTCAGTGTCCATGATCAGGCTTAGTGTCCTTATTTGTAGATGGAATAATGCCTGGTGCCCTGCTTCTTCTCGGTGACTGGGATCAAAACATATAATGGAAGTGAAAATGCCTTATAAATTATAAAATGCCTTGCAAATGTAGTGCATTGCTATTTTCTGTATGATTGAAATTGGTTGCGGTGTTTTTCAAATGACAAGAGAAAACAGTTATCATTTTAGTGCTGGATTTGGATCTCCCACCGAAGAGAAATCAGAACCTACTTCGGGACGCAATACTGCTCTTAGCAAAAGCGCCACTAAAGAGAAAGGATCCAGGTAGAAACCTCCTTACTGTATTCTTCTCCTAACTGTAATCCTGTCAAGTTTTAATTACCCACAGAGTTGGTGAAAGGGAGGGGTGGCTTTTAACTAGGAAGCTCTTCTTATGGAATCAGATGTAGCACTAAACAGGACTCATGAAGTATAATTAAAATTACTTTTATTTGTGTCCCTTGTTGTCTCTTTAAAACTTACCCAGAGGGAATTTCTTCTCCTGCCTCTGGGTGAGAACTCAGGGTACTTTGCTCACTGTAAAGTCCTACAGTCACTTTAATGCAGAGACAACGGAAACAGCAGTCTCCAGTCAGCCCTTTAAAAGTCCAACCATGTGTAGGAATCAACTTAAAATGAACTTTTCTGCCCCCCACCCCCACCCCGTGGCTGCCTCGGCAGCTGATGAGCAGCACTGGCTGCACCGTAACCCTCCCTCGTCCCTGCCTCTTGCTTCCACATCCCCTCCCCGTCTTGCCCATGGAAACCCCTGACCCTTCAGGAAGCAATGAGAAGAGGAAAGGGAAACGGGACCACATTCTGAATTTGGCTGGAACCATTATAATGTGGTTCCACGCTTTTTAGGCCTGGCATATTTTAAAACACTGTCTACATGTTTACATATTTTTAAACATATTCTTTCTCTTGTCAGCGTTTTCCTGGATTCTTCAAAAAACCACTCAGACCTCCTGCCCCGCTCCATGACCTGTCAATTATTGTTGACTTAAGCCCTTGAAAAACACTGGGGTGCTGGAGGCTATTTGGCACACATGTATATAATTGAGCATCTACCTTCTAAACTGAGACTGTCTCCTAAGGTCTCCTAAGGAGTGGTCTGCCCTCCTCCACAGACCTCGGAGCTGTGTATGTTCTATTTCTGACTTTATTTTCTCCTGTCAGTCTCTGTTGCTCACTGTTCTGATCTCTGCTTCTGATCATCCCTCATCCTCTCTGCCCTCCTGCCCCTCCTCACCTCTTCCCTTCCCTTCCCCTCCTCACTTGGCTTCTCTTGTTCCTCCTCCCCTGGACTGAGAGTGCCTTGAGGACAAGAACATGCTCGGACTCGAATAATTTCTCTTTTCATCGCCAGCACTTAGCACGGCGCTTGGCTGGCATACATAAGGCATTTGTGTTTATTCAAGAGAACAGAAATCTCAACTTTTTGCAGGAAAAGGTTATTTTCAACAAGATCCACACTTATAAACTGTGTCTCTCGAGCAAACAGGTTACCTTCTCTTTGGCTGAGTTCACTTATCCGTAAAATGCAAAACAAAACAAAACTGTAGTTTGGGGCTTCCCTGGTGGCGCAGTGGTTGAGAGTCCGCCTGCCGATGTAGGGGACACGGGTTCGTGCCCCGGTCCGGGAAGATCCCACATGCCGCGGAGCGGCTGGGCCCGTGAGCCATGGCCGCTGAGCCTGCGCGTCCGGAGCCTGTGCTCCGCAACGGGAGAGGCCACAACAGTGAGAGGCCCTCGTACCACAAAAAAACAAAAAACCTGTAGTCTGTTCCTCACAGTGTCTTGAGAAGATTAAATAAGTTAATGAATGAAAAGGGCTTAGAGCAGGGCCTGGCCCAGAGTAAACATTCAACAAATGTTAGTACTATTGGATGAAACAGTTGCAGGGAGCCCAAACCCACTCCAGCCTTGCAGGGATGCAGAAGAATCCCCAGAATCCAGCGCACGACAGGAGCTGGGAGTAAAGTAGGTAAACCGTTAGTCTTCTTGTCTCTCTCCCTCTCTCTTTTTCTCTCTCCACCTGCACAGTGTCTGTTTACAATTGCTTTGTTACCTTCCTTGACTTTCTTTTGGTTGCCGCCTCACCCATAACTGTAGCTTATATGTGACTTTGACTTGCCATGGGACCAAATCTGGGCCCAATTCCAAGGCAGTCTTTCAGTTCTAAAGCCCAACAATAATCAAGTACAATCTGCGTCTCTTGTGTGTATTTGTGGGGGAGACCATCTTATCTTCACATGCTTGACAGGACAAGGCTGGCTCCGAGGCAGGTGTCTCCCTGTGGTCTCCTGAACTCCTCAGCTTCCTGGGGAAGAATCCACCTGGCTTATTTAAGTGATCAGTGTGTCCAGGCTCTTTCCTCTTCTCAGCCCTTGGTCCACTGGGGGATAGATTGGTCATAATCTCGTTGTCCTGTTGTTTATCTTTTGGTCAACCTTTCTTGTCTTGTGACTGTTAAAGACCCCTGGACATAGAGTAAAATATTTTAATTCTACTCATCTGAAAATGTCACGGAGAATGTTTAATGTTGACCAAAAAGATACTGAGCAATACTGACAAAGAATAATGAGACATCTAGAACCACAAAGCAGCTGAATTTCTGAAAGGGAGAGGAGAGATGGGAGACAAGTCAGTCAACTGTGTGTGAGGTACCAGACAAGGAAGGTGAAAGTGCGGACTTCTTTTTCCTGATGAATATTATTACCATATACCATGTAAATTAAAATCATTGAGCAACAGGCTCTCATTAGGTGACCAGCCACCATCTTATTTCTGTTTTCGAAGGTTTTAATTGCACTTTCTTTTATGGCATAGCACTCAAAGGAGAGGTGATTAATTTATATTTTGCTTACCCAGACACCTTCTTGATACTTCCCTAGGCTTCACAGAAACCAACATGTGTAATGCTCTCTAAAGCTTTTCCTTGTAAAGACCATTCTCCTTACAATAAACACTTACTATACCCATTTGTGAAAGGAATTACAAGTTCTATCTATACCATATTTTTTATTGAGACTAGTTTTCATAAATATTTAAGTTGATTGCACATGAGTTTATTACACACACTGAAAAGTGTGTTTTTCTGTCCCCAAATAGGAGGATATGAAATACATATCCTTCCAGTCTGTTCATCTTTGGAGACTTTTAGATCTTTACAACATATACTTCAACATTTCTGCTACTTAGGTCATCTTGATCCCATCACAATGACTTCCTAAAACATTTTTGTTTTTAAAATGATTTTCCTCAGAAAACTGGACAGCCACATGCGTAAGAATGAAACTAGACCACTATCTTATACCATAAACAAAAATTCACTCAAAATGTGAGACCTGAAGCCATAAAACTCCTAGAAGAAAACTTAGATGATAAGCTGCTTACTTCAGTCTTGGCAATCGATTTTTGGATCTGACTCCAAAAGCAAAGACAACAAAAGCAAAAAATAAATAACTGGGACTACATCAAACTAAAAAGCTTCTGCACAGCAAAGGAAACCACCAACAAAATGAAAAGACAACCTACTGAATGGGAGAAAATATTTGCAAATCATATATCCAATAAAAGGTTAATATCCAAAATATAAGAATTCATAAAACTCAGTAGCAAAACAAAGCAATCTGATTTTTAAAGGGCAGAGGATCTGAATAGACATTTTTTCAAAAAAAGACATGCAGATGGCTAACAGGCACAAAAAAAGATGCTCAACATCACTAATCATCAGGGAAATGCAAATCAATACCACAATGAGATATCACCTCACACCTGGTAGACTGGCTATCAGGAAGACAAGAGATAGCAAGTTTCGGCCAGCATGTGGAGAAAAGAGAACCCTTGTGCACTGTCGATGGGAATGTAAATTGGTGCAGGCTTTATGGAAAACAGTATGGAGGTTCCTCAAAAAATTAAAACTTAAAATGATCCAGCAATTGCCCCCCTGGGTATTTATCTGATGAAAATGAAAGCACTAATTTGAAAATTTTCTACACCCCACATTCATTGCAGCATTATTTAACACAGCCAAGATATGGAAACAACCTAAGTGTCCATCAATGGATGACTGGATAAAGAAGAAGTGGTATATGTATACGATAGAATACCACCAGCCATAAAAAAGAATGAAATCTTGCCATCTGAGACAACATGGATGGACCTTGAAGGAATTATGCTAAGCAAAGTATCAGACAGAGAAAGACAAATATTGTACAATTTCACTTATATGTGGAATCTAAAAAAAACACAAATGAACAAACAAAACAAAATCATAGATAAAGAGAATAGAATGGTGGTTGCCAGAGGGAAGGGGGGTTGAGTCAGCGAAATGGGTGAAGGGGGTCAAGAGGTCAAACTTCCAGTTATAAAATAAAGTCATGGGAATGTAATGTACAGCATGGTGACTACAGTCAATAATATAGAGCATATTTAAATGTTGCCAAGAGAGTGAATCCTAAAAGTTCACTTTGTATGGTGACGGATGGTAACTAGACTTACTCTGGCGGTCCTTTCACAATGTATAGAAATATCGAATCATTGTGTTGTACACCTGAAACCAATATAATGTTACATGTTAATTATACCTCAATTTAAAAATTTAACTAAAATTTAAAAAATAAAAGAATTTCTCTCAAACCCTCTTTTTACCCATACCTTACCTTTTTTTTTTCCCCTTCCCTTAAATCTTGACTTCAAAAGTCTTCCAAAAACACATATTGTCTCTTGGTAACATTTAAATACCTTCTGACCTTCTTTTCTTGAATTTATTCATTCATTCAACAAATATTTACTGAGCACTTAGATGCCAGGAATTATTCTAGTATTGGAAGTATAGCACTGAACAAATACCTCTGCCCTAATAGAACTTACATCCTAGTGGAACAAACAAAATAAACTACAGACACACACACACACACACACACACACACACACACACACATGATGTACCTTCCTAAGACCAGAATAAATCATATCTCCACTTTGTACAATACTCCCTTCTCATCCTTTTGGAATAGATTGGGTAGAACAGGATACCTAACTGGAATAGATTTTGTTCAGTGTTGAACTGCTTGAGTTTCTAATTTTTATTCCTTGTGGAATTTATTGAATGCTACATGGTATTGTGATTATTTTTCACATACCAAAATCTTCTCACCTAAATTGAAACCACAAGTGGGCCGGATTCATGACTTACATCTCTCCCACCAGCTCTGCCCTATAATTGATATATTCAAATAGTTGGCACTTCCCTGGTGGTGCAGTGGTTAAGAATCTGCCTGCCAATGCAGGAGACATGGGTTTGAGCCCTGGTCCGGGAAGATCCCACATGCCGTGAAGCAACTAAGCCCATGCGCCACAACTACTGAGCCTGCACTCCAGAGCCTGTGAGCCACAACTACTGAAGCCCACGGGTCTAGAGCCCACGCTCCACAACAAAGAGAAGCCACCACAATGAGAAGCCCGTGCACTGCAACGAAGAGTAGCCCCCGCTCACCACAACTTGAGAAAGCCCGTGCACAGCAACAAACAACCAATGCAGCCATAAATAAATAAATAAATTTATTTTAAAAAATAGTTGATGGGATCAAGAAGGAGCAAGTCGTTAAACTTTGATAATGTCAATACACAATTTTGAGCCAATTATCTCTCTCTACTTGCCTATCTACCTACGCATCCACCTGTGAACATAGAAAATATCCTTATTGTTTTGGGTTCTCACAGTAAATCTCTGTTCTCTGAGGTAGTTTTGCTAAAGTTTCTGCAAGAAAGCTAGAATTTCTTGTATCTTTAATCATAAATTGATGTTCTTTCTGGAGATTAATTTTACAGGAGTTAATTTTGTAATTTCCAAGCTCTTGTTTCCAGGTTTATCTAGAAATGAAATTCATTTAAGTACGGAAGCCCTTATTTACACCACTTGGCAGCCTTCATGGGAAAGAAGTCCAAGTGAAATACTTCTATTTATAGCAGCAGGAAATTACAATTCAGGGGTTCCCATAAATTATCTCTTTTTAATCACTCAGTTTCCCTCTCTGATGCGCTTAGCCCAGGGTACTGGACGTCATCCTCTCACACCAAATGATTCTTCTCACTTCAGGCAGCATGCTCAGGGAGAACTACACCTGCTTTGTTTCATAGGTGGCTCTGAGTAATCACAGGGTCGAGATCTCCAATCTTACAAAGCTACCCTGTAATTTTAGAAAACAGGTAAACCTATTTATGCTTTCTTGCCATTCTAATTGACCTTCCCAGGATTAGTTCCTAATTTACTAACATCTGACTCTGCACTGTAAGGTGTTCAGTTTATTTATCTTACAAAAAAGGAAAAGGGTTAAGATGATATAGCTGGAAAGTAGTCATTTTTGCTTGGAGATTTTATCACAATATATCGTTAGTGCATTTAATGCATGATTAGACTCTTTCCTTGGCTGTAGTAAATAGAATATTGGATTAGAAAATATAAAACTTTTTTTTTTAGTATTTGTTATGATTATAGAGTTTTGTGTAATTCTCCAATAGCAGCTGATTGGATTATTTTTGTATTTTTTTCTCTAAATTAAAGGGAAAACTCAAATGGACTTTAGTTGATCCTCCTCCCACACCATGCTTCAAATAATACTTAAAGATAATTCCCACCCCTAATTTACTGCTAGTGGAACAGAATGCTCCATACTTGTAAATACATAATTTAGGAGATTTACCTGCCTACACCAGCCTAGTCCCATTTTGGGGCTTTCAAATATATAATCGCAGCTAAGATTTATTATAGCAAAAGATACAATGCAAGATCAGCAGGCAAAAGATACACATAAGAAAAGGCTGAAAGAAGTCACACACAGGCTTCCTAGTCCTCCCTCTGTCTCTGCTAGCATAGCATAGGATGCTTCTCATAAGAGATTGCTCCACCCAAGAAAGCCCACCTGAGTCATGGGATCCAGACTTCATAAAGGTGTAAATTCCAATTACCTATAGGGAAATACCAATTTGAATGATAGTAGATTTCTCTCAGACCAGAAGGAAATGGCACACCATTTTTCAAGTGCTAAAAGAATCAACCATGTGTTCTCTATCTGATGAATCTATCCTTCAGCAATAAAGAGGGAGAAATAAAGACATTCCCAGATGAGGGAAAACAATTTACTGCTAGCTGGTCTACCCTTACAGATTGGCTAGCTAAAGGAAGTTCTTCCAACGAAAAGAAAATAATGAAAGAATCTGGAAGGATCAGGAAGAAAGAAGGAAGAGCTGAAATATGGGTATATACAATAGACTATTTCCTCATGAGCTTTATACATCATATTTGATGATTGAAACAAAAATTATAAAAACATCTGATACTCAAGACGATGGTACTTAAAACTGGAGAGAGTAAAGAGACCTCCATGGGTGTGAGGTTTCCATATTTCCCTCAAAGTGGTAAAACATGGATATCAGCAGACTGTGATAAGCAATATATGTATATTATAATACCTACAGTAACCACTACAAACCAATACAAAGAACTATACTCAAAAACAATGTAAATAAATCAAGATGGATAAATAAAAAATGTTCAAGTAACCCACAGGAAGGCAAGAAAAGAAAAAGGAAAAGAGCCAATCAAAAGGCAGAGATTGGCAGAGTGGATTAAAAAGTTATGATTCAACTATATGCTGTTTAAAGAAACTCAAATGTATTGATATAGGTGGGTTGAAAATGAAAGGATGGAAGAAGATACCATGTAAACATTAATTTTTTAAAAAACAGGAATGGTTTTTTAAATATGTATTAAGGTAGACTTCAGAGCAAAGAAAAATTCTAGAGACAAAGAGGGACATTACATATGATAAAATGAATCAATCCATGAAGAAGATATAATGATCCAATGTATATGCACCAAACAACAGAGCCTCAAAATACATGAGGCAAAAACTGATAGAGCAGAAAGGAGAAATAGAAAAATCCAAAATTATAGCTGGGGACTTCGACATGCCCCTCTGAGCAACTGATAGAACTACTTGACCTAAAATCAGCAAGGATATAAACGAGTTGAACAACACCAGAAATAAATAGGATTTAATTGACATATTATGGAACATTCCATCACCAGCAACAGAATACACATTTTTTCAGCTGCACTTGGAACATTTACAATACCCTGGGTCATAAAACAAGGCTCAGCAAATTTAAAATAATTGAAATCATACAGATTATATTCTCTGACCATAATAGAATCAAACTAGAAATTAATGACAGAAAGACAAGAAGAAAATCTTTAAGCATATGGAAATTGAATAATACACTTCTAAATAATCTCTGGGACAAAAGGAAGCCTCAAAGGACTTAAAATATACAAAGAACTGAATGAAAATGAAAATACAACTCTCAAAATTTGTGGGATGCAGCCAAAGCAATGCTGAGAGGGAGATTTATTTTACTAAAATGTATTAGATAGAGAGGTCATAAATCAATAATCTAACCTCAAGAATCTAGAAAAATAAACTTAATAAAATTAGAAGGGAGAAAATCATAAAAACAGAAATCAATGAAATTTAAAACAGAAAAACAGCAGAGAAAGTCAATGAAATCAAAAGCTGGTTCTTTAAAAATGTCAATAACTGTGTCAACAGTACTATGAGAACTTTAATTCAGCACCTTAAATGAAATGGACCAATTCATCAAAAACTGCAAACTATCAAAACTCACCAAAGATGGAACAGATGCCAAAATCATCATTTAACTATTAAAGAAGTTGATTTCATAAAACCCTTCCAAAAGAGAAATCTCCTGACCCAGATGATTTCATTAGTGAATTCTGCCAAATATTTCTAGAATTAACACCAACTCTAAACAATCTTTTCAAGAAAACAGAAAAGAGAATGTTTCCCAACTCATGTTATGATACCAGCATTATCCTAATGTCAATACCAGAAAAGGACATTATAAGAAAATTACAGCTCAAAATCCATCATGAAAAAAAAAAAATCCATCATGAACATAGATGAAAAAAAACCTTTCTGAAATATTAGCACATCAAAGCAATATATAAAGAGAATAAATAATTCATCTCAGAGGAGTTTATCCCAGGAATGCAAGGCTGGTTCAATATTTGAAAATCAATCAATGTAATCCATATTAACAGTATAAAGAAGAAAAAGCACATAATCATATTAATTGATGCAGAAAATCAGTTGACAAAATTCAACATCTATTCATGATAAAAAATAAAACTGTCAGCAAAATAGGAAGAATATAAGGGAACTTCCTCAACCTGATAAAAGGCATCCACAAAAATTACCATACTTAATGGTGAAAGACTGGATGCTTTCCTGCAAAGATCATGAACAAGACAAGTGAGGAGAGAAAAACTGTTCCTATTTGCAGACAACATGATTGTCTAAATAGAAAATCCTTAAGGAATCCACTTAAAAACAAACAAAACTCTTAGAACTAATAGGTGAGTTTAGCAACATGTCAGGATATAAGTTCAACACAGAAAAATCAATTATATTTTTATATACCAGCAATGAAAAATTGAAAACCAAAACCTTTTAATACCATTTTAATAGGGCTGAAAAATGAAATATGAAATTAAAGTGAAAGAGAAAATGAAACAAAACATGTATAGAACTTATATACTGAGAACTGTAAAACACAAAGGAAATCAAAGAATCACTAAATATGTGAAGGGATATACCATGTTCATGTGTTGGAAAACTCAACATAGTGAAAATGTCAGTTTTCCCTGAGTCGATCTAGATTTGATACAATTCTATCAAAATTCCAGCAGCATTTTTGGTAGATAGAGATATGCTAATTCTAAAACTTTTATGGAAAGGTAAATAAATTATAATAGTGAAAAATCATTTTGAAAAAGAATAAAATTGAATCATTCTACCTGATTTTATGACTTACTGTAAAGCTACAGTAACCAAAATAGTTTGGTATTGATGAAGGGATAGACCGGGACATGAATGAACAGAATAGAGTCCAATAATAGATGACAGAAGCATGGTCAATGGATTTTTTAATTGAAAATATTATGATATAATTGTAAATTCACATGCTATTGTAAGAAATAACATAGAGTGAGCCCATATACCCCTAACCCAGTTTCCCCCAATGATAACATTTTCAAAACTATAGTACAATATCACAACCAGGATAATGACGAATACAATCCAATGATTTTATTCAGGTTCCCCCAGTTTTACTCCTACGTGTGTGTGTCTGTGTGTATATTAACTTCTATATAATTTTCTCACATGGGTAGGTTCATGTTAAGATAATCAATAGTTCTACCACCACAAGGATCATTCATGTCTAACCGCTCAGCACCATTTGTTGAAAAGTCTATACTTCTCCCATTGAATTGCTTTTGCACCTTTGTTAAAAATAATTGAGCATATTTGTGTGGGTCTGGGTCTTCTGTTACATTAATCTGTGTGTATGTCCCTCCACCAGTATCATTCCATCTGGATTACTGTAGCTACACAGTAAGATCTGATATCAAGCAAAGTGATTCTTCCCACTTTATCCTTCCTTGTCAAGTTTGATTTAGCTATTCTAGCACCTGTGCCTTTCCATATAAATCTTAGAATAAGATATTCTATTCTACAAAAAAACTTTGCTTGGATTTTGACAGGAATTACATTAAACCTAGAGATCATTTGGGGAGAATTACATCTTTAATATGTTGCATCTTTAAATCTATGGACACAGGATGTCTCATCATGTATTTATGCCTTCTTTGATTGCTTTTGACAGCACTTTTTAATATTCAGCACACAAATCCTACACATGTTTTTTAGAAGTTTATACCTAAGGATTTAATTTTCTTGGCATAATTGTAAGTGCTCCAAATTTTTTTTTGGTTTTTAATTTTGGTTCCACCTGTTCATTGTAACTATATAGAAACATAATTGATTTTGTATGTTGTTCTTATATCTTCAGCTCTTGATGAACTCAATTCTTAGTTCTGGGAGTTTTTTCAGTAGATTCCTTGGGATTTTCTACATAGGCAATCACGTCATCTGCTTTGTCTTTAGTTTTCAATAATTTGATTTCAACGTGTCTGGAGTGGATTTCTTTGGGTGTACCTTATTGACATTCACTGAAATTCTTTTTCTTTTTTTTAATAAATATTTATTTATTTATTTTTGGCTGTGTTGGGTCTTCATTGCTGCACGTTGGCTTTCTCTAGTTGCAGTGAGCAGGGGCTAGTCTTTGTTGCAGTGCGTGGGCTTCTCCTTGCGGTGGCTTCTGTTGTTGCGAAGCATGGGCTCTAGGCATGCAGGCTTCAGTAGTTGTGGCACACGGGCTCAGTAGTTGTGGCTCAAGGGCTCTAGAGCACAGGCTCAGTAGTTGTGGTGTACGGGCTTAGTTGCTCCGCGGCATGTGGGATCTTCCCAGACCAGGGCTCGAATCTGTGTCTCCTGCATTAGCAGGCAGATTCTTTTTATTTTTTTTGGTGCATGGGCCGGGAAACGAACCTGCAGGCAGATTCTTAACCACTGTGCCACCAGGGAAGTCCCTGAAATTCTAGACTATGTAGATTTATGTCTTTAACCAAATTGAGGAAACCATTTCAGCCTTAATTTATTCAATTTTTTTTTCTGTGCTTCATTCTTTCTCCTCTTCTTCTGAGTCTACGATGACACCAATATTAGCTCTTATTTATTGCGCCACAAGTCCCTGAGACTCTGTCAGTTGCTTTTTCAATCTTTTGTTGTCCAGATTGGATCATTTTTATTGATTTATCTTCAAGTTCATAGACTGTTTCTTCTGTTATCTCCATTCTGCTATTAAACCTATTCAGGGAATTGTGTTTTTTAAGTTTTGGTTATTGTATTTTTCAGCTGCAAATTCTATTTTTTTATCTTCTATTTCTTTCTAAGACTTTCTAACTCCCTGGTCATTTCAAGAGTGTTTGACCTACTTGTTGGAACAGTTTACAGCTGAGTCATCTCAGCACTGATGTGTTTTGATTGTCTTTTCCCTTACGAGGTGAGATTTTCCTGGTTCTTCATATGTTGAGTAATTATATAGATTGTGATATTATGTTATGAGTCCTTCAGTTCTTATTTATGGGTCTTACACTTATGCTAAGAAGAATGTTTCTTTTGTGTGTGTGTTTTAGCAATCAATTGGCCCAGATGCTTTCAGTCTTCAAATTTCAACCAGTGTTTTGTGGGTTGTCATTCCACCATTAGTCCCATTTTCAAAGGCTTTGTGGTGCTATTTGGATCAGCCCTGCACGTGTACCAAATAGTGTCCAGTATGGGACTTGGGCGGTAGTTTATACCATAGTTCCATCTTCAAAATCTACGTATGTGCCGTTTAGGATCAGAACTATGCACACACAGCTTGGAAGTAAGCCTAGGAATATATAAACAATTTTATAGGGTTGCTTTCCTGAGCTCCTCCCTCTCCATGATCTCCCTTGTCTTTTTTGGTTCCTTGGAGCTTCCCTTTTGGTCCTCAAGCCAAAAAACCCTTTATTTACCCTGTGCTGCTACGCTCTTGCCATGACTGCATCCATGTCCACAGCCAGACAGCAGGAGGACTGAGCAAGTATAAGGCAGTTTTAGACTCTTAGGGACCTTAATGTCACCGCTGCCACCACCGTCACAAGCTTCCTTAGAAGATGGGGTACAAGATAATGGATAAAAATAAGAAAAAAAAATCAAAAAAAGGGTTTTCCTCCACTGTCTCTCTTTCCTGTTTCTCAATCGGGCTTCTCCCTGGACTCTCTCTGTGCTGATGCCCACTTCCAGACTTGGGACTATGTTTAGTTCAGCTTGGAGAATAGTGGAGGAAAATTAAAATATAAGCTCACCGTCAGTTCCGTGGTCATTCAAATGTCAGTCTTCTCTGATCTTCCTGCTGTGAATTATTTTTCAGAGTTTTCAAATAGCTATTGCATGCACCCTGTCCAGGTTTTATGACTGTATTCAGTAGGAGACACAGGGTGAAGTGTGCTTACTCCCTGTTACCTGGAATGAGAACCCCTGTCACTGTTTTGTTCCACTCATGAGAGAATTAGTAAGATATTAATACTGGTTCAAAGATCATTTGAGAATATATGCATTTCTATCCAATTTAATTAAGGAATGTTAGAAAAAGATTTTAACCTTTGGGAGTATCTTTTCCATTGAAGAGAAATAATTTGCATCTCTACTAAACAAAAATCTGTATGTTAACTAGTAACTTCTCTAAGTCTGGAACTTTTCATTAAGAGTATCTTTTAATTAAACAGTATCTTTACTGTTTACTAAGTACATTCTATTTTCCCTAAGTACAGAACTAAATACGTTTCCCTAGATAAACTTTGCATGAATCTTTGCCCCTGCATGACATGAAAATTCCATACCATCCTTATTTTGTTTTTGTCTTTTTCCATGTTTTGGATAATTGTTCTTAAAAGTGGGATCCAAACTCTTCTTGCAGAAGGTCTCAACTGAAGCAAGAGATGATGTAAGACTGGCATAGACTCTCTGAGGAGGCAACCTATTTTTTCCCAATTCCATAAATATTTATTACATACCTACAATGTACCAAATATCTTGATAAGCAATGGTACAGAAAAGCAATGATTTTCATAATATATATCAGTCGTGTAGTAATCTCTTGAAAAATAATTTCTCCGGCAAAATATAGAGACTATAAAGCTCTGTCTTTGTCGTGGAAAATTTGAAAACTCTGTATGGTATTGTTGTTGAGGTATATATAAACTACTATATTTCTGCAATGCTCTTCAGATCAACTCAGAGCACAGTTAGTGCTTATTCACTCTGTGATATTGATTGCTATTGTTTACTCTCTAAGGAAAGGCAGAGTAAAAAAAGAAGAAGAAAAAGTGAAGGAGGAGGAAGAGGTTGCAGTAGCACCAAAACTGACTGGAGAAGGAAGTCCTGATAAAGAATGGCTCCCTCCCTCTGATCCTGACTTCTGTGTTTATGTGTATGAAGTGACCAGATCCATACTTCCCATCACCAGTATAAAGGAACAGGTTGAGGTTCTTGCAAAGTAAGTGTCTATATATACATACACATTTTCAATTTCTGAAAAATGTTTTTGATGTTACTGATTTGCACTTTTTAGCCAATTTTCAAACAACTACACCATAATAAAACCAAACTTGTATAGCACCCTGCCTCTGACTCTGATGCAGAAACACAATGAATTGGATATAAATCCTCCATTTCTATTTTAGATCATATTTCTGCCAAGAATCAGAGCTAGGAGCTGGAAATTACTTAAAGAAAAATGCCTAGGTCATTTTCTCCAGCTAAACCAGGAAAAGCATCTTTCAGGGTGATCCTAAAGAAGTTGTGAATGAAGGAATCCTATTTTGAATTATTTGTAAACTCACAAGTTGTTTTCTAATACAAATAGCCATCCCTTATTTTTATGCTATATGTCTGATATTTTGTGTTTCATGTTGCTCCAAAGTGGGATTGTGGGTATTCTAAGAGATGGTTCGGCATGTTGTATAAGCTAAGTGAGGTCGCCTCCTAAACGAGAGCATTTAATCTGATTCCTCTAAGAGAAGGCTGAGAACCTGACTTTATGACTGACAGGAAACCTCTAGAAATGGAGGCTTGCCTTCATGACTGACACCAGCCAGTCGTGAGCTCCTGGCTTGTGCAACAGCTGCAATCTCCGTGGGAGCTTGTACCTTCTCCAAATAGAAGTGAATTGCAGGCACCAAACCTGGATGTGACAACTGCAAGAAACACAGCCGCCAGATCACTGACTTCTTGTCAGGCGACTCTGGAAGAGAGCGTTTTTGGCTACCGAAGTTTTCCTTGGTGTCCTTGAGAAATGATGACTCAAGCAGAACTCTGACTTAGCTCATTTCAACACTTGTCAAATTTCCTCATGCTTTGTTCCTATCAGAAACAGTTTTCATCATTCCCAAATAATTGTTTCCTTAACCTGAACCCACACCAAGAGAGCAATACAGAGTTGTGTCCCCATGCCTTTGGCTCCTAGAGGCTGTTACAGGACATCTGGCTGGCACTGAGGGTCAGTTTTCTGCCTAATCCTTTCTCTTGGTTTTCACCATTGTTCTTCTTCACTTGGTTCCATGTACAGCAAGAGGAAATTCTTTCTTTACAATGGGCAATCCTGCCTTTAGTCCATGATGTAGCAGCCTCAGCTGACAGAGGATTTTTTGCAGGTGTGCTTACTGACATCTTCAGTGAGAGCCTAATCTTAGGAGAAACTCACAGGCAAAGTACACCCCTGCACCTCACCTCCTCGCCTAACTGTTAGTAATTTTTCCCTTTTTGCCTCTTCTTGTCTCCTCTAACCTCAGTGTTACATAAATGCCATGTCTTTCTCTAAATTTAAAAAAGATGATAAAATTTAAAAGAAAAGGATGATAAAACTTGAAAAGATTTGTGAACCTCAGGGTTCACAATGGTCCTATATGTTTGTCTTTGTCTCTGAGTTTAAATTCCTTAAAAGAAGAACCACATGTCGAGACAATGCCTTGGATTTCAGATTCAAACATTTGAAAATACTTTCCAAGATTAAGATAACATTTAAAAACTGTGTTGATACAAATGTAGTGTGATATTGATTTGTATCTTGCTATACATATTGGGAAAATTAGCATTCATTTCCTTCTTCCTGCTGAATGAAATGTTAGAATTTCAGTTTACGTAAGATAGTTTAAATATAGTAAGCATAATGTTAACTTATAGTAAATACATTTTTTAAAGTAAAGCAAACAAAAATCAGATGGGAAGTATCTTTTACAAGTATAATTACACAGATATTTATACTCAAAGCATCCAAAGTGAGATATTAAACTTGACTGATTAAATCTCACTGTAATTGACACAGGTACGTGGCAGAAAAAATGGGTGGTAAAATTCCAAAAGAAAAACTACATGATTTCAGCTGGGAACTTCATATAAGTGAACTAAAGTTTCAACTTAAATCCAATGTTGTACCAATTGGACTGATCAAAAAAGGAATCTTCTATCATCGAGCTTTGCTTTTCAAGGTATTTAAGATGTTTTGCTCATTTCCCACTAGGTAAAAATGTTTTGTCTGTATCATTGTGGAGTAAGCCAGTTGCTAACAATTAACTGGATGATATTAATCCTATCATTTAGATGTACTTATATTTGGCATGTATATGTATGTGTATATATACATACACACACGTATATTCACCAGACTATTGGAAACATATTCATTCAACATTTATCATACACCTACTCTAGGCCAGGGCCTCTTCCAAGGTCTGGGAATATACAGATACTAAAGTGACAGTCTCGGGACTTCCCTGGTGGTGTAGTGGTTAAGAATCTGCAGGGGACACGAGTTCGAGCCCTGGTCCGGGAAGATCCCACATGCCCCAGAGCAACTAAGCCTGTGTGCCACAACTACCGAGCCTGCGCTCTAGAGCCCACGAGCCACAACTACTGAGCCCAAGTGCCACAACTATTGAAGCCCACGCACCACAGCTACTGAAGCCCACGCACCCAGAGCCCCTGCTCAGCAACAAGAGAAGCCACCGCAGTGAGAAGCCCACGCACCACTATGAAGACCCAAGGCAGCCAAAAATAATAAATAATTTTTAATAAATAAATAAAGTGACAGTCTCTGCATTCAAGGGGGACCTAAGCCAGACTTGCGGGTTCTCAGGTGACGTCAGGGAAAGTTTCAAGGGAGGAAGTGATATGTGGCCTCAGAATTAGAGGCTACATAGGATTTCAGCAGGTAAAGAAGGAAGACAAGGGTGTTCTAAACAATACAAATATTTTATTTAAAATAACATGTATGAGAGTCAGTGGTCCATTTGAGGGATGTAGAGTAGTTGGCCTGGATCCAGAAAAGCGGGGAGGGGTGGATAAGGCTAAAGCACCAGACAGTAAAGCACCATGTGAGTTTGTACTTGATCTTAAAATCTGTGAGTAACCACTGAAAGTTAAGGGGAAAGTGATTTTGAAAGACCACTCAGGCAACAGAATGTGGAATGAACTAGAACGGGGGAAAGACTGGAGATGGGAAGACCAACTGGAAGGTCACTGGAGCAAGAAGTACAGGTGCCTGATACTAAAGCCATGGTGGAGGCTGTGAACGAGAGGTGAGTTTGGCAGGAGATGTAGGAGATAAAACTGAAAGGAGCTGTTGACTGCCTAGCGGTGGTGTGAGAGACTGCATGAGAAGAAGAAAATGATTTCCAGGATTTGGGCAGGGTAACTGGAAATGATGGCATCATTCACAAGATGTGGACACTGGGGCAGGATTAGGTTTAAGGGAGGGGGTGATCTTCTTTTTTCCTCCATTGTGTCCAGTGTCTGGAGTATAATAGGAGCTGAGAAAATTGTTTCAGAGCTGTAGACTTAAATGTATAAACGTCCTACCCTCTCCTGAATACCTATAAACCTCATTGCATCTTACCTCCAGTTCCAAGCCAATTCTGTTTATAATCCAAATGCCAGTCTTTCCTATTTCCTTGGATTTCTTGCTCTATCAATTCCTCTCTCCCATCTTAAATCTCTTTCTCTCTACTAGCTGTTTTACCTTTAAAATCTAAACTTAAGTCCAAAACATTTAAAGAGAAAACATAAATCTTTTCTCATTATATCTACAACTACTCCTATAAGCGCCTATCACCATGACCATCATCATTTTGAACTTATGTGCCAGGCACTTAATAAATATAATTGTGAAGAGTCTCAGATATGCCAAACGTTGAAATTACTACCTTTGTTTTAAAGATAAGAAAATTGATACTTAGAGAAGGAATTTACCCAAGGACAACCAGAGATACAGCTGGAATTTGAACCCATGCCTATCTGAGCCAAAACCTACCATACTGCTTCTATCTGAAGATAATTCTCATTCCCGGCCAAAATTCTGAGTCATTTCAACTCCTAGTCACTCCTTGACCTCAGTTTCATCCTCAACTCCCTGCAGTCTGGCCCTTGTTCCCTCCCAAGAAGGATCACAGTGATCTGTTTTCTGTCTTGCTTGATACATCAAAGAATTTGTCACTGATCCTTCTCTTTCTTTAACACCACTTTCTTTAGTAACTTTGTCCTCTCTTGCCATTTCATCTCAGTCTCCTTTGGAGACCTCTTTTCCTCCACCCTTGTCTTAAATGTTGGGGTCCTGACCCAGAACTCAAGGTTCTGTCCCAGGCTCTTCTCTTTTCTCCCTTTACATACTTCGTTTGGTGAGGTCATCCTCCTACATCACCTTAAATACAACTTACATGTCTCAGGTTTCTAGATGATTTCCTCTCTCCCACAAGCCGCTCCTGATTCCAGGTCTGTCTGTCTGTTTACCCTGCAGCTAGCTGCCCTTGTGTGTCTTGTAGGAACTGCATTAGTCTTCTCAGGCCACTATAACCAAGTACCACAGATGGGGTGGCTTAAACAATAAACAGTTATTTCTCACTGTTCTGGAGGCTGAGAAGTCCAAGATCAAGGTGTCAGGAGATTCAGTGTCTGCTGAGAGCCCACTTCTTGGTCGGCAGTTGCCGCTTTCGTACCGTATCCTTATATTTCAGAGTGGGGGGAGGGCCCTTCCTCCTCTTATAAGGGCACAATTCCCATCGTGGGGGCTTCACCCTTATGACTGCCTCTTAAGGGACCCACCTTCAGAAAGAAAACAGGAATCTCAAGGGGAAACATTTCAGTTCATAACGTTACAGCAGACTGAATTCATTACCCTCACACCTCACCTGAGTTAATCACCCAGGTCTTGCCTACCACTGAATCCTGAACACCAACACCCACTGGTAAAACGTGTTATCCTTCTATTCCTCCCAAAAGCGTTCACTCCCCCTACATATACTCTTCATCTCCCCGTTTTCGTCCGGCTCCTTTCCTCCATGGAAGCCTAGATAAATCGTCCACAGACCGTGTAACCTGCTCACTGATTTCCTTCGTCTTCGTGACCCAATCCTTCTGCCCCTCCGCCTTGCCTGCCCACACTGGACCAATCCGACTGCCTGCCCTTCCCACAATGACACTTGGGCTGCAGAACGCGACAGTGGGATGTGCCACAGCCAATTCAGGATCCAAGGTGGTGGATGTACATGCTGCCTGGCCATCTTTTCCAGCTCCTGGCCACAGGCTTTTCCTGTTTTCCTCAGCAGCTGTGCCCCACATCTGCCTTCTTTCCTAAGCCTTTTCATCTTCACCTCTTCCTATATGCAGATGACCTTGTTTCCCACTTCACAAAGAAAATAGATACTTCCAGATTCAACTCAGCTGAGGTTAAGAACTCAGACTCTGGGAACTCCCTGGTGGTCCAGTGGTTAGGTCTTGGCGTGCTCACTGCTGGAGCCCTGGGTTCAATCCCTGGTCGGGGAACTGAGATCCCACAAGCCAGCTCTCTTATCCACTATGATGTGGCTAGGAAGTTTCCAGATTATTTAAAAAGTGGACAAATTGAAGAGACAGCTTCCGAGGAACATACGCAACCCCTGAGGACAGGGCATCAGGCAGCCCAAGAAGGACCAACCGCTCACAGTTCTGCCCCCCCGGCTCCAAAACACCTGTCTACACCACACAGAACAAATGGGCTAGAAACAGGTCCCTGCCATTCCAGTCCTGCCATTCAATCCCACTGCATATCACACCCAAGGAGCAGCCCAGGAGCATGGAAAGATTGATAGATGCACTAGAGCTGAAAGCCTGTGGAACAGCTTTTCTCCAATTACGTTATCAATCTTGTGCTGATACAATGCAGCGCAACTGCCTGAAAAATGTCCCTTCCCAGCAGGACCTACACAGAGATTTTGAGTCCACAGAATCTTGAGCAACAGGGGAACTTATCACATTTTACCAACTCCTATCTCAACACTCCACCTTTTTTCCAGCCTCCTTTCTGAGCACTTTGTTGTTGTTGTTCTGCAAGAGTGTATATTTCACCTTCGACCAAGGTGGGTCTTTCAACCAAGGCTTTTTCTCCGCCCCTCCCCCTCCTCCCTCCTGTTTGATCTCGCGTTTTCTCCCCACAGGCTCTGGCTGACAGAATTGGCATCGGCTGCTCTCTGGTTCGCGGGGAGTACGGCAGAGCCTGGAATGAAGTCAAGCTGATGAATGAATCCCGAAAGGGGGTGATTGGGGCTCTCCCTCCCCCGGAAACTTACATAGTTGACCTCATGTTCCATCCAGGGGCACTGATAAAGTTAAGAAGCCGAGAGGCAGATCTTTACAGATTTCTCTAAACTTCCAAATGAACACAAAAGGTGTTGAAACAAGAAATCCATTATATACCCTTTCTATGAAGTTCACTGGTAGATTTTATCAGTATTTCTTTAAATAAAAATATTAGAAATGCTCTCCTTGTGTAGAAACGAGGTCACTAGGATTGGACTTGGTCGTGCTTCTGAGTTCAGGCTTTTGGCAAGCATTCAGTCTGATGAGATCAGATTACACTTGTGTAAAGCTTATTATTCTCGAAATTAATCCACCCCGCTGTTTCCTAAGGAGCATCTCTGCCCTTTGGGAATCATGTGTAAAAGCACCCAGCTACTGTTCCCAGCACAGTGCCCTATGACTGTCATTCTTCATGTTCCGGATGCTCCAGGAAGACTTGGTTAAATCAAGTCCATGGTTTGTTGTGTCTTCAGTCGCCTTGTCTCACTCCCATAAAGTAAGATTATTGATATTTTGAATATTTGTAGATCTATTTTAGTATCACAAATTCCTTTCTAAAATTTTTTGTTCATATTTTCCCAAATTTATCATTAAGAACACTGTTTAGTATACTTCACTGAACTAAAAATATTTCTACAAACTATTTCCATACACTGCACTTGTCTATATTGACTTGGAAACATACCTTCATTTAAAAACAATTCTGATTTGCTCTTTGCACATTTGAATGCTGGGTCACAAAAATGTGACTTCAAATTTACATGACTTAAAAGTTCTTTTCTGGAAAATTCTGAAATCTAAGTATAAAGTAAATCTTTGCTGAGGAATTGTGTTTTCAGTATTGAGCACAAAATGGGGAGCAAGCACCCATTTCAAATGGCAAGAGGAAATGAATCTTATGAAGTATACATTTTCTTAGCCAGGCTTTAAGTCTAAAGTTGACCCATCTAATCATTTTGCTAGAAGGTTTTCAAAAGTGAGTTTGATTTTAGAAATTAAGGTGAAGATTATTCTGTATGAACCAATGTGTAATTTCAAAGAATGTGTAATTATTTCAATATAAAGTTCCTTACATCAAATGGTGTGGTAATTATATTTATTACCCAGTTTCATGAAGAGAGCACAGATTATAGGATACATATCCGTCTAAGCATTTCCAAGTCTCTCTCGATCCAGAAAGCATTCAAAGTGGATTAAAAAGATATATAAGATGTAAAAGATAAAAATAAATGAAAAACAGGCATAAGTTTAGGAAAGAAAGTTTGACAAGGCCAGGAACAAGCTTAGAATTCAAAACGCACTCCATGAAAATCCTGCGTATTTGTTAGAGGTAAGTGAAAATCTGACTCAAAACTTTCTAGCAGCCAGTGCAGAGGGGAATGCTATCAGTTACATGATTGGTAATAGGGTCCACTAGATAAAAGCACAAAACGGCTTCCCAAGAGGAACAAAGACCAGGGGAATTCTTCTTTGGGAGCTTCATACAGACGACAAATGCAATACAGAAAATAACATCTTTGAGAAACAACCTCCTGGCAAGTTCTGGAAATAGTTTTCACAGGCCAATGGCCAAAACATCAAAATGGAATGAGGGAAAAGTTCCATGCAGAGCCACTAAGATGTTGTTCAGGTAGACACCACATTTTTTAGTCTGGTGCAGACCAAAGAGACTTTTTTTTTTCATCTTAGAGATGATTTTTTGTATAGTGTCTCTCTCGCTTAGGTTCTAGGTAATAATTGCCCTCCACTTTTAGCAAGTACACATCAGATTGCACATGTATTATTTCCTTCTCAAAGAATCAGCATTGTCAGTCATGGAAAATAGAAGCTCAAAATACTATGTCAAATCAAATGGATATTGACTTTTCCTTTTTATTGACATGAAGTTCTTTAAATAGTCACATTTCTCAGCAAGATTTCCCCATACTATCCCTCCACCTAAGGCAATAATCTGGAGATAAGAGATAGGGGGTTTCAGGAGAGAGTACATTTTCCCTTAGAACCATTCCCAGAAAGGCTATAAACCAATTACTGGTGTTTTGTTTTTTTGTTTTTGTTTGTTTATTTTTTAGCTCAGTTGAAAAATAAGGGTAAGATAAACTGACAATATGAAAAATATATAGAACATATCACCAGTTTGGGTATATTTTTAGAGCAATACAATAGTATCAAATCACTTATCTAGAGTTTAGTATTTAAAAGTACTATTCTTAATTTAAAATTACCTTATTATTATATAGATCACTAGCAAAACCTTTGCCTAGGCATATGCTTTTAAAGCCAGAAACATCATTATTTTAATAATAAAAGTAGACTTGACTTCAAAGGACAACTACCGAGTGTCAGGCATGAATATATTAATATAGTGAATTCAAGTAAGACCCTTGTGGAACTCACACAGTACAAAAGACCTGTAGGATATGCCAATAAGCCACAAATCACAATTTGAAAAATAGGAAGCATTGTTGGAAAAGGTAAAGAAATTTTATTATGGTGATTTTCCTTATAAATTTAATAAGCCTTTATTATTGACAAGCAATACAATGATAGTGGCAAAAAGCCCAGATTTGTGAGTCAGAGCTGAGATTAAGTTCTGCATCTACCTTTTTCTACTTATGTGATTTTGAGAAAATTACTCAACCTCTCTGTCCCTCAATTTACTCACCTGGAAAATGGAGATAAATGATAACAAATAGTTACATGTTGTTTACTATGTGTCAGAGGCTATATTCTACACCTTCGTTTAATCCTTCCAGTAACCCTATGATGTATAGGTGATATTACCCATGTTTAGCAAGTGAGGCACAGAGAAGTTAAGTAACTTACCCCAAAGTCACTCAGCTAGTAATTGGCAAATCTTTAAATTTAAACCTAGTTTTTCTGTAGAGGTGATGCTCCTAATCTATATGCCTAATAAAGGTGCTGCAAGGATGAAGTAAGACCATGCATGTAAATGACAGGTGCGGGTGTACATGGAGGGGCGGGGTTGTACATGCCTATATGTGAGTACATGTGTGTGTTTATAGCTTTCTTTTCTTTTCTCAGATAATGTTCTGTTCATACCTTGGCCTCTAGCATGTTTTGAGGGAATTCTTTATTCTTCAAGTATCTGTCTCTTCTTTTAGATCAGAGGTTAGCAAATATTTTCCTTAAAGAGTCAGATAGTAGGGGCTTCCTTGGTGGGCCAGACTCCACGCTCCTAATGCAAGGGGCCCGGGTTCGATCCCTGGTCAGGGAACTAGATCCTGCATGCCACAACTGAGAGCCCACATGCCGCAACTAAGACCTGGCGCAGCCAAATAAATAGATAAATAAATAAAAAAAATATTTTTTTTAAATACTCTAAAAATAGAGTCAGATAGTAAATAGTTTAGGCTTTGCAAGCCATACAGTCTCTACTGTGACCACTCAACTCCGCTATTGCAGCACAGAAGCAGCAGTAGATGCTGCTAGACAATAAACTTTAATAAAACAGGTGTGGGCCAGATTTGGCTCACGGGCCAGTTTGCCAATCCTTGTTTTAGATGAGGATCACTCTGAGGGTATGGCCATGGAGAGGCTGTGCTGAGCCTAGTCCCTGGGCACCCTGACTAAGCGTCGAAGGGAGACTCTCACAAGAGCATTCTGTCTTCCTTGGTTTCTCTGGGTTCTAAGATCAATCTACTTGATATTAATCCAATGGATGCCAAAGGAGATGCATTATTTTTCAGTAAGGATGAGGACAAATTTGACCTCTCTAAAAAAGAAAATTTTCCTATCTTCTGAAGCGTGAAGGGTCTGAGATTTCACCCCAGTTGCAAGCTAACTGCCACTGTTTCATGGTTGCTGGCATAAGACACAAGATACCTGGGTCAGAGACAAAGGACTTTACTCCTCACTGCACAGCAAGCAGCATGAGACAGCGTATTGTGTCAGGTCCCCTTGCTCCCAAGTCTCATGGGGGCAATGTGGACAGACCCAGATGGATGCCTGCAAGCATGGTGGGTTGTGCTCCAGGAGAGGAACACTGAGCTCAGAGAACCTAGCTTTTACAATACACAGGCAGGAAGCATCTGCCCTTTTCACTATATCTTCCTGGGCTGTTCACTAACATCCTTGAAGAGATAGTCTAGAGCAAAGGGCAGTCAGGAAGCCTTTGTTTATAAAACATGCAGAAAAGAGGGAGATCCATGGAGAATTATCTCCCAATAGCTTCATCAATTCTTACAGTATATGAGGCTTTATGGAATTTCTCATCTAAATAGAGATGATTGATATATTTTGATACAAAATTTATAAAATGTTAAAAATATATATATATATAATTAACTATAATTATATAAGAAAGGTGACAGTAGATCAACTCAGTGATTCATGAGACCAATTTTCGTTCTCTGGCAGCACCAAAGGACCTTTAGTGATAAAGTATGGTAGTTATCCTCAATATCATCCTACTAATATTTGGTCTACAAGTTCAAATCCAAATTCAGGTTAAGCCTCACCTTCCCTGAGCTTCCTCAGTATGCGTTTTGCTCTTCTGGTGACCTTCCATGACACTGCCTTGGACACTCATCTCAACATTTTCCCACGTGCTTACTGCCTGGCACTGCCCCTTTCCTCATGAACATGGACACCATGTAGTAGTGCAGACCATGCATGGTCCTTGGGGTCAGAGAGACTTGGGTGTGAGAATCCTGCTTCTGCTATTCTTAACGGTGAGATGTTGAGCAAACAGCTTGGTGTCCTTGTCTCTAAAATGGGCATTTAGCTATAATAATGACCTCATAAGGCTGCTCTGAGGAACAAATAAGATAGTGGTTGTACACGCTCAGTACAGTGCTAAAATAGTAAGCATCTGACAACTGTTGGCAATTATGCTCTGATCTCTCCCAGTGAGACGGAAAGCTATTTCAGGTCTGGCATCCACCTTACCGGCAGAGTGACCAGCACAGGGAAAGCCTGAACAATATTTGTTGACTGTCTTTGTGCCATAAATGAACTGACCTTAAAGACTACAATGGGATTCTCATTTTCATGTGGATCCTTTTGAAAGTAGTTGTATGGTAAAGAAAATCATTCCCATCTCTGACTTCCTTTTGCCTTTCAGTGTAGAGGGTACAATGATGGCACAGCTACTTTTGAACTTGCTCTATGGGAAGTGAAAACACAGAAATGCTCAATGTCTTTGAAGCTCATAGTTGAAATCATTCCCCATTTTGCTTCTCTTTTCTTTTGATTCCATAGTCTTTACTTTGAGAAGAACTTTGAAAAACCCAGATGAATCCATTTATATCTGTACTATCAAGTCATTTATCTGCTGAATCATGATCCTGCATACACAATTTTCTAATTGTGAAGTCATGCCCCCATCACCAACACCTTGCCTACACCCAGGATGTGACCTGTGTGTGGTCGCTTCATTGGGAAAGGACATAGTATTACTTCCATGGTTTGATGATTTCTTATTGCTGCTTGATCCAGCTTGTCTGTGATTTTGAAAGACTCATCTTGTATATTTACCTTTGAAGGTACTATCAGTTCATATGGTTAAGACTACTTAGGTCCTTTTTAACTTGCTAACCACGCAATAAGGCTCCCGATTGGCCCAGACCTTTCCACCAAGCAGAACCTGCACGTGGGGCAGGCCCTTGATTTACAAGCCCCCAGTAACAAGCATCCGTTTAGGAATATATTTCAGTCACAGGAGTCTGGGTCTGCTCTCATCAGGATCAGCTAAGAGCCATCCATTTCCTTTTCTAACTCGCAGGTATCAGCTCTCAAACCCTGCAGACAGTCCCACTCTGATTATCTTGAGAAAAGTCCCAGTTTGTTTTACACAAGAACAGCTGGCACACAAATGGAATCAAGCCCTTTAAAGTAGTCATTAATCATACTGATGAGAACAGCTGAAACAAACATTGTTCTCTCAGTACTTACATATCTGACATACAAATCAAGTGATAGCCCAATTAGTTTATTTATAGGTTCCTTTCTTTGAAAAGTCTGAGTTAGTGCCTTTCTTTTCTTGCCATGGTCTTTACTTTTAGAAAAACTTTGAAAACACAGATGAATGTATTTGTATCTCTATTATCAAGTCATGTATCTGCCAAATCATTGATAGTCATTATCCTGCATACAGAATTGTCTAGTTGTGTGATTTCATTTATTTGGCTTTCTAGAAAAAAAATTTTAATATCTTTTTATTAATACAAATCAAAGAGGTACAGACAGAAAGAAAGATAAAACAGAAAGAAAGATAAATATGCTGGTCCCTTAGACTCACAGAATAGAAAGCTTGGCTTGTATCCTTTGTATGCAATTATTTACTTCTTTGAGAATTAGGATGAAAGGGAAAAAATGAACTGCTGCATGAGATGGGGAGATTTTCCTTGTGCAGTTTTTATTTTCCCTAGCTAATAGGAGAATAAAAAAATAAATAAAAAGGAAGATAAGAATTGCTAGAAATGGACTTTAGTCCCCCACTCAGAAGTAATAATATTATTACTTTAAGGAATGGCACAAAATTTCACAACAGGAAAACCATCTCCATGCCCAGGATCCATGATTGTTGCATAAACGTTATTGGTGAGTTAAAAACATTTACAGGATAACTCAAATGCTCCCTTCTGATGCATGTTCTTCATGAAATGAGTGCCCTGAGACTCAGGATTGCTGAGTCTAACACTGCTACACCGTCACATTCAGAGGATATGCTCACAAATATGAAATCCCACAGAAAGGAAATGAAATGAGGAAGGTCATGGAAAATCTCTTAATACAGACCATCTGCTTCCTTTTAGGCTTAGTTTCAGGCTCACCATTGAGTTACTGGCACAGTCCCGAAGGCCTGGGCTGGGCAGGGGGATGGCGTCTGTCTGGGAACCTAGTCCAGAGCCTTCATGTAAGTCACTCCAGGAGAGAAGCCAAATCTCGCTTCAGCCTGCCACTGGCTGAACTTCAGAGCCCTTGGAGTCAGAGGTCTTGAAAAGTGGCTCCTCCAAGGACATGTCCTGTTATCATTTTTCATGTACAGTTGGCATCATTGTCAAAGACACCGTGTAGGAAGGATGCAAAAGCACACAGAGTTCAACTATGAACCAGAAACTTCCACAGAGAAGGTCAGAGTCAATCTTTGGTGAGTACTCCAAAGTGTTCCTTCAGCTCACATTTTCACATTCATGGTTAAGTGTGGTTATTAAGACCTTAATCCAAGCAGAGATTTGCAAATAACTGTTCTTCAAAATTAAAGAAAAAAAAAATTGGAACCAAACTTTTGTTTTAATGTGTGTTCATGTCTATAAAAAGCCAATTAAAAAATACATGAAATAAACTGTCTAGGAAATTTGAGACCCATGTTGTATTGAACGTCTTGGTTGCGAATGCCTTCAGCTTTACAAAGTTTTCTTATTTCACCTTCATTGTTTGCTGATGGCAGGGCTGAGAACACACTACTCCAAAATATGGCAACTTGGAAAACTGAATATTTTTTGAAGGAATTTGAGAAACGGCAGGTGCAGGCAGGTCTCCCTGAACCGGGTTGAGAGACCCCCATGTGAGAGGCAACCTCCTTATACCAGGAGGAAAGGAACGTCCTTATCTCCGAAGACCAAGGGGCTCTGAGGGGCATCTGAACAAACAGGCCTTGCTAACTTTTCCTCAATTTACTACAATTAACACATATCCTTTTGCCCCATCACGTTTTTTCCCACAACTTGCCACTCTTCATCAAACCTAGACCCTCAGGTTTTACCAGCCTTGGTGGGATATTCATTTCCTTACGAAGGCTCCTGTGTCATGTAAATCTTATATTAAATAAACGTGTAGGAAAGATTAAAAACTAACTATGCCACAAGTTCCATACTTTAGGCCAGGGGTTGACAACATTTATCTCAAATTTGAGAAAACAGGAACCCAAATATTAATTGGGGAGTGTCTCTTAGATTTCCCAAGGCGTTAAAAGCTGAAAAAAATTCCTTACAATTTTTCAATTTTGTATTAACTGCTCTTTCATGTTGTTAGAAAGGTCTTGTAGACTATGGACGATTGTTTGCTGGCTTAATTGAAAATCTCCCACTTTTGGTAAAATATCACAGTAGTTTCCTCATACTTTTTTTAAAACATTCATAAGTAAAATAATAATTCATTTTATTATCTATCAAAAAATGGTCCTGTATATGTGTGTGTAAGAATCTAAGTCATTTCATAGCTGGCCAAAATTACAAGCTCAGATTCTGTTAAAAATCTTTAAAATTGTTATTGATCGATGTTTAATTCCAATATCAGGTGACTTATTTAGTCGATTATTTCTTTGAATTTTTGAATTTTATTTTATTTATATTTTTATACAGCAGGTTCTTATTAGTTATCCATTTTATACATACTAGTGTATATACGTCAATCCCAATCTCCCAATTCATCACACCACCACCTTCCCCACCACTTTCTCCCCTTGGTGTCCATACGTTTGTTCTCTACATCTGCGTCTCTATTTCTGCCCTGAAAACTGGTTCATCTGTACCATTTTTCTAGGTTCCACATACATGTGTTAATATACGATATTTGTTTTTTGCTTTCTGACTTACTTCACTCTGTATGACAGTCTCTAGATCCATCCACGTCTCTACAAATGACCCAGTTTCATTCCTCTTTATGGCTGAGTAATATTCCATTGCATGTATGTACCACTTCTTTATCCATTCATCTGTCGATGGGCATTTAGGTTGCTTCCACGTTCTGGCTACTGTAAATAGTGCTGCAATGAACATTGGGGTGCATGTGTCTTCTTGAATTATGGTTTTCTCTGGGTACATGCCCAGTAGTGGGATTGCTGGGTCATATGGTAATTCTATTTTTAGTTTTTTAAGGAACCTCCGTACTGTTCTCCATAGTGGCTGTATCAATTTACATTCCCACCAACAGTGCAAGACGGTTCACTTTTCTCCATAACCTCTCCAGCATTTGTTGTTTGTAGATTTTCTGATGATGCCCATTCTAATTGGTGTGAGGTGATACCTCATTGTAGTTTTGATTTGCATTTCTCTAATAATAATTTCTCTAATAATGTTGAGCAGCTTTTCATGTGCTTCTTGGCCATCTGTATGTCTTCTTTGGAAAAATGTCTATTTAGGTCTTCTGCCCATTTTTGGATTGGGTTGTTTTTTTAATATTGAGCTGCATGAGCTGTTTATATATTTTGGAGATTAATCCTTTGTCCGTTGATTCAATTGCAAATATTTTCTCCCATTCTGAGGGTTGTCTTTTCGTCTTGTTTGTAGTTTCCTTTGCTGTGCAAAAGCTTTTAAGTTTCATTAGGTCCCTTTTTGTTTGTTTGTTTTTATTTCCATTACTCTAGGAGGTGGATCAAAAAAGATCCTGCTGTGATTTATGTCAAAGAGTGTTCTGCCTATGTTTTCCTCTAAGAGTTTTATAACGTCCAGTCTTACATTTAGGTCTCTAATCCTTTTTGAATTTATTTTTGTGTATGGTGTTAGGGAGTGTTCTAATTTCATTCTTTTATATGTAGCTGTCCAGTTTTCCCAGCACCACTTATTGAAGAGACTGTCTTTTCTCCATTGTATATCTTTGCCTCCTTCATCATAGATTAGTCGACCATGGGTGCGTGGGTTTGCCATAGATTAGTCGACCATAGGGGCGTGGGTTTACCTCTGGGCTTTCTATCCTGTTCCACTGATCTATGTTTCTGTTTTTCTGCCAGTACCATATTGTCTTGATTATTGTAGCTTTGTAGTATAGTCTGAAGTCAGGGAGTCTGATTCCTCCAGCTCCATTTTTTTCCCTTAAGACCACTTTCGCTATTCGGAGTCTTTTGTGTCTCCATACAAATTTTAAGATGATTTGTTCTAGTTCTGTAAAAAATGCCTTTGGTAATTTCATAGGTATTGCATTGAATCTGTAGATTGCTTTGGGTAGTAGAGTCATTTTCACAATATTGATTCTTCCAATCCAAGAACATGGTATATCTCTCCATCTGTTGGTATCATCTTTAACTTCTTTCATCAGTGTCTTATAATTTTCTGCATACAGGTCTTTTGTCTCCCTAGGTAGGTTTATTCCTAGGTATTTTATTCTTTTTGTTGCAATGGTGAATGGGAGTGTTTCCTTAATTTCGCTTTCAGATTTTTCATCATTAGTGTATAGGAATGCAAGAGATTTCTGTGCATTAATTTTGTATCCTGCAACTTTACCAAATTCATTGATTAGCTCTAGTAGTTTTCTGGTGGCATTTTTAGGATTCTCTATGTATAGTATCATGTCATCTGCAAACACTGACAGTTTTACTTCTTCTTTTCCGATTTGGGTTCCTTTTATTTCTTTTTCTTCTCTGATTGCCATGGCTAGGACTTCCAAAACTATGTTGAATAACAGTGGTGAGAGTTTACATCCTTGTCTTGCTCCTGATCTTAGAGGAAATGCTTTCAGTTTTCACCACTGAGAATGATGTTTGCTGTGGGTTTGTCATATATGGCCTTTATCATGTTGAGGTAGGTTCCCCCTATGCCCAATTTCTGGAGAGTTTTTATCATAAATGGGTGTTGAATTTTGTCAAAAGCTTTTTCTGCATCTATTGACATCATCATATGGTTTTTATTCTTCAATTTGTTAATATGGTGTATCACATTGATTAATTTCCATATATTGAAAAATCCTTGCATCCCTGGGATAAATCCCACTTGATCATGGTGCACGATGTTTTTAATGTGTTTTTGGATTCCGTTTGCTAGATTTAGTTGAGGATTTTTGCATCTATATTCATCAGTGAAATTGGTGTGTAATTTTCTTTTTTTGTAGTATCTTTGTCTGGTTTTGGTATCAGGGTGATGGTGGCCTCATAGAATGAGTTTGGGAGTATTCCTTCTTCTGCAATTTTTTGGAAGAGTTTGAGACGGATGGGTGTAGCTCTTCTCTAAACGTTTCATAGAATTCACCTGTGAAGCCATCTGGTCCTGGACTTTTGTTTGTTGGAAGATTTTTAATCGCAGTTTCAGTTTCATTATTTGTGATTGGTCTGTTCATATTTTCTATTTCTTCCTGGTTCAGTATGGAAGGTTATACCTTTCTAAGAATTTGTCCATTTCTTCCAGGTTGTCCATTTTATTGGAATACAGTTGCTTGTAGTAGTCTCTTAGGATGCTTTGTATTTCTGCGGTGTCTGTTGTAACTTCTCCTTTTTCATTTCTAATTTTATTGATTTGAGTCCTCTCCTTCATTTTCTTGATGAGTCTGGCTAATGGTTTATCAATTTCATTTATCTTCTCAAAGAACCAGCTTTTAGTTTTATTGATCTTTGCTATTGTTTTCTTTGTTTCTATTTTATTTATTTCTGCTCTGATCTTTATGATTTCTTTCCTTCGACTAACTTTGGTTTTGTTTGTTCTTCCTTCTCAAGTTCCTTTAGGTGTAAGGTTAGATTGTTTATTTGAGATTTTTCTTGTTTCTTGAGGTAGCCTTGTATAGCTATAAACTTCCCTCTTAGAACTGCTTTTGCTGCATCCCATAGGTTTTGGATCATCGTGTTTTCATTGTCATTTGTCTCTAGGTATTTTTTGATTTCCTCTTTGATTTCTTCAGTGATCTCTTAGTTATATAGTAACGTATTGTTTAGCCTCCATGTGTTTGTGTTTTTTACGTTATTTTCCCTGTAACTGATTTCTAATCTCATAGCATTGTGGTCAGAAAAGATGCTTGATATGATTTCAATTTTCTTAAATTTACTAAGGCTTGATTTGTGACCCAAAACGTGATCTATCCTGGAGAATGTTCCATGCGCACTTGAGAAGAAAGTGTAATCTGCTGTTTTGGGATTGAATGTCCTATAAATACCAATTAAATCTACCTGGACTATTGTGTCATTTAAAGCTTCTCTTTTCTTATTATTTGGATGATCTGTCCATTGGTGTGAGGTGTTAAAGTCCCCCACTATTACTGTGTTACTGTCAATTTCCTCTTTTGTAGCTGTTAGCTGTTGCCTTATGTGCTCCTATGCTGGGTGCATATATATTTATAATTGTTATATCTTCTTCTTAGGTTGATCCCTTGATCATTATGTAGTCCTTCCTTGTCTCTTGTAACATTCTTTATTTTCAAGTCTATTTTATCTGATATGAGTATTGCTACTCCAGCTTTCTTTTGATTTCCATTTGCATGGAATATCTTTTTCCATTCCCTCACTTTCAGTCTGTATGTGTCCCTAGGTCTGAAGTGGGTCTCTTGTAGACAGCATATATACGGGTCTTGTTTGTGTATCCATTCAGCGAGCCTGTGTCTTTTGGTTGGCGCATTCAATCCATTCACGTTTAAGGTAATTATAGATATGTATGTTCCTATGACCATTTTCTTAATTGTTACGGGTTTGCTTTTGTAGGTCTTTTTCTTCTCTTGTGTTTACCACTTAGAGTAGTTCCCTTAGCATTGTTGTAGAGCTGGTTTGGTGGAGCTGAATTCTCTTAGCTTTTGCTTGTCTGTAAAGCTTTTGATTTCTCCGTCGAATCTGAATGAGATCCTTGACAGGTAGAATAATCTTGGTTGTAGGTTCTTCCCTTTCATCACTTTAAATATACCATGCCACTCCCTTCTGGCTTGTAGAGGTTCTGCTGAGAAATCAGCTGTTACCCTATGGGAATTCCCTTGTATGTTATTTGTCGTTTTTCCCTTGCTGCTTTCAATAATTTTTCTTTGTCTTTAATTTTTGCCATTTTGATTACTATGTGTCTTGGCATGTTTCTCCTTGGCTTCATACTGTATGGGACTCTCTGCACTTCCTGGACTTGGGTGGCTATTTCCTCTCCCATGTTAGGGAAGTTTTTGACTATAATCTCTTCAAATATTTTCTCAGCTCCTTTTTGTCTCTCTTCTCCTTCTGAGGCCCCTATAATGTGAATGTTGTTGTGTTTAATGTTGTCCCAGAGGTCTCTTAGGCTGTCTTCATTTATTTTCATTCTTTTTTCTTTATTCTGTTCCACAGCAGTGAATTCCACCATTCTGTCTTCCGGGTCACTTATCCATTCTTCTGCCTCAGTTATTCTGCTACTGATTCCTTCTAGTGTAGTTTTCATTTCTGTTACTGTATTGTTCATCTGTTTGTTTGTTCTTTAATTCTTCTAGGTCTTTGTTAAACATTTCTTGCATCTTCTCGATCTTTGCCTCCATTCTTTTTCCGAGGGCCTGGATCATCTTCACTATCATTATTCTGAGTTCTTTTTCTGGAAGGCTGCCTATCTCCACTTCATTTACTTGTTTTTCTGGGGTTTTATCTTGTTCCTTTTTCTGGTACATAGCCCTCTGCCTTTTCATCTTGTCTATATTTCTGTGAATGTGGTTTTTTGTTCCACAGTCTGCAGGATTGTAGTTCTTGCTTCTGCTGTCTGCCTTCTGGTGGATGAGGCTATCTAAGAGGCTTGTGCAAGTTTCCTGATGGGAGGGACTGGTGATGGGTAAAGCTGATTGTTGCTCTGGTGGGCAGAGTTCAGTAAAACTTTAATCTGCTTGTCTGCTGATGGGTGGGGCTGGGTTCCCTCCCTGTTGGTTGTTTGGCCTGAGGTGACCCAACACTGGAGCCTACCCATGCTCTTTGGTGGGGCTAATGATGGACTCTGGGAAGACTCACGCCAAGGAGTACTTCGCAGAACTTCTGCTGCCAGTGTCATGGTGAGACACAGCCACCCTCCACCTCTGCAGGAGACCCTCCAACACTAGCAGGTAGGTCTGGTTCAGTCTCCTATGGGTCACTGCTCCTTCCCCTGGGTACCGATACGCACACTACTTTGTGTGCGCCCTCCAAGAGTGGAGTCTCTGTTTCCCCCGGTCCTGTCGAAGTCCTGCAATCAAATCCTGCTAGACTTCAAAGTCTGATTCTCTAGGAATTTCTCCTCCTGTTGCTGGACCCCCAGGTTGGGAAGCCTGATGTGGGGCTCAGAACCTTCACTCCAGTGGGTGGACTTCTGTGGTATAAGTGTTCTCCAGTTTGTGAGTCACCCACCCAGCAGTTATGGTATTTGATTTTATTGTGATTGCACCCCTCCTACCATCTCATTGTGGCTTCTCCTTTGTCTTTGGATGTGGGGACGCTTTTTTGGTGTGTTCCAGTGTCTTTCTTTTGATGATCGTTCAGCAGTTAGTTGTGATTCCAGTGCTGTCACAAGACGGAGTGAGAGCACGTCCTTCTACTCTGCCATCTGGAACCAATCTCCTAGTCGATTATTTTTTGACTGTTGAGAAGGAACTTCTTATCAAATTCATCGTATTTGCTATAAATGTCTCTAATGTTTGTGTTTTTTTTTTTTAACAAAACAGAAATCTTCTCTGTTTTATTCTGTGGTAAATTGCAATTGTCATTCACAGTAAAGTTTAAAATATTTTTCTTCCAGTCTCTTCTTTTCTAGTCTGATCATAGTATTAGTTTTGCCATCTCCACTCAATTCTGCATCAGTAGTCTGCTTTTGTTTTAAATTTTAAAAATTTGTCCATACTTATTTTTGTACTAAAATATAATTTCATTGTATTAGAATTAAAATATTAGCAAGTATTTCAATGTAATTATCAATTAAGATTTACATAGTTGTCACAGTAACTGGAGGTGTCAGAATAAAGTATTCCAAGAAACACAAAAATAAATAAATAAATAAAAAACAAAATAAATAAGTAAATAAATAAATGTGTATGTCTTTCCTTTGTTAATCTGAATTTTGTCAGTCCAATTTATAGGGTCCCAGCCAGAAAACCTAGGAAGGTAGTGAAAAACACTTTTTCCTCCCTTGCGCTGAATTGGGCTGACTTAAGTGGGTTTGCCCACTTTCTTGTCTTTATAGATTCATGCCACTGGGATATTTAATCACTAAAATCCTTAGACGTTGAAAATATTTAGATGACGGGCTTCCATTGGGCACCAGTATTCATTGGTATGCTATTTTTATTCTTGCAATTTGGGAATATAGTTTCCACAGGGAGTCATATTTGTACCTTACCTTCTCAAGCAACAGAATCCCTCACTCCCCAGTCTCCTAATTACAGATGTAAATTGTTAGCACATTATAATTAGCATAGTGCCTGGAAAGGTATTCCATTATAATTATTTTTTAAGACTTCTACACACAGATGTAAGCAAAATTTGAAATGACCACCTGCAGACACCATGGTGGGAGACATTGTATGTCGTGGTCATAACTGAAGGCCATCAGTGAACACCCAGGTTTCTATCCTGGCCCTGCTACCCACTGACTGAGTGGTCTCAGGCAAGTGACTTCCTGGCCCCCAGTTTCTTTGCCTGGAAAATGGCAATGACAATGCCTCCCTTCTCACTGGGTTGCAGAGAGAATTAAATGGATGAATAAATGTAAAGCAGTTAAAAGAGTGCCTGGCACAGAGGAAGCACCTGATAAACGTTAACCCTCCTCGGCTCATTTGTGCCATGCCCTGGGACCCAGATTTTCAGACATAAACAACATAAAGGGGAATGTGTGGACAGAAACAATTCACAGCCTCCTTTCATTCAGTGAGGGCTGCCCTGGATATAACGAGAACAGTCCATCAAACCACCTCCCAGACCAACCGGAAATCCTCCTTCCTCTCCTCAAGGAGGCTTGTAAGGGTGAGTTGGGGTGAGGACAGGTATGCCCTCTTGCTTTTGCATCTAAAAATGAGACTAGCAAAGCCTGCTCAGATGGCTTCTGACAGCCTCAAGAGTATGACAAAAGGTGTCTTTTTTCTTAAAAGAAAAATCACTTTTAATCAGGGTCAGGAGCTGGGACTCTCTGTTGTCAAACACCTGGAGACTCTGGCTTCCTTTTTTCCCCCCCTGCAGAGTAAGGACAGGAGAGGGTGAGAACCTTGACAGAACCCTTGAAGCTCGAGGGCAAGGGGGGTTGGCCAGGAAGTCCAGTGTTTCCTGATCTCTAGGGCTCCAGACAACAGCCGGGCTTCCCAGGAATTCAGCCCTGCAAAAGGGGGCGCGTCCTCACATTTGTACTTAAGATTCCCAGGTGCACCCCTGGCAAACCCTGTGGTGGGCAAAGCTGGTTTCCTTCCACTCTTTTCTCCTAGCCCCCCACCCCTCACCCCTCAACAGAGCTTGCCCATCAATTCCAAAGCCTTCTTTCTAGAAGAATGAACTCCTCAGCCAGGCTGTAAAAGACGTCTTCTAGAGAATCTGCATTTTAAAAGCATAAAAAACTTGAAGCTAAATGAATGACTCTTTAATTGTGGAATTTCAAGTATCGGTGAATACATACAAAATGTATCATTTTGTTTTTAAGAGATATGCGCTCGGGGCTTCCCTGGTGGCACAGTGGTTAAGAATCTGCCTGTCAATGCAGGGTACATGGGTTTGAGGCCTGGTCCAGGAAGATCCCACATGCCGCGGGGCAACTAAGCCCGTGTACCACAACCACTGAGCCTGCACCCTAGAGCCGACTAGCCACAACTACTGAGCCTGCGCGCCACAACTACTGAAGCCCACTCACCTAGAGCCCATGCTCTACAACAAGAGAAGCCACCACAATGAGAAGCCCGCACACCACAACGAAGAGTAGACCCTGCTCACCGCAACTAGAGAAAGCCCGCGCACAGCAAGGAAGACCCAACACAGCCAAAAATCAATAAATAAATTTTTTAAGTGATATGCGCTCATTCTAGACAGTATGGAAACTATTGCAAAGAAGAAAGTATTTTTTTTAATCAACCAGAGTATTTGTGCTTTGATATCTTTCTTTCCAGTCTATGCAGATTTTGTTCCTACTCCCCCAACACAGAACACACTTATTTAGGAAGGATATTGGGGAGCAGGGCGGGGACAAGAGAGATCCTCCCAGCAGCCGGCAGTGTGGCATCCAGAAGTCCCGCTAGGATCTGCAGCTCCCTGCCCTGGATGCAGCCACTGTCCCTCCCCCTGTTCAAGGGAGCGCTGAGCAGGAAGAAGCAAAGTGGGGAGAAAAGAACTTGAAAGCGTTACATTTCCTAAGTCCTCTTCCTGTGCTTTGAGTCACTGGCCCCTTCTCAAAGGCCTTGGCTTTATGGAATAGCAGCCACAACCTGTGACAAGCTGGGTGATAAATAGGATATTGATGGGCAATTACCTGACACCAAATAGCTCTATAAATCAATGTGCTAGAAGCTGGTACCCCAGTCAAGGGCAGCTCTCAGAAAAGAAGGGCCCCGCAGCCCTGTGAGGTGAGGCTGGGGAGCAGAGGTAGCCTTCTGACCACCTTGCAGAGGATGGGAGATTTGCTTGGTGGGGAGCAGACAGCCCCATCCCTGGATGCTGCAGTGTCAGTGTGTGGGGAGTCAATGGCAGGGTCCAGCCCAAACGGGGCTGCACTCCTGCCTTGGTGCCTTCCTGCAATTACCAGCTCCATCATACCTCCTGACCTCCTCCAGGATGGGGAGCTTTAAAAATAATTACTGTTTTAGGATTCTGAGAGTAATAGCTTCTCATTGTAGAGAACTTTTAAAATGTGGACAAATATATAAAGAAGCAACTGTCAGCCACAGTCCCACAACCAGAGGTAACTAATCACTCTTAGCAGGTTGTCCCCTTATAGGCTTTTTAAAAAATGATGTACCTGTCATCCTGGATGCTAAGAAGTGGTACATTTTCATCCTCTTCCCCCCCACCCTCACCAAGGATACCCACTCAAGGACAAAGCCTCTCCCCCGACCTGGAGCCAATGCAGCTTTCCCTTGCTCCAAAGGCAGGGAGCTCAATTTCAGGCAGCCACTTTCTTGCTAAAAGAGGGCCCAGAAGCTTCTAGCTTCTACCTTGATGCCTAAGAGGCTAAATCCTCCCTATCCAGTCTTATTCAGGTACGACAGGATGTGTCATCCCAGCCACAGAATATCCCCCCGACAGGAAATATATCTTCCCACAAACAAAAACCAAACAGCTTGGAAATCTGGTCTTAAAGATATACATTTTAGAAGCTCCAAGCAGAACTGTTTACAGAAGAGAATGTTGCCAGAGAAAACCTAGACAGACCTGTCTCCAGTGAACCTCCTTCCAGGTACGAAAAGAAGACAGAACAAAGGCCTGATTCCCTCGCTCCCATGGGAACCATATTTAGAAATAATAAATGAAGTAAGATTGTATGATTTAATAAAGTCCCCTAGTACAGTTATTTTGCAGATAATCACTGAAGGTTTTTTAAAATTCCTTTACAACAATATTTTAAACACATGAAAAGCAGGAATTGCCCCAGACGAACATTCCTTGAGAAGCCCACATCTTCCAGCCAGTCTATGTTAGACCAATACAGAGCACAGATATTTTGACTTGCTGTGGGGCAAGAGCTCATTTCTCATAAGGTTCCCTCCCAATTACAGCCGAGATGGAATTTACCCCTTGCGTTGATAGTCACGCATGTCTTAATGAAAAACACACCTTCTCGGGCCCTCTAACAAAATCAGTCCCTCAGTAGGAGAGTGAGAGCTTGTCTCCAATCCTGCATGGAAATGCACATTTGCATGCTAATTATCCAAAAATCTCCTCCAATTCACTGAGGTGTTATAGAAATGCTAGGTCAGAATTCTAGAAGTCCCCACTTTACCATCCACGTCCACGGAGAGGAACAGGAACTGAGGATGGTTTAGGTGGAAGCAACTGGGACACAGTTTATTTTTAGCCATTTAAAAAATCCACATTAGCTGAATTAATCATGTCCACATTAAGCAGAGAACCCTCTCTTGGAGTTACTCTGATTGTGGATCAGAGCAATCAGCTTATTTTTCTCCCATCATTTACAGCTTAAGGAGGCCCTTTCACTCTGAGCCTGAATACAAGAAAATACAATTGTCAAAACTGGCAGACCGCTCCACAGAACCACTTGATCACGGCTCCAAAAGCTCTGTTCAATGGCTAAAAATATGTTGTTTTCAAATAGGGTTATAACTGAAAAGAATTATTTTTCGATGGAATAAAATGAAGCTCATCTCTGCAGCAAAGTCAATCTGTGAATACAATTTGGAAACTGCCTTCTTTCGAGGAAAACAAGGAAAAGGTGGGAGACCTACTTTTACTCACACATATAAATAAGAAGTAAAAGGCTCTCTGGTCTTCTTTTCTTCATCCTCTATATTTGCAGGTGTTGGGCAACATTTTTTCCTTTTCAGAAAGATGCTGTTTCTTTTGTTCTGCCATTTTTCTGTTTTGCTTCCAGAAGGCTTTGCAACCCTGAGAATGCCGAAGGGAAATGGACATTTTTCATAATGTTTCTTAGACTTTGACCATTGGTGATTTGTGTTCTGACTTCTTTCCATTTGTGCCAACCTTTCTTCTGTTCTAAATGCTCTTTCACCCACTTGTGAGCCCCATGATTCAGTGCCTCTCAGAGCAGTGTTCCCATATTAAACAGAAATTCCTGGAAGGCAGAGCCAGTGTGCCTGCCTTCTCATCCTTACTGAATCCCAAACCAGCCCGACCCAAGCCCCTGGAGCCAGAGGCCTGGATGGAGGGCACAGGAAATAACAGATATCTGCTTTACTGACCCCTAAGCTCAAAATCTTTCTCACGAAATTGTCTGCATTTTCAAATCTTGAATTAAAGTAGTGGGGCTTCCCTGATGATGCAGTGGTTGAGAGTCCGCCTGCCGGTGCAGGGGACGCAGGTTCGTGCCCCGGTCTGGGAGGATCCCACATGCCGCAGAGCAGTTGGGCCCGTGAGTCATGGCCACTGAACCTGCGCGTCCGGAGCCTATGCTCCGCAATGGGAGAGGCCACAATAGTGAGAGGCCCGCGTACCACAAAAAAAAATAATAATAATAAAATAAAATAAAAGAGTGGATTAAAGTCCAAGAAAACATGTTCCCCTTTTTGAACTGTTTCATAGGCAGTTATCACTGAACTCCCCAAACCAAGGATCCTAAGTATACACGGGGATGGAGCAGTGATGAAGAGAGCAGGGTTTAGAAGCATGCAGTGTAGACAGTGTGATATGTGTCTACACTGTGATATTCACTTAGCACTTTCTGAACACCAGTCAACATTTCACAGGGTTATTCAAACTTTTTTCCCCTACAAAACGGTGGAATCGTGAGCAAAACAATAAATATTCTGGCAGTTGTCTTTACATAGTAAACATTATGTAATGGCAGCTACTTTTCATAGAAGTGTAGGGTTTGGCCTGGTCTAGGGGGTTGATTCAGATGTAGTTTCACCCCAAGTCATGTAATCCAAGATTCCAAGCCACCTGCAAATATGAGTGCTCATCAAAGTGGTGATCTGAGGATTGTGTCTCATTAACCAAAGAGGAACCTATCCTTCCACTAAACCCTCGTCCCCTCCTCCATCATTTAATTTATTTGTAAAACAATTATGGAGAACTTATTATTCGATAATTATATGAAAAATTCACCTAAAAAAAGATAATGCTGTCCTAGAAATTAGATTATTTCTTCCCACTGACAAAGATTCTTTCCTTGTCCAAACTTGAGCCTAGTCTAGTTGTAGCAAAAGTCCTAAGTAAGTTTAGCAAAAACCCCCCACCCTTGATTCATGTCCTCTCAAGTGAACCATTGACCCACTCAATCTGCTACGTAACTGTAACTCCCCAGCAGTCTTTACTGTATTGGGAGTTAAGCCCAATCTTTCTCCTCTATTGCAATAGTCCTGAATAAAGTCTTCCTTACCCCTTTAACAGCTGTCAAAATAATTTTTTCCTAGCACCTCCCAAATACTCTTAGAGCACATCTTTATGAATTATCCATTGATATTTCAGTGTTTTTACTTTTTCAGAAAGAATTTTTACGTATTATCTTCCTCATTGCACATAAACCACCATTAAAGATGGAAATGACATCCATAATATGCTTAGAGTAATCAAAGGGTCCCAGAGCAAATGTGTGTTTCAGATCTACAGTTACTAAATCAAAGACTGTTGCCCTAATTAAGTTCAATAAGATTACAACAATAGAGTTTTAAAGTTTGAAGAATTCCTACAGACCACCTTGTTCAAACTTCTCATTTGACAGCAGAGAATAACTGAGGACCAGGGAAGCAAAGTGATTTGCCCTAAGTTTTTAATAAGTTCCTGGCAATGTTGATTTTGAATACAGGTCTCAGTAACGCTGTAATCATAAACAGCGTCTTCTTTTTGGTGGCCTCGACCAGAGCCTGTTCCCCTACACACGAAGCCCCCTCCCCCAGGAGTCAGCACCATTCTGGGTGCCGTGAGGGTGTCTGCTACATCCTGAGTGAGGTGGTGAGACCTGGGACCAAGTGCAAGAGTGAGGCTCTCGTCTGAGCACTGCAGGGGACTGACTGCCTCACCGATGTGATCAAAGGGCTGGCACACGCGCCTGCAAGTGCTTTCTGGTTTACCAAGCCCTGTCACCTTGGGATTCACGGGATGCTTACAGAGACCTGGGGGGCAGGGCAGATGCTGCTCATCCCCATCCACCTAAGAGAAGCGGGGCTCAGCGAGTTTGTCGCCCGCCCTGTTTTCCATAACCACTGGGTGCCAGGAGCACAACAGCCCTTGACTCCAAACCATTTGTTCTTTCCTTTCTCCCACGTGGATACCACTCCAGGTGATTTCCAAGGTCTTCTAGTGCTAGAGACAGAAGATACAGGAGGACGAGGGGTAGGGGGAAGACGAGGAAAGAAAAGGGGATCGAATCTACGGCTTTGTGTGCGCACGTAACTTTCTACATCTCCTTACTAAGATGATTTATGAGAAACCCTCCTTATTTCATCACTGGCACAGTTGAAAGAAAATAATTTACAGTGATCCTAGTTAGACTCACGGCACTATGTCTACATAATATATTTCCCCAAGGAGTTCAAATAATCCGGAAATCATGGCAGACGACTGGCCTTGAGCAGTAACCACAGTGGCTGGCCTCCTCTACTGAGCAGAATATCATGGGACGTGTCCTGGGGCCCAGCTCCTCTTCCTTGGTACCTTCATAGAAATTCTCCCACAGTACAGCCAAATCAGAAACTGGCTGGTGTGAGGGAACTCTCTTAAGCCAGGGAGAGCACAATTTCTCTCTGCCTGGAGTGTGTAAAACATGAACAACATAGCATACAGCAGCTCTTAAATCACTTATATTTCCCCTTTTTATGATGCCACTGCAAATTAGCTATTCCTTGCGCTTGTAATTAGAGGCTAGAACAGATGGGGAGGCTGCAGTTCAGGGAGAAAAATCTGCAGGCGCGCAATGGCTGTGCAGGACCTCCTCCCTGCAATTCACCCAGTGCTGCCTCCGGAGAATCCCTTGCAGCCCCACCCCTCCCAGTCGGGGAGAGTCCTGCCTGCCAATGAGAGCACCTTCCCAGCTGCCTAGGGGGAGCCTCCAAAGCAGAAGCTGCATTTCTCACAAAGCCCTTCCCCTCTCAACTTGATTTGGAGCAAGTCCCAAGAACTCTATCCATCACACGTAAACCCAAAACTAAGCATTTTCGAACAAGAGCTGATAATAAGTCAAGAAGCACTGGGGAAGGAAGCAGGGATCACTGCTCTTGTCTCCAACGTCTGGTTTTGCCTGGAAAACAAATTCCAAGGAAATAATGCAAACAGCTCCTGAGTGTCTTGTGTGGCTTGGTGTCTGCCACACAAGGGCGTCCTTAATAAACACTCGTGAAAGGGTGCTTGGCTGGGGAGATAAAATATATAGGAGCTGAAAGGTCCTTTTGTTGTGCAAGGCTCTTCCTGGAGAATCCAATCAGCCCAGGAATTCCTCCCCCGTCTTGGGCTGAGACCTGGGCCCCGTGACCTACCCCAGAGCTGGGAGCCAGGCAGGGGCACACTATCCCGGGAAGGCTCCCACTCCCACTGCCCCCAGCTGGACTGGCCACCCCTTTTCTTTCCCAGGCTATCTCCTCTGCCCTGAGAGCTCATCCAGCTGCGACCAAGAAATTGGAAAGCCTCAGAAAATGAAAGGTAAACTTTCCAAAAGCCTCAGCCCCTTTTTCAACCCCGCAGGAAGCGGTTTACGTCTGGGATATTGGATAGCACTTTGGGCCCAGTTAACACATCTCTCCCACCACAAATCACCCGGCCGCATTCTCAGATGACACTGGCCAAATAAACTCTGGGATCATAAGGCACTGCTGCCTTTTGTTGAAATGTAAAACGAGGGAGGGGAAACCGGATATAGGACATTGGCTTGAGAATCAGGAACTGATTCGAAATCCACTTGGAATCCCTTTCCTGTTCTCTCTGCCGTGAAAATGCAATTTTGGTTACACAGCATATGGGTGATACCACTCAGCCCTCCATTACAATCGGTCCTGTCCAACTTAAACCAGCCTGCAAAGAGTTGCTGACAGCCAACAGCTGAAGGAAGACGTTTTAACTGGTAGCGGTGAGCAAATGTTTGCATGCTGAAGTCTTGGATGGGTTATGGCATTTTAGGCTTGCTTTGCAAACTAAAACCCTCCATGCGTTACCATTTGGAGAAAACAGTATTACAAAGAAGGGAGTTCTAAGGAAGAATAAACTACGCTCAGGAATTGGTTTAAACTTTTTTTTTTTCTTTTCGTTTTTAAACTGAAATATAGTTGACGTATGGCTTAAACTTTTTTTTTTTTTTTTTGGCCGCCCTCACGCCTTGTGGAATCTCAGTTCCCTGACCAGGGATCGAACTTGAGCCCTCAGCAGTGAAAGCACGGACCCTAACCACTGGATGACAGGGAATTTCCTGACTTAAAGTTCTTAAGAGCACTCTCCACAATACCCAGAGTAGCAAGGAGAAAACTTAAGCTTTGCCACTGTGGTTTGATATTCCTTTGAGGGTGATCCAGCATCTTTAGGATCATCTTTTGGAATCTTTCAGGCTCAAGGTGGCAAATTTCTCCCCTGCATTGCCTCCCACCCCATTTCTCCCCAAGATGGCATCTGAGTGGTCACAGGTCTGCAGAGCCACTGGACCCTCTGAGGGGACCACCGGGGGAGGGGGAGCTGCTGGCATCTAGCTTTATTTTAAGGAGGGAGGGAATACTAGCACCACGGTCCCAGCTATTTGACTCTGGTCACAAATTCCACATGTTCTCTGGTTTCTCTGTTCTAACCTGTCTTCCATCAGCCCACTGACCTCTTCAGCCCCTTGCTGGGGCACGCAGTTAAGTTCCAGATTCCTGTCAAACACTTACGAAGACTGGGAGAGCCAGGAGCACCACGTGCCATGGCCACTGGCCCAGACACCTCCCTCTGCCAAAGCTGGATGATGGCTCCCTGGTGTCCTGTATGACAGACTCCCTCATGCTATACCCAGGAAAATTGGCCACTGAGTCCTGATGTTCTCAGGTTTTCCAAAACCCACAGGATGTTCCTTGCCTTTCCAAACCCTGATACTCAAGAACAAGGAGAAAATAAGAAGCTTGACATTGACCTCCCCATCTTACTTCCCTGACTCCCCACATTTAACCAATGGAGGGAACAGGCTTTTCTCTTACTATCATACCTGCCTGCTTCCTTACTCCAGCCTCATGATGGGTGAGTGTATCAGTTAGCTATTGCTACGTAACAAACAACTGTGTATCTTAGGGGCATCTAACTTGTGAGCATTTATTTAGCTCACATGTTTGTGGGCATGCTGGATGTTGGCTGATCTATGTGTCTCTCACTCTCCTTCTCAGACCAGAGGGCCTGCCTGAGCCATGTTCTCATGGAAATGGTCGAATCACAAGAGAGCAAGTGAAAACACCCAAGTCTTCTTAAGACCTAGGTACAGAACTTGCACCCTTTTACTTGCACCTTATTCTTTTGCCCAAGGCAAGTCATGTGGCTAAACACAAGGTCATAGGTTTGGGAAATACACTCTGCCCCTTTGGTGGGAGAAACTGCAAAGCCACAGGGCAAAAGGAGTGAACAGAGAGAGGAGAAAAGTTCTGGGGGCAATGATAGACTCTACCACGGTGCAGTAAGGGGGAGAAACTGGCTTGCTAACAATGGAATATAATTTGGGAATTCTTTCAAAATTATTAGATCCATTACATTCATCTGTACACTGGTGCCAAAAATACATGGTTACTTGACCTACTAGGTAGATTAATTTATCCTTGGGAAACATTTTTGCTTTTTCCTCATCTTGCTGGCAGGTTACAAGTGGGAATCTTCACCAGCCCGTCAAGGCGTACAATTGTTTATGAAAAGTGGTCCACTCCCCCAGCATTGTCCATTACAAAGAGAAGACTGCTTCTCCACAGTGGTGTCCTCCTGGCCTCTGCCTCTTGTTGCCTACCCTTAGAGGATTTCCAGCCTCCAGACTGTGAAGGAGGCTGCTCGTAAAGCTAGACTGTGCACCATTAACTTGTCCATTTAATGGACATGGAGTAATAAGTACCCACCCCTTCCTCACACAGAGATCATGTATTCTAACCTCACCTCTATATAACAGATTACTTACAGGAGAAACACATCTTTTTCTGCCTAACCTGGGGATCCACAACATCTATGTCTTTATCAGAGACTCTGGTACGGAAAGAAAACTGCAAATGATAATACTTAGAATAGACATCATGATCTTCTGGAATTACATATTATACCAGGATGCGTATTATCTCTGTCTCCAGAATTGCCTTATTATTTAAGATTAAACATACCAACATACAACAAATATTAAAGCCAAAATGAGCATATGATTTAATAGGGAATATATAGGGTGCCAGGAATCATTTAACATGGTGATAATACTAACATTTTGAATACTTACATTCCAGATACTATTCTAGGCATTTGTATACATTCCTCATTTAATCATCACTATAATTCTTTGAAGGTACTATTATTATCTCCCCTGTAGAAATGAAACCTGAGGCTGGAAATTTAGGTAACCTGCCCAATTCCAGGGTCACTTGGATAGTCAATGGTGGGGCTATGATTCCAACCTGTATATATAGAAATATGAGGTCAAAAGTCACTCACTTTCCCCTCTAGGTCTTAGCTCAGCCTTGAGATATCCTACTCTGATTTTGTATAAATTCTTTAACTGTTGTGATTTAAGTTTACTATTTTAGTGTCCGGAAGACACAATGTCTGGAATTCATAGTCTTTCCAGGAGGCTAGAACAACATACAAAAAATATTCAGAGTGGTTCTCTTTTAGATGGTGGGATTTCAAGGGATTTTTGGTTTTTTCTTTTCTCTGTGCTTTTCTGTATTAAGTTTTCTATATCAAATAATATTACGTTTACATTGAGTAGAAAATTGAAATTTTCTTCTCACGATTTTTTTAATATAAATATAACTGGCATGGAACTTTATATTAGTTTTAGGTGTACAACATAATGACCTGAGATATCTATATATATCAAAATGGTCACCACGATAAGTTTAGTTAACATCCATCACCTCACAGTTACAAATTTTTTATTATTATTTAAAATTATTTCTAATTTTTAAATTACTTTGGAAACTAGTTATTTTTGGTAAAAATGTGTTATTTATACACATGAATGGGTTTATTACTGTTATTTTTTAATGAACCAATAAATAATTGAATTTCTGTTGTAATTTCTAGTACAGTAAATGGTGATTAATATAACCTACAGAAACAATTACTCTTTAAAATCTTCAGTAATTAGAGTGTAAAGGGGTTCTGAAGCCAAGACATTTGAGGAATGGTGATGGATACAGTACAACAGGATTTGAAGATGAAGGTTCTAAATTCAAATTCCAGTTCCATCACTGAACTGACTTTGATTTTCAATAAGTTACTTAAGGGTAGGCTCCAAAGTCAGACTGTCTGGGGTCATAATTTTGGCTCCACTGCCTGCTGGTAGTGTGACTCTGAGTGAGTCACTTTACCTTTGTAAATAGGAATGACTATAATACTCCTTCATCTGGTTGCTGCGAGGATTAAATGGCATTATCCTTCTTAAATGCTAACAACTATTCCCACCACAGAGTAAGAGCAATTATTATGAGTCTCAAACATTTTCAAATAGAAAAAATTTCCTTCTTTTTTCTTCAGCTTGTGGCTCAAAATTGTCCATCATAACTACGTGTGATTCTCAAGGGCTGGAAGCTATAAAAAGAGTGACCTTCTCCATCTTCACCTCCGTTGGGCAGGTACGGAAGTCAAAACGGGTCATTGTTATTTTCCAGAAGGAGGACGTGAGCAAGGCAGGTTGTGACTCTAAAGCAACAGAAAAATGATGGAGGTTGCAGGTTGACACAGGAGCTTGGAAGGACCCTGGGGAAACCCAGACAGCCAGGCCCCCAGGATGTCTGAGACCTCCTGTACCTGGAACATCCTGGTCCCCTAATTCAGCCCAAAGCTGGTTCTTTCCCTGTTCCCCCGCCACACCATATGGTCCACAAAAACACCATATCCCAATGTCTCTGGAGCTCCCCAGTCCTACAAAAAGCATCCTTCCCACCCCTCCTCCCTTCCCTTCTCCCTGACCCCCCTCCACACCCTCCCACCTGGAAGCTGGCAGCCCTCTTCTCTGTCAAATCCATTAATAGACAGATGAAGGCCTTCCCAGAACAGTTCCAGAGCCTCTGGAGTTAGAAGCCTCCCAGCACCAGGGCCGGCAGCCCGCCTTCTCTTTGCACAGAGGTGAACTATTCTGAGGCTCTCAGCGCCCCCTAGCGGGCCCTTCCTTTTACCAAATCCCACAGACACAGCAACCTCTTTATCCACAGGGGAGGATGCCTTTCGTTAGGAGCAAGAAGGTTACAAAATAATGATTCTATTCTAATAATACAACAAAACCCTAGAAACCTTCTCTGCTCCCTCACTCTCCAAATTATTCTTCTAAGAAGGTAGACAGAGGAGAAAGAAAGTTGTTAAGCCAAGGGACACCTCACTCTACAACAATGTTCAATTTGTCTAGAAGTCCTAGTAAGATTCCATAACACAAAAACAGAGTAAAACAGACTATGGAGTAAACAGGGATGCAGAGACGGGACCAGAAAAAATAAAGGCAGGAAAGATGTGGATTCAGCAACAGCTGAGGCTTGACCCAGCTCTGATACTTTGAGCTGCTGGTTTATATTTGAATGTAAGTTCAAGTGTCTGTAAGTTCAAGACCAATGAATGGAAGTTCAAGAGCATTAAGAATGCCCTTTGGGGAGACTCACAAGCAGGACGGTCAGTGTCTGCTTTTCTGCAGTTGCCCTACCCAGGCAGTAAAGCTATGAACCCCAGATTAGGAGAGAAAATTTCTCTGAGTATAACACCCTGTCTCTGAAAAGCCACACTTTTCCAGGCTACAGCTGCCTCAGGAGGCCCCGAAGGAGTCCCAGCCAGAGAGTCTGACCCCCTCCACTGTCAGAGACCCCACCCTCTTTAAATGGAAGATTGTTCCAATGGAAAACCTCTTCTGTACATTCAGCTCAGGATGAGAGCAGATTGCTTTCACTTGTAACTTTCAAGGTCAGGTTGTTATAATCTGGAACTCTGGGAAACAGCGTCATGAAATCGTAAGAGCTGTGTTTAGCCAAAGTGGTATGTTCTTATATCAATCATTCACGCAACCCTGTACAAATGCAATTTTAACAGATGTTAGTACGTACATGAGCTGGGAGAGCATCTCCATTAATAACTGTCTGCTTGTTCTGGGAGACTGGGGAGACCTTTTCTCAGCTACAGGCTCAAGTTCGGGGTAGGCTGGGAATAGTATCTCCATTTAGACATTTTTAAAGTAACATTAGTAGAGGCTTGAAAGTCCCTGACAAATGGCAGGACATAAATATGTGACCAGTGTGACTGTTTTTTAACCCGTTCATGCAGGGAGTAATTACTCCTTGGTCTTATTTGATGCGTGCTAATTGCTACCTTTTTCAAATTGATTTGATTTGAGGTCCCTGGTCTCTTAGTGACAATAGGGAAATTAAGAGGAAAGGTGACATTTCCTGAGAAAGAACAGCAATTCCCACATGAAGAGGCTGCCATTGGGGCCAGGTGGTGGCAGCTGTGCCCCCAGCACAGGGAGAGACCAAGGGCAGGTGGGCAGGGGCTGAATATCCTGGAGCCAACCTTTTCCTTGGCAGTTGCCCATCTCACTAATAAAAGAAAGCTCATGAAGGGGGAAAGACTCTTTTCTGGTCAGGCTGGGTATAAACACTCTTCTGACTCTTCCTAAAGTGAAGGCCCAGGAAGATCTGTTAAGTAGCTGACGCCAGCACTTATCTTTTTGATGCAAAGTTCTTGTCATAATGTTATAGGAACCACCAAAAATGCCAGCATGGACATATGTTTAAAGCGAGAGCCAGGGAGACTGTGTCAGAAAAATATAGAAAGGACAGAGATTGGTTGATTCAAGAGCTAAACTACTTCTATCTGCAGTATCGAGTTTACTGCAGTTCAAGAAATAATTTGTGGGACTTCCCTGGTGGCAGAGCAGTTAAGAATCCGCCAGCCAATGCAAAGGACACAGGTTCGAGCCCTGGTCCAGGAAGATCCCACGTGCTGCAGAGCAACTAAGTCCGTGCGCCACAACTACTGAGCCTGCACTCTAGAGCCCGTGAGCCACAACTACTGAGCTCGTGTGCCACAACTACTGAAGCCCACGCGCCTAGAGCCCATGCTCCGCAACAGGAGAAACCACCGCGATGAGAAGCCTGCATTCAGCAACAAAGAGTAGCCCCTGCTCGCCGCAACTAGAGAAAGCCCGTGCGCATCAATGAAGACCGAACACAGCCATAAATAAATAAATAAATAAATAATTTGCAAGAAAAAAATGTATTATTAAACTTAAAAAAAAGAGGGACTTCCCTGGTGGCACAGTGGTTAAGACTCTGCGTTCCCAATGCTGGGGGCCTGGGTTCAATCCCTTGTCCGGGATCTAGACCCCACATGCGTGCTGCAACTAAGAGTTCGCATGCCATAACTAAGGAGCTGGCAAGCTGCAACTAAGGAGGCCATGTGCCGCAACTAAGGAGCTGGCAAGCCACAACTAAGACCTGATGCAACCAAATAAATAAATAAATATTTTTTTTAAAAAAAAAAGAAAGAAGTAATTTGCCCGACAAGATCTGGTTGTTTGTCACCTGTCAGAATGGCTATCATCAAAAAGAACAGAAATAACACGTGTTGGTGAGGAGGTGGAGAAAAGGGAACCCTCGCACACTGTTAGTGGGAATGTAAATTGGTGCAACTACTGTGGAAAACAGTATGGAGGTTTCTCAAAAACCTAAGACTAGAACTATGATATGACTCAGCAATTCCACTTCTGAAAAAAACAAAAACACTATTTGGAAAAGATACATGCACCCCAGTGTTGTAGCAGCATTATTTACAGTAGCCAAGGTATGGAAGCAACCTAAGTGTCCATCAACAGAACACATGAATGGATAAAAAAAGATGTGAGATATATATAGATAGATAGATAGATAGATAAGATAGATACACACAATAGAATACTACTCAGTCATAAAAAAAATGAAATGTTGCCATTTGCAGCAACATGGATGGACGTGGAGGGCATTATGCTAAGTGAAATAAGTCGGACAGAGAAAGACAAATACTGTATGGTATCACTTATATGTGCAATCTAAAAAATACAACAAAGTGGGACTTCCGGGAAGATGGCGGAAGAGTAACACGCGGAGATCACCTTCCTCTCCACAGATACACCAGAAGTACATCTACGCGTGGAACAACTCCTACGGAGCACCTACTGAACGCTGGCAGAAGACCTCAGACCTCCCAAAGGCAAGGAACCCCCCACGTACATGGTTAGGGCAAAAGAAAAAACTAAACAGAGGCAAAAGGATAGGGACGGGTCCTGCACCAGCGGGAGAGAGCTGTGAAGGAGGAAAAGTGTCCACACACTAGGAAGCCCCTTCGCGGGTGGAGACTTCGGGAGGCGGAGTGGGGGAGCTTGGGAGCCGCGGAGGAGAGCACAGCAACAGGGGTGCGGAGGGCAAAGCGGACAGATTCCAGCGCAGAGGATCGGGCCGACCGGCACTCACCAGCCGAGAGGCTTGTCTGCTCGCCCGCTGGGGCGGGCGGGACTGGGAGCTGAGGCTCCGGCTTTTGTCGGAGCACCGGGAGAGGACTGAGGTTGGCGGCGTGAACACAGCCTGCAGGGCGTTGGTGCGCCGCGGCTGGCCGGGAGAGAGTCCGGGGAGGGGTCTGGACCTGCCGAAGAGGCAAGAGACTTTTGCGTCCCTCTTTGTTTCCTGGTGCACGAGGAGAGGGTATTAAGAACGCTGCTTGAGAGAGCTCCAGGGACGGGCGCGAGCCGCGGCTAAAAGTGCGGAGCCCAGAGACGGGCATGAGACGCTAAGGCCGCTGCTGCCGCCGCCAGGAGGCCTGTGTGCGAACACAGGTCACTAGCCACACGCCCTTCCGGGGAGCCTGTGCAGCCCACCACTGCCAGGGTCCCGGGATCCAGGGACGGCTACCCCGGGAGAACGCACGGCGCGCCTCAGGCTGCAACGTCACGCCGGCCTCTGCCGCTGCAGGCCCGCCCCGCACTCCGTGACCCTCCCTACCCCCCGGCCTGGGTGAGCCAGAGCCTCCGAATCAGCGGCTCCTTTAACCCCGTCCTGTCTGAGCAAAGAACAGACGCCCTCCGGCGACCTACACGCACAGGCGGGGCCAAATCCAAAGCTGAGCCCCTGGGAACTGTGAGAACAAAGAAGAGAAAGGGAAATCTCTCCCAGCAGCCTCAGAAGCAGCGGATTAAAGCTCCACAATCAACTTGATATACCCTGCATCTGTGGAATACCTGAATAGACAACGAATCATCCCAAATTAAGGAGCCCTGTGGATGAAAGGCTCTTGGTGCTGCAGCCAGGAGTCAGTGCTGTACCTCTGAGGTGGGAGAGCCAACTTCAGGACACTGGTCCACAAGAGGCCCCCCAGCTGCACATAATATCAAACAGCAAAAATCTCCGAGAGATCTCCATCTCAACGCCAGCACCCAGCTTCACTCAACGACCAGCAAGCTACAGTGCTGGACATCCTATGCCAAACAACTAGCAAGACAGGAACACAACCCCACCCATTAGCAGAGAGGCTGCCCAAAATCATAATAAGTCTACAGACACCCCAAAACACACCACCAGACGTGGACCTGCCCACCAGAAAGACAAGATCCAGCCTCATCCACCAGAACACAGGCACTAGCACTCTCCACCAGGAAGCCTACACAACCCACTGAACCAACCTTAGCCACTGGGGACAGACACAAAAAACAACAGGAACTACGAACCTTCAGCCTGCAAAAAAGGAGACCCCAAACACAGTAAGATAAGCAAAATGAAAAGACAGAAAAACACACAGCAGATGAAGGAGCAAGATAAAAACCCACCAGACCTAACAAATGAAGAGGAAATAGGCAGTCTACCTGAAAAAGAATTCAGAATAATGATAGTAAGGTTGATCCGAAATCTTGGAGATAGAATGGACAATAGAATGGACAAATTGCAAGAATCAGTTAACAAGGACCTAGAAGAACTAAAGATGAAACAAGCAACGATGAACAGCACAATAAATGAAATTAAAAGTACTCTAGATGGGATCAATAGCAGAATAACTGAGGCAGAAGAACGGATAAGTGACCTGGAAGATAAAATAGTGGAAATAACTACTGCAGAGCAGAATAAAGAAAAAAGAATGAAAAGAACTGAGGACAGTCTCAGAGACCTCTGGGACAACATTAAACGCACCAACATTCGAATTATAGGGGTTCCAGAAGAAGAAGAGAAAAAGAAAGGGACTGAGAAAATATTTGAAGAGATTATAGTTGAAAACTTCCCTAATATGGGAAAGGAAATAGTTAATCAAGTCCAGGAAGCACAGAGAGTCCCATACAGGATAAATCCAAGGAGAAATACGCCAAGACACATATTAATCAAACTGTCAAAAATTAAATACAAAGAAAACATATTAAAAGCAGCAAGGGAAAAACAACAAATAACACACAAGGGAATCCCCATAAGGTTAACAGCTGATCTTTCAGCAGAAACTCTGCAAGCCAGAAGGGACTGGCAGGACATATTGAAAGTGTTGAAGGAGAAAAACCTGCAACCAAGATTACTCTACCCAGCAAGGATCTCATTCAGATATGATGGAGAAATTAAAACCTTTACAGACAAGCAAAAGCTGAGAGAGTTCAGCACCACCAAACCAGCTCTACAACAACTGCTAAAGGAACTTCTCTAGGCAAGAAACACAAAAGAAGGAAAGGACCTACAATAATGAACCCAAAACAATTAAGAAAATGGGAATAGGAACACACATATCGATAATTACCTTAAATGTAAATGGACTAAATGCTCCCACCAAAAGACACAGATTGGCTGAATGGATACAAAAACAAGACCCATATATTTGCTGTCTACAAGAGACCCACTTCAGAACTAGAGACACATACAGACTGAAAGTAAGGGGATGGAAAAAGGTATTTCATGCAAATGGAAACCAAAAGAAAGCTGGAGTAGCAATTCTCATATCAGACAAAATAGACTTTAAAACAAAGGCTATTAGAAGAGACAAAGAAGGACACTACATAATGATCAAGGGATCGATCCAAGAGGAAGATATAACAATTGTAAATATTTATGCACCCAACATAGGTGCACCTCAATACATAAGGCAAATACTGACAACCATAAAAGGGGAAATCGACAGTAACACATTCATAGTAGGGGACTTTAACACCCCACTTTCACCAATGGACAGATCATCCAAAATGAAAATAAATAAGGAAACACAAGCTTTAAATGATACATTAAACGAGATGGAGTTAATTGATATTTATAGGACATTCCATCCAAAAACAACAGAATACACATTTTTCTCAAGTGCTCATGGAACATTCTCCAGGATAGATCATATCTTGGGTCACAAATCAAGCCTTGGCAAATTTAAGAAAATTGAAATTGTATCAAGTATCTTTTCTGACCACAACGCCATGAGACTAGATATCAATTACAGGAAAAGATCTGTAAAAAATACAAACACATGGAGGCTAAACAATACACTACTTAATAATGAAGTGATCACTGAAGAAATCAAAGAGGAAATCAAAAAATACCTAGAAACAAATGACAATGGAGACACAACGACCCAAAACCTGTGGGATGCAGCAAAAGCAGTTCTAAGGGGGAAGTTTATAGCAATACAAGCCCACCTTAAGAAGCAGGAAACATCTCGAATAAACAACCTAACCTTGCACCTCAAGCAATTAGAGAAAGAAGAACAAAAAAACCCCAAAGCTAGCAGAAGGAAAGAAATCATAAAAATCAGATCAGAAATAAATGAAAAAGAAATGAAGGAAACAATAGCAAAGATCAATAAAACTAAAAGCTGGTTCTTTGAGAAGATAAACAAAATAGATAAACCACTAGCCAGACTGATCAAGAAAAAAAGGGAGAAGACTCAAATCAATAGAATTAGAAATGAAAAAGGAGAGGTAACAACTGACACTGCAGAAATAAAAGAGATCATGAGAGATTACTACAAGCAACTCTATGCCAATAAAATGGACAATCTGGAAGAAATGGACAAATTCTTAGAAATGCACAACCTGCCAAGACTGAATCAGGAAGAAATAGAAAATATGAACAGACCAATCACAAGCACTGAAATTGAAACTGTGATTAAAAATCTTCCAACAAAGAAAAGCCCAGGACCAGATGGCTTCACAGGCGAATTCTATCAAACATTTAGAGAAGAGCTAACACCTATCCTTCTCAAACTCTTCCAAAATATAGCAGAGGGAGGAACACTCCCAAACTCCTTCTACGAGGCCACCATCACCTTGATACCAAAACCAGACAAGGATGTCACAAAGAAAGAAAACTACAGGCCAATATCACTGATGAACATAGATGCAAAAATCCTCAACAAAATACTAGCAAACAGAATCCAACAGCACATTAAAAGGATCATACACCATGATCAAGTGGGGTTTATTCCAGGAATGCAAGGATTCTTCAATATACGCAAATCTATCAATGTGATAAACCATATTAACAAACTGAAGGAGAAAAACCATACGATCATCTCAATAGATGCAGAGAAAGCTTTTGACAAAATTCAACACCCATTTATGATAAAAACCCTGCAGAAAGTAGGCATAGAGGGAACTTTCCTCAACATAATAAAGGCCATATATGACAAGCCCACAGCAAACATCATCCTCAATGGTGAAAAACTGAAAGCATTTCCACTAAGATCAGGAACAAGACAAGGTTGCCCACTCTCACCACTCTTATTCAACATAGTTTTGGAAGTTTTAGCCACAGCAATCAGAGAAGAAAAGGAAATAAAAGGAATCCAAATCGGAAAAGAAGAAGTAAAGCTGTCCCTGTTTGCAGATGACATGATCCTATACATAGAGAACCCTAAAGATGCTACCAGAAAACTACTAGAGCTAATCAATGAATTTGGTAAAGTGGCAGGATACAAAATTAATGCACAGAAATCTCTGGCATTCCTATATACTAATGATGAAAAATCTGAAAGTGAAATCAAGAAAACACTCCCATTTACCATTGCAACAAAAAGAATAAAATATCTAGGAATAAACCTACCTAAGGAGACAAAAGATCTGTATGCAGAAAATTATAAGACACTGATGAAAGAAATTAAAGATGATACAAATAGATGGAGAGATATACCATGTTCTTGGATTGGAAGAATCAACATTGTGAAAATGACTCTACTACCCAAAGCAATCTATAGATTCAATGCAATCCCTATCAAACTACCACTGGCATTTTTCACAGAACTAGAACAAAAAATTTCACAATTTGTATGGAAACACAAAAGACCCCGAATAGCCAAAGCAATCTTGAGAACGAAAGAAGGAACTGGAGGAATCAGGCTCCCTGACTTCAGACTATACTACAAAGCTACAGTTATCAAGACGGTATGGTACTGGCACAAAAACAGAAAGATAGATCAATGGAACAGGATAGAAAGCCCAGAGATAAACCCACGCACATATGGTCACCTTATCTTTGACAAAGGAGGCAGAAATGTACAGTGGAGAAAGGACAGCCTATTCAATAAGTGGTGCTGGGAAAACTGGACAGCTACATGTAAAAGTATGAGATTAGATCACTCCCTAACACCATACACAAAAATAAGCTCAAAATGGATTAAAGACCTAAATGTAAGGCCAGAAACTATCAAACTCTTAGAGGAAAACATAGGCAGAACACTCTATGACATAAATCACAGCAAGGTCCTTTTTGATCCACCTCCTAGAGAAATGGAAATAAAAACAAAAGTAAACAAATGGGACCTAATGAAACTTAAAAGCTTTTGCGCAGCAAAGGAAACCATAAAGAAGACCAAAAGACAACCCTCAGAATGGGAGAAAATATTTGCAAATGAAGCAACTGACAAAGGATTAATCTCCAAAATTTATAAGCAGCTCATGCAGCTGAATAACAGAAAAACAAACAACCCAATCCAAAAATGGGCAGAAGACCTAAATAGACATTTCTCCAAAGAAGATATACAGATTGCCAACAAACACATGAAACAATGCTCAACATCATTAATCATTAGAGAAATGCAAATCAAAACTACAATGAGATATCATCTCACACCGGTCAGAATGGCCATCATCAAAAAATCTACAAACAATAAATGCTGGAGAGGGTGTGGAGAAAAGGGAACCCTCTTACACTGTTGGTGGGAATGTAAATTGATACAGCCACTGTGGAGAACAGTATGGAGGTTCCTTAAAAAGCTACAAATAGAACTACCATATGACCCAGCAATCCCACTACTGGGCATATACCCTGAGAAAACCATAATTCAAAAAGAGTCATGTACCAAAATGTTCATTGCAGCTCTATTTACAATAGCCCAGAGATGGAAACAACCTAAGTGTCCATCATCGGATGAATGGATAAAGAAGATGTGGCACATATATACAATGGAATATTACTCAGCCATAAAAAGAGACGAAATTGAGCTATTTGTAATGAGATGGATAGACCTAGAGTCTGTCATACAGAGTGAAGTAAGTCAGAAAGAGAGAGACAAATACCGTATGCTAACACATATATATGGAATTTAAAAAAAAAAAATGTCATGAAAAACCTAGGGGTGAAACAGGAATAAAGACACAGACTTACTAGAGAATGGACTTGAGACTATGGGGAGGGGGAAGGGTAAACGGTGACAAAGCGATAAAGAGGCATGGACATATATACACTACCAAACGTAAGGTGGATAGCTGGTGGGAAGCAGCCGCATAGCACAGGGAGATAAGCTCGGTGCTTTGTGACCGCCTGGAGGGGTGGGATAGGGAGGGTGGGAGGGAGGGAGACGCAAGCGGGAAGAGATATGGGAATATATGTATATATATAACTGATTCATTTTGTTGTGAAGCTGAAACTAACATACCATTGTAAAGCAATTATACTCCAATAAAGATGTTAAAAAAAAAAAAAATACAACAAAGTAGTGAATATAACAAAAAAGCAGCAGACTCACAGATATAAAGAACAAACTAGTGGTCACCAGTGGAGAGAGGGGAGTGGGGAGGGGCAATATAGGGGTAGGGGATTAGGAGGCACAAACTATTATGTATAAAATAAGCTACAAATAAAATAAGGATATATTGTACAACACAGGGAATATAGCCAATATTTTATAATGACTATAAATGGAGTATAACCTCTAAAAATTGCGAACCACTATATAGTACACCTGTAACTTACAAAATATTGTACAGCAACCATACTTCAATTAAAAAAAAAAAGATTTTGTTCTTTATCGCTGATGTGCCCTTGGTCATGCTCGGGGAATTAGCTGTGGGATGTGCCCACATTTAGGCATCTCTCCAGAATACTGGCTACTAACCAGTCAATTTGTTGACATCATTGTCTAACTGTAAACAGTTAAGCGATTACTGACACCATTAACGTAGGCCAAGGAGTTGTGCCCTCCCAAAACCACAAACCACTTTAAAAGAAAAGTAATCCTTTATGTTCCATTCATTAACTACTACTACTTTGCATTGGCCAAACCTGGACATACTCCAGTACAAGAAGGGAAAGTGAGTTCACTGCTCTCATAGCAGGATTCGATTACAAGCACTTGTTCTCACTCTAGACTCAGAGCAGTGGTCTCCAACTTCAGTGGCATCAGAATCACCTGTGATCTGGCGATTACTGGGCCTCACTCTCAAAGTTCCTCATTCAGTAGTTTTTGGGTAAAACGTGAGCATCTGCATTTGCAACAGGCTCCAGGTTGTACTGATTCTGCTGGTCTGGGGCCACCCTTTGGAAACCACTGACCTAGAACCAGAAGAAATCTCCCACTTAGGCTAGGCTGACTCTCTCCCAATATATGGTAACACAGCAGATGCTACTCACTTCTGAAAAGTTAACTACCATTTTGACTTATAAATGAAGGAGACAGGCAGTTTTGAGAATTTCTAAATTAAAGTCTTTTCGTTAATAACCCATGGGGATTTCAATTTTAATCTTCTTCATGCCCTGGAAAGATTGTCATTAGAAACAAGGAAAACACTACATTCAGAAATGGGTCACAGCTGCCACCACACTGAGGGCATCTGAGCCAAATAAAGGTACACAACTACTATTTCCCCTATTCTTCACATCAAATATATCCGAAGAATACTGATATATTCTATATCAGTAGAATCTCTAAGATGTCTAGGACTAAGAAGGAAAAGTAAAGAGTTAAGATCTAAATGCAACAATTCAAGAGCAAGGAAAGAGATTCAGAAGCACCCAACAGCTTTATCATTTTTTAAACTGCCCATTTTAGCACAGGATTTTTAAATTGGAAAAGAGATAGCAAATTCTACCTATAACTGCATCACAATGACACTTCATTCACTCCTTGGCCCTCAGCTTTGCAGATTTGTAGATTGATGATACAAATGGGCTATTGTTTAATTATATGCATAACTAATGAGTAACTATATGCTCAGGGTGCAGCTTTAGCTGAGTCCTTTGTATCAGGAAGATGCGTTCAACCATGAACTCTGCAGTCAGGGTTCTGAAGGTTTGGCAACCTCAGCAAAGAGCTTAGCCCCAGTCCATGTTCATTCATTGATAATTTCCATTGGCATAGTTAATGATGGTGACAATATACCAAAGACCACCTCTATAACTGCCTAGATGGGACTCGGTGATTGGATTGTTTAAAAAAAATGACAGAATGAACACATCCAAATTCAGCTGGAGGCGTAAGTTCCAGTGTGTTAAAAATTCTGTCAAACTATTCAATACTTCACAGTGAAACGTTATATTGTTTCACATACTTAATTACATCGTTGCTATATTCACATGGTGAGACTGGGTTTTTAGGGAGGAATGGCCATGTTTGCCTTTGAGTTTCAAGACTGTATGTCATGGGCTAGTGAGATTATGAAGTCTGGGGTCCTGCTCTTCAGAACTGAGAGGAGGAAGAGGAAAGAAGAAATCGTAAGAGCATGGCGCTCCGAGCTGGGCGTTTTCACGGGTGCAGGCAGGAACTGGGAGCAGAAGATGGAAGGGCATGGAAATCCACAGATGAAACAACTCTGGGTGTTCCTTCCCCACGTAAGGTGGTTATTTGGAAAGGCCAGACTTACACCTCTTCCCAGCAGGAATTTTCTCAGTATTGAAGGGAACGATGCTTCCTGTCTGAACCCAAGGTACATGAGCCCATCTCTAGGCACCCCCAGCAGTTTATACAGCACTCAATAAAAAGCAGTTGTTATAATGAAACTTTTGCCAGGAACTGATGCTCCAGTGCTTTGCAACATAGCTGAATATAGCTGGATATTCATCCAAGTTCAATAGATGGGGTAGATGTTGTTTTCCAGGACTCAGAATGATGGCGCTGGGGCTTCCCTGGTGGCGCAGTGGTTAAGAATCCGCCTGCCAATGCAGGGGACACGGGTTCGAGCCCTGGTCCAGGAAGATCCCACATGCCACGGAGCAACTAAGCCTGTGTGCCACAACTACTGGGCCTGTGCTCTAGAGCCTGTGAGCCACAACTACTGAGCCCATGTGCCACAACTACTGAGCCCGCACTCTAGAACCCGTGCTCCACAACAAGAGAAGCCACCACAATGAGAAGCCTGCGCATCGCAACGAAGAGTAGCCCCCGCTCGCCACAACTAGAGAAAGCCTGTGCACAGCAACGAAGACCCAATGCAGCCAAAAATAAATTAATCAAAAAAAAAAAAAGAACGATGGCTCTGCCTCCAGAAACCTAAAGCTGTCAAATGCCACAAATTTGCTTTTTGTTGTTGTTGATATATTTATATCCTACCTTGTTCCACAAATAATTTGAAGAGGCATATGCATGCCACCTTAAAATACGAAAGTGTGAATAAAAAAGGTGAGGAATAATATAGATAGAATGGAAAGACATGATCAGAAGGCCTCATGCAATCTCCAAAATTGAAGACTAGGCCAGAAATTGGGCTCTGAGCTTTTCAGCAGCCAAAATAATTATAATAATAATAGAAATGCAAAATTCATATTGTCTATCAAAAGGAAACATAACAATTCATCCAAAGAAAGGCTTTTTCCCAATTCTTGGGTTGAAAGTACATTCCTATGGGAGATGGCCTGGTCATGGTGCATTAACCTCACCCTTCCAGTCAAGCCCATCAGGGAAAGGACACTGGAATTGATGTCAGAAAACCTGCGTCTGAGTGGCTGTTCCAGTTGATCTTGGGTTAGTCACTTGCCTCTTATAAAGCAGCAAAACATACTCCACAGCTGGCATGAGAATTAAGATCTTGAGAAATCACAAAGTGCTGTTCAAGGAGAAAACATTTTAAAATCATGTTTTCTTTATTACTCTTTTAGTTTCCCTTGCCATACGGTCAAGCATACCCCACACACATCCTCCTGGGTCTCTGAGGTCCACAGGTGCATCTCTGGATTCAAAACCAGCCTACATCCTGGAGAGCTGATTTACTTCGGGGGCTTGCTCTCCATAATCAGTAACTGTGAACAGTCCCTGATTTATTACAGCCCTTCTCAAGTTCAATCTCTTGACCAGCAAGTCAGAGATTAATCTGAAAAAACTGTTCTGTGTTCATTTGTCACAATTTCTACTTTTTGCCCAGCTCACTCCATCGTCCTTTCTCACCATTCTTTCTTCACGGTGAAGAACTAACACACATCCCAGGAAGCCTCTGCACTTACATAAAATCTAAAGCAGAACATCGGCAATGACTACAATTTTATTTTGTATATTCATTTCTTTAAAAGTCATTATGCTTTGTTCCTAAAGTCACAAAAGAGATGACATCAATTGCTTAATTTGAAAGGTTCAATATAATGAAAGATTGTCTTTAATCCCAAATTCTCAAATACCAAAGATAAAATACAAACTATAGAAAAAGTGTTACAAAGCCAAGATGAAAATTTTACCAAATGACCATTAAAACAGAGGCTCAGACTTGTAACTAGTATGCTAACATTATGGGAATTTGTCTATTTTTACTTTGGTATTGGTGGTAGTGACTGGACCTCTTAAGATGATAAAATCTCTTTACTCAAAGCAAAGGAACTCATACAAAAGGAGAACGGTTATCCATTTCTTGTTATGTAATTTTTTAACACTTCTGCTTCCTCTTTCTCATGACATATGGGGATAGGTTCTCCAGGTGAGAGAGATTCAATGGCTCAAATTTGTAAGATGCATGAGTGCATTTTATCAATGAGGTCACCATGTGGAAAACTGCTGTTTCAAGGCACTAATCACAGGTGAATGAATAAAAGTGGTACTTTCTTCATACTTAAAGAGATAAGATGTCTTCTAATTAAGGAATTTATTTCATTTATGACAATATCCATCCCAGAGTCCAGTAATTTCCCTGTATTTTATTTTCTAAGACAAGGGATGAAATAAGAAGTATATTAATACTTTATCCGAAAAAAATGTTGGTAACTCATAAATTAATTTTCTAGATAGAGTAACCTTGCTTCTTTAAAATCCCAAACTTAGAAAAAAATCTGCCACCGTGGATGGCAATCTTTCTAAAATGAATTATATATGTAAATGATTTACTAAGGAATTTCAATTCTTTGAGAATGTAAAGGCAGCACCTTCCCCTCAGTCCCGACTTTCAGTGGTGCTATGTCAAATGAGTTTTTCCATTCTCCTAATGATGTCTTAGGCAGAATCTATAATTTCTGGTTACTTTCAGTTATTAGAACCTAGCTAAATTCAAAGCTCCCTCTGTACCTGACACAGGCTAGGTTTGGGGGCCAAAAGCCAGGAGTGGGGTCTGGGCCATGGTTTGCTTATTCATTCTTTCTCCCACCCTAGCATGTTGATTTGGTAGATGATGGAGAGGATGCTGGCCCCACTGCTGGGTCCAGCTGCTCTCCGGTGGGAAGGTAGAGGAAGGACAAGGGAAGTACCATTGAAACACTGTGCTCACAGCACTTAATAAGCAGCAGTTGTTATGATAATAAAATGTTTTTCAGGAACTGATGTTTGAATGTATATAGCTGGATATTTATCCAAGTGCAAGTGAACAGATGGGTTTGACATGCTGTTTTATAGAACTCAGAACGGCGGCCCTCTGGCTTGCCTTTGGTTTGGTCTAATAGTTGGTGACTTAGACTGATGGGGTAGACTTCTCATAGGTGGCTTCTCCCCTTTAGTTGGGTGGTGTTCAGCTCCATCTCAGCCCCCTCTGTCACTGAAGACCACTCAGAGCAATAGTCTAAGCTCCCTCTCTGCCTCTCTAGTAGTCCACACGTCCAACCCTTTCTCAGGATGGACCACACCATCACTTGACTTGGGGGTCTCCTGGGAAGCCCCACAGCTCTTACCCTTTCTCTGGGTTCCATACTCCTTCATGTGGAGCCATGGGTATGACTAGGATACTTTTCCCTTCTCTCAGGGGGCAGAGAGAGTTTGGTTGGGGTGGAGCTGTATCCTACTTCTTCCAGGCCACTACCACGGTTCAAGACTTGCTGGTACAGAGTACTCCACTGGGCACTCCTGACCAAAAACTGACGACAGCTCCCTTATGCTTGTATGCCCCCAATTGCAGAGAATTCACATCAAGTACTCTTAAGAATTCTCTCACCACCCTCTGCTCTAACTTGTTAAGCCTCCAGCCAGGGGATCAGAAGCAAGTCTCTTGCAAGTACTGCAATTTCTGTAAGTAATTATCCTGGGGAAAAGGAGAGAATTAAGTTAAAGAAAAGAAAAAGGAGTCAGAGTTTGCTTAAGTCCTCTTCTGGAATACATTTGACTGGATCAAGAAGTGGAATAGAACCACAGTCCTCAGGGAAAGAACTAGAATGTTGTTTCACTTCTCTTAGAGTAACTCCTAAAAAGTTCACTATACAGAAGAAAAAGAGACACTTGTGATCTTCAGATTTCCACTATTTATCATAAGGTACGTGCTGTGGTTTTCTCTTTCATTGTCTCTTAGCCCTAGAGAAGAAAAGTTCTTTATGCATCATGTCGTATGACACAGGAAAATATTGCCTCATGGCCCAAAGAGAACCTTCAACTACCTTGACTTGTCAGGCATTAGTATGTCAGGATTGATGGAGTGTTCCTCAGGGGGAAATTAATGAATATGCATTCGTGACTAAAGCTTTTCATTAGTGCCCTCTCTCTCTCTCTCTCTCTCTCTCTCTCTCTCTCTCTCTGTGTGTGTGTGTGTGTGTGTGTGTGTGTGTGTGTGGTGATGGTTTAAAAACTCTGACTTATACAGTTTGGTCAATGACTCAAGTCAAGTTAGAAAGTAAATAACAGAACTTTCCATTGACGAGATGGCCCAACAAACCAAAGTTAATGCAAGCATTTTATATCAACTACTAAATATATATACCTCTCTCAGTATAGGGTGGCACCCCAAAAATGTTGCTGACATTATTAGTCCACATGGATACTCTTATCTTATACTTTCTTAAAGAAAAAGGCTTTTTACTCTTGTATGTATGTACTAGGAAAATTTTACTTCCATGAGTAAATATCCACAACTTTGGTGGATTAAAGTATTAACCAATGTATTGCCTTTTGGAGATTAATTAAATACTGGTTAGTATGTTGATATTATTTGCTGGCAATCTCATTAACCTCAGATATCCCATCTGAAAGCTTAATGTTCTTTGTTTATATGTAATGTGACACATCTGCAGAATACAGGTAGAAATTCAGATGTGATCACATCTCAGGTTTTATTCTTTATCGTAACAGAGTAGAATTCTGTAGAACTCTGCTGAAGCCAAACTTTGGCTGCAAAGGACTTCTGACCACCTAATCAGAAGATATGATTTCCAACACGTATTAACCTAGATGTAAATTTGTACAGTAAACTAGAAATTTAATGCCAGCAAAAGGATTTTTCGTGCAGCAGGTCCAACCAATGGTTTTTCTTTTTTATCGAAGTACAGGTGATTTACAATATTATAATAGTTTCAGGTGTACAACACAGTAATTCAATATTTTTACAACTAGTGGGGTTTGATGAGGGTTTTCCTTCATGCCTGTAATGCTCATTACTCCTTCAACTTGACTTCTTCAAGACCTGTTTCAAGTCTCACCTCTTCTACGAAATGGAAATTATAAATTCAAAATTGGAAGCTGTAATAATCATGGTTATGATAAAACTTTATCCACAACTAAACAGTAATCTTAAAATAATGCAGGGCAGAGGGCAGAGCTAAGGCTGGAAACTGGAGTGAAGGTGAATTTAAGGCACTTCCCGTTGAGTGGAAACTGAAATATACTATTAAATGGGTGTAAATCTTCGCAACCTTCTGGTTTGCAAGGCAGGTGAAAGCATACAGGGTTAGTGTTATTTGCAAAATCCTAAATCAAAATCAGTCCCACAGTCTCACACAGTTAATAAGAATAGATACTTGACTGCTATTATATCCAATCCCCCTTGTGGAAGCAGTATGAGAGCACAATGGTTAAGAAGAGCACAGGAAGTAGAGCCAGGCATTCAGACCATCAAATTCCCACACCCCTCCCCCCCTCCACTGGCTGTGGAGCCTGCAGCACATCACTTCTATCTGTGAACTTCAATTTCTTCATCTATGAAAGAGGGGCAGGAATGATATCCATCTCCTACAGAAGTCAGTTAACGACTAATGCCTCATCCTTGGGGAAGTTAAACGAGATAGCATGTACAGGGACGGGTAGAGTGCTTGGTTCTGTGTCTGTTTGCTGTGGTACTCTTGCTTTGAATGTTTTCCTTCCAGCTTCCAAATTCTCTCTCCATACCTACTTCAATCTCACTGCTATAAAACTATCCCTGACTTTCCCAGCTTCTCCACAAGGATGTTTCCATTCATGTGGGTTGGTTGACTGCCCAATTTGGTTAGAGGCATCATGAAGACAGAAATACTATCAAGTCCTTTATTTTATGACTTTTCACAAGCACTTACTAAAGACTTGTTGACTTAAGTCCTTAAACGAGGTAGCAGTTATAGTATTGAGCGTCTACACACGATGCCTCTTAAATCATAACGTGAACAAATAAAGTTCTAGAAAATTATAAATGCTAAGGAATCAAGAAGTAAATGATTTTTATTCAAGGGAAGATTATTTATTTACAAAGGCATAAAAATAGATGACATCCTGTGTGGATAATTATGAGATTTGTGTGAACTTGGCTTTCAGAGAAATGGCGTGTGATGTTCTGCTTTTTAATTTGCAATTCAGTTATCCGAAAGCCCAGACAGATCTGGGTAAGCAGAGAGAAGCAAGATAAAATGTAGTGAAAATAGCCTGCAATGGCCTGCTTATTCAGCTGTGAAGATATGCAGTAAAATGGATACTTTAAATAAAATGTATGCATTCATTATAACAAAAATGAGTATGTTCAATTAAAACATGGGCCTTTAAAACACTACACCAAGAATTAAGAAGGTTAAAAAGCATCAAGATAGTCAAGACAAAATAGATATGATCATCTGAGTCATTTCTATTTCATCATGGCTGTCTACAGAGTTCTCCAGTGAATAGAACTTATTGAAAATCAGATCTACCTCTGATAAGACAAGGGAACCAGAATAGGTCAATCTTTCATTTGCATAGTGAAACATAAGAGTCTACACTATAAGTAAGAAAACACAATCTGTCAGTCTGCTTTTGATCCCACAGAAGAAGAGGAAAGAAGGAGACTGAGGCAGAAAAAAACATTAGAAGACATAATGGCTGAAAAATGTGGAAAATTTTCAACCCAATGGTTCAAGAATCTCAACAAACATCAAGTAGAATAAACATAGCGATAACTACATCTAGGCACATCACTGTCAAAATGCTGAACGCCAAACCTTAACATCAGCTGGTGGGGATGGCAGGAGGATTACATTAGAGGTAGGAGAATAAAAATTACCGCTGACTTCTCATAAGACCCAATGAAGCCAGAAGTAAACAGGATGACATTTTTACTGTGCTGGTGTTTAGTGAGGGGGGCTGGAGGGACTGTCAACCTAAAATTCTATAACTAGCAGAAATATCTTTCAAAAATGAAGGCGGGGAGGGATAAATTAGGAGTCTGGGATTAGCAGATACAATTACTATATATAAAATATTTAGATAAACAACAAGGTCCTCCTGTATAGCATAGGGAACTATATTCAATATCTTGTAATAAACTATAACGGAAAAGAATATGAAAATATATATACGTATAACCAGATCACTTTGCTTTACACTAGAAACTAACACAACATTGTAAATTATACTTCAATTTTTTTAAATTCTTAAAAAAAAAAAGAAATCTAATTCTTCAAAAAAAATGAAGGTGAAAAAAGATTTAAAAAAGAAAAAGTGATTTTGTTGCCAGCAGGTCTGTACTACAATAAATATTAAAGAATGTTCTTCAGGCTGAGGGAACTAATATCAGTTGGAAACTCAAATCTACACAAAGGAATGAAGAACACCAGAAATGATACATTTAGAAACTTTTTTTGGTTGTTTTTAAAATTTTTACTTACAGGTTAATTGACCATTTAGAGCAAAAATAAAACAATGTGCTGTGGAGTTTATAGTTTATGCTGAAGATGTATAACAACAATAGCACAAAGTGAGAGGGTAGTAAGTGGATGTGTATGGTTTAAGATTTTATCTGGGAGGGACTTCCCTGGTGGTGCAGTGATTAAGAATCCGCCTGCCAATGCAGGGGACATGGGTTCAAGCCCTGGTCTGGGAAGATCCCACATACCGCGGAGCAACTAAGCCTGTGCACCACAACTACTGAGCCTGCGCTCTAGAGTCCGCGAGCCACAGCAACAAAGACCCAACGCAGCCAAAAATAAATAAATTTATTTTTTTTAAAAAAGATTTTATCTGGGAATTGGTATAATGGGCTGTGATAAGTTAAGGATGTACATGGTAATCCCTAGGGCAACCATTAAAAAAATAAATAAAACAAAGAGGTATAACTTAAAAAGCCAACAGAAAGGGGAAAATGGAATACGAAAAAACTCAATCCAAAAAAATTCACGGACAAAAACAGATGGAGCAATTAGAAAACAAAAGCAAATAATGCCCCAGGCCAAGTGTAATGGTTCTTGGGGGTAGCTCAGTTCCTGTGGGAAAAGACCTTACAAATCTGTTATATTCACTAAATCACATAAGCATAGCTGCACACAAAATCAATCGTGATATCTATGATTACTTATACATATTAAATTAGTATGAATGGGTCCTTAATAATTCCCACTGACTATATTGCACTCAAGAGAAATTTTTAGGACCTTGTTTCCTAGCAGTTTCAACAAGAAGCTTGGAAATCTGCCTTGTGTCAGATAATACATCTTAGAACTAAGAACAATTTCCCCAATCATCGAGGTATTTCTGATTCTATGACTGGGAGTTCCAGTGGTTGCTTGAGACAAAAGGCTTTGGGTATCACCTTTTATTTAAGCTGCCAGGCTTAGCGATTCTGATGTTCCAGCCTCCTGAAGGGAGCAGAGGACGATATTAAACTTGGGAGCCAAACAGACCTGCGGCTAGGGTGTTGAACAGTCGCCTGCATGAACTCAGGTCACCCAGCAGTGGGGCTGGAAAGACAGACAATGGGCCAGGTGCAAATGTCCTCAGTGAATGTGGGAGAGTGACCTGAAGGTTGACAGATGGCAGGACTGAGGACCAGGTCACGGGTGTTGTAGACATAAGTAACGTGAGCCTCACAGCAGGGGCTTGTTTATGGTAGAAAGAGTTCCAGAGGGCACATTGGAAGAGCTTATGTGGAAGGGGAGCCAGGGGAGGGTGGGGGAGTCTGGGTACAGTGAAATCAGATTGTGGGAGACGATGGGTGAATGGAGGAAGCATTCTGTTCCAATGAGGGAACAGAATTCTCTGTTCCTTCTGATTTTCCTTCTGCATTTCTCACATTCTTTAGAAACTGCCCTTCTGCCTGAGCTGTGCTAAGGGGAGCCCAACACGTTCTTTTGTTGTTGTTTACAGCAGAGCAAGACAAAGCGGGCAGGCCACATCCAACGGGACAAAACTGAGACCCATGTGTGGGCTCACTCTAGGTTGGGAGATATCATTTCTACAGCTCTTCTCTGTCAAAACACTTAGAGGGCTTCTGGTTTCATATAACGAGGCAAATTCTTCCGTTACAGATAATGTCTTGGATTTAATCCCGTCACTGCTATCGTAATGTGAACACGAACAACTTAACATCCACATGCTTTGTAATCTCCGTCTATAAACCGTGGAATAGGAGAATGACAATGTTCCCAACTGGTGGGGAGTCTCATGACACAAAGTCATTACAAACACTTTTGTGTCATGTGTGATAAAACAGAATTAGAAATCCATTTCTCCAGCTTTTAAAAACAATGTGTAATGAAGTCAATGCACCATTTTACAATGACTAATAAAATCTAATTTAAATACACATTTTAGTAATTTATAAAATTGAGAGAAATGCCAAGGACTTACTAAGCTTTTTTTAACTTTAGTCCAAACACACGAACACTGTTTTCTTGTTCTCTCATGACCTGTTGATAGTCATAAAAGCCAAGCTATTACCTACATCAAAAATGCTGTACGTTTCTTATAGTGTCCGGAGGTGATTTTTTACTCCATCATCTTGGTAGTGTATCTAAAGAGGCATTAAATACAAGGATTATCCTCTCCTTCATCTGCTTTGTAACTCTGAATTCCTTGTTTTTCCGGTGGAATTTAGGAAGCTTCACTTTTTTAACCTCGCAATAGCCATCAGATTAAAGAAAAGCATATATTCAACACCTAATTTTTTTTGAGTAGAACTTTCTTTTTGGTACTGGAGTATAACTTGGACTTTTATGATTTGTTGAAGGTGCTCTCGGTTTCCATTGCAGAGCTGTCCCTATGACAAGCTCTGGAAACATCTTGTTTCAGATTGCCCCAGACCAGAAGCCAATCAAGCAGGAAAAGGCGAGCCCAGCTATGTGATTACTTCCCATATCCAATATTTTGATGCTTTCGTTTTGCTTTAAGTGTGGCCAATTCCAAATGCCTCTGGACTCATGAGCAAAATCAAAATAAATACACACACTGACGCAGAACAGTGGGCAACCTCTCTCACACTCAGATATAACACAACTCAATCATACTCAGCTGTCTTCATGGCAAAGGTCCTCAAAGAAGGGCTCTGCACAAAGCTTTTGAGGTTGAGAAACCCAGAGCTATGTGGAATAATTTGCTCTTACTTTTTTTTCCATGGTTCTGATTTTTAAGTGTAGGGGATTATCCACTGCCTGTAGCTCATTAATCATGGTAGCTTTTTTTTTTTTTTTTTTTTTTTTTTTGGCTGTGTTGGGTCTTCGTTGCTGTGCGCGGGCTTTCTCTAGTTGTGGTGAGCGGGGGCTACTCTTCGTTGCGGTGTGTGGGCTTCTCATTGCGTTGGCTTCTCTTGTTGCAGAGCACGGGCTCTAGGCTCGCAGGCTTCAGTAGTTGTGGCATGCAGGCTCAGTAGTTGTGGCTCAAGGGCTTAGTTGCTCCGTGGCATGTGGGATCTCCCTGGACCAGGGCTCGAACCCATGTACCCTGCATTGGCAGGCGGATTCTTAACCACTGTGCCACCAGGGAAGCCCCGCATGGTACCTATTTGATTATGAAAAGTGCAATCCAAAAGATAGTACTCTGAGGACTTGGCAGAGAAGTTCTATGCCCATCCCTGAAATATGTCAGAACACCCTGCACTCTGCCAACTGTGATTACACTTGGCATTAATTGAAGATGCTGAGAGCTATAAGCCTTCCTGAGTTTAGCCACCTGGAGCAGATTAAAACCTGGGTCCTGCTGGTGAGGAGCTTTGAGGGATTGGGAATACAAGGCTGTTTTAATCTTTTCCAAGTCAGGCTGTTTAGAAATATCCATACATCAAATGTTCATGGATCTCATATAATTTCCTTCTTGCAGGAGAATTCAATCACCAGTAACACTAAGTGGGATTAACTTGTGGTGGAGAGCCATCTGGAGAGAGAATTCACCTTCCCCTGTAATTATGTTCAGAGATTTACCACCATGGTTTTGAAAAAGTTGCTGAAGGTGCTCAAAGCTACAAATGATGTTTCCTCTGAAAGCCTTGTTCAGTTGACCCAGTGAAATTAAAACGCAACTGAAGGAAAATCTAGTCCTTCCTTTGTGCTTTAATATTCCTCCTCCGCAGGAGGGTGATACCAGGATTGCAAGGACTGGCTTGAGGTCTTGCAAAGATATGACGAAAAGCCAGTGGAAACTGTCCTGAAACTGTATTGCCTAGATAAAGAGAAAGGCTCATGAAAAGGATAGTGAGCAGAGGGAGGGACTAACAGGGAAATTACTATGAGTCAGAATTCAGCTCTCTGGATCACGCTAGAGATAAGGCCTGCTCCCTTGAAGAACCCAGAAACAAATATAGATTAGTCTTAGAAAGTAGAGGACCCAGAGAAGCACAGAAGGCAGAGAAAGCCTTTATATTTTAATGGGAGAAAATGAATTAGCATAGTCTGAGGATAGAGAGAAGATGGCCCAGGAGGTCAAAGGCCAACCTCAAGTTCCCTGGGCCAACCCAGGTCATCTGAAATGATGCCAAGTCTTCAGAGCCATAAGAATGTCAGTTCTCTGGAAGAGGAGCTGAACCTCAGTGAAAAAAGTAAGTGCCAGCCATACCAATCTGACCTCAAAACCTCTGTGATATGGGGGCAAAATCAGACCAGGAAAATAACAGATTATTTAAAAATTGGTTTTATTAAATACTTACTATCTTCACTATTAAAATTACTGACAAACTAGATACATAGTATCTTCTTCAATTTGTAAGTCTATTATGATACAAACAATAGTGAAGCCATTAAAATTATGATACACTGATTGATTTTGAACAATATCCACAAGCCTCTAGACTCATTTGGTGAGGCTAGCATAAGTTTCATATTTAAACCAGGCAATGGCACCATGAGAAAGGAAAATTATAAAGTCAACTCAGTTTTGAATATAAATGTGAAAATCATAAATTAAATATTGGCAAACTGTCTAAAAATGTGTAAAAAAAATACATAATGACTAAGTTGGGTTGATCTCAAGATTTCAGTGATGGCTTAACATTAGTAGAAAGTCTATTATGTAATGCTCTACATTAACATAGTAAAAGAGAAAGGACATACGGTCATCTCACTAGATACTGGAAAGCCAACAAATAAATTTCAACACTCATTCATGACAAAAACTCTTAGTAAACTAGGAATAGGAGGGAACATCTACATCCTAGTAAAGATTACCAAAAATCTACAATAAATATCATGCATACTGGAGAAATGTTAGAAGCATATCCTTTAGAGTCAGGAACAAAAAAAGGATGCCTGCTTTCACTACATCTATTCGAAGTTTATTGGAAGTCCAAGTCAGCACAATAAGAAATAAAAGATATAAGGACTGGAAAGAAAGAAAGATGATCTAATGATAAGATTTTTTTCATAAAAAATTCAAGAAACTCTTCAAGAAAAACTGTGGAATATAAGAGGAGAATTTGTCAAGATTACTGGATAAAGTATCAATGTACTAAAATAGCATTCAAATAGACAAGCAACAAATAATTAGAAATTAGAACATGAAACACACACAATAGCAACAAAAGTTACAAGTTTTCTACCAATAAATCTAACAAAAGATGGGCAACTCCTTTCTCAATAATAACATAAAACTGAAGAAAAATATAAAATAAAACCTAAATAAATGAAAAGCTACATTACTTTAATAAATATTATCAAAAATAGAAATTGCTCTTTAACTTGTAAATTCAATAATTCAACGCAATTTCAACCAACACTTCAATAGAGGCTTGGTTTTTTCTTCTCCTTTTTTGGCCGCGCTGCATGGCATGGGGGACCTTAGTTCCCTGACCAGGGATTGAACCCATGCCCCCTGCAGTGGAAGCACGGAGTCTCAACCACTGGACTGCCAGGGAAGTCCCATCAATAGAGTTGTTTTTATGCAACTAAATTTCACATGTAAGGTGAAATTTATTTCATTTAGATGAATGAAGAGCCAAGAAAAGCCAATACATTATAGAAGAAGGGAGAATTATATTTGCCAGATAGTAAGGTTTAATATAAAATTATAGTATTAAAACAGTGTGGTTTTGGTACAGGGATAGACAAAGAGGCTAATGGAACAGAGCAGACTTTTAAATAAATAGTTTAATATATGAACATTTAATAAATGGTTCTGACAACTGTCTTTCCATGTAGAAAAAGACAAAATTAGACCCTTACCTCAAACTATACACAAAAATTAATTTCAGGTGGACTAAAAACTTAAAAGTGAAAATAAAAACTGTAAGCTTTAGAAGATAACACAAGAGAATATCATTATTATGTAAAATCCATTAAAAGAAATAAGATAGATTTAAAAAATCCATACAGGTAAAATGTTAAAACAGGGCTTCCCTGGTGGAACAGTGGTTAAGAATCCACTTGCCATGGGCTTCCCTGGTGGCGCAGTGGTTGAGAGTCCGCCTGCCAATGCAGGGGACACGGGTTCGTGCCCCGGTCCGGGAAGATCCCACATGCCGCGGAGCGGCTGGGCCCGTGAGCCATGGCCGCTCAGCCTGCGCGTCCGGAGCCTGTGCTCCGCGACGGGAGAGGCCGCAACAGTGAGAGGCCCACGTACCGCAAAAAAAAAAAAAAAAAAAGAATCCACCTGCCAGTGCAGGGGACACGGGTTCGAGCCCTGGTCCGGGAAGATCCCACATGCCACGGAGCAACTAAGCCCGTGCACCACAACTACTGAGCCTGCACTCTAGAGCCCATGAGCCACAACCACTGAAGTTCGTGAGCCTAGAGCCCATGCTCCGCAACAAGAGAAGCCACTGCAATGAGAAGCCCGTGCACCGCAACGAAGAGTAGCTCCCACTCACCACAGCTAGAAAACCCTGCACACAGCGACGAAGACAGAACACAGCCAAAAATAAATAAAAACCAAAAAATTTTTAAATGAATAAAATCTATCTTTAAAAAATTAAGTGGGGCTTCCCTGGTGGTGCAGTGGTTGAGAGTCCGCCTGCCGATGCAGGGGACATGGGTTCGTGCCCCAGTCCGGGAAGATCCCACATGCCGCGGAGCGGCTGGGCCCGTGAGCCATGGCCGCTGAGCCTGCGCGTCCGGAGCCTGTGCTCCGCAACGGAAGAGGCCACAACAGTGAGAGGCCTGCGTACCACAAAAAAAAATAATAATAATAAATGAAATAAAATAAAATGTTAAAACAAAATATTGAGTAAGAAAAGCAAGTTGGAAAGAATGCATACATTTTGATGATAATAGTATGTACTGTTTGTACAAAATTATAAACACACATATATGGGAACAAACACAGTAAAAGAACATAAGCAAACTGTAAAGGTAGATAAATCTGATTACTTAAAAATTAAAACTTCTGTACAAAAGATATCATGAGCAAAGTAAAAATCAAATTCACATAATGGGAGAAAATAATGAAAACCCATACAATCATCAAATAATTGGTATGCATAATAATAAAGAATTCCAACACAGCTGTAACAAAAAGAGAAACAATCTAAAAGAAAAAGAGACAAGAATGCATACAATTCACAAAAATTGTGAATTGGTGGCTATTAAGCATCTGAAAAGATTCTCAACCCCATTAACAATCAGGGAAATGAAAATTAGAAATCAATGAAACCTTATTTTGCATCCATCATATTGGCAAGAATTAGTAAATCTCATAACATCAAATATTGGTGAAGATGTGGGGAAATGGACTCATGCACATTGTAGGTACCACCACTTTGAAGAGCAACTGATGAAGTCCTAGGAAAGCTGAAGATGCATTATTCTTTGATCCAGTAGTTCCACTTCTACATGTCTATTCTAAAGTAAACTTGGGTGAACAAGGAGGTTTGTACAAAGTCGTTCATTTGTAGCATGGTAACATGGTTTGTAACAGCTGAAGAATGAAAACATCCTACTGTCTCTAAGTAGAATAATGGATATCCTCAGGTTTGTCAACACAATGCATTCCACACAGCAGTTAACATGAATGAAGTAGATCTAAACCTGTCTATCTATCTACAGCAATAAATCTTTAAAAACCAAAATACTGAATAATAAAATCAAGTTGTAAAAACATACTGACAGATTTTAAAACACACTAAACAACACCTAAACTGTTTTAGGATACAGTCATCTGTATCCTATCAGAGATTCCCCCCAGGTGACATTTGGCAATGTCACAACTGGAGGAGGATGCTACTGGCATCTAGTGGGTAGAAGCCAGAAATGCTGCTAAACATCCTGCAAAGCATTACCTAACCATCCCCCAACCCTCAATACATACAAAGAATTATTTGACTCCAAATGTCTAAAGGACTGAGTTTGAGAAATCTTGCTCTAGAGCCATCCTATCCAAATTATATAAATGAGAATGCGGGATTGAGGCAGGAGTGTATTCTTCAAAAAAAAAGAAAGAGTATAGTTCAGGGAAAGGGGAAGTAATTAAAACATATCAACTACAGTATGTGTGAAAAAGATTGAAAGAATACACATCAAAATATTCTCAGTAATGATTTCTGAGATAGTGTTCAAGAATTGTGTTGTGGGGCTTCCCTGGTGGCACAGTGATTGAGAGTCCGCCTGCTGATGCAGGGGACATGGGTTCGTGCCCCGGTCGGGGAGGATCCCACATGCCGTGGAGCGGCTGGGCCTGTGAGCCATGGCCGCTAAGCCTGCGCGTCCCGAGCCTGTGCTCCGCAACGGGAGAGGCCACAACAGTGAGAGGCCCGCGTACAGAAAAAAAAAAAAAAAAAAGAATTGTGTTGTGTATACTTCTATTTTCTAATATATCTAAAAGGAATACGAAGCATGGGTGAAATTAAAAATCATTTGAAGAGAAAAATACAAAAAAACATCTTTCATCAAAAAAGTTTCTTCCAAAATTTTATGCTTCAGATCAGTTTCACAGCGCATATTTTTACGTTATTTTTCTTAAGTATTAACTATTTTGTGTTCTACTTTTTCCCATTGGCATTATTTCATATAGATCATTCCATAAATCCAGATAATCTTTATATTTGAAGTTTTAATGGCTATATGATGTTTCATTGTATTACTTTGTCAAGAGTTACTTAGCCATTTCCTAGCTGCTAATGATTTTGGATCCTTCTATTATTATGAAAAGCATAAACATCTTTGCAGAAATCGAGTGTTTCTCTTTATTGAATTCTTTCCCTGGGATTTGCTCCCGGGAGCAGATTTGCCACATGGAAGGATATAATGAATTCTGTGATGCTTGGTACATGTTGTCAGATTTCTTTCCAGAAAAATTATTCCACTATTTCTACAAGCAATGCATGAGTATACTTGAGTCTCCAAAGCACTGTTAACTTCGGTTTAAAAAAAAAAAACCTATTATTAATTTAACATGTAGGAGGTAGTATACTGGACTCTTTTAATTTGCAATTCTTAATTATTAGGGAAGCTAAATATTTTCCCAAGTGATTGTACACTATTTGTAGTTTCCCTTGTGCAAACCATCTCCTCATATCCTTTAACCATCTGTCCAGTCAGACTTGAGTATTGTCCAAATAGATAATATTAATTTTCCTTAAATTCATAATAGTAAATGTTTGTAGGTTATTACAGTGTTCCCCCTGTTGTTTTCCTATTTATTTATCCAATTTGGGACTGTGATGGTTAATTTTACAGGTCAACTTGACTGGGCCACCAGATACTCAGATAACTGGTTAAACGTTATTTGGATGTATCTGTGAGGGTGTTTCTGGAAGAGAGGAGCATTGGTGGATTCTGTAAAGCTGGTGGTCCTCCCCAGAATGGAAGGGGAAACAACCACTTTGGAAAACATTTTGGTAGTTTTAAAAAGTTACACTTACCTTATGACCTAGCCATTCCATTTCCAGTTATTTACCCAAGAGAAAGAAATCACATGTCCATATAAATGAGGCAGGCTGGGACCTGGGACCCTTTGCTGTAGTGCTTGCACCTGGACAAACTTTCTCCTCCAGAAACAAAATACAAAGAAACTATAAGGGAGTAAAATTAACTGTGAGTTGGGGCAAATTATGAACAACACATACAAAAAGACCAAAAATACAACTGCCACTTCTGAGGAGCTGGAAGCAAAACCAGGGTCCTGCACAGGCATCCTGCGCACAGCACCACCAAAGGGGTGGCCAGACCACCCAAGCTACCCCTCCAGCACAGCCCCTGGACCCACCACCTACCCTCACCCCATGTAAGGAAATAGCTTGCCCTGCCTCAGGAAGCGAGCAAGGGAACCTGTTACTTGTTTTCGCTCCCTCATGTTGCAGTATGAGTGCCAATAAAGCCTTGCCTGAATTTCTTGTCTGGCCTCTCATCAATTTCTATTGACTAAGGAGTCCAAGAACTCTGGTCGGTAACACACAGATTTGCACAGAAATATTCCCAGCAGGTTTACTTCTAATAAGGAAAAATTGGGAATGATAATGTCTATCAACAGGTGACTAGGTAAACACATTGTTGTATATCTATAAATGGAATAGTACTCAGCACCAACAAGGAATGAACAGTTGTTACATGCAAGAACAGGAAGGGCTGTCAAAATAGTTATTCTGAGTGAAAGAAGCCAAACAAAATAAAAAATGGTTCCACTTATGTGCAACTCAAGAAAAAGCAAACTAATCTATAGTTCCATTTAGAAACAATTCTAGAAAATGCAAACAAACTAAAACAGATCAGTGGGGTGGGGGGAGAGCGCGTGGGGAGTAGAGTGGGAATGGGTGCTGTGGGGTGGGACCAGGGGAAGAGCCTGCAAGGGGAGAGGCAGGTTTGGGGGAGCAGCGCAGGGAGGTAAGCGGTACATGGGTTGAGGGGGCCAAAGAAGGGCAAGGGGAGACGGTAGGGGCAGGAGCAAGAAGCGGTTGGGAGAAGGAAAGCGGAAAGGGCAATAGTGGGGTACGGAGCACAGCGCGGTGCGATGCTTGGAGACCGGACAGGATGGGAGGTGGGAGGGGGCGGGGCGGAGCGGAGCATCGAAGACGTGGGCGGGTCCTGCGGGCGTGGGCGGGCCCTGCGGACGTGGGCGGGTCCTGCGGCCTGGGCCCCAAAGGGTCGTGTACAGCGTCATGGCGCGCTTCCTCTGCGCGCTTAGGAGCCTTCCCTTCCGAGAAGTGCCCGGGTGGGCGGTCCGGGGCCGAGCGGACCGGGTCGGCCTCGGCGCGAGTACCGGACCTGAGGACGCAGGTAGGACGCGGGCCTTGCAGGCCCCGCCGCCACTTCCCAGCTTTCGGTTTCCCTTCACTTGCCAGGACTTGGGAGCCCGACAGCTGGTTCTGGACCTGGCGCTTACTTTCTCGGAAAGCTCCTTCGGGACGCCCCTGCCCGCCCACCTCCTTACTTCTGCGACAGCTGGTTGTATATTATTAGGGGCGGGGGGGGGTCACTGAACCCTATGAGGATTTGTGTAAAGCTACAGATCCTCTCTCCAAACGTGCACACACTTTTTTTTTTTGCATAAAATGTTACGCTCTAGAGCCGGGCCTCAAGGTGTTGGGTCAGCAGCCCACCCCGCGCGCTCTCTGCTGCAGTGGCCCCTGCTCTGTTACACTGTCCACCTTCTCCAGTTATGTATGCTGCTTTTCGCGTCTGAGAAGCAGGCGGTTCAGACTTTGCATGCCTGTGGATCTGCTCCCTGACCTGCTCTATTTCTGTGTTTCCAGGACCCAGGGAAACGTGTGGACTAGTACCATACCTCCTTTAACCTGATAACCATCGTTAGTCAATGGCTGTGATACAAACTAGGGAAAAGTGTGTCTATTTTCTACAAAACGCCTTTGGCTGCTCTGTGGGACTGGGGCACGTTTACATTTCATCCTTTAGTACGGAATCACTTGTGGAGACATGCGTTAGCTGGCACTGTATTTCAGGCCTATTTCAGGGGAATCTAGTGCCTCGTGTACATTGGCTTTATGGGCAGATGCCTAGCCATCCAGTCTCTGAATCCATTTGTTATGTGTCCACTGAAGACATTTAAAGCTACATATCTGTGCTGAAAATGTACCCAGTCACTTGGAATGCTTTTTATCCCTTGAAGTTTTCAAAATGCTGTGTTAAATAAATAAAAGCCCTGGCAGTGTGCAGTGGGAGCTGATCCAACATGACTTGGGGCCATGGCCTTCAGAACCTCTTGGTGTCTCTAGTCAGCCAATCTGATTATTTGTTCTGTGCCTACTGTGTGCCAAGCATTGGTTTCCTGAGAACCACAGGTGATGGAAACATCACAGCTGTGGGCTGGAGCTCTTCTCATTCCCGTTTATAGGGTGGTGGTTTCAGCAGAAATTTGTCCCATGTTTGTACTTGGTGCTGTCAAAAACAGCCTAATGAATTGCCCTGGAATCTGAGGTTCTTCAGCAACGTTAAAATTTGGCCAGGGCTTCCCTGGTGGCACAGTGGTTGAGAGTCCGCCTGCCGATGCAGGGGACATGGGTTCGTGCCCTGGTCCGGGAAGATCCCACATGCCGCGGAGCAGCTGGGCCCGTGAGCCATGGCCGCTGAGCCTGCGCGTCCGGAGCCTGTGCTCCGCAACGGGAGAGGCCACAACAGTGAGAGGCCCGCGTACCGCAAAAAAAAAAAAAAAAAAAATTTGGCCAGACACCAATACAGGAACTGCTAACTTATCAGACACCCCCTCCTGGGAATTCCTTCTAAGGAAATAATTCTAAAGAAGAACAAAGTTATATGTGCACAGATGTCTTTAACAGAACTACTCTTAAGAACTAGAAACTGGCTCTAACCCAAACATCCATCAGTTAAGGAATGCTTAAGTAAACCATGAAAGTTCAATTCAACAACTAGTAGGCAACCACTGAGAATGATGGGCAGGTAATAGTTCTGTGGTTAAGGGGGTTTCAGAGTCGACAGTGTCAATCACTGACCCTGTGTCTTTGGGCACGTCTTGAACTTGGTACGCTGAAGCCTGTTTTTTTCTTCTGTAAGGATAGTGATAATGGTAGGGTTGTTTTACAGAATAAATGAAAAACAAACCTAAAAATGTTTTATCACAGTATTGGTGCTTAGTAGGCATACAGTAAGCATTAGTTATAATTACATAAAAAATGGAAAGGTTGAAAGTGCAGCTGCATTCAACCCTGTGTTGTGGACTTGGGGCCTTGTTTATATATTGGCCTAGTTATCCATGTTGTGGGGAGGACTAGTGAGACATAAGTACAGAGGTTTGCTGATGGGGAAACATTTTATAGGCTATACATTTTATCACTTATAGCCAATTATCACACAAGCATTGTACATGTGCTTTTAGCAGTAAACTTAAAGCCAGCAGTGACACACCTCATAAGTCATTATACTCTGTGATAACTAGGCAATTTTTTCCATCCCAAGCACTGGGGTCAAAAATGTGGTTGAAAGCAAAACAGTAGCTTTCCACTAGAATTCTTCAAATTTCTTACCCAGTTCAGCAGTATGATCTGAAAGTTATCGTATGTTTTCCATATAATTTAACATACTAAATAATCCTAGTTACTTTAATATTTCTTCTGAGATGTCTAGGGGCCCTTTGGAATACTCGAAGTTAGCTTGAGAAAGAAACTTACTGTTATCAAAAGCACCTCAATATTCCTGAAAAATTTTGTTCTCTTAACAGGGAGAAAGAAAACCTAATTCCAGTTTTGTACCAGCTTACTATTAATAACAAAGTTCATTTACCTAATTAAATCCAATCTAATCTTTTTTTTTTTTTTTTTTTGGCTGCATTGGGTCTTTGTTGCTGTGCATGGGCCTTCTCTAGTTTCATAGAGCGGGGGCTACTCTTCGCTGCGGTGCATGACCTTCTCATTGCAGTGGCTTCTTTTGTTGCAGAGCAGGGGCTCTAGGCGCACAGGCTTCAGTAGTTGTGGCACACAGGCTCCAGAGCGCACGCTCAGTAGTTGTGGTGCACAGGCTTAGCTGCTCCGCGGCATGTGGGATCTTCCCGGACCAGGGCTTGAACCGTGTCCCCTGCATTGGCAGATGGATTCTTAACCACTACGCTACCAGGGAAGCCTGCAATCTAATTTTTTTTTTTTTTTTTTTTTTTTTGTGGTACGCGGGCCTCTCACTGTTGTGGCCTCTCCCGTTGCGGAGCACAGGCTCCGGACGTGCAGGCTCAGCAGCCATGGCTCACGGACCTAGCGGCTCCGCAGCATGTGGGATCTTCCCGGACCGGGGCATGAACCCGTGTCCCCTGCATCGGCAGGCGGACTCTCAACCACTGCGCCACCAGGGAAGCCCCCGCAATCTAATCTTAATCACTCCTTCAATGTACAAAATTCTTTTCTCAAAATTCCCTTTTTTCGCAAACCTTTTATCACTTTTTGTATCCATATGATTTGTCCCTTTTCTTTGCCCATCCAAAAACAACCAACTGTAGGACAAATTATTATCCTCATTTTTCCTCAACAAATATATCTCCATTCTTTATACTTTCTCTCGCCGACAACACATATCCTACTTGCTTTCCACACTGAAATGCTTCCCTTATCATTTTTAGTAGCTTTAATTACATATTACAATTTTTAACCCTTAAAAGCCTTAACAAAACCAAGAAACAAGTAATTGAACTGTTATACCAGCATTTACTGATTGGCAAACTTAAGAACATATTCCATAACCTCTAAAAACTTACATTTTTCTCATAGCATAATTTCTCTTTAATGTGGTACAAGATGTGTGTTTAATAAACCCAAACATCTTTTGAAGTTTTACTATTTAACCCAAGGCTGAAGTCTCAGGCAAAGTGGGCTGTGTTTGTATTTCAAGGACATGGTAAGAGTTAACATCAAGCTTTCTCCTATGCATATTTTGGTTCTCTCAGGGTCAGAATTCTGAAAACAGTATTTTATCAAGCCAGCTTTCTCTAACTGCATATGCAAAAAGAATCGGTTTTGGAATTTCAAAAGAGTTTCATCTTATCCATTCTTTTCCAAAGTATAAAGAATACTGTTGTCATATATTGTTTAAAAAATTATCTTCCAAAAAAAAAATTATCTTCCTTTTTCTTTAGTCGTAATCTCATAGCTAAAATTTTTCTAATGAATTGAACCTGACCTTACCATTTTACAAAAGACAGCAAAGATACCAATCACACAAATGAAATACACACTGACATACCAGAAGACACAACTGTCACAATCCTCTAAGACAGTGACCCATGTGGCGTCCCAAACACTTCCCCAACACAAAGGGTCCTCGACAGTAGACACACGTCAGAACCAACTGGCAAAATGCCCAAATGACACACTCAGTGCTCACAAACAGCCCTCAATGTCAGACACGTCAGAACCAATTGGCAAAATACGCAGATAGCACTTCGTGCTCAAAAGAGAAGTTTGGCCGGCTGCACACCCGTGGACTTACTCGGTCATGGAGCTCGTCAGTTTGTCCAGCATGTTTCCGTTCCACCAAGGAAAATCGAACGCTGACAGCCAGTGCCGAGCAGGGGAGAAACAGGGAGGAACCCCCAAACACACGGTTTCGGCAGCTGCTAGGAGCGTCCCCCCAAACCCCCTTCCCGGGGCCAGCGAGCCTCGAGCAGCGGCTCCTCACAGCCATCCCGGCGCGTCATCATGGCGGCTCAGCTCGGGAAAACCCCGGGAGCAGATATCGCGAGAGTGCAGCAGCCCTAGGTTGGGAGCCAGAAACTGTAACCGAAAATAGGGTCGGGCTCGCCGCTCTAAAGCCAATAAAGAGGCCAGGTTGGTGGGAAGGAAAGTTTGCTTTATTTCAGAGGCCGGCAGCCTGGCGGGGGAGGGGGCAGAGGCCTGTCCAAAGGCCGACTCCCCCCACTGACAATCAGTGGGCAAGAGCTTTTATACATGCTGGGAGCGGGCGCAGTCAGCTCTGACAGTCATCTTGACGTTGGTCATCGGTGGTCTGATCAGCGTCATCTTGATTGTTTTAAGTGCAGTTAATGTTCAGTTCCAGGGTCAATTTGTTCCATTTCTTTAAGGCCAGCTCTCAGAATTGTGACTGCTTATGTCGTGGCTATAGCCTGGTCATCATGTAACTTCTTCCACCTTGCGGGGTTTCAGTATCTGTAAGACAACTCACAGGGTATGGCTCAGAATATTACCTATAGCCCTTGAGGAGGAACTAAAAGTCCTTGACTTTGCTTAATGACTAACCTATTATTATTTGGTCTTGTTGGACTGTTTTCCTTTGTTTCTGCATTTTCTCACTTCTCTGATTAAACTTATTCTTTGGCTAAAGTTTTTCCACAGACAAAAGGCAGCCTGAGGACATGGGGGGCAAGCACCATAGGGTCCTGCTCCATTTCATTAGGACACTGCATTCTTGTGGTTTCCTTCCCACCTCTCTGCTTGTCCCCATTTCTTCAATGTGTATATTGTGGAGAGCCTCAGAGTCCAGCCCTCAGGCCTCTCTCTCTGTTCTGTCTACACTCACTGACTTGGGGATCTTCCAGTCCAAGATAAATAACATCTAAAGGCTGAGGAGTCACAAAGTTATATTTTCATCCTAGACCTCTCTTGGAACTCTAAATCCATATATCCAACTGCCTAGTTGACATCTCCACTTGAATATCTGATTGGCATTTTTAAAGTTAACAAATTCAAAACCAAGTTCCCAAACCTACTCCTTCTGTAGTCTTCCCCCATCTTTCAGAGCCCAGAAGCTGTGGAGTATGACCCTTGGCCCTTTGCTTTCTCTTACCTCCACATCTGACCCATCAGCAGATCCCCCGGCTCTACCATCAGACTGTGTCCAGCGTCTCGCTACTTAGCCACTCTCCTGCTGCCACCCTGATCCAGGTTTCCACCTCTCAGCCAGATTAAAGTAGCCTCTGTAATGGTTCCCCTGCTTCAGACTTCACCCTGCTTCAAATATTTTTTTAGTATATCTACCACTGATCCTTTTAAAATATGGTAGATCATGTCATGCCTCAGCTAACCTTCCAATGACTTCCAGACTCACTCAGAACATAAGCCAGTGTCCTTACAATAGCCTTCAGGGCCCTAAATGATCTGGCCCCCATCATCTGTCTGCTGCCACTTCTACTAACCTTCCCTGCTGACTCCACCTCCGTTGCTCTGGCCTCCTTGCTGTTCATCAGATGCGCCAGCCACACCCAGCCTCGTGCTTCTCTTGCCTGCAGTGCGTTTCTTCTAGGTATTCATGTTGTGTGTTTGTTCATTTCCTTCAACTCTTTGCTGAAATGTCGCCTTCTTAATAAGGCCTTCCCTCATTATTTTAAATTGTGTGTGTGCATGCGCACACATAAATACGTACACAAGCATCCTCACACTCTCTAATATCCTTTGTGATTTTTGAAAAAATCATCTAAAGTTTTACATTCTTAGTTACTTTACCTCAACTCCATAAGGGCAGTGACTCTTGTCTGTTTTCTTTACGTCTGTATCCCCAGCATCTAGAATAGTGTC